>NC_057390.1:63698321-64298321 GCF_019320065.1 Cervus canadensis | reverse complement strand
CTTTACATCAGATTGAGGAAGATTCCTTCTGTTCTAGTTCCTATGGTTGCATCCCAAAACTTATTGGCAGTGACCAATTTATTTATAAATGACTATTTATTATGCTTATAGATTCTGCCAGTCAAAAATTTAGACATAGAGCAGTAAGGAAGGCTTATCTCTGCTTCACAGTGTGCTGGGGCATCAGTTGGAAGACTTGAAGTTGAGGGGATGGAATCATTTGGAAACTTGTTCCCTCACATCTGATTTTTGCTGCTAGCTCTTGGCTGGGGGCCTCTTTACTTGGGTTTCTCCCTGCAGGCTCTCCATATGGGCTAATTTTAACTTTCTTATAGCATGGTGAAGAGTTTTCAGTAGCAAGTGTCCTGCAAGAGGTCAGAGTGGAAACTGTGCTGCCTTTTATAGTCTAGCCTCAAAAGTCACCCAGCAACATTTCTACTGTATTGTATTTAACAAGATAGTCATAGAGTCCTGCAAGTTCTGGAACAGCATGGAGGGATGCAATATGGCTGTGGCCATTTTTTTAAAAGTACAGTCTGCCAGACTTCTATACCTAATGTGCTAAGGGTTTTAATCATGATTGGGTGATGAACTGTATCAAATTCTTTTTCTGCTTCTATCAAGTCATTTATAGAATGTTTATTATTTTTTCTATAAAAAAAACCAGTGAATTACACTGATTGAATTTTGAGAATTAAACCAACCTTATATCTTAGAATAAACTCAATTTGTTGTGATGGATTATCTACTTTATATATAACTCATATTGTTTTGCTACTATTTTATTTAGAACTTTTACATCTATGTTCATGAGAAAGAATGGCCTAAACTTTTTACTTCATATAAGCCTTCAAAGCATCTGTTTTCAAACTTATGCTAACCTTATAAAACAAAATGGGAAGTCTCCCTTAATACTTTTATTTGCTGCTGACTTCATATGAAATTTGTTCTACCACATATTTAAATATCTGCAAGAATTCACTGGTAAAGCCATCTTGGCCTAGAATGACCTTTGTGGGAAGGTACTTAATTATGTATCATATTGTTGTTGTTGTTCAGTGGCTAAGTCACGTTAGACTCTTTGCAGCCTCTTGGACTATAGCCTGCCAGGCTCTCTGTCCATGGGGTTTTTCTAGGCAACAATACTGGAGTGAGTTGCCATTTCCTTCTCCAGGGGATCTTCCTGGACCAGGGAAAGAACCCATTTCTCCTGCATTGGCAGGCAGATTCTTTACCATTGAGTCACCTGGGAAGCCCAATTATCATTTTACTGTGCTGTTAATTGTTACCCTGGAGATCACTAGGGTGTATCTTAAATTAGTATGCTTACCATTCCCAAAAAAAGGCAAGGTCCTTAGATCATTTAAATTCCATTACTCCAGCCCTATCTTTTGTCCTTTTTTTTATATATATTTTATTGCTACACATATTTAAAATCTCTCAAGACAGTACTACTGTGTCAAAATAACAATATTTTTTCTTTCCAATGCTCTTGAGCTCCTTACATTATTCAGCTTCTATCTGGGACCATTTTTGTATTGCCTCAAGAGCTCTTCTTAATAGTTCTCTTAGTGAAGATCTGCTGGGAAAAAAACTGTTAAGCTATTTTGACTGAAAATGTCTTTATTTTACCTTTATCTTTGAAGACAACAATCACTGGGTAAATAATTCTCAGCTGACAGTTATGTTCTTTCTGTGCTTTATGTGTATCACTCAGTTCTCTTCTGGCCTTCATTGTTTCTGTTGAAAAGTCAATTTTCAGCTTTATTGATGCTTCCTTAGAGGTAATAATTTTACCCCTCAAACTATTTTGAAGATTGTCTTTTTGTCTTTGGTTTTAAATAGCTTTATTATGATATGAATAAATTTGTTTTACATTTATTCTGTTTGGGCTTATAAAGAAACATTTGTTCATTAATTTTTAAAAGAAAATCTCTTTTTCTTCAGATACTGCCTCTGTCCTTTCCTCTTTCTCCTCTCTTTCTGGGACATCAAATTCATCTGTTTTGCACCTTTCATTGTGTCTCATATGTCTCTCTGACTCTTGCATTTTCCATCCTTTTTTTCTCCCTGTGATTCAATATGGTTATTTTCTACTGACCTCTCTTCTAGTTTACTAATTCTCTCTTCTGCTGTGTCCAATGTACTGTTAAGTCCATCTATTGAATTACTGATTTCAGATATTATATTTTTCACTTCTAGAATTTCCGTTTGATTCTTATTCCATAGGTTCGTGTTCTCTGATGAAATTCTTTATATTTCATTGATTTTCTTAAGTATATTCTTCAGAAAATCATTTTTAAGTATGTATTTGATTACTCTAGTACCAGGCTTCAAGGTCTGTTTTTCTCTTTGTTTTTTATCTTGACTTTGGGTCTTTTGGCTCTGTTTCCTGTCATTCCTGGTAATATTTTATGAAATGCCAGAAGTTCTGGATGATAGTGTTCTTCTTCAGAGAAGTTTTATTTTCCTTGACAGGCAGATTCATATTGATCCAATCAGGAGTAGATGATTCAGGACTGAATCACCCAGACTCCATGAAAGTCTGGGTAGAATTGGAAGAAACCAGCAACTTACTGAAAAATAGAAATGGGGTGGCTGAAACAAAGTGGGTGGTTAGGATTGGCAAGAGAGGAGGAGAAGTCAAACACCCTAAGTTGAGAACCTCAGTGACAAAGAGGATGATGCTATTAAGAGAGCTGCAAGGAGGATCAAAATTGGGAAAGAACAGGGATGGATTTGATTGTTATGGGACTGGAGCATGCCTATGAAACAATGTTGGGGCTGAATAGACAGTGATTTTAACTTTGTGGAGAGAACCCCCTTGAAATACAAGTCAAAACTTAAAGTGAGAGAGATCTTATTAAAATACTTAGGCTAATAAAAGCTGTAATATCCAAAGGGCTTCCATTTTGGCTCAGCTGGTAAAGACCACCTGCTACTTCCTTACTTGATATTCTTGTTGTGTTCACTGGCTCTTCTCAGTCCCTGTCAAATCAAAGGCTCTGGATATTGAGAAGTCACTTTAGCACAAGATAATGGCCAATGATTACCAATTTGGATAACTCCACAGATGTGGATAGATTGAACATTTTAACCTTTCATTAACTTGTTGACAGGATACTTCCTCCTTCATTCAGAGTGTCAATGAGAATAGCTTCTTTAGGAAAGCTTCTCAGCACCGTCTTTATCTCCTCAGTCTTTGCTAGGGCTGGTTACTTCCAAGACACCTCTGTCTGTGCCATTAATAGTGAGGCAGTTATTGCAGTTTGTCTTGTGGCAAACCAGTGTGAACCAGTACTTTTCATCTGTAAGGATAAGAGGGAGAAATGTATGCTCATGAACTAAAATTACATTCGTACCTCCAGTGAGTTGGCATTCTTCTAGTCTGTATCACCATGGCTCCTCAGTTTCACCACGAAATATATTAACCCACCAACTGTTCAGCACTGGTCTAGATTAGCAGGTCTCAAACATTTTTTGTCCCAGGATGACTTGAGAGTCTTAAAAATTAATGTTTGTGTGGGTTAAATAGGTTGACTTTATCGTATTATTGTTAAACTTAGAAGTTGAAAAAATTTTATCTATTAATTCATTTGCAAATAATAATAAATCCATTACAAGTAAACATAACATAGTTTAAGGAAAAGTAACCATTTTTACCAAAACCAAAACAAATATATTGAGAAGAGTGGCATTGTTTTACATTATTTTGCAAATCTCTTTAAAGTCTGGTTTAGTAGAAGTCATGTAGTTTCTGGAAAGCTTGACTACATAGTCATGAGAGAATGAGAGTGAAAAAGGCAAATAACATCTAAATGTGATTATGAAAATAGTTTTACCCTATGGATCCCCTGAAAAACACACATGCGCCCCCAGGGATCTCTCAACCAGTATTGAAGAAGCGCTTGTCTAGCTGATTAGTTTTACTCCAGACCAAGTGAGAGGATTCCAAGTTCTTGTCTTCAGTCAGGCTCTTCTTTTTAAATGATCCTCTCAGTTTTTAAAATCAGAATTAAGAATGTGTTTGAACTCTGTCAAGCGGCAGAAATTAAAGGTAAACTAATTTAAGTGAAAAAGGAAGATTAATTGGCTCGTGTAACTGGAAAGTCTAAAATAATAAGACTAGGCTTCAGTTGAAGCTGAAACTCCAATACTTTGGCCACCTGCTGCAAAGAACTGACTGATTAAAAAAGACCCTGATGCCGGGAAGGAATGAAGGCGGGAGGTGAAGGGGGTGACAGAGGATGAGATGGTTGGATGGCATCACTGATTCAATGGCCATGAGTTTGAGTAAACTCCGGGAGTTGGTGATGGCCTGGCATGCTGCAGTCCATGGGGTCGCAAAGAGTTGGACACGACTGAGCGACTGAACTGAACTGAACTGAGGCTTCAGATTCTACCCTGTCAAGTAGCTCAAGAATTTCCTAGAATGTGTTTAGAGGTCTTGTTCACAGTCACCCCCTCAAGGCCAGGAACAGTGCTAAACACATAATAAGTACATAATAAACACATAATAATATATGCTTACTGATTAATTAAACAATAGATTAAATATTGTTAGAGAACTCTGTTTCCATTCCTCAACTCTACTTGCCTCTTCTTTCTTTCCCTTATCTCTAAGACTGCCTAGAAGCTCTGGTCACACATGGTTCTCAGTGCTCAGAATCTTAGAGAAGAAGTCATCCTTTCCTTCACACGGCATCTGTATTATTCCCAAGAAAGGAGGATTATTGATCCTTCTTGGGCCAAGAGCCCAAACTGAATCAATTATTGTATGTGAGGGGAATGGGTATTATCAGCTTAGAAAGGGAGGGGCTGGATTATTAACAGCTCCACCAGAATCAAATCAAGTGAAGATGTGGCAATTCCCAAAAAGAAAGAGCACTGAGCATACATCACACAAAGTTACAGATGTCTACTAAAGATACCATAATAACCTATCAACAAATGGCTTACCTAATCACATAACTCAAATTATCAGATGTACAATATGTGGTCTGGTCACTCAGTGATCCAGAAAACTGTATGCCAGCCAAGTTAACAACTAGGTGACTGATTTATGATTATTCAATTTAGTTTTAGTCCCTGAGCTTCAGAACAAACTATTTGACTTTTTTCTATCTCACGTCATTTAATCTAAAATGTGATGTGAGAGCATTGCTGTCAGGTGTCACCCCCTTTATAAACCATCAGTGATTGCTTGTTACCTTTCAGAAACAATCTCAAACTCTTTAGGCTATGTTCTTTCATCCAACACAGTGGTTCCATGGTTCTTGACCATTTCAAAATTGAGGAACCCTTTTAATGACTCCCATATTCTACAATATGTTTTAGTCATAAACATTAACTGATTAAAATATAATGACAAGTCTTATCAATTTAGTAATACTTTAAAATAAAATTTTACCATTAGAACATCAGCATATATTTGAATATTATTATACATATTTAATGTGAGTATTTGTTATATTCCCTTAAAGAGTGCTGGATTTCATTCTGGCTTGCAGTTAAGTAACTTGCAGATCAGTTTGATCTTTTCAGGGATTTCCTTTAAGTTTTGCTCTGTCAGATTCAGAGTAGTCTTTATTCTGAGGCTTGTTGTTCAGTTGCTAAGTCGTGTCCGACTCTTTGCAACCCCATAAACTGCAGCACGGTAGGCTTCCTTGTCCTTCACTGTCTTCCTGAGTTTGCTCAAACTCATGTCCATTGAGTCAGTGGTGCCATCCAACCATCTCATCCTTTATCACCCCATTCCCCTCCTGCCATCAGTCTTTCCCATTCTGAGGTTAATTTAACTCTGTTACTACTAAAGTGTGATTTTTCTGTGTACTTTACTGAATGGTATTACTAGATCTGTCCACTCTGACTAGTTGGAACACAGACTGTGTTCACAGTCCCGCCTCCAGGAATTGTTTAGCCTCTTGCTTCCTGGTTCTTTTCTTGTCCTGCAATGGTTTTCTTACATGCATGCATGAATTCAAACTCAACCAAAGGGATTTCTTCTGTTCGTGTGCTCTCACTTCCTCTCTCTCTCTTTCTCTGGAGCTTCCTCTCTGGTGTGTTCCTGAAAACCATAGCTTCTTTGGCGCCCCCAAACTCCCATCTCAGTCTCAAGTCAGCTCACTCTGTTTGGGTTTGCTTGCTCTAAAATGCAACCTAGAAGCGACTTCCAGACAATAACCTGGGGAAATTATAAGGCTCATCTCATTTCCTTTCCTTCTCTCCTGTACCACAGCTTGTGATATCTGCTGTTCAATACCTGAAACCCACCTCTTTGTATGGATTTCTGGTTTTCTATTTGTTTATGACAGGAGGCCAATGCCTGTAGCAGTTAATCCACATAGGCAGAAGTGGACGTCTTGTGAGGAGCTTTGAATAAACCAAAGCAATAGCAGATTTTTACATTTAAAACATTTTCTCAGCATTAAAAATCCCACAACCTGCCATTGTGGACCTCTGAACAACAGTCATTATTTTCCATGGTATTTCGAGTGAATCTTTGGAATACATCTGCTTGCTGCAGGAGTCAATCCAAAATAAGGGAGCGCATAAGTACTAATTTCCTTGGATATTTCACCCTTAGAAGAGAAGTGAGCACTCAAAGTATTCTGTAAGACTCCATCTAAAGTCTCAAAGAAGCATATACAATTATCACTCATTGCATGTTTTTGGTTTATTGTTGACAGCATGTTAGTTTTAGGTCATATTTATGGTGTAGATTTTTATGTTTATATTATATGAGTACTTTGATTATACAGTAAGCCCAAGTGTGCTATAATGTGTTCAATATATTTATTCCCATTTTATAGGAGTTGGAACATCATTTTATTATTTCAAATGATGTTACATTTTGCTCTTGAGCCTTGTTATTGGCTATATTTATAATTAATTGGATTCTACGTCTTTGGTTAGGAGCACAACCCTCTTTATGACATAATTCCTATGGGAAAAATAAGAATCATTTTATAATTATTTGCTTTATAACACTGTTTTCAGAGACATATTGTAGCAAAAGTAGCCTTTGCTTTAAACAGCTTTAGTTTAACTCTTGCATTACTCCTCAACATGGTATGTGTGTATGTCTTATCTCCTCAACTAGGTTAACAATGTGCTAAAAACAAAGATCAAGTATTGTACTCTTTATATCTATAATGCCTTATGTATCAGAGGAAAACTGCATGGCATAATGCTATTTTATTTTAAACTATATTTTTAATCAACAGAATACTTTCTTTAAATTATGTTTTATGTGAAAGTCTAACTTATAAAATGGGTTAGTAAGAATTATTCTAGTTGACGTGGGATAGGGAGCTCAGACCCCCACTTACTGGCTTCCTTCCATTTCTCTTGTGTGGTAGTCACTGGAACCCCTTCATTGTACAGTGAGGTTCCAGGGTAGACAGTTTAGGATTTGGAGTTAGTCCATCTGAGTTTCAAGTCCAGGACCCATTATTTATTTATTGAGAGATTTTAAACAAGTAACTTAACCTTCTCTTTGGCTATTTTATATAAAATAGGATTTTAATAATTATAACATCTCTGGATCAGTTAGGGATGATTTTGGCTAAAGGTGACATAGAAAATCTAATTTAGATTGCCCCCCCCAACCCAGAGATTTCTTTTTTGTAATTAAAAACATGTTCAGATGTATATAGTTTCTGTGTCTGGTTTTTTTTTCTCACAATTTAAGTGATGTTGTTGGAGGTCTTTTTATCTTTCTGCTCCATCATATTTAGCATTTTGGCTTTCATCCTTGTGCTTGTTGCATTATAGTCATGAGATAGCTATTCGTTTATGAGTTTCAGAAAAGAAGAGGCAGGCATTCACCTCAGGAAGTTGTTTTTTAGTTCAAAAAGGGAGATTTTCCCCAATACAGTTCTTTTTATAGCTCAGTAGCCAGAACATGCCCATTCTTTGCCAATCAGTTTCCTAAAGTAATTTGTTTGGACCTGTCAAAAAGTTTTCCCCAGGTAGGATAGAGGACCCATGTTTCCAGGTTTCATGGGATCTCCAGCCCAACCGACGAATGCAGAGGATAAATTACTACAGAATCCTTGACAGAAATATTGAAAAGGTCCATATAACATAGCAACATACCATGTCTGAAGCTAAGTATCTGGATGATTGAGCAAATCCTTTCCCACTTGATTTTAAAATAAGTTAATCAGGTCCAAATTAATCAAACTGGCAGAGGAGAAGAAGAGAGCTCACTGGTGTCTGCCACATGTGCCCCCATACCTACATGATGGAGTTTAGATGGCTACTATGAGCTTCAAATGAGGGTGTATGTGGAAATTATTTTCCAACTGTAAAAGCACCATCCAAATGAGATTCTCCATTATGTTAACTTCTTGGTGAATGTTTGAGAAGTGAACGAAGGGGGAAATTTCAGTAAAGAATAAGAATGTCTTAGCAAGTCCTGAATCAGTGATTATCAAAGTATATTCCCCTGATGCCTATATTAGAAGGCATCAGAAAGATTAAGTAAATATATAACTTCAGACCTACTCAAACTTTAGTCGGGTCCCAGAAACCTGTATTTTTAATCCATTTCCCAAGTAATCCTTGTGCCCCTTAAAATGGAGGCTCATGGGCCCACATGACTAGGTACAACAGTGAGACAGAACCAGGTTTTCTTGAGTAGATGTGCTCATGCCATGGGTTTTTTGAAGCCCAAGAGAGGGGAACACCAAACAAAGGAGCCGACTGCTGAATAACAACCATACCATCTCTTAAACCCCAAACACAGTGTAAGCACTCAATAATGTTGGCAACTTTTATTATTATTGACAATTTTCTTCAGCACCAGGAGACCTAGATCTTAATGAAAACCTCAGCCATGGTTCAGTTGCTTGGTCACTGTCTGTGAAATGAAGTCACTATTGCCCAAGCCTGCTAGTGGTAGACACCATTGAAGTCTCCTAATACAATCCACAGGGAACAATAGGAAGTTTCCAATGCCTTCCATAAGTCAATAAGAAATCTTGAGCCTCAGGATTGTTTTGAAGGTATTGCAAGACTTATGTAGTATCTTTTGAGTCCCTCAAAAGAAAGACAGCCTGAAACAAAGTCAAGCCATAATGATTAGCACTGTCTCCTTATCCCAGAGTGTTGAGAAGGACAGGTGATAAATTATTACAAAATCTTTGACAGAAATGCTTAAAAGGTTCACATAACATAACAACATAGCGTGTCTGAAGCTAAATATCTGGGTATGATTGAGCAGATCCTTTCCATTGATTTTAAAACAAATTAATCAAGTTATAGGTGATCGTTTTAGGCTGTATGTCCCAAGTTGCATAACTGGACCTGAAAAATATTTGTTTATATGTGTGTGTATATACACATGCACACACATATATATGCAGACATGTATACACATATATACATATATATTTAAATATGTATCTATATATAGATATATACATATATATACACACATATATAATATATATACACATAATACATATATTATAATATATATACATATATATAATATATGCACATTTATACACACATTGTAAAAATACTGTGGGGGTCACATGGTGACCATGGTTATTGGTTTAAAAAAGCAAGTTCCAAATGTTCATTTGTTATTCTTTGAGCCTTTTTCCTACAAGCTTAGCATACCTCTAGAGCTTGCACAAAGGATATTTGTAAGCATGGCATCTGAGAACTTCCTAAACTTTCTATTAATAACATGATAATGGTACCTTCAAGGTGCCAAAAAGTTAGGAAGGAACAGGAGGAGAAGTGGAAGTAAATAAGGAGGATCTTTTCTTTACCTTGAACGAGTCACCTAACTTCTCTCAACTTCCATTTCTGCACTCATAGGATGAGAATAATAATACTGACAACACAGGGCTCTTATGGGGATTGAATTGTATAATGAATATAAAGCACCTCGGATAGCCACCAGTACATAGTGAGCCCTTGATACACCACCATTAATTTTTTACTTTTAGTATCCTCTATAGGGTGATAGGTCTGAGGAAGTGATTTGAGCCTAAGCACCCTGATTCATAGTGTTCAAAGGCACCACCTGAGAAAAAGAGGGATAGTCCCAGCCTGGCCTGGCCTGTTGGAAGAGTTCTCCATGAAACCCACAGGCTGCAACCTGTTCTCCAACATGGAGGCCACAGATGCAACAAAAGTTGGTTCTGGAAGGAGCCTTGGAAAAGTACTCTTTGGCATCGTCCTTTAGAGGTCCAGGTTAGGCCAGGTGCAGAACCCCTCACCACTTCTGCCTCCAGCAGGAACTGGCCTCCAATATACTTCTTCATCCTGTTTCTGAAGGTCACCTGAGCATAAATGGGCAGGTATGGTGACTCCCCACCCAGAAACACCATTTAGCAGGGTGGGTGAGATTCTGGTTCCCACATCCGAATCAAGCTGGTGCTGTTTGTTGGCCTGAGCTGTTTCCTGGCTGAACTAGGTAGGTAAAGATGCTTTCCTTCACTTTTGAGACCCAGAAAGGCATTTCTCCCTTCCTGGTTTAAACTCAAAAGAGATTTGCAATGGTCCCTCTGGTGCATCTTTCTGCATTCGGTTTGCTGTAAGGAATAAATTATTCTTAAGGCATAAAATGGAAGGAAGCAAGGTCTCCAGACTGACCTATAATTAATGTCTTCCTTCTTTGAGTGTGATCATCTTTGTGCAGAAATGTTATTCTATGCCATCTCCATTGTGTGGCCACTTTTCAGTTATAATATTCTAAGAACGCAAAGAGAGGCTCCTTGTAAATTAAATATGCTTGTAGAGAAGGAAATCCCTGTGTGTGGAACAACTACAATGTGACGGGCATTGTTCTAGATATTTTGCATATGATATCTATTTTAATATTTAAAATAACTCAGAAAGTTAGTGGTAATATTCCCATTTTTTCTATGGTAAACTATACATAAAATTAAACATTTTAAGTGTGAAGTTCAGTGGCATTCACATTGCTGTACAACCATCACTACCATTCATCTCCAGAACTTTTTTCATCTTCCCAAACTGAAACACTGTACCCATTAAACACAAACTCCCCATCTCCTTCTCTTCCCAGCCCCTGGTAACTACCATTCTATTTTCTGTCCCTATACATTTGACTATTCTAGGTACCCCATGTGAATGGGGGACAGCCTTTGTTCTTTTGTGTCTGACTTATTTTACTTAGTATAATATCTTCAGTGTTCATGTATGTTGTAGTGTATGTCAGAATTTCCTTCCTTTTTAAGGTTGAAAATATTTCACTGTATGTACATACCACGTTTTGTTTACCCATTCATCTGTTGAAAGGCACTTGGGTTGTTTCCACTTCTAAATTATTGTCAAAATGTTTCTATGAACATTGGTGTACAAGTATCTGTTTGAGTCCCTGCTTTCAATTCTCTTAGGTTTTTATTTAGGAGTGGAATTGCTGGGTAATATGGTAATTCCATATTTAACTTTTTGAGGAACTGCCAAACTGTTTCCACAGTGGCTACATTATTTTATATTCCTACCAACAGGACATGAGGATTCCAATTTCTCTGTATTCTCACCAACACATGTTATTTTCTGTTATTGTTGTATGATCATAGCCATCATAGCCATAATGGACATGAAGTGGCATTACCATTGTATAGGTGAGGAAGCTGAAGGTCAAAAATCTGGGGTGTCTTATTCAACATCAGGCTGTTAGTAAGCAAAAGGGGCTCAGTTCAGTCTAGAGATCTTAGGCATCAAACTTTTTGCTGTATTCCTTACACAGATAGCGTGCTAAGAACTGAGGGCCCTAGGAAAATCATAGAGGATAGAGTCCCACTTAAAAGAAGAGCTTAGTTGAGTCTGTTATTTCCAATAGCCATCCAAGGATGGACAGACTGTTTCCTGATGTAATTGCCAGGTCCAGAGCACAACTCAGAATTTCAGTTTCCATAGTTATAAATAGAGGCTTTTTGAATTTTCATTTCTCTTACCTCTCTTGGTCAGTCAAGTGGTTTTTGACCTTGTTCCAAACAAGGTTCCTGCTGAGGACATCATGCATGTTTCGTTTCTTTCTGCAGCCAATTCAATCGTTCTGATCGTGGAGCTAACGCACAGTTCTTATTTGAAAATTCGGAGTGAGAGAGACAAAGACTATGAAATAGAAGCAGTGGGGAAAGAAAAAGATAGCATATTCTGAGGTAGGTGTAATTAGCGTGGCACAGCATTTCAGCCACTTGAGCAATTTCTGTGTCTGTGCCTGGCATACAAGATGACGGGAGTCTCCAATCGCAGACCAGACACAAGGTCCCCGCCTTGCAGCTTTCCTGGGGTAGGAGAGGCTTCCATATCTTTGTCATCTGACAGAAGGCATAGCCAAAGCTTGGACAGGGCAAATGCCTTTGTCTGAGATCCCACTGCTAACAATATGAGAGGCTAGAAAGGCCTCCAGTTTGCTGGCAGTTTCTCTGGGCTTCTGGACTGTGTTCCACTGGCCTCCTGCTTCAACATCTTGTGAAAGACGGTGACCAGGGGGACCCCTTTCTCTTAAAGTCTAGTCTGTCTCATCTGCTAATGCCTATCATTAGCAGCATGGAATATGGGGCAGAGCAGTGTAGAGTCAGAGTAGATGATGTCTAGGACCCGTTTCAAGAGCTTTGGATGAGAGGGAGCTGGGCTTAAGTTTATGACTTCAAGACTTTAGTACTGTGTAAATTAGGACTGATCAAGCTTCACTGATAGCTCAGCTGGTAAAGAATCTGCCTTCAATGAAGGAGACCCTGGTTCGATCCCTGGGTTGGGAAGATCCCCTGAAGAAGGGAAAGGCTACCCACTCCAATATTCTGGCCTAAAGAATTCCATGGATTGTATAGTCTGTGGGGTCACAAATAGTCAGACACGACTGAATGCCTTTAACTTTCACATCTCACTCTCTCAGCTTGATTTTCCTTATCTGTGAAGCAGAGATATTAACTTAATTTCAAAGGGTTTTTATTGTGAACTAAGGAAGTATATAACTAGATGCTAGGCACATCAGTAGTCATTTATACAGAGAATTAAGATAACGGTCTTCAGTGAAATTTCATCCCTTCTACTGGAAAGACACCTCAGATTTTGAGCCCTTCTTATGTCCTTAAATTTGGAAAATGGTGCAGCACATGATTTTATACATCCTGCATTTGAAAATAAATTCAGTTCTGTAGGCCACCCCGGGATAGGCTCTTTCACTGAGTTGATTTTGCTCCAATTTTCAATAATCTATAGAAATTCACTTACCCAAGCCCTCAGGACCCAAGCCTCAGACCATGCCAGTTCCATTCAGTAGCCAAAGTTATTAATCTGCCCACCAAAAGCTGGAGAATTCTCTTGGGAAAACATCACATATGTTAATCCAACCATTGCATCTAATCCAAGTCATTAACTACTTTAATTAAATCAAATTTAGTAAATTTGTATGAACACCTAGAATGTAGTATAAGCGCTAGGTCCCAGGAACACAAAGATAAATAGCCACAGCCCCTGCTTGGGGGATATCCCCAAGCCTCTTGTACCTAGGGCATATATACGACAGATGCTGTGGGTGAGCCTCTTCCTTGAGGGCCTTAACAGAGCTGTTAGTTCACATCTTCTTCAAGAGACACCTTAAGTCTTCCCAAAGCCATGCACTCCCTTCTCTCCACACTTCCTCCAACTCTTCTCCCTCCCTTGCCTCCCTCTTTCCCTTCACCATTTCTTCCTTTCCTCAATTCCACCCTTCTTTCTTCTTTCTCACCTTCCTTCTATTCACAAATGATTAGCTAATACCTGCTATGTAAAAGGTACTGTTCTAAAACAAGACAGATAAGTCCCTCCTCTCAAAAGCTTATATTTTTTTTAAAAAAGTTTTATTTTGAGATAATTCTAGACAACATAAAAGTTGTAAAAATAGTACAGTGTTCCTATATACTCTTCACCTAACTTCCCATTCCACAAACATCTTATATAAAGATAGTGTAAATATTGAAACCAGGAAATTAACATTAATACATTTCTATTAGCAATCCTACCAATATTATTGGGGTTTTTTCCCCCAATTGTTTCTACTCCTTTTTCTGATCCAGAAAACAATATAGATTCTTGTATAATGTTTAAACATCATTTCTTATTTTCTCCAGTCTCACAATCCTTCAGTCATGACCTTGATGCTTTTGAATAGAACTGGTCAGATATTCTGTGAAGTGCACTCAATTTGAGATTGTCTAATGTCTCATACTTAAACTGAGATTCTTCATTATTGGGACAATACCACAGAAGTGATATATCCTCAGTGCATCACACCAAGGAGGTTTATGATGTCAAATGTTTTGTCGCTGCTGCTGTTAACCCTGGATTACACTTGTCAGGTTAATGCTTGGTAAAGGTGGTGTTTGATATGTTTCTTCTCTGTAATAAAAATAGCCTTTTCTCCTTTATAGTTAATTAGTATCTTGTTGGGAGACAGTTTGAAACTGTGCAAATATCTTCCTTCTCATCATGCTTTCACTCACTGATTTTATTACACACTGGTATTTGAGTGCTTCCTTACTCAAGAAGCTCATCTTTTATTCGGAAGAGTTAGACAGTAAAGAAGTAATAAAATAAATTCTAGATACTGAAAGGGTTGTAAAGAAAATATAAGGAGGTGGGGTAACAGAAAGAGAGGTCTATTTTAGATGGCACATCAGGGACATTCTCTCTAAGGAAGTGACATTTGAGCTGAGACCTGAATGACTACCCAGCTGAATGAGATCGGAAAGGAAGGCACTCCAAGCAGACCACAGGGCAAGAGCAAGAGCCTGGAAACCAGAGTGAGCAAGGCCTACTTAATAAAAGGAAACTAGCCAGGCATGGCTAGATGGAGTAAGGGGGAAAGTGGTGGGAGCTGAGCTAAGGATGCTAAGGGAGAACCAGATCAGGTGAACCTTGAGGGTAGGGTAGCAAGTTTTAAAGTTTTCTAAGTACAGTGCATCCTCCTTCGTTAAATATGTTCTCTGTCTGTGCTGTCCCATGGTCTATTCATTAGCCACATCTGCTACTTAAATGTAAGTTTTGATCAGTTGAAATAAAATAAAATTGAAAATTTAGTCCTTGGTCACCATAGCCACATTTTAAGTGGTCAAGAGCCACTATTGTGGCCAGTGACTACCCTATTGGATGATGCAGGTATGTAAAATTTCCCTCATGGCAGAAAGTTCTATTGAGCAGCACTCTTACATATGCCTTCAGGAAGTTGTTTTACCATATTTGCTTCTATGGGCGATGCAGAGTGGAGTGTGTTGTGGGACTGAACGAGTGAGTGAGTGAGTGAAGTCGCTTAGTTGTGTCTGACTCTGCGACCCCATGGACTGCAGCCTACCAGGCTCCTCCATCCATGGGATTTTCTAAGCAATAGTACTAGAGTGGGTTGCCATTTTCTTCTCTGGTTATGGGACTGCTCTCCAGTAACTTTAAGTCTCATAGACAAATAAGCAATAAGTACAGTACCAGGTATCATGTATTAAGACCAGGGGCATAGCACAGAAAAAAGTGCTGTAGAGTTTGGATGAAGCACTTACAACTGGATGACCGGCACTTAGATGTCTAGAGATCTAGAAGGATGATAAGATTCTGATGAGTTGAGGTGAGGAAGTTTGGTGTGAGCTAAAGTTTTGGAGACATAAAGTGACAGGTGAGGATGGTGAGTAGTCCAGATTCGCTGGCATTTGGGTGTGTGTGTAGAAAACTGTGAGAGAAAGATTAGCTGGTAGGTGGGCCATATAGTGTGAAAGGCCTGGAAGCCAGGCTAAGGAGTTTTATCCCATAGGCAGTGGGGAGCCATTCATGGGTTTTTGTTGTTTTTTTTTTTTTCACCAAAGGAGTAACCTTACCAAAACTGTGCTTCAGAAAGATTGGTCAGTCTGTGGTATCTGAGGTGGACTGTGGTGGGGGAGAGAGAGACTGCAGGGAGAATGTTGGAAATCCATTTGCAGGAGAACAAGCATGAGATTGTTCCTATTCCAGCATATATTTTTTCTAAAACCAAAAATCATTCTCAAGCAGATAAAGTCAGACTACTTGAAGTACAACATTCTGAAATAAACTTTGAGAGTTGAAAATACACTATTTTATTTTGCCATAAGGAGTATTTAAAATACTCCTTGTAACAAGCAGATATATTACATAACCATAGTAGAAATATTGAAACCATGAAATTAATATTAACTTATAAAGCCCACAGGATCTGACTTGGGTATTTGATAAACAGGTGCTCTTTGTGTATGTTTATTCACCCCAATCAGAGGTTAAATATGCTTAAATATTACACTTCATAAAAATCACCTGAGCAGCTTGTTACAGCACAGTGCCAGGCCACATCTCAGGTTCTGATGTTTTAGGTATGGAATGGGGTCTGGAGACCTGGATCTTCACAAAAGTAGCAGTAATCTGAGGGAAGTCACACAAGAAATACTGCTCAGTCCTATTTCCTTAGACGTTTTCTGTCTTCCAGTTAACAGATTCCCCTTCTCATTATTTATAGGGTATAGCCCTATAGATATTAAAAAAGAAATGTTCCCCTTTCATTATACCTTTTTCTCCCACCTCAATGAAGTAGTAGATTTAAGAGAACTGTAACATATTTTTCCCCTTACAATTTCTTTTTATTTTACCCACTTTAAATAGGCTTAAAGAAGTATCCCTTCAATTTTCTCTTTTTCTCCCAAGTGTTGATTTCCCAGAACTTGATCATCCACCCTTCTCCCATGCTTCCCTTATAGTGACATTACTTTTGCATTGCCCTTTCTGCCCTTCACCACTAAAAACTCTGTGAGGACTAGGACCTTGTTCGAGTCACTTCCACGAACCTTGCAGGGCTCAGCTGGGATCACCACAGTTAACACTTGTAGGACCCTCAGATCTCTGGCCCAGCTGGTACCACAACGCTTCTAATAACCCTGCCAAACTAGAGTCTCTACCAAAGCTATTTCACAGATGAGATTACCCAACCTCAGTGAGTTTAAGTGACATCCTTATGGGCACACAGCAATTAACTGAGTGATTTTGAACATAGGTCTCTGAACTGTACTGGTTTTGCCCTTCACCACATGGCCCCAGAGAAAATAGTTGTTTGGTGATGATGTTTTTTCCCTGGGGTCCTAAGAGCCCTGTTGTCAAGTGGAGAGCAGGAGGGTGACAGCATCTTTCCCTTTGCCCTCAGGGTTTTGCTTGCTGTCATTCACTTCCAGTTCTAGTACTTTCTTTTCCTATTTCTCCAGTGCCGTGCACCCAGGCGCGATCTGCCCTAACAGTCAGTTCTTCCATTAGCCCACCTTCAAGAGGAGCGTTCCCAATTCACAGGTCCCTGGGGAGTCCAGAGGGTGATAATTACAGACCTTTCCTCCAAATCCACACTAGTAAGGCACTTTCACAGTTAACACAGTCCCTTTCTTCCAAGTGTGTCACAAGCAGACAAACTGCTTGTAAAAGATGCTTTAAGATTTCCCTCGGCGATCCATTCCTCTGTGAAACAGATGGGGGTTTTGACACAGGAGCCTCATCTGCACAGTTTCTGTAGGGAAGTGACTGGGGAGACCAGTAACATTCAAGAGCCCTTAGGTCCTACAGCCAGATCCTCAGAAGCATCATCCTCTCCCAAGGGCTTCCTTGCTCCAGGTGCAGTGCCTCCAGGTTGAAAGACAAGTGAAGCAACTTGGGTCTGGACTGTGAGCAGAAAAGTACCTCACAGTTGAGACTGTCAGAGTCTACAGTAATGGAGACTGCAACACAATGGCTGGGCAGACCCTGATGTGCAAATCCTCTCATGAGAAATTAGCAAGCAGCTTGAAGAGAAAGTAGGAAACATAGCCCTGGGAGTCCAAGACCAAAACCACCATCTTGGGAGGCCTTCTTTGCTTCCACCCACCAACCTCCCACTAGGCAAATAGCTGTGCTTTCCCCTAGGCCCCCAGGAAATTGTTTAGACCTTCACTTAACCACAGCAAACTCAATTCAGTTGGTAAGGTACCCAGTGGTACCTTACAGTAGTGCCCTACTGTATTGTGAGGGCAGGTTCTATGTTCTCCACTTCATAGCCTTGGACCTTACTTTCTGGCCCATGATAGATGGTTCAACTAATGAATGAACAAATAAATAACATGGCTGTCACTGTTGGAAGATTGTCATGCCAAGAGGGGTTATTTTTGCACATTGTACAACTAGGATCGAGAGCTAGGATCAAGCAGGAGATGCCATGATTTTAAGAACATTAAGTAGAGGGGTTTGCTTCATTTTGTTTTTTAACCATCTGGACACTGGGAAGTTGAGATGAGTTAATCTCTGTGGAGGAGACAGTGAGATCCCCGTCATGGAAGGGATTCGAAGCAGAAACTGGAGGAGAATACACAGAGATGCTCAGAGGACGCAGGCATGGGTGTCTGGACAGGTGGCTGATCTAGACATCTTTCAAGTTTCTTCCAACCTTGAGACTCTGATTTCTGAATTTGTTTTTATTTACCTGGATGGCTGCTTTATTGGCTGAATATATATGGGAATATTTTTCATCTTCCAAAGTAATCTGAAGGCAGCCTCTCCGCTTACCTAAGGAGCTGTTGGTGGGCAACATGGATTGACTTATGGTGGGGCTGAATCACATGTTGCATGATTCACTGTGCTCTATAGATGCCCCCCAAAACATATATCATTGTGTCTGCTGTTCCAAGATGACACTGTTATTTCCCACCTGTGCAAATACAGCTGTAAAAAAATGATGCATGGCCAGCCATCCCTTCCCCAGGGTGTAGACAGAAAGCACACACCCTCTGGCTTAACACGCCCAAGAGGCACACACACACACCCTCTTCTGAATTTCAATACTCATTTTCAAGCCGGCTGAGAAGGGGAGAGAATTGCAAATGAACTCATATTACCAGCAAAACCAAGCCAGCCTTTCTCCTAAATTACTTTGTATATTAAGTCTGTGGACTGCAGAAACCCCTGCATCCTCCGTGGCTTCTTGAAAAATCAA
Source organism: Cervus canadensis (assembly GCF_019320065.1). NCBI lineage: Eukaryota > Metazoa > Chordata > Mammalia > Artiodactyla > Cervidae > Cervus > Cervus canadensis. Next base: position 64,279,348 of record NC_057390.1, on the reverse strand, counting down.
AAAGGTTTCCAGCAGTTTCAGCAAACAAGCAGGCTCTGAGCCTTCTGTCTTTGTTAGAGATTTGATTCAAACTGTGTCCGCTAGCAGTGAAACACAAAGGGAAAGAAAGTCAGTATGGTATAACTTTGAAATTTTTAGCAAGCGCCACGGGAAAGAATAATAAACCATAAATTGCTGCATCTGGCTTTAAATTTATAAAGAAAACAATAATACCAGAAACTGAAAATGTTACTCTCCGTTGTCATTTTAAAAAAAAATGGTTTCTGGCTCTTCTTCATCCCTTTCCGTTCATCCTTTCACTTCACCGATTGTTGAAATTGCATCAAAGGCAACATCACTTTCTCCGCACCCCTCCTTGAGGCAATACACTTGTGTGGGAAAATCCACCCAAATTCAAGCAGCTGAGACATGGGGAGAAGTTGAGAGTGATAAGGCCCTGCACCCCAAAGACCAGAGGTGTGTGGGGGTTTCTGATTAGGAAGCAAAGGAAGGAACTTACCTGGAGGACCGGTGAGATGTACCGTTGACCCTGTCTGACCCTGAGATGTAAAGTACCATCTGTGTTCAAGGGGAAATCCTGCCCTTCTCCCCCAGCCACCCTCTTTTTCACCAGAGGTGCCACTGAATCGTGTCATTTCCTAATAGAAACAGACTATGGAGAGAAGGACAGGGCCTGTCTCCATTTTCTCTTCTTTTATGTGTGCTCAGCAAACCAGGACCAATTCCATTCTATTTCATTCATTCAGGGCAATCATCTTGGACTGCATTATAATAAACACATAGGATTTTTACCCCCTCCTGAAGCCATCGCTCGCCGTGCTGCTCAAAATAATTTCCTGAGCTGACAAAAGCACTGCGTGTCAGCAGACCAGTTCTGTGTGCACTCTCCGTCCTCGTCCTGCCGAGATGTAGTGGTGGCTTAATCTGGATGCCGCCTGCCCAGGTACTAGTGTACCTGCTAGAGTGGTTTCTGAAAGAAATCATAACGGGCTGCTCTAAAAAACCAACAGCAAATGACCAGTAAATATGGTTTGGTCCCAGACGGTCAGGGTTAAGGGAGGTCTGTGCCCTGCTTGCTCTGTTAGCCCAGGATGGGTGGGAGCAGGAGGCTGGATGATGCGTCAGTGCAGCTGGGCCATCACCATGGGGAATGAACCAAGTGGGTGGCAGAATCAGTGGGCCTAGAGCCAGTCTCTGGACACAGGGAGGCAGCTGCCTCATTGTGCCTCTCTGCAACCTGGCTCATCCAGTTATATGAAAAGTACTGATGCCTTGGCCTTACTGCTGAGATTCCATTTAATTGGTCAGAGTGGAGGGTGAGCACTGATAGGTTTCAGATCTCCTCAGGTAATGTTAGTGTACAGCCAGGGTTGAAAGCCTCTAATCTAGACGTTGGAGGAGCAGAAGTAGGTTGCTTAATGCCCTACTCTCATTACCATTATTGTTAATACAAAGGCTGGTTGCACATCCAGGGAGCATCTGGATTGTAATGACCTGGAGGGGATGACCTTGTCCCAGAACTTGTGTCTCTTCACTAGTTTCCACCCTGGGAAGTGTTTGGTTAAATAGCCTGATTTGTTAAGGTGGCCCCTAGAAAGCAGGTCAACTTGATTCTTTTTTTGTGCTTATGGTTGTGAGCCATGACCATGATGCAGTTGTTATGGAGTCCTGAAGTTGGATGAGCACACTTGGGTACTTGTTCTAGCTCTATTGCTTTGATTAAGTCCCTTCTGTTTTCTTGGCCTTGGTTTACCCATTTGTAGAACAAAGGTGTTGGATTATTTAGTTGATCACTAAAGACTCACCTGCTCTGTCTTTGGCTTTGGAAGCATAAGTTACCAAAACACTCCTGTTTGTCTGTTAACAGGAGACCCAGACCAGAAGCAATGATACATAATAATAATGCACTTTGATATTTAGAAGATAAGCATTATCAGAGACACAGAGTAGGGGAGGGGTAAATATATTTGGGAGAATGCTATATATTACATACTAAACACATGGGAAAGCAGAGGTCATGTGTAGAGGGGTCAGGGGAGAGATTCTGGTAGAAAGGTCAATTTGGTCTAGGTTGCAGAGTCTTGAGTGCCTTGCGATCAGCTACTTGGACTTTATTCAGAATGCAGTCAGGTACTAACCATGAATATGTGTCAGGAAACCGATGCCCCAGCTGTGTTTTAACAGCCAACTTTGGCATCCACATGGCCAGAGAGTCCTTGAGGAAGGATGCATACCTTACTTTGCTAATCATCAAATCCCTGACACCATCATTGTTAAATGATTAATGAATGAGAGACTGCTTGTCTACGGCCATACCACCCTGAACGCGCCCAATCTCGTCTGATCTCGGAAGCTAAGCAGGGTCGGGCCTGGTTAGTACTTGGATGGGAGAGACTGCTTAACTGACGTCATATCCTGATGAATACTGAGAAAGGGTCATAACCAGCTGGTAAGCCACATACTGAAAACTAGGTTCCTTAACATCCATATTTTTTAAACACCTGGAAGAGTGACTGTTGTTTAAAATATTCTTCCTGATTCTTTCAAGGATATAAACGAACAGCCTTTGGCCATCAGATTTTTCTAAGCAAACACACAGACCCTGTTTGCTCATTATTTGCATGAAATACAGTCATTTACATATATTTGCATAGTGCTTTCAGAAACCCTTAATTCCAAGTATGTCAAGTAAATAAAACAAATTAGTGTAATCTACTGCCATTGTATGGCAGCCCAGCTTGGGGATCCTGGTGGTGACGAGGCCAGCTTTTAGGAAGCTATGACCACCCCAGGGGCCAACAGACACAAAGAAGTCTGAGAACAGGACTCTAGGGCAGGGTCAAGTTTCAAGCATCTGGACAGTGCTCTGTAGCTCACAAACCCAATTTATACTCCTTATTTCCTTTAAGTCTCACAAAAACCTGTGTGCTTGGTAGGGCTGGGGTTGTTATGAACTTTTCATTAGCAAGGGGATTACAGAAGTGAAGTGACTTGCTCATATCACAGTTGTAAATGGTCATGCCTAGATTTATTCCACATCTAGGCCTCTTGGTCCTCAGAGGCTTGATGCTTTGAGGATTGATCCAGAGTTCCCTTGACAAGAGGCAAAATGCCCCCATTCACTGATAATCCAGTGTGTCCTCTCTAGCCTCCACACTGCCATTGGGAAACTGTACAAGAGAACCCCGGATGTCTCGGAGACAGTGTCGCCTAGCCTGTGATGTGTCTGGCCCTAAGTTATTGCCTTTTTATTGTTTGAGACAGTTATTTGAAAGTTATGGTAATGGGGTGAAAATATAAGCAGCTTACAGTTTACTGGAACATTAATCCTCTGGGGATGATGTCTTTTTCCCTCTGAGTATCTCTGTGGGACCTTTTCCATTGCATTATGTAGACTTTATTTTCAGACTTTTCTGCTATCACGTATCCACTCTTGTTTAATTACTAATTTCCGTATTTGCTAAGGTGTAGATAGTTATTTAGAAACATCTATCTCTGTAGATAGATAGATGTTTCTGGTATAGGACCCAGAGAGGAAGATATCTGGTCTGGGGAGTGGTGTTCAGTAGCAGCTCAGATACACACTGTGGGAAGTAGGAGTCAAATCAAGGACTTTGGGGAGAGACAGAGCTAAGTTCAAAACCTGGCCCCTCCATCTTTGATAACTCGACTGTGACATCTTTGAGCTTCAGTATCATCACCTGTAAAGGCAATGGGGCATCTGCACCTCCCAGAAGCTCAAACTGATGCTTTGAGGCTGATTCTATGAATTTGAGTGAGCCTGGCCTGGATGGGCTTGGGAAGACTGTAGGGGTCAACTTCCGGAGCTGGTCATTCTAGGAGGCAAGGAATGCTCTCATGCCAGCTGATTAATCCCTGAAGCACAGCAGATGCAGTGCCTATGGCCCACAATACTCTTAGGGCCTCATGAAAACATTCTAATTTCTTTTTTCTTTTGGCTGTGCTGGGTTTTTGTTGCTTTGTGAGGGCTTTCTAAGATCATGGCATCTGGTCCCATCACTTCATGGCAAATAGATGGGGAAACAGTGGGTGACTTTATTTTGGGGGGCTCCAAAATCACTGCAGATGGTGATTGCAGCCATGAAATTAAAAGACGCTTACTCCTTGGAAGGAAAGTTATGACCAACCTGGAAAGCATATTAAAAAGCAGAGACATTACTTTGTCAACAAAGGTCCATCTAGTCAAGGCTATGGTTTTTCCAGTGGTCATGTATGGATATGAGATTTGGACTGTAAAGAAAGCTGAGCACAGACGAATTGATGGTTTTGAACTGTGGTGTTGGAGAGACTCTTGAGAGGCCCTTGGACTGCAAGGAGATCCAAGCAGTCCATCCTAAAGGAAATCAGTCCTGGGTGTTCATTGGAAGGACTGATGTTGAAGCTGAAACTCCAATAATTTGGCCACCTCGTGCAAAGAGCTGACTCATTTGAAAAGACCCTGATGTTGGGAAAGATTGAAGGCAGGAGGAGAAGGGGATGACAGAGGATGAAATGGTTAGAAGGCATCACTGATTCAATGGACATGAGTTTGGGTAAACTCCGGGAGTTGGTGATGGACAGGGAGGCCTGGTGTGCTGTGGTTCATGGGGTCGCAAAGGGTTGGACACAACTAAGTGACTGAACTGAATTGAACTGAGGGCTTTCTCTAGTTTCAGTTAGCAGGAACTACTCTTTGTTGCAGTACATGGGCTTTTCATTGCAATGGCTTCTCTTGTTGGAGAGCACAGGCTCCAGGTTCATGCGTTTCACCAGTTGCAGCACACAGGCTCAGTAGTTGTGGCTCCTGGGCTCTAGAGTACAAGCTCAGCAGTTGTGGCACACAAGCTTAATTGCTCCCAGGCATGTGGAATCTTCCTGGACCAGGGATTGAACCTGTTCTCTGCACTGGTAGGTGGATTCCTATCCATTGTGCCACTAGAGAAGTCCTTACTTTCTTTTAAAATCAGAAGGAGGGAAAATGAGGCTTTAGTTTGAATAAAGTGTTTTAATATATAATATCAATATATTTGTACATCAATGCAGTAGTAAAATAGAATTTTTAATTCATTTTGTGGAGGAATGGTCCCATGACAGCAAAAGTACCCAGGTTTGGAAGTCATAATGCAGCCCTGGATGCTACAGCCTGACTCTCTTTGCCCCCTGGGCATCCAGTCTTCATCTATTCAGTCTTCATCTTTTCATTTACAAAAGAGCATCCAAACTTGGGGTCAAGATGCCCAGTAAGAACTGACCTTACTGAGAAGGTCATCTATATCAAAATGACCGCTGGTTTGTCCAGACTTGGCTACTTGCTTGCCCTGTGTCTTGCTGTGTCACTGTTTGTCCATGTTCCTCAGTTTCCCTCATGTTCCTGCCCACAGCCCCCCAGCTCCCCCAAGCCAAGCAAGAGAAGGACAGAGAGAGAAGAGAGTGCAGAACCAGGAATCCGTGACTCCTCATTCCAATGCACACCTCTGTCTTCTCCCCTCTTCATTCAGGGACTATTCGAACAGCCTAAATAAATATTTCATTAGCAGTTACATTGCTCCTTATTGTATTTTGATATAAACTTCTTAGAACATAGAAGAACCAATGCGACTTTCTCCTTTCTGTGACTCAGTTTCCCCATATGCAAATCGGTGCTAGTAAGAACAGCTTTGTAAGGAGCAGTGGAAAAGTGAATGAAATTACGATACATAGATGCAGAACCTTCAGAAGAAACATTCTACCTGAGCTAGGAGTTATTATTAGTCTGATTATCAGTGATCTCAAGCCTCTCAGAGTGCCCAGGCATAAGGACTTCCTGTGTTCATAGGACTTAACAACCTCCTCCATGTCCTTCCTGAATTGCCTTCCATTAATCTCATCACTAGTGAAAGGGTTCTGTTTTGTTTTGTTTTGTTTTGTTTTAATTACTCTCAGTCCACCCCCATGGCTTGTGAAAGGCTTGTGAACCAATGGTTGATTCAGCTTGGAGAGTTAGCAGTGCCCTTTCCCAACTGCTTCTGAAATCCTTGGCCAGCCTCCTGGCAGGGCTAAGGTCTAAGGGTGAGGAAACAGTTCAAGAAGGGGAGAGAGTGAAGAGAAAAGGAAAAGAAGGAAGTCACAGGAAAGGGCAAGGACACCCTGACAGCCAGCGTGTCCACTCTAGACCTGGGCCCTCGTTCTGCATCCCACCGTCATCTTTGGAGCAGGCCGCCACCCAGGAAGTTCTCCTTGCCCCCTGCATCCTTGTCACATTGCAACTATCAGGTGACAACCTAGGCCAGTGGTAGAGCTGTGACTTTGCCCCTTTCATGTCTGAGTTAGAATTAGAGGCCTTTGACCCAAGAAGGACATTGGAAATCATTTGTCCAAAGTTGTCTTTTTTACAGATGAGGAAACTGAAGCCCAGAAGCCTAAGAAATTTGTCCTAGTTCTCACAGCAAAGAAGCCAGGACTAACACCCAGGTGTTCTGATGCACCCCCAGTGTCCATTTCACTGTAGTATGTAGGGTTTTTAGGTATGTGTGCGTATGTGTCTGAATACACACATGCACATACACACACATTTCCACATGCATGGGAGTCTAGGTGTGCTTTCACTATTTTATTCATAATTACAGCAACTAGGCCTGGAAAATGAGTAATACAGCCCCATTTTTACCAAAGAAGAATCTGAATCTCAAACAGGCTGAAGTATTCAAGATCACCTAGGTTATAGAAATGCTGGTATAAAACCCAGTCTCCTGACCCCCAACCCCACACTTCCCAACACCCCTCACTGCCCCTGAGCCAACTGTCCAGAGCTCTTGGCTATGGCTATTATGAAGGAGCCAAAATTTCCATCCATATTTATAGGAAAACTTCTGGCTCAACTGCATTCATGCTTAGAAGTCTCAACATTTTTTTAATTTATCAAAGGAAAGAGAGTAACAATGGAGTTGATGGGCAATTTGTGTAATTAACACCCCAAAGCTCCCTGTACTGTAAGGTTTTTTGTTTCAGTGCATTTTTCTCGACAGATGCTCTTTTTACTGGTCAAGAGGCATTATCAGAAGGATTATAAAGGAAGGGTAAGATGCCTGCCAGAGGAGAATGGAGGGGAAGGCATGATTTGGGTTCATCATTAGTAATCTTAGGTATATTTTGATGTACCTATGAGCCTGCTTCCTGCAAAGATTTGAATGATGAAACCAGTGAGATGAAGACAAGGAGTTGGACATCTGCTTCTAAATTAGTGCTAATTTAGCTTGTTTGGAAATGATTTGTGCCTCTACAAGACAGCATAACTGAAAGTTGTTTTCTTTCCTATGACCATAACTTTTTACTCTTCTCACAATGGGCCAGATGGACACATCAGAGGGGACTTGCTAGCCTTCAGAGGAATGATGGATATTCCTGTTCATCCCAGTGTTTGAAGGACACTGCTCTTCCTTAATCTCAGTATAATCATAATACCCAAATCAAGGTCTTAAGAAATCATCCAGCTCCTTCCAAAGGACTTCATGGAAGCATGTAACTGGCTTGCCTTGATTCTGAAGCCAGGGTTGATGTTTAGGTGGTAGGTATACACCAAGATGGGGCTTCCCTGGTGGCTCAGATGGTAAGGAATCTGCCTGCAATGCAGGAGACCCAGCTTCGACCCCTGGGATGGGAGGATCCTCTGTAGGATGAATGACACCTCACTCCAGTATTCTTGCCTGAAGAAATGCCATGGACAGAGGAGCCTGGCAAACCATAGTCCATGGGGTCGCAAAGAGTTGGGCACCAGACACAACTGAGTGACTGAGTATACACGTCTCACATGTTGCAAATAACTATTGAATTATTTTGTTTGGCTTTAGTTGTCATGTAAAAGCTATAAGCATAAGGAGTTTATACCCACTTTTATGTTATACATTTAAAAATAATATTATGATACAATTTGTCAGCTCAGGTAGTCCTTAATGATTTTCATTTATTCTATTTTAAGTAACTGCATGTTGTTTCAGTACTAGAGCCCCTGGGGTCTATGTGAATTCCAGATGTAAGAGGATATGATAGCCTTCCAAACTTTGTATGTGTGAATAAATGTGTTAAAAGCAGCTTGCCTGGGAACATGGTCAGATTTCAGATTCCCTGCAGATTTGTGTACCTCTTATGACTATGTCTAAGAATAAATGTTGGGCTTTGACATGGCCTGGAGTCAAGGCCAGTTCCCTCAGGGTCCTCTCCCACCCCCACCCATGCCTCTCAGCAATAATAGCTGTTCTAGAGAGGGGCCGGATTCTAGCTTGAGTCCCCCAGGGAGGTCAGGTTTGGAGATCACCAAGCTACAGAAAGCTGGATGACCCCTAGAGCCCTAGAGAAGAACTGGCTCTCAGGGCAAGTCCACAGCTCACCTCCCCCAGAGTCAATAGGAGCCCCAGGAGACACTTAACCCTACTCCATTGAGCCTAATGGCCCTGAGGACAAGTTTGCCCTCAGCACTACAAGAGCGCTTCAATGTCAGTCCAAGGTGTTTGCTCCATGATTTTTCATCCAAAGATGGATTGTAGGACCTTAGACGGAATTCTCAGCTCTACTTTAGCATCCCTAAGTGCAGGCCCCTGGGGGGTGTGGACAAGGCCTGGGATAGTAGCCTTAAGTCACTTGCAGCAAATAACAAAATTTTTTGCTCTCATTTTATTTTTAACTTTTTCTTGAGTTTTGTTTTATTTCTAAAATGTTTAAAACTCATTCTTTAAAAAAAAAGTTTAACTTGTTTCCTCAAAAATCTTATATTAAAATCAATGATTCTGAAAGATATTTCAGGTTTATCCCAGAATGTTCTGCCCACCACCAACCTCATTCCCTTTTTGCCTACAGTCTTCAGTTGATGAAGCACTAAATTACAAATAGTTGAGGGATTTATTTCTTCTGGGACCAGGCACAGGGGAAAAGCATGGAGTATGGAACAAACAGATTTGTCTCAATCCCTGGTTCCAATACTTAATAGATATTTGAACTTACTTAACCCGTTTAACTTTGGCCACCTCATGTGAAGAGCTGACTCATTGGAAAAGACCCTGGTGCTGGGAGGGCTTGGGGGCAGGAGGAGAAGGGGACAACAGAGGATGAGATGGTTGGATGGCATCACCGACTCAATGGGCATGAGTTTGAGTAAACTCCGGGAGTTGGTGATGGACAGGGAGGCCTGGTGTGCTGTGATTCATGGGGTCGCAAAGAGTCAGACACGACTGAGCGACTGAACTGAACTGAACTGAACCCGTTTAACTACATGGGGCCTCAATTTCTTAATCTGGAAAATGGGTATAATAATACATTCCCATCTTCCTCATAGTCGTGAAGATTGAATAAAATAATGCTTGTGAAAACTTTTAAAATGTAAATTGTTACTTAAGTGTGAGTTATTTTTTATCATTTGTCAATGTCCTTCAAGCAAAGGCCATCAGTAACACACCTGTAACTAAACAAACTGGGTTTATTACTATCTGCAGTACAGAACAGACACCATGGGAAACATTGTGGGTCTCAATAAGAGAGTGTTGAAGGAACATACTATAGGATTTGGGCTTTGGTTGGATGATTTGCGAGAGGTTTAGGGAAGAAGGGAGTTGCTCTAAATTGGATGTTGTCCAAAAGTGGGGGCAATTATGTGCTCGTGTGTCTCAATAAATCTTCTCAGGGAGAAAAGACTAGAATGAGGATCAAGCTGTAATTGTAATTGGTAAAGAAGCACTAGCAACTCATCTTGGTTGAGAGAGACACGTTTGGTATTTTGTATGCAGCATAGTTATCTATTTTTTTTCTGTGCTTAGAAGTGGCCACGCTTTCTTATTTTTATCATGATCTCAGAGTAACCTTGCCTGAGCTCAGTATTCTGTGTTCATGTCTGATGGAATAACATGACCAAGCTGTGGAGTGCCAGGCCAGCTTCTGCATGTCAGGGGCTGCTCTTCTTTCTCACATCACACATGTTCAAACCAACAGTTTTTCTGTAGGACCATGGGCCTACATGGGGTTTCAAAAATAGATGCACTGAGAGTAGGTAAGAAAGAGAAGGAAGAAGGGAGGGAGAAGAATAAGGAGGAGGGAATGAGGCACTAAGAGGGGAAAGAAGTTGTGGGGCTGTAGTGTGTCTGCTCATCCACCCCAGGACTCTCCAGGAACAGAAGAACTCAAACTGAGTTAATTCCATTTCATAATTGGCCACCATTGGAGGCAGCATCCAAAGGTCAGCCTAGGATACACCAGTGCTACTTGATTCCCTTATGGAGCTCCAGTGTCATCAAGTCCTGTGGCTCTGGTTCTGACAACCTCTCCCACTCCCCATGAAATCTGTGTCACCTAGCTCTTGGAGTCTGTGCTTCCTAATGCTTTGAGGAAGACTCCAGAGTCATTTTCTCCTCTGGTCTACGATCAAAGTGCACAGATGTTTCATAAAACTTAAAATGACTAAGCCATTTACCTCAGGTGGCTAATCAAGCAGGTTTAAAGAATTTCAAGGTATCAAGGAACCACAAGTGCAGAGTGGAAATTGAATTGCGGTCACAGATACAGTTTGGCCATTAAAAGCTGAACTTGATGGGCTAATAGAGTTACCAGCTGATGAGTGAAAATCAGTATGATAGCAACAAATTGGCCTCTGTTGAAAGGGGTTTTTCTCAAAGACTTCATGATACCCGGTAGAAGATGAACTCTTGATACTTGCTATGTCTCAGTTAATAGCATCAGTTGAATCAGATTAATTTAAAGGGGCTAATGAAAATGATGTAGGAGAAAAGTTTGGAGGTGATAATTTGATGCAGAGATATCAGCTGAAAGATGATGACATTGAAACCTGTCCCCTTGGGAACAGGCCACGTGTGATGGAAGTTAGAAGGGAGCAAAGGGTTCCTGCCTCATTTCTGTCAGCCATGTCTCAGGAAAAGGTGGCAAAATTGGTTGACATTTATCAGTAAAATTTTTTACATTGCTATCTGATTTCTAAGGAGTTCAAGTCTTACTGATGGTTTTGTAACAAATGGGTTTTACATTTCTCTTGCATTACTAAAGAAGTTCTCTGGCTGTACTTGCTAGGCCCTCTTGGCCTCTAGCTATCTTTTCTTGTAAGCAGAGTTATACTCAAAGCCAAATCTTAGCATTATTAAGGCCATGTCTTATACAGAAAAATAGAAATATCCTAACCAGAGGTGGAAAATTAAATGGTGAACAAGGAAGAGGAAAGAGTCTTAATGACTAAATGGATCCTGCCTTCTAGGTAGGATCTACTTGTGCTACTTGTGCTACTGGGGCTAGTACATGCTGGCTACTATGATAAGAGTACCACAGACTAGGGAACCTAAACAACAGACATTTTTCTCAAAGTTCTGGAGATTGAGAACTCTGAGATCAAGGCACCAGGAGACTCGGCATCTGGTGAGAACCTACTTCCTGGTTTGAAGACAGCCACTTTCTTGCTGTATCTTCACATGGTGAAAAGAGTGAGCTCTAGTCTCTTCATCCCCTTGTGTTAGTTGCTCAGCTGTCTGACTCTTTGCAACCCCATGGAGAGTAGCCCATCAGGCTCCTCTGTCCATGGGATTTTCCAAGCAAGAATACTGGAGTGGGTTGCCATTCCCTTCTCCAGGGGATCTTCTTGACCCAGGGATTGAACCTGGGTCTCCTGCATTGCAGGAAGATCCTTTACTGTCTGAGTCACCAGGGAATCACTCTTATAACACCACCAATTCCATCATAAAGGCTCCACCCTCATGACGTAATCACCTCCCAAAGGCCCTGCCTCCAAATACTATCACATTGAGAATTCAGTCTTTAAAATATTAAGTTAAGATGGAGGGTAGATACAAACATTCAGTCTGCAGCACTACTTTGAGGATTAATGTTGGCAAAATCTGTCCAGGCAACTGCTCTTGACATGGTTTCTCAATAAAATTGTAAAAAGGGTGAAACCTGTATTGCCTTTGGAGTCAACTCTGTGGTTGTTGTTCAGTAGCTAAGTCATGTTCGACTCTTTGCAGCCCCATGGACGATAGCATGCCAGGCTCTTCTGTCTTCCACTATATCCTAGAGTTTGCTCAAATTCATGTCCATTGAATCAGTGATGCTATCTAATCATCTCAGTCTCTGCCACCCCCTTCTCGTTTTGCCTTCAATCTTTCTGAGCATCAGGGTCTTTTCCAATGAGTTATCTCTTTGCATCAGGCGGCCAAAGTATTGAAGCTTCAGCTTCAGCAATAGTCCTTCCAATGAATATTCATAGTTGATTTCCTTTAGGATTGACTGATTTGATCTCCTTGCAGTCCAAGGGACTCTTAAGACTCTTCTATAGCATCACAATTCAAAAGCATCAATTCTTCAGTGCTCAACCTTCTTTTTGGACCAATTCGCACATCCACACATGACTCCTGAAAAAACCATAACTTTAGCTTTATGGACCTTTTTTGGCAAAGTGATGTCTCTGGCTTTTTAATTCACTATCTAGGTTTGTCATGGCTTTCCTTTCAAGGAGCAAGCGTCTTTTTTTTTTTTTTTTTTTTAGCAAGCGTCTTTTTATTTCATAGCTGCAACTTTACCTGTATTCAAATCTTAGTTCCAGATTTTATTACCTCTGTGACCCTGGATTGAGTTCATAAAACTTGTACAAACTTCTGCATTCTTACCTTTATATATATATATAAATATATAAATATAAATATAATAATACATATATAATATATAATATAAATATATATATATGGGAGAGGGCAATACTTCACTGTGTAATGCCAGAACCAGATAAGATCATGGATATGAAAGCAGATATATAATAAATAATATATAATATAAATATATATATATGGGAGAGGGCAATACTTCACTGTGTAATGCCAGAACCAGATGAGGTCATGGATATGAAAGCACCTGACATTGCACTGGGAGGTTCAGAAACTTGGAGATGTTATATTGTTCTCAGTTGTGTTCTTGTTTCTAGCACCTGGCAGGGCCACCTCTGACAGATGCATAAAGGGATTACTCTTGAAGTAGACTAAGCAGGGTGGTTTTGGTGGTGCTGAACTCTCTTACAAGTCTTTATGTTGAGAAATGAACTTTGGCATTCCAGATGAGAGAGTTCAATGACTATTCAGGATTTCATCATTTGAGTGCCAGGCACATAGTAGGTTCAGTATATTTTTTTTTATGTAATGAATGAATGGCAAGTGGTAGAGACACTTATTGTTTCCTTTAACTATTTAGTTCATTTCCATTGTGTTTTGGGTCAAAGCCACAGCAATCTATTGGTAGAAATAAAAATGGCCCACTAAATTGGGAGTGTCCAAGGGCAGGGCATTGCTTAAAACAAGGCAGGTGCTTTCTTGAACTATATTGGATGCTTGAAATAGTTGTGCAACCTTGGGCAAATCAGATCAGTTTTCTAGCCTTAGTTTTCTTATCTACTAAATGACAGGTTCGGGCCAGAAGATTTCTATTATTCCTTTGAGTTCTAATGATCTGTGATCCAAAATTGACTGTTCCGTTGCAAATGGATTTCCTATTGACCTAATGGGAAAAATACAATTGCCTCATCTCTCAACCATGAGCCCAGCAATGTCCGTTAGAATTGAAAGGCAAGTCTTCACTGTAAATGGATATTATATGTGTTGGGGACTGATCAATGCCTTTTCTTTGTGGGTGAAGTGTTATTTCGATAAATGTCTATCTTATGAATTTTAATAGTGTGGATTGTCAGCACTCTTTAAACTCTAAAGACCAAACTATTGTTATTACTCTTTGACTGATTTAGAACCAGGTCAAAGAAACAAGTCCCAAACGTTGACAGCTGAAATATTTATGATGCAACTAGTGTTGCTTCCAAGTAATACACACTGTATTCAGGAAAAAACACGTTATGGCAATCCAGGCCTTAAATTGATGAACATGTTTCCCTTTTAGCCATGCAAATCATTCATCAGAGAGCAACCAGTATGAATTTGATATTCCTTGGAGACAAAGTTGGGATGAGAGTAAGCCTTACTGATCCTTCTTTGTCAATCAGAAAAGGAATAAGCATCCACCACATCCCATTGTAGCCCCAGTCCTATTTTCATTAGTCTATTATGCCTACCATCCTCTTTTTTAAAGGACAATATACCTACTTGGAGTGTATCATATAGAGAGCTATTTTATATGATTGATATAGGAGTTTTTGAAAATATTCAATTAAAAATTGTATGCACTCTCTTTGGAAATATAACCAAGGATAACACATTAAGGATTCTTGTACAGGCACAAGTGGTAATATGATATGGAAAACATTCTTTATAAAATTGCCTGCAAAACTGTGTATCTGTGTGCCTTCTACTTCTTCACACTTTTCCTTTACAAATGCCCATTGAATGGTTCCAAATGGTTGGAGTCAAAGAAGCTCTGAATTTTAAAATATCCTGTAAATGTTCCTTTAAACTTCGCCTAAGAGATCCAGAAAGTCTTAATAGAAATTGCTAGCAGGATGGGGTGTCAATATACCAGGCTGTTGTTTGTGTTGTTGAGTAGATGAGTCGTGTTGGAATCTTTTGTTGCCCCATGGACTGTAGCCCACCAGGCTCCTCTGTCCATGGGATTTCCCAAGCAAGAATACTAGAGTGGGTTGCCATTTCCTTCTCCAGGGGATCTTCTCGACCCAGGGATTGAACCTGCATCTCCTGCATTGGCAGGCAGATTCATTACCATTGAGCCACCAGAAAAGCCTTAATACCAAGTAGGAGAAGCCATTTGGATTTAATTGCCCTAGATAATGAAGAGCAAAGAGATACATTTTCTTTTAAACTTTAACAAAAGAGTAAAATCCAGCAGTCAGTGAGCAAGCACTTGCTAAGCACCTGCTTTGAGCAAGGCCTGGGGGAAAGCACCTGGAGAGAAAACAAGTTAGCTGAAATTTGGTATTATTAAGTATCAAGCCTTCTAACACTGGTCTCATGTCCTCTCATCAAAACCCTCTAAAATCTTGCCACTCAAAGTGGCATATCACTCAAAGTGTGGTCCATATCAGCATGGGACCTTGTTAGAAAAACAGAATCTTCAGCCCCACCCTACATCTACTGAATCAGAATCTACATTTAAACAAAATTCATCTGTGACTTACATGCACATTAAACTTTAAGAAGAACTGCTGTAGACCAGTGAGTCTGAGAAATCATCACTTTGTCAATCAAAGAGTATTTATAAGGGGCATCCTGAAGTATCTACAGTGCATCTGGTATTGCCGGAACAGACTTTATAGTTGTTTAACATTGCCTAGTCACTTGGGAGACAGATTTTCTCTACAAGTCTGACAACGAGGACATTTTTGTTGATCATATGAAATCATATATGATACAGCTGGATGGGCTCTTACTGAACACAGACTCCCTCCTGATAGAGACAAGGGAAACATCAATGACTCATGGCTAGTAGGTGGGAGAGCTGGGGTTGGAGCTGAGGTTTCTGAACCCACTGTCTAGTGCTTACTCACCTCCACTTCATTGAGAAATGACACAGAGGCCCAAGGGCATGTCTGGATGACTCACTTACAAATCAGTCGCTGTTCAATGGATCATATCAGTAAAAAAAAATGACTAAATATAATTTACCATTGGATGATCCATTGCTCAGAGCCAAATTCTCAAGGGGAAAAAGTGGAATCATAATAACACAGTCATTGGTGCCATAATTAATGCCATGGCATGAGTAGAAAGAAAATGGAGACTGGCCATGTTTAATCATCAAATAAATGACCTAGTTATCATTACAATCTAAAGTTATTTATCTCTTGACAAGCCCAGGAAATAAGTGTGTCAGAGAGAGGCCTACCTACCTGTAACCTAGGCTATAGGGATTGAGGGGGTCTACCTAGAGTTCTTTTTATGCTAGAAGGTCCACCCTCAAGTTCTGTCCTTCAAGGGCCACCTAAAATACCACCTCCTCCACTCAGTGAATGGGAACGAGAACACAATGAGGCAAAGTGGAGCAGTACACTCACTCTCATATCGACCTGGGAGCTCCTAAAGACAGAACACACATCTAACTTATATCTGCTTCCCCCAAACAGCCAGTCCCTAGTAGGCCCTCAATCCCTATTTGCTTGGTGGAAACTCCAGGGGTGCTCATTTATAAATTGCAGGTCACTTCAGCAGTCAGTCTTCAGCAAGAATGACTGCAGCAGCCTCAGAGAGCCCCAAATCTATCAGCAGTCATCACCAGAGGCATAGACCTACCCCTGGATACCCCCAAAGTCCCTATCTGTTCTCACTTGCAGTTGGTGTGGTACACACACCTGTCAGTCAGCTGAGTCAAGGGACAAGTAGAGAGCTGGCATGGGATCCTGAGCAAGAAGAAAGGTTGGGCCAGATTGGTTTGTCACTTCTCATGGGCCTAGAATAGATCATTGTGAATGAACAAATCACTTTGGTAGTTTTATCCATTATTTAGTTTCTGCTAAAATTCAGAGTCAGCTGCTTAAAGGAATCAAGAGATTTGATTTCCACCTCCTGGTTAATCCATTAGCCCAAATGTTCTGCTTTTCACATTGTTTTCTGTCTTGTATACATAGCCTTAAATACACAGTAATGATTCATGTTATCATCTCATATTTATCATTTGGTTTGATTTTCCAAACTCCTAGGTCCCTTTGTGCCTTACATGAGATATCATTTGACCACATCACCTCAATCCATTTTCCTTCACTTTCAGCTAACTTAGTGTCGTCCTTTCTGCCTTATTCTTTACAATAATTCCCTAGTCTCTGGCATCTCCACATTTGCCTTTTGTGGAAGTGGTTATGCTTCCAAGAACTCTTACTCTTACCCGCCCCCTAGTTATAGAAGAAAGCCATCCCTTTGCAGCAGAGCTCCTTCTCCTCACCTTGCATTGCAGCCCAACTGCACTTCATCTGGAATGCTGACCAGTGTACCAGCACTGCCCCTCCTGAGAGGTTCCAGAACCCAGGATCGGGAGCTGGGGCGGAGGAAGACCTGTGTTCTTGGCTGAACATGCCTGGGGTAGAATATCCGTCATGCTGAGCAGCGACAGGGATGGAGGGGTCAAATGTCACAGATTCTCACTGTCCTTACCAAGTTTTAGTCGATTTTCTTGAATAAAGGGTGTTTTTTTTGTTTTTTTTTAATGTGCTGAATGCCCTTAAGATAATTTTCAGAGGCTTTACATGATTAGGTTTTTAAAAACAATTTTCACAAGTTATGCTTCTTTCACTGAGGAACAGGTCTTCAGAACTTCTCATATCACCATTCCAAAAGTGGAAACCCCTGTGTAATTTTTATCTTTCTCTCATACCAGATGGTGAGCTCCTTTGGAATAGGGGCTGTATCCAAATAATAATGCTGCCTGCATCTACTCTGTGTCAGGAACTATGCTTGGTGCTCTGTGAATATTATTTCTAATCCCCTCAACAGTGAGTTGGTTATTATCATCCCTCCACAGGTGAGGAAACTGAAGCTAAAGACTGTAAATGACTTGCCTGAAATCTCGCCATTAGTAAGTGTCAGAGCCAAGAACCCAAACCCTGTCTCTCTCTCTCTAAAGTCTGTCTTCCTACTTTCCCATGCTGCCATTGTGCTCTAGTGTCTGCACAGTGCTTGGAATACAAGTGCTGGCTGAATGAATTAAAAAAACTACAAATGAATGGATAAATAAGTAAATGCTTAGGCCTGAAAAGCCCAAGAGTGTCTATCAGCACATAGCTGTCCTCACTCCCTTCACATTTTGCTTTCAGGCTGATGAGAGCATCTTCACAGCAACCTTTCTGACTTTGCTAATTAGTTCCTTTGCTTAATGGCAATCATAATATATAAAAACAGCTTTAATCCTAAATTTATTAAATCAATGGATATTATATAGTCATGTTCAGGAAGCATAGTACTAAGCTGCCTGGAATTTGCAAAAAGTCTTCCTTTGAGTTTATTTCTGTGACAGACCATAGTAGTATTATTTTTTGTGTTATTTGATTTTTGTATTATTAGTCAGCTTGAAACCTTTTAGATAGGTGATCTTTAATGCTGTATTATTCAGAAACTCAGATCAGGCATGTCATTCACAGTATGATTGTACCTGAGTCTATTTCTGACAAATGCAATGATCTATTGAATACCTTAAAAGTTGAATCAGTATCTTCATTCCTAAAGTAAGCTTTATTTTTCCTAAGTTCCATTTTTTATTTCTCTCCTCCTCTTTCTTTTTTTGAATTAAAGTTTCATTACCCAAGTAACATGAATTTATTCTTCTTGTGGAGTTTCTATAGATACATATTTGTGTGTATGTTTGTAAGACACATGAAAAAAAGACCTAAAGAGATATATCTGAGCTTAATATAGCAATGACCTCTAGGGATGAGAGTGGGAGGGTGAAGAAGGGAGTCTGCTGGTCAAAGAGGACACTAGGCTCATCTGCAATGTTTTAATATTTTACAGAGAGAATGTTTCCACTTTCTTTTTGTTCCCTTCATTCTCTGTCATTCTTAGTACAACATGTGAGAATGTGTAAATTCCAACGTGAGATAAATTCAGCCAAAAGCTCCTACTGAGCCTCCCCAATGTCCAGAGGAACCACTCACCCCTTCTTAATTGTTCTCTACTGAATTGGAGAAATGGGGTATCATTATTTTTGTCTGTGACTTTTTCATCTTCATTGTACATTTTCTATTAGCTTGGTCTGCTGCAGTTTATGGCAGTTTTATTGCTTAGAGTATTTGCCTGTAAACACCAGCTTGATCACGAAGAAGAAGCAGAGAGAATTGAAGAAGTACTTCTAAAAGCATATTCTGTTACCAATAGCAGGATGCTGACTTGCTTACAGATTCAACCTGAGAGAACTTGAGGAAGACAGATTGAGATACAGCATAATCCAGGCATTCACTTTGACCATCTTCCCAACTGATGCTAATTGATTCCACGTAGTTAGTCACAGAAGGATGCAGGTTGTTGCTTAGGTCAATGCAAGGTGGCAGAGCAAGGACTTCAGGGTGTCACTCCTGATACAAATCCTAGTTTCATCTCTAGCTGAAGGGTTCATAGGTCAAGTCACAGTTCTTAATCAGTTTTAGTTTCTTTCTCCCTTCCCCCTCCTCCTCCTACTCCTCCCTCACTTGCTCTGCTTTCTCCTCCATTTCCTCCTTCTCCTCCTCCTTCTAGAATTAAGTGAAATAACATGTGAAAGAACATAGTTTCATGAATGCTGGAGAACAGAAAGATAGTCTTTGATTGACTGCCAGATTTCTTTCCCTATGCTAAGACGAAAACAAAACAGAAACAAAACTACAAAAAAAAAAAACCAACAACAACAAAACATAGCACCAACAAACAACTCTTCTTTTCACACTAACGTGCTTTCCATTTCTCTTTCTAAAAATGTGCAGAGCAGTCCCTCACCCATGCCCATCTCCCCTGGCATTGTTGGTGACATTTATAGATAAGATCCCTTAGACTAAATAGAAATTTGATGAAGGAAGAAAAATAATAAAGCACCAAATACTGTTCTGATTGAGGCTTGGGGTCACAGACCCAGGCACCACTTCTGAAGCAGTTTCTGAAAAAGCTTTTAAGGTGAAAGACTTCCAATATCTATAGGAGGAATGAGACTCTGGACCCTTGAGGAGCCATAACCACAGGCCATGCTGAATGCTTCCATCCTTAGATGGGGACTCTCACGGAGAAACAGCAACTGGCAGGAGATGTCACTGGCATTTCTTATTTCCATTTGATAAGCTTGGTGTAAAGGATATCCAACAAATCTCAGAAAGAAGAAAAAACTAACTAAAAATGTCTTGATCAATCTGTTACATTCATCAAACATTTCTTTGGTTAGGGCAGCTGGAAGACAGAGAGGTGAGCATCACATTTGACGGGCACCTTGAGAGACACTCAGCTCTGCTCAGATTGAGATATTGCTCCAGGCTATAAGAGGCCTGGGACCAGAGAAGCCTCCTATAGGAAAAAGGGTGAGGTTTTTCTAAGTGAGTAGATCCCACCAATTTGGGGCCTGCAGTCATTCCTAAGTCTGTCCCTGAGTAAAGGGAAACTGTGTCCTTTTAGTGATCTGATCTCACCCAGTTTTGCTGGGTACCATTAGCTTCGTCTGAAGAAGACTTGACTATCATTAAAGTAAGCCTGTTGCCTCTGATCCTGCTCTAGAGGGACTGAGTCACGCCTTCCTTACCTCCAGGTTCTTAAGAGACCACCCAGTTTCAGTCGCAGACTCTCATTCCTTGGCCTCTCCTTGTAGACAAAGCCTAAGGAGCCTCAATGTAATTGTCTAGGAAAGTTCCAGAATGGAGAGTTCACGTAACAGTTGATCCTAATTATTCTTAGATGTTAAGAAAAAAAAAAAGTTGACTATAAAATGAGTTGCTTTTCTAGACTTTCTAAACAGAGGCTCTTCCTGAAGACTTGACAGTGGGGTATTCCATAGAGTTTATGATTTACAGAATGGGGCTTTGCAGGGAAGTTCAAATATAAGGGCTCTTTTTTACCCTGTGACTGTGATCTGGGCAGAGGTTGCTCAAGATACCTGACCAAGGTCCAGCACTTAGGATTCTCCTGCTTGACTCAGATATTCTGGCTTTCTGAGACATAGGCAGCAGCCAAGCTGAGCAGAAACTGTAAACTTGGAATCAGGACCCACATCTCTAACCTGTTGCTCGTCTCTGGTAGGGTCAGAGAGCCCAGTCTCCCACAAATAGACTCTAAGAGGAGAAAGGGGCCTTAGAAATAATGTCCAACACCTTTGCTTTTAAAGAAAACAAGCCCAGAGACATCAGTTGGCCTTCCCAATGCCTCCTTTCCCAGATTGCACCTTAGGGTATCTTAATATTCTCAGCTACCAGCCGCCTCCACACATATGACAGGTGCTCAACAAACGTTGCATGAACGAATATACATTGTGGTGGGAACTCAGTGGCAGAGCTAAAATGAGCACGCAAGACTGACTTTTCTACCCCATCACTCATCAAGTCAACACTTAGCACAAGTTAATCAGCACATTCGAGCACAGTCATTTGGAGCCAAAGGCAGACTCACAAAACATGGCCCCCTGCTTGCACTCAATCTGGACAGCTTTTCCTCTCATTGCTCGGTTGACCTCTGGATTGAGGGCTGCAGCCTGCAGGACCAGCAGAGGATACCCATTGACTTGGGGAGTGGCGTGAAGCCAGTGTCCCCTCTGGATACCAGGAGGAAAGGAACCAACAGCACTGTCCTGCCAGAGCCATCCTGGGCTGAACATGGACTAACAGTGTGGAGGCAAGAGGGGTCCTGAGCCATCAGCAACCCCCTTGGCTATGGTTTGCCCTGGCAAGTTCCATGATGGAGGAGGGCACGCAGCCTCCAGATTGCTTCTGCTGCCATTCTGGGCTTGTAATTGCAAAGCTAAAGGGGCAAATGTGTCAGTATAAAGTTAAGGTCTGGCCAGCATTCCATTTCTGCAGACTTTTTTAAAATAACAGGCTGCAGGGCTAGCATTTCTCCTCTCTGTGGTTATTATCTGTTTCTTTTTGCAAAGCAAGACATTCCTGTGAAGGGCGCTGAGACCGTAAGGCGGGTCATAAAGGGTGACAAAGCAGAAAGAGAGCCGCCTGCAGTCTCCTCTGATGGCGACTCACTCTGCCTGGTTATTCATCCGCACAGGGAAGTCGCGGGCCTCACTCTTAAATGGCTTCATTCATGATGATTGACTTCAGAGATTTGCCTGTGCCTTTTGCAGAATGTTAAGCAGGAAAGGATTTTTCCCTCCTTTGAGCCAGCTATGTTAGGAAGCTCTGGTTTCACAGGCTTGGAGTGGGTGGCTTGAAGGAAAAAAAATCAGTCCTTGGTAGGAATGTGTTCCTAAAATGAGAATAACCACTGAATAAATACGGTAATGAACCTGGGAGCAGCTCCATCAGGGGGAAATTCTTGCCTCTGGGCACTCAACTATTTTTCTGATCAATTCTAAGCAACATCTAAACCCTTAAAATACCAGTAAAAATGTGTTTTATTAATATATCTTCACTTATGTCTACTGACTATCTTTGGTCCCTGTATTACAGAAGTTGGGGAAGGTCTGAACTTAAACATTGTTCTTAAATAATGTGATGCCTTGGATACTTTTCCAGTGCAGCCCCATCCTTCTAGGCAAACTATCACCACCTTAGTTCAAGCCTTCTCTCCCCAGTGCTACCCTTGCATTAGTTTTCCAAAATGGATCTGTCTCCACTCTTCCCCATTCCTTTATCCCAAAATATCTTCACTGATGCTAATCCCAAGACTTTTTTCCTATGGACCACTTTTCTTGATGATGCTGAACCTTCAGAAGCTCCCCCACTGCCTCTCAAACAAAACCCAAACTCCTTTGCAGTCTAGGTAAAGTGTTTTGCTTTTTATCTTACTAATACTTTATACTTTCCACTCCAGCCAAGCAAGTTCACTCCTCATTTTTAACCAACTTTCACACTTTTTAACTCTTCAACCTTTACTTATTATGATTGTGGCTTGTGAATATAAGGTAAGAGAAGAAAACCAGGAAGCATGTACCCCCAATTGTGAAGCTTTTAAGTCTCTTCTGTTGATTTTCACAAATAGAATTACAGCTGTATTTGTGGCAAATAAATACATAAAATAAGCATGTCCTTAAGCGTACAGATTAAATGCCCAGTTACTAGGGTAAGGCACTCTCAATATTAAACGTGGTATTGGGCTAGATTCCAATAAATGGGACCCTTGTACTTAGCAGCTGCAAGAATAGAACACAGCAGTTCCATTGCTTATGCATGTAAAGCACAAGTGATAGGCCAGCACTGGAGAAGAATTTCTTACTGGTATCCTATCTGGGCTTTATTTTGAGTTGGAAATTGTCTAGTTGGTGATCACAGGATGTAGGCTAGTGGCTGTTTAATCATAAAATAAAAAGCCTTTCCTTGGAATGAAAATACTCTGTCACCAGCTGTGTGGTCTTGGGCAAATCAGGTCTTTCCCTATAAGTCTCTTTATCTGGTGAACTAAGGGATTAGAACAGAGTGTCTCTCTTTTCAACTCTTGTTCTTGTGGATGAAATTCTATGAGTCTGTGAATATTTGTTCTTCATAGCATCTATAGGACTTGTAAGTATAAGTTTGCCTCTTGAACAGATTCAGGAATTTTGAGGAAAAGAAGGAGAAATATTTCAAAAGTTGATTCACAAAGCAAAGGAAGAATGCTAACATTGATTGACCTGATTGAATATTTTAAATGCACCAAACATCTATAAGACAAGAGTAATTCTTGCCTTATGAACAAATAGTTGTTGATGCATACTACTATGCAAGGCCTTCCCTGATGACTCCAATGTAAAGAATCTGCCTGCACTGTGGGAGACCCGGGTTTGATCCCTGAGTCAGGAAGATCCCCTGGAGAAGGGAGTGGCAACCCACTCCAGGATTCTTGCCTAGAGAATCCCATGGATGACGGAGCCTGCAAGTTATAGTCCATGGGGTCGCAAAGAGTCAGATATGACTGAGCAACTAACACTTTCACTATGCAAATTTATTATGCAAACTACAAGACAGGTGTTCAGTCAGATATTGGAGGTGCAACATGAAGTTTATAGTCTAATGCCATTTTACATATGGATAAACTGATTTTTAGATAAGTAAAGTAATTGGCACAGGTCAGGTAGGTGTTGGTGAGTGAAATCGGAATTTGAACCCTCATTCCTCTGACTGCAGCAGTCAGAGGAATTCCTGGGAATTGAGACAGAAGGACCAAAAGGAGCAGTGTCTGGAGCCTGAGCCTGGATCTGAAATCTCGACATTCTTCCTCTTGGCTCCACTAAAGTGAGTTCTTTGTGCTTCCTGACACTATCCCCAGCATTTGATAGCCTCTGAAAATCTCTTTTTTCCCTTAATAATTTTTATTGAACCATCTTCTGTTAACACACACAAATCTCTTAGAAAACTGCTTCTGGAAAACTCAAAACCAAACCTCTGAAACCTGGACCTTGGGTGCCATAATTCAAGAAGCTAAAAGAGGACTTAGTCTTATGTCACATCACAGATCAAATACTTGAAGAAATAGCTAAAAAGATGGCTCTCCTGTGAATTGGAGTTCCATTCCCTAATCCCATTCCCCAACGCACCCAGCTTCTTATTGGATTGGCCTATGGGCATTCAGGCACCTGGCAGAGATTGTGAAGAACGGGTTCTGTACTCCTCCCACCCTGCCTCTCCTGACCTGCAGCCTTTGGGTCTCAACACAGTGATTCTGACTGGGGATTCTGCTCATTCCAAACCCAACGGACTGAAGCAGTAACACACCGTCCTGCAGTCACTCCTTGCCTACTGTCTCTTGTAGAGATGGAGAGAGTGGTGATCTGAAGGATCCAAGGGATCAGGATGAAGCCTGGGGGAGGTCAATTACATGAGTTTAGACTCCATCTTAGGCTAAAAGGATAAAAAGAGCTTTTGAGAAAAGCTCAAAAACCAGGTTAGGTGACCAAATAGAGCTTCAGCACAAGGAACTAGACTAGGGATAAAGGATGTGCTTTGGGGGCAGAGTGGAAAGATAACGGCTGGAAAGTCAGCTCAGCGTACTAACCATGTGCTTTGGGTCACTGGGCATCAGTGTCTATGTCAATTGAATGGAGATAATAACACTTCCTTTGGAAGATAGTCGCTAACAAAAGTCAAGTTTGCAGTACAAGGTTCCTGCTATTATTTTGCTATATTTGTATTATATTATCCCTCATGAATCAGGCAAGATTTCAGACCCAGCATGTCAGCACCACAGCATTCTGGATAGTCACTTGTTAGTGAGGGAAGAGGAAGTTTAACTGTGAATAGAAACATGTGATTTTGTTTTATGTGTTATGTACATGTGTGTGAGGTATGTATGTGTGCATGTGTGAGTGTGCACATATTCTGTGTGGACATGCAGGTGTGGGCATGTCCCTGGGCCTGGAGACACACCTCTATGTGGCATTCTTTGACGTGACTAAGGGATTTGATAACCTCCCTTCTCATGCAGCCTGCCTTGGATGTGGCAGTTTGAGAATCCCAATTATAGACTCTTGTCTCAAAACAGCCTGGAAAACAGAAAGACAAGCAGCACAAACACTGTCTCATTAGTTCAGTAAAACCTTACTAATTTACCCTAATTGTGGGGAAGGATCATTTGCATGCGGGAAATGTCCAAAAGGGGGTTGCTTTAATAAATAGACAGGACTTATTTGTAATTAGTGGTGCCACTCGCACACAGACAATCAATGTGCTTGGTCCTTAAAAACACTTTGTTCTTGTAAGTGGATTGCACATTCCCACTGCCATCTTGAAGCTGCTAATGCAAGGGGTGACCTGGGAGCAAGGGTCTTTTATTTTCCTTCTTATTTCCAAGTAAACAACAATCTAGCAGATGGCTGAGGGGATTGTACTAGGGCCACTTGCAGGAAGAAGCTAAAGACAAAGGAGAAAAGGAAAGATATACCCATCTGAATGCAGAGTTCCAAAGAATAGCAAGGGGAGATAAGAAAGCCTTCTTCAGTGATCAATGCAAAGAAATAGAGCAAAACAATAGAATGGAAAAGACTAGAGATCTCTTCAAGAAAATTAGAGATACCAAGGGAACATTTGATCTCTGGTTCCACTGCAATCCATGGGGTCACAAAGAGTCGGACACGACTGAGCAACTGAACTGGAGGGAACGTTTCATGCAAAGATGGGCACAATAAAGGACAGAAATGGTATGGACCTAACAGAAGCAGAAGATATTAAGAAGTGGCAAGAATACACAGAAGACCTATACAAAAAAAGATCTTAATGACCCAAATAACGACAATGGTGTGATCACTCACCTTGAGCCAGACATCCTGGAATGTGAAGTCAAATGGGCCTTAGGAAGCATCACTATGAACAAAGCTAATGGGGGTGATGGAATTCCAGTTAAGCTGTTTCAAATCCTAAAAGACTATGCTGTGAAAGTGCTGCACTCAATATGCCAGGAAATTTGGAAAACTTAGCAGTGGCCACAGGACTGGAAAAGGTCAATTTTCATTCCAATCCCAAAAAAAGGCAATGCCAAAGAATGTTCAAACTACCGCACAATTGTACTCATTTCACATGCTAGCAAACTAATGCTCAAAATTCTCCAAACCAGGCTTCAATAGTACCTGAACCGTGAACTTCCAGGTGTTCAAGCTGGATTTAGAAAAGGCAGAGGAACTAGAGATCAAACTGCAAACATCCATTGGATCATAGAAAAAGCAAGAGAGTTCCAGAAAAACATCTGCTTTTTTTGACTCACCAAAGCCTTTGACTGTGTGGATAACAACAAACTGTGGAAAATTCTGAAAGAGATGGGAATACCAGACCACCTTAGCTGCATCCTGAGAAATCTGTATGCAGGTCAAGAAGCAATAGTTAGAACCAGACATGGAGCAACAAACTGGTTCCAAATTGGGAAAGGAGTATGTCAAGGCTGTAATTGTCAACCAGCTTAGTTAGCTTATATGCAGAGTACATCATGTGAAATGCCAGGCTGGATAAAGCAATAGCGAGAATCAAGATTGCCAGGAGAAATATCAATAACCTCAGATATGCAGATGACACCACCCTTACGGTAGCAAGTGAAGAGGAACTAAAGAATCTCTCATGAAAGTGAAAGGTGAAAGTGAAAAAGCTGGCTTAAAACTCAGCATTCAAAAAATGAAGATCATGGCATCTGGTCTCATCTCTTCATGGCAAATAGTTGGGGAAACAATGAAAATAGTGACAAACTTTATTTTCTTGGGCTTTAAAATCACTGCAGATGGTGACTGTAGCCATGAAAAGGAACAAGGAAAAGACATTTGTTCCTTGGAAGCAAAACTATGACAAATCTAAACAACATTTTAAAAAGCAGAGACATTACTTTGCCAACAAAGGTTTGTCTAGTCTTTATGCTAAAAAAAAAAAAAAAAAAAAAGCTTTGGTTTTTCCAGTAGTCATGTATGGATATGAGACTTGGACCATAAAGAAAGCTGAGTACAAAAGAATTGATGCTTTTAGACTGTGGTGTTGGAGAAAACTCTTGAGAGTCCCTTGGACTGCAAGGAGATCAAACCAGTTAATCCTAAAGGAAATCAGTTCTGAAAATTCATTGGAAGGACTGATGCTGAAGCTGAAGCTCTAATATTTTAGCCACCTGATGTGAAGAACTGACTCATTGGAAAAGACCCTGATGCTGGGCAAAACTGAAGGCAGGAAGAGAAGGGGACGACAGAGGTTGGATGGTATCATCGACTCAATGGACATGAGTTTGAGCAAGCTCTGGGAGTTGGTGATAGTCAGGGAAGCCTGGTGTGCTGCAGTCCACGGTGTTGCAAAGAGTCGGACACAACTGAACAACTCAACTGAACTGAACTGACTTGCAGAGAGAGAGACAACAAAGGCAGAGCTTGAGAGTTTTGGCAAGAGTTAGGACTCAAAAGACCTGAATTCTAATCTCAGCTTGGTCCCCAGATGGTCAAGTGACTTTATCTCTCTGGGTCTCAGTTTCCATCTCTCAAATGAATGAGTTTACCTCTCAGTGCTATTAAATCATGGCATTTCAGGGCTGGAAGATATCATAGAGATCATCTGATTCAACCCCTAGGTTTCCTTGTGACAACAGTAAGGAGTTCTTCCCACACTGATTTTCTGAAGGTTTCTGAACTACAATTATGAAGACTAAATATACATTTAATGATATATGTGCCTGAAATAAAGGCTCAGGAAAAAGAATGGGACTGAAAGAACTTGACTGGAGTCAGTGTTCAAGCTGAGAATAGATGAGCAGCCAACAGGGCACACAGAGAATGAGCAACCAGAGAATCCAGAAGTAGGCAATGGGGTTGAGAAGTGGGCATGAGACTCTAGAGCTCAGCAAGCAAAGAGGTCACCAGCAGAGCAGGCAGGTGGGGATTCCCCTAGGGTTGAAGGACCCAGAGAAAAACCTTAGCAAAGAAAAGCGAAACTCAGCAAAAATATTGGGCCGCAGGCCCAGAGTACCAAAGAGGAGAATGAGGCTTGATGGAGAGTCATTGGCCCTGCCAATAGTGGTAATTACAAGGCTGGAGGTCCAAAGGTATCTTCTCTGATTAAAGGAGATCAAGGACGCCCTGGGCTTGTTTCCTACCCTCTGGAAACCTGTAGAATAATGAATGGAAGGACTGGCTGATTGAAAGGAATGCCATGTGGTGGAGGACAGCCAGGAAGAAATGGTTCAAAGCAGCAGGAAATGCAGTGCCGGTGGCCCACACAAGCCATCAGATCAGAGCTGGAGCTGAAGATCTGAAAGTCATCCCCGCTGAAAGCAGCACTGACCCCGTGAGAATGGGCAAGCTCTCTGCAGAAAGCAGAGAGAGAAAGGAAAAGTCAAAGACAATCTGAGAGAACACCCTTATTCTGGCCAGATAAGCAAATTGAAAGGTGACCTATATCCTCTTACCTTACTTGAGGCTAATAGTGAAGTATGTATTGAGAACAGGCGGGAGAAAGGACAAGTGGCATTTTAGAAGACACAAGAATAAATGGACTTTCCTCCTTGAGTTGCATATTATCAGGTCCACCTGTCTGTGCCTCTTCTTCACTTACATCACTGTTCACTCATGAGATGGCATCTCCATTGTCTCTAGAATGCAAACGATGACTGAATGAGTCCCTGGCTTTCTTTTCCTTTAGAGAATATGGCTTGAGATGTAGAAGCAGGAATAAATCAGCCTCTTGATATGGATGTTTGTATATTTCCTTCTCCCAGGGCAATTCCATTCCAGAGAAGATATCAGCAAGTCCTGCTTTTTTCTTGATTCAGTTTTCTAAACGAGTATTCTCATGCTCAAAATTGGTGACCTTGAAGCAGTCAGCTGGGCCAGCAATCTCAGAAAGGTCTGCCTGTCTCCCAAATGCTTGTCTTCTCAGACTGAAATTCCTGGAACTAAAAATTATCTCATCTACTCATCCCAGAACTAGTCTGGGAGCAATGAAATGACCTTACTCAGGGTCATTAGTATATATAAAGATTAGATTTGTTGTTGTTTAGTTGCTAAGTCATGTTCAACTCTTTTGCAACCCCATGGACTGTAGCCCCCCAGGCTTCTCTGTCCATGGGCTTTCCCAGGCAAGAATACTGGAGTGGGCTGCCATTTCCTTCTCCAGGGGATCTTCCTGACCCAGGGATCGAATCTGGGTCTTCTGCAATGAAGGCAGATTCTTTACCATCTGAGTCATCAGGGAAAGACATTAATGGTTGAGTCTGGGTAAAACATATGATCTGCTAAGAGGATAAAGAACTGCCTCAGACCAGGAAGTTATGAATTCCAGGCAATTAAAAGTGTTGGCTGGAGACTTAAGGGGCAGTTCTTCCTGCCCAGGATTGAACACAGAGCATAGGTGGAAATGGAGTCCACACACAGGATCAGATGTGCTGCTGATGGGGACAGCGGACACACAGACAAGATCAAAGTGTGTCTTGAATGGGGGGGCAGGAAGTTCTGCCTCCCCATCAATATTCAGGCCGATTCTTTCCTGAAAATTCTATTTTAATTTCATAATATAGAAGGTCTGTAAATTGGGCAGTCCTCTCAGCTCCATGCAGACTCTGCAAATGAATAGAGAAACCATCAGTGATGGGTGGACTTGGCTTCAGCCATCAGTGATGGGTGGACTTGGCTTCAGAGTTGTTAGTCATCTGTCAGACTGAGGTCCCTGAGCCTAGCAGAGATCTCATGCTTACTGAAGGCAGTCTTAAGAACTGGCTGGGAACAGTTCAGCTCAAAGCCTTAGATTCTTCATTCCACCTCAAATCCTAAGGAATCTCAGTGCAAAGGGGTTCTGAACAAAGGAATGGAGAGTGAAGAGGTGTGGGAGAGGGGCTGCAGGACGTCGGGGTTCCCAGAGAAACCGAGGAAGACAGGCCAATTTGGTGGAATGATGTGTTTATTCCCTTGACCTTTTCTGTAGAAGGTGCCCTGGCTTTCTCTGAATTGCATCCCTGGGGAGAGTAGGGGATAACTTGTCCCAAGGTCATGCTCATCAGTGATAGGGATGGAGAAATGTCACCCTGTGCCTTGTTGGCTCTGCAATTATTCAAATGCTTTGCTTATAATACAATCACAGCTCTCAGCTCTGATTATTGGCATCATCAACATCATCTATTAATGGATTCTGAGCTCCTCTGGGTACAGGGCATTGAACAAGATGCTAAACGGTGCCAAATTCAGAAATGAAAGCCACAAAAGAGCAGAAAGTGGACCAAACCAGGCATCATTCTGAGTAGCAAGATTTTAAAAAGCCTGAATCTATTCATGTGTGCTAATCTTAAAGGGCCAGAGCCTTATAAATTTCAGAAAGGTATTAATTATTCCACACTCCTTTTTATCATTCTTGTCTCCATTATTTTCAGCTGTCTACTTTTAACTAGAAGTATCTAAACTTCTATTAGTATTCTTTTATCCCTTTTGTTAAATAAACTTCCCTTTGTCATCTCTCAGTCTCTCCCCATGTGGCTGTCTGGAGGAGGAGAAATAGCTAAAATCTAACAGTTAGAACAAAATAAATAGGTAAAGGAGGACTTGCCTCCAAATTGGCCAGAGCTTGCTGTGTTTGCACAGTGGCGCCTTGCTGCCTGGCATTTCTACCTGACCATACCTTAGGAACCGGGCACAGAGTGAGGAGGCACACCATGCTGAAAGCACCCGTCACCCCGGCATGAAAAATGCTCAACCCACTGCAGAGCTCCAAACATCTGTTCTGCCTTCTTTCATGCATGTGCTTTTAAGCTGATGGCGGGAGACAGCCTGCCAGAAACGTCTGAGTTTCTACCAAAGTCATATTGTAGGTTAGAAGGCAGACGGCATTGTTGTATTGAAAACCTGTTCATCAGAACCTCCAAAATGAACAGATATGAAAGGTTCAAATGAACCCTTCAGGGTTTCTCCATCTAACCAGGGCTGAAGCTCTGCCTCTCATTAATCTTTAATGAATAACAAAGAAAATGCATCGCTGGCTAATTATTGTGTAGGGTGGCAGATGCCGAGCGAGGAAAGATCCCCAGAGACCCATCATTAAAGGGACGCTGTCAAAAAGAAAGTCTTATTTTGAAACGGATTCCCCTGACCTGTAACATTATCTATTTCTTGTTCAACTTGAATTACGCTTTTCTCTCAATGCTTGGACTTCCCTGGTGGCTCAGATGGTAAAGCGTCTGCCTGCAATGCGGGAGACCCAGGTTCAATCCCTGGGTCGGGAAGATCCCCTGGAGAAGGAAATGGCAACCCACTCCAGTACTCTTGCCTGGAAAATTCCATGGACAGAGGAGCCTGGTAGGCTACAGTCCATGGGGTCACAAAGAGTCGGACACGACTGAGTGACTTCACTTTCACTTTCTCAACGCTTTACCATTGTCTCAGTCTCAGGGATTTGCACTTTGAGCGGGAGCAGTCAGGTGGTGGAAACTGAAGGACCTCTGTGCTGCCTTTCCTTGTGTCATGATGCCCACTTGGAGTGCCTTTCCCCTGCCTCTATTTCCTTCAAACCTCTTAATCTTGTCCCATGCTGAGCTAGGCTCTCCCTGACTTTGAATTTTCTTAAGCAGTCTCGATGTGTGAATTCTGGAATATAATCCCCTTTAGGGCAGAAGCTATGTCTCAACTCTCTCCAGTACCTACACATGCCCGGTGTATAATATGCTCAATAACTGAATTCAGTGAAATTGATTGTACGTGCCTTGGGCTTATCTATCTCTTGTTCCACGCTACTTCTTTAGCCTTCAACTGAAAACTTCCTTGAGGGTAGGATTCCTCTGTTATTCCCCCTTTGCCCTTCTGCTAAAACACTTGCTACAGGTTTATGTATGTAACAGGATCTCCACATGTTGGGTGACCATGTTAGTTGTTTTTCAAAGTCAGATTTTTTTTTATCTACTCAGTAAAAACTGGGCTTCCCTGGTGGTTCAGATGGTAAAGAATCTGCCTGCAATGAGGGAGACCTGGGTTCCATCCTTGGTTTGGGAAGATCCCCTGCAGAAGGGCATGGCAACCCACTCCAGTATTCTTGTCTGGAGAATCCCCAAGGACAGAGGAGCCTGGTGGGCTACAGTCCATGAGGGTCACAAAGAGTCAGACAAGACTGAGTGACTAAGTACAGTATAGTATAAACTATAAAGTGTCCCATTGGAGTAAATAGTTACATGCTCTCTATCTAAGATGAAACTAGGCTAATCTGACTAGATTTCCTTTCATCAATAATTTTATTTTTAGGTTTAAATGCAAGGGTCTCAATACTATATTTTTAGGATTCTATTTACATGGAGTCAATCAGAAAATTTTTTGAATTTGAAAATATTAATGTCAGTTAAATTCTAAATAAATTGCTGAAGTGGTTTGGAACATTTAAAAAAGAAGGTGGTGATTCTAAGAGTCAATACAGCCTCATGTAAAGCAAGTCCTAGAAAACACCTTCTTCAGAAGGGGTATGAGATTAGGAGGATAAGGGGATGTGACAGAGTATCTTGATTTAAGCACCCCACTTGACAGGGTTTTCCTTAATATTCTGGTTGATGAGTCTATAACAAACTGAACACTTATATCCAAAGAGGCATAGTGAGTGAGCCCTGTCCATCTGAAAGGTGTCTCTAAGAGAACTGAGAAAGGGCTTTGCCTTGACCTCCAACTCTTCCATGGTTTTAATGCGTGACTGAAATGGTGACAGAGAAGGAATCAGCATTTGTTCAGACCTGTGACATTCTAGAAGCTACATGATCTTTACCTCATTTCATGGATGGGGTGGGGGTGGGGGTAGGGGTGGGGGCTGGCCTACTGATGACACCAAGCTTGGTTGGAGGACTAGTACTACAGATTCTAAATTTTGGAAACCAAATCAGTTGCTGCAGGAAATATGATGGTCCTGCACTCAGATTCAAAACAGTCTGCTGCTTTGAGTCATCTGGCTTGGAAACAGTTTTCAGGAAGGGGATTAGAGAGGGGTGGGAGTGGAGAGAGATTCCGATTGATTAAAGTTGACATACAGCTACGGTCTCCTGCAGCTGCCTGAGAAGACAACACCCTAAGGGGCCGCAGTGAGTGTAGAACCAAAGCCTAGGGAGGGTTGACCAGCATTGTCTGCGTCAGCCAAACCAGTGCATCCTAGTATCCAGGGATCGACCACATTGAGGCGAGTAGCAAATATCAAAACAATAGAAATCAATTATAACATATATTTTCAAAGCTCTCTCCTATTCATTCCACCATGTAGTCCTTCCGGCTATTCTGTGAGGAAGTCAGTGAAATAAAGGAACCTTGAGCAGAAAGGTGGGGTGAATTGGCCGACCACCCAGCCAGTGCAAAAGCTAGATCTCAAGCCAGGATCCCTGGACTCAAGCTAGTTAGTGCTCTTCCTCGGAGCCATGCTGCTTGTCCAGGTCAGCTCCCGGCCCCAGCCCTCATTCAGCAGCTGCTCCCGGCTGGCGCAGAGCAGCTGCATAACAGACAAGGGCCCTGGCTCTCGGCAGAGCTGGAGCTGCAGTGCACTGCCGAATGGCTCTGCCGGGCTGTCACTCAACGCCCCTCCGCCAAGCCTGCCCTCCTTCCCACACTGCTCCCTTGTGAAGTGAGGGGTATAAAACACAACCGAATGCAAACCCATGGTTCTCTGCCAGCCTAGCCCTCAGAGCTGCCCCTATTCCCAGAAACAACACCTGATTATCATTCATTACTTCTACTTCTTAGTATTAAAGCCCTTTTAATATGGCATTGGAGACCATCGGGGAGTTTTAAATTTCATGTCAAATCAGGATTTATGGGCCAGTTCTGAAATGTTACCTCTGGGCTCGATAATTGCAACTCCCTTTTAATCGCTCTCTTAGACACCTCTGTTAAAAGACTTCAGTTATATCCACACAGTGGTCCCCAGGATTGGGCCAGTCTGAATACCCAGCCTGTGTCACCTCCTTTTGGAATCCTGCATGTGGGGTACAGTTTGAAGATACCGTGTCTAAAAAGCAGTCCCACCAGCAACCTGGGAGGGTTCTTAGGAATCTCCCGTCACAGGTAGCCATGAATTTAGTGACTGTGCCCCCAGATATCCCTCCCCCACCATTCTCCAATGTGTGTGTGTGTGTGTGTGTGTGTGTTAGTCACTCTGTCGTGTCCAACTCTTTGCGACCCTATGGACTGTAGCCCACCAGTCTCCTCTGTCCATGAAATTCTCCAGGCAAGAATACTTGAGTTGCCATTCCCTTCTCCGGGGGATCTTCCCAATCCAGGGATAGAACCTGGGTCTTCCGTATTGCAGGTGGATTCTTTACCATCTGAGCCACCAAGGAAGTGAGAATAGGAGGCAAGAAATGAATGCATTAGGATGTACATGTTCTATGATGCTTGTTGTAAAGGCTGTACAATTCTAGAAACAGGCAAATGATATTGGGAATTTTTCCACGGGAAATCGCTTAAGGGAATATGATTGGAAGGAAGGTCAGAGAGGAGAGCAATCCTTCATCTGAGCCCTAGAGAGCCCGATGATGTTTGGGGAAAAGTACAAGTAGATGCTATCTGAGAGGGTGTGCAGGGTTGGAAAGGAACCCCCACCACCAAGGACAGAATGAGGGTACAGGAGGAGTAACCGCCTGTGAAGGGCAGCCGTGTCACAAAGAGGAGAGAAGAGCTGCAGGGACAGCAGGCTCTTACCCTCTTCCCAAACACCCAGCTGGCCCAGGGCGTGGTGAAGGGGCTAGGACAGCATGCCTGGGGTGGGGCCCGCTAAGGGAGCCACCTCTGAGCTGTCACGAGTGCTCTGTATCTGGTAACAGCAGTATTTGTACGGGAGAAATGCCCAGCTTGGTGTCCAGAGCTCGATGCCACCAGCTGCTGAAAGGAGGTTTAATTGTGGGCCAGAAACATCTGCTCCTGTTTGACAGTGGGCTGGGTGGGAAACAGAGTTCAGACTAGGGAAAGGGGAGTTCATCAGAGGCTTGGGAAGCAAAAAGAAAGCCCAGGACTCAGGGCCTCAAACACTGATGCTCCAGGTCCTGACCTGCATAGAGGCAGCCAAGAGGGAATGAGACTCCCAGACCTTGGTGAAGAGGTACCCCAGGCCCTCCGTCAGCAGCTCTTCACAGGCTGCACAGGGATTGCCTACACTGGCAGGCACAACCTGTGAGAAGGCAGTTAGTGGTCTGGACCAAAGTACCAAGAGCCTTCATCACTTGAGTGTGACCCAACAAGGCAATGGGGTAAGGTGCATCTCCAAACAGAGTGCAGTCACCTCATGGGCAAAATGATTCATTGAGGGTACTACTAACATAGCAACTTACATATGTTACTCATTTAAAAATAAGATATTAAATTTTACTAATATTTGGTATTAGATTGAGAGGAGTATCTGTAAATGCTCAAAAGACTTTTATAAAAGAGAAAAGAGGTAATAAGATCTTTTTAAACTAGATGATGTACTTGACACTAAAGGATACAGTGACATGTGATTGAATTCAATATGGGACTTTAGCCCCTGGTCCACCCCAGGCAGCTTCCCACAAACCACAAGCATACATAGAGCCAAGTCATAGGTGAAGACCAAAGGGTCCCAGTTACCTTCACTCAGTTCAGTAAGAGGCTACAAGGATTAGGTGTCAGATACTGGCCCTAGGATTCTAGCGTTTGTGATCTTTTTCTGTATAAAAGGCTGGGTTCCATTTCCTTCTGCTTTTCATGCCTCAATTTTCTCACCTGCAAAATGGGAAGAGTTGTGTATTATTCCCGTCCTAAAGGAACTGATGTTCATTTTCTCCTGAATGAAAATGCCAGGGACAGAGGAGGCTCCCAACTCAGATTTTTCCCACCTCCCCCCACCTCCCCACACCGATGCCTCTCATGCCCCTGCCAAGGGACAGCTCTAGAAACAGGAGACCTTAATCAGTGAGGCTCCACACGTACTAATGCCAAGCAGACATCATGACAGCCAGTCCCCACATGCTGAGGCCCTTTCTGTTTCTGGAGCCTACAGGGGATGGAGAAGAGAGCACCAGCCTGCGAATCATGAGACCAAGCTCTGGTATTTCCTCCAAGCAAGCCCTGTAACCCTTTATTCCAGTCTACCTGGCTGTGGGACAGAGGATAAGAGCACCTATGTGCAGGTTAGGCAAGGCAGAGTAGGGGTGGGGTGCTGTAAGAATCAGATGAGAGGCTGTGTGGAAACATGGAGCCCCTCAGGTGGGAGCCAGTGTGCTGAGGCAGCAGTCCCATCGCTGTCCCAAGAGGCACTCACCCTGTGAACCTGAGGATTCTGGACTGTGGGGTCCATCTTCACCCTGAGACCATCTCACCCTTAAATCTCCTGATACACACAGTGATTTCTGTGCTCTGCGCACAAGGGACCCTCAAGAAACTATCTCAACCATCTCAGCTCTGAAGTTGTGGGATCTCTCAGTGTCTGAGGCCAGCCTCCCCTATTTCCTACAGTAGCCCTGACTGCACCCTGCTTCTGTGGGAAGCCAAGGCATAGAGAGACAGCCATGCACTTGAAGTTTGACAGACCTGAGTTTGAATCTCAACTGGTTAAACATTGCTTACTAAATCAAGAAGATAATTCACCTGCTGGAATCTCATTTTCCTCATCTGTACAATGAGCTACCAACTCTTACCTCTCACAACCCCTAAGGGATTAAATTAGATGTCTGTGAAGGGTTCCTTCAGGTCCAGGGAGTGATATGCATTATAACAATTATAATAATCTAATAGCAATGTAACAATTATTACCATCATTGCCAGATGACACCACTGGCAGGTGTCCAAAGCCAGAGAGGCTAGCAGACCACAGGTCCCTTCCACATCCTTCAGGATCCCACAAGAGCAGTACCTGCCATCCAGCCCCTGTTCTGTGAGCATGAAGATCCAGAGATGAGTGGCCACCACCTGCTCAGTGCAGAGGCCAGCAGCCCTTTGAACCAAAGGCTCAAGGCTGTTTCAAATGATGTCTCTGAACCTCCTGCAAGGTGTTGGCAGAGCTTTGGAATCATCCACGGCATTCACACGAGCCAGGAGATCCTGTACTGAACTTTGTCTTCCCAGCCTTTGTCACTGTCTGCTCCTCCATCCTTTGAGGATGCCTTAAACTGGGAGGAGAAAAGGGCTCAGCTCTCCTTCTGAGCTCCACGAGAAGCATGCTAAACACTTGAATAGGCTCCAGCTTCAATGATCTGTCAGTACAAGGCTTAGCAAATAGATTGGTCTTACAGCCTCATCCCTAGAAGCCAGTTTTTATTGACTCTTTGGAGGTCTCTGCTTGCTTTGGTTTTAACAAAACTGCACTGCAGGCTTACTGGCGACTGTGGTGACGTTTATAATACACTGGGTATCCAGGCAGCCTTTTCTAAGATACTTTATGTACATCTCTTGAGAGGCAGGTAAGGAAGATGGGCTATTCCTGTCTTAGAGGTGACTGTTCCCCAAGCCCTTACTGATTAAACAGATCATTGAAGGGGAAAAGGGGAACCCGCCCTTTCCAGAAAATTGCAGCTTCTAGTATATAGGGCCAGGGCCAGTGGCAAAAGATTCTGAGTGTTCAGGGCTTTCTTATTATAAATATTCAAAGTCTAAGATGAACTGAGAGAGGGGAGGAAAGCCTGGCCCCACGCCTGGGGATTCCTGCCCACCCCATCCTGAGCCCAGATTTTTCTGGCTCTGCTTCCCATGTACTCTACTTCTAGTGCAGGCTCAGCACCCCTTCAGAGTTCCAGGTCATTCTTTTGAGCTGACCCTTTAATGTCATGTGAAAATTGGTGGTGGAAATTTCAGCCCAGAAATTGGCTCCCAGGTGAACATACCATTGGCACAGTCTCAGCGTCTCAAGCAGTTCTGTCTGCTACGTTCTGGAAAGCTCCCACATGGCTGACACAGTAGAATCCTGAAGTTCAAATTCCATTAGTTTCCTCAAGCATGGCTTAAAAGTATGAGCATTACCCAGGCGGATCTAATAGGCCCATGATTCCTGGGTTATTAGCAAGCACTTCGTAGTATCATTGTGAAGTGGAGCCTCCCCGAAGGTGAAGGTGATATTGTTCATCTGGGAGGCAGAGGTAAAAGTGTAGGAAAATGTCTGGTGTTCTTTCTGGCCCCAAGGAAAACTGGACTCCTTTGAGAGAAAGTAGTTGTTTTTCTCAGTCTGTGGGCTCCTGTCCATGGTGGGGGTTGTCACATGGAAAGATGATGCCATCTATCATCCACAGGTGGTAAAAATATTTTAAAGTTTGTTTCACCACTTAGTGGGGATGATATTTTTTTCTTTTCCATTATGACTTTTCATAGGATACCACATATAGTTCCCCGTTCTATACAGTAGGACTTTGTTGTTTATGCGTTCCATATGTAATAGGTTGCATCTTCTAACCCCAGCCTCTCACTCCACCCCTCCGCCTTCCCCTTGGCAATCACAAGTCTGTTCTCTATGTCTGTGAGTCTGTTTCAGTTTCATAGATAGGTTCATTTGTGCCATATTTTAGATTTCATATTTAAGTGATGTTGTATGGTATTTGCCTTTCTCTTTCTGGCTTGCTTCACTTAGTATGATAATCTCTAGTTGCATCCATCTTGCTACAGATGGCATTGTTTCATTCTTTTTTTATGGCTGAGTAGTATTCATATAAATATATGTGTGTGTGTGTGTGTATACATATATATGTGTGTGTGTGTGTGTGTGTAGGTGTATATATATATATGTATATATATACACACACAACCTTTTCTTTATCCATTCCTCTGTTGATGGACATTTAGATTTGCTTTCATGTCTTAGCTATGGTCAATAGTGCTGCTGTGAATGTAGAGATCCGTGTATCTTTTTGGATTAGAGTTTTGTCTGGATAAATACACAGGAGTGGGATTCCTGGATCATATGGTAATTCTATTTTTAGTTATCTGAGGAACCACCATATCGTTTTCCATAGTGGTTACACCAACTTACATTCTAGTGGAGATCATTTTGAACTATCCACCTATATTAGTTTGCTAGGACTGCCACAAGAAAGTACAAACTATAATAAACTAGAAGGCTTAAGCAACAAACCTTTATTGTCTCACAGTTCTGGGAGTCTACTCAGGGAGTTATTACCAGGGTTGGCACCTTCTGAGGGCTGTGAAGGAGAATCTGCCCCTTTCCTAATTCCTGGTGATTTGCTGGCCATCTTTAGAATTCCTTGACTTCTAGATGCATCATCTCAAACCTCTATCTTCTTCTTCATGTGGCAGTCTGCCATGTCTGTCTTAGTGTCCAAATTTCCCTTAATTATAACAACATTGTCATGTCGGGTTAGGGCCCACCTTCATGATCTCATTTTAAGTTGATTGCCTTTTTAACGACTCTACAACCAAGTGAGGTCACATTCTGAGGCGCTGAAGGCTAGGACTTCAACACAGTTTTTTGGAGGTATGCAATTCAACACAAAACACCCCCTTTCTGACCATTCCTTCTAGGACCAGAATAGATCATCCAAAAATAACAGATGTCACTTCCTCCAAGAAACTTTTCTTAAAATGCCCCAGGCAGAGTCAGGCACTTCCTTACCCTTGCTCCCCTATACTAGTCACCTGGTGCAACCTGGGAGTTGGATTCCTTAGTCAATGAAAAACAGCCCAGTAGAGAAAACATATAGAAGGAATTCTGGGTACAGGGAACGCCCTGAGTATATGCACAGGGACAGGAAAGAGCCCTGCCATTTGCAGGGAACCAGAGGTGGGTCTTGAGGCTGATGGAGAGCATGGTCATGTTTGAGTTTAAAGAAACTGTTTCAGACACAAGGTATAGAATAGACCCCTCCTCTGTCTGCAGAGTAGAGGTGAATAGTTCAGGCCGCAGTCCTTCTCTGCCCTGTGAGAGGATTAGACATGGGGATTTCCAAGATTCATGCCATATTTATATCTTCCAACCCCACAATAGCATCATCATCTACTATACTTGCCACGATACAGTACGGGGACTGCAGCAGGGCCACTTAGCCTCTCTGCCACGCGGCCCAGGGCACAATCGATCAATGCCTCTGGCAATTGCCTCCACGCCCCTGGATGGCCACTCTGAAGAGGGCAGCACAGGAGCAGAGTGTGAAATGGGGCATTATCTTTAATAGGGACAAATCTGTGGGCTGTCCTGACCTCACCTGGCCAGGCCCCTCCATGCTTTTCCAGCTGACCACTGTCCCAGCTTCAGAATTTGCTTACAGGGCCACAGTTTTATGGCCAGGTCTACCCTACCGTATAAGGTTTCAGCACAGAGGCCTGGCTTGGCCAGAGATTTATGACTGAAATGGAGCCTCTGGGCTTGGGCGTCAGCATTTTGCTTGGCACAGAGGCTTGAGTTCGTATTGAACCAATCAATACGGTAACACATTAAATGGCATTTACGCTGGCTCTCTAGGGAGCAGGATGGGAGACTGGCTCTCATTTGAGCCCAGGCGAGGAGGATAGCTTCCAGGTCTGGGAAACCCTGGGCCTCGAAGTGGGACACTGGATGAAAGCCCGCCCCCAATCCCACTCAGTACTCAGGACTCAAGCTGGAGCAGACTGGGCTGGAGGAGGAATCCTCCAGAAAATGGCCACATTTCAGGTTTACGTGTTGTCTTTATATTTCTTCGTCTGGCTCTGGGGAGGATGTATTAAAAAAAAAAAAACAAAAGAACTGCATTGAGTTGGCTTGAGACAAAGGACTGTGTTTTACAAAGAACAGATGGTGCTAAAAAGTTATTGGACAGAGAGGAAGTTAGGAAAACAGATTCGAGATTCCCACTGGCTGCTGGTGGGCGATGTACCCAAATGTCCTTACAGAAAAAGTTCCTAAGACAGAATGATCACCTAGGCCTCTACTCAGAGAAAATCCACCACCCAGCCTGCCAGAGAGACTGTCTGGTAAATCTGTAGAATGGGGAACCCTGTTGGGATCCCCTCTTGTACTTCCTTCTGTGATTTTAAGTTATTTCTGAAAATCTGACACCAACCAAACTCTCTTTTCACTTGCCCTGCTCAGCATCCAGCCAGGTCCCTCCACACAGTCCCCTGATAAGGGAAGTTCATCAGATGCTGAAGGAGGTAGTGACTTACATAAGACCCAATCCAATATTCATAGAAACGGAAAGGGGAGTATCAGGATCCTTAAGCTCACTCCTTCTGATTTGAAGTTTTCTCTCATTTGATTTTTTGCTTAAATAATCAGTGTTCCCTCCTTCAAAATAAGAAAAGCTCTAGTGAATCCTCTATGTATTTTTAAACACGTGCTTGCGTGCTAAGTCGCTTCAGTTGTGTCCGACTCTGTGCGACCTCCATGGACTGTCAGGCTCCTCTGTCCGTGGCTCCTCTGTCGTGGGATTCTCCTGGCAAGAATACTGGAGTAGGTTGTTATACCCTTCTCCAAGGGATCTTCCCAACCCAGGAATCGAACTTGCATCCCTTAAGTCTCCTACCTTGGCAGGTGAGTTCTTTACCACTAGCGCCACCTGGGAAGCCCATTTTTCAGTACATACTAGAGCTAAAGGAAATGTTCTTAGACAATAAGCTTGAGACCAATAGTTGCTTGAGAATCAATTTACATCCTTATACATTTTAGCCAGCAGTTTATAAGCACGTGCTAATCCACCAGGTTCTTGCTGTAGGGCCCAGGCTTTTGCTTCCAGTGTTGGCCTGTTGCTTGGGCGTTCTACAGTGTCTTTCTGTATAAATCGCATTCCTGACACCACATCCACGATTTTCAGTTTCAGTTTTTCTAAAATGGAGATAATTTTCAAGTCCTTGTAAACCACTCTACAGGTTTTCAGGATTTTTTAAGGTCTTTTTCTTAATCTTTTCTGTTGCCCTATTCACATCTAGTTAAACAAGAATTATTTTTAATGACTTACCTCTAATAGTCTTCAAAAAATAATTCCAATTTTTCTTGCTCATGTTGCATCAACTTAGTGAGTACAACTGGCATAAACAGAGTTGGAAATAAGCTAAACTAACTCAAGTGATAGCAGTGGAAGGTCTAGGAGCACGAGAGGGTAACCTTGAACATTCAGTGACCTTGAACACTCAGAGCACAGGATGTGCCTTTGAAAAGAAAATGTAGAGATTATGCTAATCCAGCAAGCAGATTGGTCACAGGGAGGTCATTTAAGAACATTTCTTCTACTAACATTTTTTCTTACAAATGTGGCTATCCTCAGTCTAATAGTCTCCACCTCACATCCAGTGATCTAGGGGCGATGTCTGCAGAGGTCCGTTCTCAGTCTCCTCTTTGTGCGTGGCCTGGTGTAGAATGAAGAAAAGCTCTCCTCCAGGGAACTGGCTGGATGTTTGCCTGCCACAGTCCCATGTATTCCCACATGGTTGTGACAATGTGGAGCTTGAGGGAAAAAGGAATAAGATAGCCTGGGACAGCACTGGAAGAAGCCAAATACTTCTTGGATACAGCCTTTTCTGAGCACTGCTGTTCTTCAAATACTAGCCACTTCTGACCCACTAAAAAATTCTTTTAATAAACAAGTTATTTACGTTTAACATAAATTTACACCCATGTGCGATATAGTAGGAAGTGCAACAATTTTGAAGATAAATCATCTTGGGTTCATATCACCTTTTACCATTTACTACATGGGCAAGTTTATAAGCTCTCTGAGCCTCAATTTTCTCTCTTATAAAATGGAGATGATCATATCTGTCTCATGCATTTATTGTGAAAATTAAATGAAATAAAGTAAAATAGCTGCCTTAAATCCTTTCTGGAATGAAACAGAATATAAATGAACACACACACACATACAAATAAATGAGATGTATATCAAGGGCCTGGCACAATGTTCCTTGGAGTGTTTGCATTTGTGCATCAGCTCTGCATG
Organism: Cervus canadensis; assembly: GCF_019320065.1. NCBI lineage: Eukaryota > Metazoa > Chordata > Mammalia > Artiodactyla > Cervidae > Cervus > Cervus canadensis. The sequence continues at coordinate 64,236,551 of NC_057390.1, read as the reverse complement.
GGAGACTGGAAAGAATCCCCAAAGTTTTGGTGTTCTGGAGTGGGAGGCTCCCCCCTAATCCCTGAAATCCCATCATACTCAGTCAATTTCCTGTTTCACCCTCTTGTAAAGTCCTTCCTTGTAAGGTCATCTGCCATAGCGGGTGTAAGAGAGAGAAGAAACACTGACCTAATAGTAACAGTATTAGCTAATGCTTCCTGAGTGTCAGCTAAGTACTATGCATGTCTGAATCCACATGGTCTTCACCACACCTCTTATAGGGTCTTTTACTCTCCCTATTTCTTAATGATGGAACTTGGGCACAGAGAGATTAGGTAGGTAGCCGGCCAGAAGTCACAGTCAGTAAGAGGTAGAGTTGAGATTATTAAGTGGGAAGTCTGCCTCCAAGGTTTGTGCTCTTAATCAATGTGCTTCTCCTGAAGGAAGGAAAGAAAAAAGGAAGGGAGGGAGTAAAAGAGAAAGGAATGAAGGAAGGAAAGGAGGGAGGGAGAGAGGGAAGGAGATAAAATTAGAAGCTGAAGAGAGGCCAGGAAGAAAAGCCAAAAACCATTCAACTTTTTTCTTTGCTCAAGAGCATGACAGAAGAATTAGGGGAAAGGCAGCTTGGGAACATTTTCCTAGCCCCCACCTAGGGAAAGCTGGGCTGCCTTCCAGATCCCTGTCACCCACACAGCATCTCTGATAGAAACCAAAACTGCTTTCCGACCAGCAGTGCTAAGGTCTCTACCAAGTCCGCTGTGGCCCCAGTGAGCCCATTCCTGTCTCAGCACCTCACTGCTCCCACAGTTCCCTCCAGAAGAGCCAGAAGCCACCCTCAGCCTCAGGGCATCTCTTTCCACCACAGGCTAGTGGGAACCACATCCTGAATCAACTGGAAACCTAGTTTCCATCCAGATCCAATCCTCTCCAGGGCACACACATCTAACTTCTGGGACATCTTGAAGGGCAAGGAATAACAAAGCCAGGGCTACTTGGGTAATAGACCCCCAACACATACAAACTGTAATTATTATTACAGAAAATTAACTAGCAACAAAGGACTTTACAGTAAAATTTACATTGATCTGGCATTTTCTCCCCTGCTATCTCCCATAAAAATGCTTTAAATGCAGGCTGATTTAATGGAAACAATAAAAAATAGTGCTGAATGGTTTATATTTGCTGTAGAATTACTACAAAGTCTATTTTTAAAAAACCTTGGAAGTTATGTGTGCTTCTTTCCTTTAGGATAAGATTAGGGAGAGAAGTGCAATTGACTTTTTTTTTTTTTTTTAATCGATCTCGATGAGCTGCCACAGGCTCAATCCCTTATTTCTAATGAACCTTCACACCTTCACACCCACATCCTGACACTTGTCAAAAGAGAGTCTTAGCAAGGGGATATGTGAAGGAATGTCAGCTGTGTGGCCTGAGCTTTGACAGTCTTGTGCTCAGTAATAATAGTAATCATGTGACTAAGCTCCATGTGAAAAGGACGTTGCTGGTTGTCTAATTTGTGTGGTTTCCATCATCCTCAATTAATCCATGAATTTAGCTATTCTGGCAAGGGGGTAGTCACCACCTGAACGGGTTGGCACTTGTAGCCACTACAGAATGTGGGATGACCGTATCTTTTAGCTTCGAATCCCCAGCTGTATTCATCAGGGCCAGAAATTGAAACAAAGGCCCAGGAAGACATGATTTCTAACCTCAAGAAGCTTAAAAGGACAATTTAGGAAGGTGTTCATAAAGAACTATGGAGTCACATGACACTAGGTTTAAAACTCAACTAGAAGCAGAGCACAGAGTAGGCCCTCAATAAATGTTAACTGTTGTTGCTGATCACATTATTAGTGCAGTTATTAATATCACTAGAATTGTTGCCCTTGTTAATATTCATTAACAAGGTTCAAGGCTGACCTGGGTTCTAGAGGGTGTTCATGCATGAGGTGGGACCTCTCCTAGTTAAGCACTCAGGTCCCCTCCATGTCTCAGTTACTGTAACTCTGATGCCTTCTTTGGGTTCTAGGTCCTTGAACAAAAGCTAGTTTGATGGTTTTCCATGGTCCTGCCTCTTTAAAGATGGGGCCTATGTGTGGGCAAAGGGGGAGCCAAGAACTAAACAGTGAAAAAATCCCAAACTTCCTTCAAGCCCCCAAATCTCCCAATCTTTAGGTTCCTCCAAAGGGAAGGTATCGTTACCACTTGAATGGATGAGAGCTAACAGTAATGAATTGACTTGAACTTTCAGATTAACTCAACTTCACTACTATAGGGAAAGAGCAAATTAGCCAAGATGGCATGGTCAGGCTTTCTTGCCCCACGGCCTCTCACTCTTGCCCCACGTTTTGTAAATAATGATTGTGTAACAGGTGAGATCACTTATAGCACTGTGCATGTGTGTCACAAGATACTCGCTTGGTCACAGGCTACTTTGTGCAGTACACCTGTATAAGCTTCACCATGAAAGCCCTGGCTGCTGCTGCATCAGGGCTACACTGGAGCAATATCATGGGTATGTTATATGAGGTTATGCTATGGCTCTGTTATGGTTATGTTATGGCTGCTGTGTCAACCAGGAGAGAAGCTGTGTTATGGCTTCCATGCCAGTCAGGAGAAAATAAATGTTTCTGCAGTTCCTGTGGCTCCTTGAGTTTCCTTCCAGCCTCTTAGCTCATGTCTTGCCTACCCTGGGTTCAGCAAACAGTGCAAACTGCAATATAAATTTTGGCCAAGAATGTCAGAATCTTCTCATTTAACAGAAATCTGTTGGTATATTTGTTCTCTTATTCAACAAATACTTGTTAAGTGTCTAAAATGTATCAGGCCCAGAAGACACAATGATGAATGATCCATCACCCTGTATAAGGAGGCTGAGGTTGGGGAGAGTTGGGGAGTGTGGCAAGACACAGAGGACCTCCTTCCTATAGAAATTAGTGAAAGACATTGACTCCCACCAGATAGAGCCACCTGTTTTCTGTATACAGTCTGTATGGGCTCTGCTCATGTGCTCATGCCAGCCTCTCTTTCTACATCACCCTCTTCCCAATTCCTGCCCCTTCTTCACAACCCATCCTCAAGTTATACCTCTCCTGATCACTGGATTTAAGACATCACTTTGCTCTCTATGATTCAACAGCACATAGTGCCCATGCTGCTCATGCAGCTCCTCTATACTGCTGTTCACTGTAAAGTTCAGCTCATACTTTTACTCTTCCTTACCAGTCTGTAAGCTCCTCAAGTACAAAGCTACATTTTCAACTCTAAGGATCCTCAGAGCATTTAATATGTTATCTAGTGTTCAATAATGCACCAAAAAATACCCGAGAAGTGGAATTCAATTCAACAAATCCTAACCAACATCTAGACATAAGGCATCTTTTCACATGCTACAGAAAGATGCGAAGCTAAATAGAGGACTTTACTCCAAAGAGAGATGGGGCCTTTAGAGAGCTCTGGGCAGAATATTGATCTGCTATCATAGTCCAATCCTAACGTATTTTGTTGTAGGGTTGTTTCAGCATAGTTTCTTTTTTTTCCAACATAATTTCTTTTAACTAAAAATTTTTCCTCATTTCAACAGAAGGTGGCTGCTATTCATAAATTGCTAATGCCTTTCTTACCTTCTTTTACCTACTTTACTCTCCCACTTGAATCTTATAAATGAATTGAGATGCAGATAGTTTCATGGACCAGTGCCATTCTATGAAAAAGAGCTCTGGTCTTCTGTAAGAATAGTTCTCATTTATGGAGCCCCTGATAAGGACGTTTCTTGTGTACATCTTTCTCAGAAATCCTCACAGCAATCTAGAAAGCTAAGCATTATGACTTCCACCTTAAAAATAAGGAAATAGGAGGTGAGAGAAATTATAACATTTGCCTGTGGTTGCTTAGTAGATCATGGAGCTGAGAAGTGAATGTAGGCCTCCTGATGTTGAAGCAGCTAAAACCATCTCAGAAAGGTATTCCATTGACCAGCATGTAGGTTTGATGGCTCACTTTTGTGAGCCAGCCCTACATCAACATCATGCCTATTGGAATATCACGCAGCAGGAAGTAATACACATTTCTCCATCTTGTCAGGTGCCACTCATGGCCCTCAAGTGCTGTCCAAAAGTGCCCCTTCATTCTGGACTTAAAATAACTTTCTGCCTTCATCCTTTTGAGACATGCTGCCAACCTTTCAATCTCATCAGCAGCTTGTCTCACATCAGAAGTCCCAGTCTCCTTTAAACTTGGAGAGACTGACCTGGTATGGGGCAGTAGGAACCCTAGAGTTTCTGTTTCCATGTCATATCTTCTTATGACTTTTTTGTTTTTTCGTGTGCATTTTCTGACAAGGTATTTCACTGTCTGACTGGCCTGTCTATCCTCAAAACCCAGACTGGTGATTCCCTGTAGCAATGCTAAGTCAACACATCCTTCTTTATCTTTATGATTCTAGAAATATGAAATGTGACTGAATATACAGACTGATTCATGAATCACATTGTCTCCTGTTCTTGCAGTTATGGAGCAATAATATATTTGATTTTAATCTTTGGTCTTCAGGTAACCAAATGGGTGACCTTGAACCGGTCTCTTCATTTCTCTGAGGGGGTGGAACTGAGTCTCTCTGGAGAAATAAGTCTGGGTAATTTGACAAATCATTCTTCCACCTTCTGTAGAATATTATTGGCCCACTGAAGCTTTCAGGGTTTTGGTAAAGTGTTTTGTCATTAGGACTTGGGTGATCTGCTAGAGAAGTATTGGTATCAGACCAGTATGAGAACTTGGAGAATTCTTTAACATTTTGCTAATGAAGAAACTAAAACCCAAGTGGGTTCTGGGACTTACCATACCCCATGCAAGTCTAGGACCATAATCTGAGACTCAGTTCCCAACCTGATGGCCTTTGAATATACAACTTCCAGCCTCCAGGTCAGAAATGGACCTTGATATTCACAAACCAACCCTCCTGCCTTCTTCAGTGGACTCTGATTTATTATGATGCAGCCACTCAGCAAAAAAATGTGTAGTCAGTTGTTTTCTCAGCAAATTTACACAAAGTTGGAGATACTTTCTGTGATTGAGAATACAAACATTTAAAATTTCAGGCATTTGGAGTAAAGTGCCTTGTTCAAAGTCATCAGGCAAATGGTGGACAGAGCCAGAACTGGAAGTGAAGAGCTCCAGAGAGACAACTGGAAGATAATGGATGGTGACAGGCCATTCAGACCATTCTTCTGGCTTCCTGAAGTCCAGATGGACTCCCCACAGTGTCATGTTGATTGATCGAAGCACCAGTGCTGAGATGACTGCAAATCCCCAGCACGTGGATATAGCTGCACGTTTGTCTCTAGGAGGCTCTAGGTTAGAACATCACCTTCCCCTTGAAAGCACAAGTAGAGTGGCCACCAGCTAAAGAGGAAAATAGGACCCTAAGGAGCAAGTTTCATGACCATTGGGATGTCAGCCAAGAAAATGGAGGCAGAGAAAAAAGAGAGTGTGTGGTATTTTTCCCCCAATAGGGTTTTTGCTGTCTCTTAAACAAATCTGACCCTAGGTATAAGCTTGCCCTTTTTCAGTCCCAACTTCCCTGGTTATAAAATCATGTTTGGCAACTGCTCTGAAAGTTATTAAAGTTGCAGCAGTAAACTATGGGAAGCTGGAGAATTTCAGACAAAAGTTATTGCATCAGTAACTCAGAAACTAATTCCTAAAACTCTTGACACATTTATCCAGAGGGCTAGTGCCAATACAGAAATGGAAATCATCATCAAGGGCCACTGTGTACCTGGAATTAAAATCCATCATTCCTCAGAGCAGAGAGCTATGATTGTGGAAGAATATGAATAGTCATGCCTTTTCACCACCATCTTCCCTCAAAAAGAGTCCTTTATTTTTCAGAAGAACAAGAAAAATTCTGCTCTCTTTGTCTGTTTTTTCCTTAAGAACCCCTCATTTACATTTTCTTTTCAATTTTTTTTTTCTTTGACAGTTCCACATTTAAACGGAAAGCCCTCCTTTTCCTTATTCAGTTGCACTGGTTTTATTTTGGATAGAAATCCTGTTGGGTACAGTAACAGAGAACAAACTTCACAACAGCAATAGTCCCTTTTACAGCATCTATTGTGGGGAAACTTAATACAATTTTATTAAATGGTGGAGGCACTGGCTCCAGTGCTCAGAATTAACTACAGAAGAGCATAGAAAGGGAACAGCACTGCCTTCTTCATCCAGCAAACCTCATTGCATGCCCAGCAACATGGCAAGAACCAGAGACACAAAATCCCCATCCAGGAACACCCCCCTGAAAGACCATAGATTGCTTTAGGTGATGCCTTCCTCACCAAAAGTTAATGAATGGAAAAGATTTGATGGGATCCCATGTTAACAAACAAATGGAGAAATGAGCCCTCTAATTCAGTGTTATAGGACTGACAATATTCTCAGAGTTTTAAATGCATATATGCTTTGACCCAGGGTCTAAGAATTTGTCCTAAGATAAATTCACAGGGCTAGCCTTAGCATGATCATAAAGAGGAAAAACTAGGAGCAATGCACAAATTGTTAAAATGCAGTCTTTGACCTCATCATGTAATTTATATTGATTGTCTTGTGACAAACCATTGAGGGAGCACGTGTGTGTATGACCTTATTTGTGTAAAGCTGTAGCTACAGCGCTGCTTAGAGGTGTTTACCATGGTAGTCTCTAGATGAGTTTCCAGGTGACTTTTACTTTCCTTTACCAACTTTTCTGAATTTTTAATATTTTTATACTTGAAATTTGGGAGGGTGCTTTAAAATTTTTTTAAACAAAAAGCTAGTCTTTCCCTAAGTTCCTTAGCACTCGTATTACCATACCTAAGCCCAACCTAGTGCTCAGACAGTATGAAACATTGTGATGAGTTAAGGTGAATCCACATGTCAAAATTCATCAAATTGTATACTTTGGGATGTGCAATTTATTGTACATTATACCTCAATAAAATTTTTTTTCTTTAAAAGGAAAGAAAATATAAAATAGTCCAGGTAATTTCCATTCTCCACACAAAGTTATCAAAATAATTATATATTTTAAAAAACCTGAATCAATGTTGGAAAGTAAATTTGATGTTCCAATCAGTGACAGGAGGCTATTCCAAGAGGTTAATAGCCTGAGTGAGGTGTAAAAATGTTCATTTAGCTTATTCTCTATTCTCTGGCTCTGTCGGTGTCCTTGATTATAGACAGATGCAGAGCTCACATTTGACCTGCTTCTGTCTTCTCCTGTTTGCACCTTTTTGCAGAGTCCACGTCAATCTTAGGTAGCTTTTACCCCAAAATACATGCTTCAATGCACTTTAATTTTCCTGCAGTCAATAAATAGCACTTGCTAGCTTTCCTTAAGCAACTATATAGCAAACCCAAGGATTCTGAGATTTGAGGATCAGATAAAATTCCAAAAACCAAACATTCTTTCCAGAGATAATTATGAATACACTGATAAATGCTTTGAAGACTATTCCTTCACTCTGCTGGCAGATTTTCTCAGGTGTACATATTTTTTCCTGTATGAAATAGTCCAAAGGTCTGGAGTTGCCTAAAAAGTAAGACAAAAGAAACACCAGTGGCCACAGTAGGTTTAAGAATTGGGTCTCTGAGTTAGTTGGACAAGAAGGAAATAAATGTGTGTGTGTGTGTGTGTGTGTGTGTGTGTGTTACTATCAGACTGACCATCCTCAGAACCACTTAGGGTTCCACCTCTTCATACGGAATGGAGAACATGGGCCCTGAGGTCAGGGTAGGCGTGGGGCCTCTCTGCAGGTTAGATCTGCTTCTCATCACTGTTTTTCTGTGTTTTTCCCCTCTGCTTTCCAATGCAACCAGTTGGACTGTGCTGCAGGGAAGAATTGGGCGCCCAGAGAACCCGTTCCGAGTGGCCCTGGAATATATCTCAAATGGAAACCGAAGCTTATCTGCAGTGGACTTCTTTGCCCTAAAGAACTGCAGTGAAGGTATCTGAATCTGGCTTTCCCCCTCCACTCCTTGGTAGCTTGTTATCTTAAGTAGGTCAGTAATCTGCCACCATAATTAGCTGGAAATGTGCACACTGATACAGAAGTGTCTCCAGTGCTTTGGGTCTGATTCTGAATATTGCCAAGTGGTTCACAGCCCTGCTGATCAGTTTTCAAAGATTGAGTTATAATATTATATCTACTTAACTTGAAGCTATATCAAATAGAATATAGTCTTTGTTGGATAACACATTAGCTTAACTTCCCTGGAGTCCAAATGCTTTCAGCTATGGTTTTGTTTTGTTTTGTGGAAATTTTCAAAGTTTACAAATGAATAGAATAGTGAAATGGGCTCCCATGTACCCTCAACCCAGTTTCAAAAATTATCAACATTCTGCCATTTTTTTTTTCCACATGTATCTCCATCCCACTAACTTGATAATGATTAGTACTTTACTTTTTCCCCCCCGAGGTAAAATTTACAATTAAGTATTTTTAATTATTTGATTTAAGCTGTTATTAAGGGACAATGTGGGAAATGGTTATATGTGAAAATTCTTGCTTATTTTGTAAAAATCATTAAGGCATGTGTCATTGAATTCCTTTTGCATAACTCCACATTGTGAATTTATTTCAAGGTTTATTACCAAGAGAAGACATCTCTCTCCTGAAGGGTAATTTGTCAGTTTTTTTTTTTCTTTTTGTCTTTGTTGCCAGGAAACTCTGAGCTAAATGCAATACTCAATCATGGTAAATTATATCTGTGTAGTTATTTGATAAACTTATTTTCCCTTCCCTCTACAGAGTTTTTGATCTTCTATTCCTATTTTCAAGATCATATTTTATATATATTTTTCATTAGACATTGCTCCAAGTGTGATTGGTATGCAGGAGAAGACTGATCATTGATACAGATATGAGGTTGATCTTTCCTTGATTCTTCAGAAGACCTAGGGTCGTCATTATAAATATCCTTTATTATTTTTCCACATGTAAAGGGTATATAAGATGGACTTGAACTATGCAGACTTTAGGAAACAAATTGCTTTCATAGCCACTATTCTCCTGCCCTGCCTGCTGCTTCCTAGAGGTTCACTCACCTGTGCTATGGAACCTGTGGTCTGGAGGCCCAGGAATGAAGTATGGACAGAAAGGGAGTCTGTGGCACTCCCAGGCCTCACCTCTCCATTTAGAATGTCCATCAGCAACCATGAAGCCTCATAACACATAGCCACCAGTCACATGTTGAGGCCCAGTTTTGAATATGAAGCTGTATACAAAAAGGACTCCTTTAGGTAGGGACTCTGCTGACCACCCAGTTCGTTACCTTGCTGTTGCTCTTCATTCATTGCTGGCCTTGCAAGAACTTTCACAAAGTGGTTTTCTTTCTTTTTTTTTTTAATCAAAACTGGTTTATGTGTCAGAAAAAGAAAAATCTATCACAACATGATAGATTTAACTTCAGTTCAAATTGAAAAGGTGTCTAGCCTGTGATGTGAGACGCTGTACAAGAAACATGTGGTTTGGGAGAAAGCCAGGAGCTCGTACAAATGTTTCCACACTCAACGAACTTAGGGATTTGTGAACGTCTCTGGACATCATCAGTCCTCACAGATGTCAAGGGTCCACGTACTGTCCAAAAGAGATCATGTATTGAAATGGAGCCAGTTATCAGGAATGTGTCAGGATGAAGGTATGAGTTCCCAGAATTGGCCTAATCTCATTTCAGCAGCATCAGAAGAGAGTAAGAGGCTATAAAACTCCAAGTATTAGGTCCAGCACAAATACTCCTGCAAAAATTCTTTGCACCTTTGAAAGTTCTCAACCAGTTGTGCACATTTTTCCTTCCTTACTCCTGCAACTTCCTTTCACCTACAGTATTCTCCCTCTGTAGTTTATCTTGCATTTGTAGCAATCCATTGCACAGTTTACAGGATGTGTTTCTTTTCTGCTTCTCTACCCTTACAAAACCAAGAGAGTTGACCTCTCTAACTTTTTCTAATGGTCCAGAAAGTGTTTCTTCTGGCAGGACACTCTCTTAAGGAGGGAGAAAAGAAATCTGTCTCTGATTCCTTAGGGAAAGTAGAACTTTCAAGATACCCAGGAAGGTTCTCATGGCCCAGCTACCTTTCTTCAGAGGCTCCAAGTCCAAGAACAGATGGTTTTCATGGGGAAGCAGGTGTCCTCTGTGCTCCTTCTCAGGTTTGGAATCCTGTGACCACCAAGAGTTATGAAAGGACCACTGTGGACATGTGAGGCAGAGAACAGAGTGATCCCAGTGTTTCCTGAGAACTTCTAACTCTTCCTGCTATAATGGAACAAATTCAAGTGCACATCAGGTGGTATGGACAAGTTGAAAACATAAGAAGTATCCTAAAGCTACCCTCATATATTTAAAAATAAGGAGTTGTTTTGGAGGCATACCCAAGGCCTATTTGATGTAGACAAACATCTGTGTTTTCTGAGATCATTACGTTAGTTAGGTCATGAAGGGGAGGAGCTAAGAGAAGTAGTACATTTGAGGCTGATCAGGCTGATGACATGCTAGCCAGGGATGTTAATAGGTTTGTGGGATATCTAGTCTACTTTCTGCCTGGGTTCAATCCCTGGGTTGGGAAGATCTCCTGGAGAAGGGAATGGCTACCCACTCCAGTATTCTTGTCTGAAGAATCCCATGGACAGAGGAGCCTGGTGGCCTATAGTCCATGGAATCATAAAGAGTCGGACATGACTTTCACTTTCAGCTTTTCAGCTTGTAGGGTATCTGGTCTGCTTTCAATAGACTTCTACAACCCTTCCTTGTCCCACAAGAAAGGAAGTGCCATTTTAACTAAACTGGAGATGGGGTATGGGGTCGTTGGGACAATTCTGCTCACAAAAGAGAAGATATCTATCCGTGGGTGCCATCAAGGCAGAGGTCGTGACTCCCTCTGAATCCTGACACCTGTTGTCATAGAATGTAACAGTTATTAGCTTATCAGTTAGTGAACAATGAAAGCTCTCATCTATGGAGCATTAGGCATGTGCACAGGTAGAGGGCTCATCCCTTTACACGTGTCAGTTATCTCCTGCGAGCTTTACAATAACACTAAAAAATAGGCACTATTATCCTCATTTTACATATGGGGAAACTGAACCTCACAGATGTTTCTAAAGTTGCCATCATTGTACAGTTAGGGAAAGGTAGAGCCACACTCAATCCTAAATCAGTCTGACCACCAAGCCAGTATTTCTATCCATGACATTCTACTGCCTTAATGGAATGTGTAGAGGCTGGAGTTTTATTTACCTTAGAATTATCTTTGACTCTTCTTCTTATCCCTACATCCAGATGATCAAGCCTTGAGCTCTAGGCTTGTGGCTGCCTCACATTCTATCTTGCTGTCTAGTTGACACTGTTACTGCTTCTCGAATTTACCCTTCTGACTTTGTTTCCTCAGGCACATGCTTTATTCAGGCCTTCATATATGTATTCTGGGACTTTAGCAATAGCCAGCTAGTCTCCCTGATACCATTATCCATCCTTCACACATTACCAGAAAAGTCTCCTCCAAAGTCCCTTTGCTTGTGGCATTTTCATGAGGTTCCAATAACTTCTTATTGTCTACCACGTCAGAAATATGAAGGTTGGGCTGGGCCACTTCACTCATTTCTTGGGGCCAGAAAAGTGATGGCTGCAGATCACCCAGCTGGTTGATGGTAGAGCTGGGATTAACATCAGGACCACCCTGACTCTGACCTTGGTACTTTCACCACTTCTCAGTCCTGCCTGGGAAGCCACAGTGCCTCTGCCTGATATCCACAGTCATTTACAATCTGGCCCTTCTGTACCTGCCCAACATTATGCCCTCTGTTTCCCCACACCTCCCCTCTAGCAGACTGGTGTTCTGTACAATATGCCGATAATGCCTACTTGATCCCAGGCCTTATGTTTTGAACACTGATTCATCATTTGAGATCCAGCTTGGGGCCCAAACCCTCCAGAACATCACTCACAGTTAAAGAAATTATTCTTGGAAGACTTTGCTCTCTGCATCTAAATTTAGTAGCTATTTTATAATTATTTCTCAGTTAGTCATTTTGGGGCCCTAACGAGGTTCAGAACCTTGTCTTATATTGCTTTTATTTCTCCAGGGTACAGTTAACACCATGCTAAACATATAGGAAACACGATGTAAATATTTGTTGACTGATCAGCTAATCAATCAATTGATAAATGCTGCTCCTGCTTTTATAGCTTTGAGCTATTACCCTATTACTCCCAAAAGAAACTAGCAGTGAGTGGAAATTACTTGGAAGAGGTTTTTTCCCCTCATCTTGAAAGAGCGGTGTATGTATTCAGTACTGAGGGCAGGGATATCAACCCCTACATGCCCAGGCTCCCAGGGAACCCTTAACCCTTTCATAATGACCTTTCTTCAGCAGACAACTAAAGCATAGGATTATGCAGTACACTCACTGGGACCCCTCAGGTTCAGAGGAACCTACTGAAAAATATGTCAGAATAGCAGCACTAGCATCTTGAAAAGGACTTGAAAATGGTCAGTGTGCTCATAAAATTACATATTGTGAACACCTACCTAGCACCTCCTATGTGCCTGGTCCTGTTCTGTGCACATTCATAACACTGTGAGGTGTGCATTATTATTATCATCACTAGGCACAGAGACCAAAGTCATGTACCCAGAGTCTCACAGCTGGTATTGGAATGGAGGCCATCTGGCTCCAGCATCCATGCTGTTAGCTGCCACACACCAGTGCTACCTGTGGAAGGACCCCAGAAAGCATCTAATCTGCCTCCCTCACCGTGTGGAAACTGAATGCACAAACACTCAAAAATTTACCTTGAACTTTAACATACTAAATTACTGATTAGCCCAGTGTGCTTTCTACCTCCATCTCATGGTCATCAAGTTCTCAGTTTTTCTAAGAAACCAGTTCAGAATTTCCCTTTGCCTGCCCAGACGGGTCAAAGGCAGTTTAAGAGGACCACCACACCCTTATCAATAGTGGGTCCCCCATCTGTGAAAATCAAAGATGTAAGCCAAAACATTTTATTGCAGGTGACCATAGTTCTTTCATGAACCTACAAGAATCAGAACTGAAATTTCCCAGATCAGAGCCACATTCAGCTCACTAACAGACCTCTTACCAAGAAGTACTTGTGGTCCCTTACTCTATCAAGACATTGTCATACACATTACCTCTTCTAATCCATTCAGAGAGGGTGTCAGAATCCTCACTCACACTAACCATGGTGCTAAGGGTGATTTCACTGACTTCTGTACTTCAGGAAGGGGGAGGAATCCAACGCAGTCAGACCATTGCAGACACCTTAAAACACGTGTCCCGAAAGAGTGGGAGATGACAGCTATCTTAACATCTTCGTCCCTAAAATGAGGACATGTAAACTAGATCCACAGTCTTCAAACATTTTTTAGAGGCTTAACTCTTAATTCAAGCAAAGTGAATGTGAAGTCGCTCAGTCGTGTCCAACTCTTTGCGACCCCATGGACAGTAGCCTACCACGATCCTCCGTCCATGGGATTTTCCAGGCAAGAGTGGGTTGCTGTTTCCTTCTCCAGGGGATCTTCCCAACCCAGGGATCAAACCCAGGTCCCCCACATTGTAGGCAGACACTTTACTGTCTGAGCCACCAGGGAAGTCCAATTCAAACAAAGTCTTATATAAAAATCCAGTATATAAAATCACACAAGTACAGCTGCCCTAGAGGAAGTGAAGGTGAGTCTTTGACAAACCTTCCAGTTGGGTTTTCATGAAGTACAGCTTGAGAGTTGCTGGACAGTCTGGTTTTTAACTCTCCTATTAACCCCAGCTTTTTGATCCTATTATACTGTACTTATTTAAAATGTAATAGCAAAATGGAATTACATTAACCAAATCTTCTTTAAATGATTAAGACTAAGCCCAAGGCTATTGTACTTTGAATATGGGCCATTTCTCCAGACAGATTTTTGTCACTGTGGGTCCTGGCTTTGAGATGCTAAGTATGGAGCTGGTATGATTGTTTCCAATGAAACACGCATGGCATCACCTGGCCCTCTCTCCCTTCTCTTTCTTCTTACTTTATCAAAGACAGTGATGGGCACTGGAGGATATCCTCCTTAGACAAAGAGGGGACAAGACGAAATGCAAGAAGCTACACAAACAGATTCCAACATTTGGCCAGCCGTGTGGAACCAATTAGCCTTTAGAGTAAGATCTAAAATCCAGCTGGGTAAAATGAAGGATAACCTCATGGGCTCCTGGCAGCCTGGCCCAAACTGGGCATTTTCTGTTACAAAAGCAAGCAGCACCCCAGCACCCTCCCTAGTCTGTGCTTGTATTAGTAAAAGGAAATACTGTGGAATGCTATCTTTGGACTGCCAGCAGAAAGCTCTCTGTGTAGCAGACTCATTCATCCAACCGTCTGTGCATTCACCCATTTGTACGACAGGTATTTACTGAGCAGTACTAAACTAAATGCATAGTGACCCTGATATAAACTTGTTTCTGTCTTAAGATTGAGTTTTGATGTGATGGCTTTAAGATCTCTATTCTACTTGGGACAAACACTGCTCCCCAAAAGGCATCCCTGACTTACATTTAGTTTACCCAAGGTATTGAATAGGTGCTCCATATGTAAAGATGTCTTCCTCCAAACTAGTTACAATGCACCTTTCTCAGAAAGAACACAGAATGAATGCTGAACCAGCAGTCAGGGAATTTAAGTCATGTTTCCACCTCTTCCTTGATGGCTCAGACAGTAAAGAATCTGCCTGCAATGCAGGAGAATTGGGTTCCATCCCGTGGTTGGGAAGGTCCCTTGGAGAAGGGAATGGCAACCCACTCCACTATTCTTGCCTGGAGAATTCCATGAACCAAGGAGCCTGGCAGGCTGCAGTCAATGGGGTTGCAAAGAGTCAGACACTTTCATTTTTTTCTCTTCCACCTCTTTAGGCTTCCCAGGTGCCTCTAGTGGTAAAGCATCCACCTCTCACTTGCCGTAGACTACTTCCAGAGCTTCCAGGTGGCACTAGTGGTAAAGAATCCACCTGCCAAGCTTAAGAAACATTTTTGACTCCTGGGCTTCTCTGGTGGCTCAGACAGTAAAGAATCTGCCTACAATGCAGGGGACCCAGGTTCGATCCCTGGGTTGAGAAGATCCCTTGGAGAAGGGAATGGCAACCCACTCCAGTATTGTTGCCTGGAGAATTCCATGGACAGAGGAGCCTGGCAGGCTACAGTCCATGGGGTCGCAAAGAGTAGGACACAGCTGAGCAACTAACACTTTTACTTTCAATTCCTGAGTCAGGAAGATCCCCTGAAGGAAGAAATGGCAACCCACTCCAGTATTCTTGTTTGGAGCATTCCACAGACAGAGGAGCCTGGCTACAGTCCATACGGTCGCAAAGAGTTAGGCATGACGGAGCTACTAAACAACAACAAGCAATGCAACACCATGGGTTAAAAGAGTCATCAGGTCTCCCCCAGAATTGGCACACTGTTTTTTAATTTAAAATAGGAATAACAACATGTCAACGCTGTCCCCAAATTGACCTTAATCATGATGGTCAAAGGAGAGGATGGCTGTGGAGGTGTGTTTGTGGATGTTGCCCTGAGCTCCCTGACTTCTCTGGCCTCAAGTCTGAAAATGAAGCTACTCCCTCTCTGCCGCTCAGTTTCTCATGGTGAAACTACCATTCACAGAAATAAATTGACTCTTCTGGTGCCTCTTGCAAACATTTCATGTTAATGACAACAACGTGCCAAGTGGGTGATGGGAGCTGCAGCATCGCCAACCTGATGCTAGCATCCAGGTGGCCACCACCTGGGTTGGTCTCTTCAAGGGACTGAATCAATCATGCGGTGGTGGATCTATTGCTTAGAAGTGAAAACCAGAGCGGAAGCCAAGCCACAGCCTGATGTCCTCACTTAGTTCTCACTGCGACTTCCAGGTGGAAGGTGAACCTCGTTTACCAAACATTCCCCTTCTTAACTCCCGATCTCTAAAACTTGCCTGCAATTTACCTGTGGACTGTGCTCTTTAAAAGATAGGCATTAGAATGACTAAAATTTCATTTAGCCGCTGAGATCTACTTACATTTCCCTGAGCGCCTTACCACATTTAAGCTATTTTTTTTAGTTATGCCCCCTCCATTCCTAGTATCTGCTTCTCCCAGTCCTCCACGTCTTTCAGATTTCTGCTCAAATACTGTCTTCTCCCAGAAATCTCAGCCCAGAATTGTGTTTCTATATATTTCTGTTTTAAAACAGCCTACTTCTTTCTAGGGTTATTTATGTGTCTTGCTCAATAGATGCTAGGTTCTATTTTTAAAAAGACTGTGTTTTTTTAAAAAAATCTCTATATCCCAATTAGCAACTAACAGTGTTTCTCCCATGGTAAGTAGTGAATAAAGGTTTTTTTGTTACAATGTAGGAGAGAGATTACAGGCTTTGGAATCAGAATGAGTGTGGAATTCCAGTTCCATCATTTACCAACCTTTTGATCTCAGAAGAGGTTTTTTTTTTTTTCCCATCTGTGAGTTTTGTTTTCCTCATAAGTAAGTGGGACTAATAATGCATAATTATGGGTTTTGGGAAATTAAAACTGATTTTGTGTGTAGACCCCCTAGCACAGTGCTTGGCACAATAAATACCATCTCCCTCTCTCTCCCATGTCCCCTGTCTGAGCTGAATGTCCCCATTCAGGAACCAAGGCTAAATAATTCTGTAGGACTAGCCCATGGTGAGTTATATGCTGGCAGGGTCCTACCCGCCTTTCATTTATGTTGTTGCTATTTGTTTTCATTTAATATATTATCTTTATAATCATATATTTTATTTAATTGTCAGTTTATAGCATTTAATTTTCAGTAGTAAGTGTTTATCAGCTAGCTCACAAGATTTCTGAAAATGTAACAATCAGCTCTTGCCAGTGAGTATGAGCTGGCTGTAACCCATCATGCACTCTTCCTTTCCCAGATTGTTTTTCCTAAATCCCAGGCATTATATTATCTTATCCACAGACATTTCAGCATATACCTCTAAAAGATAAAGACTCTTTAAAAAACTATAATACCCTTATCACATATAATATTAATAATAATCCCTTAATATTCCCTAATAACTTTCTAATTGGCATGTAAATTGAATCTACATTTCACTTTCACTTTGGGCCTTGTCTGAACAGTTGGGCCAAGGGAGAGTTTACCCCATTTCCAACAGAGATCCTGACAACCCAGATCTACATTTTGATTTCCAAGGCAGCTACTTCTATATGCTTTTATCTCTAATAAAGTCAGTTTTTTTCTTTTGTGACTCAGTGCACAGAATCCATGGTATCCCCAAAGGAAAAGGACTGTTTAATCCCATGGGGATGGCTAAAGTCCAGGGAAGACCCTAAAAGTACGTTGACCTGTCTATCACACTGCCTCATCAAGCCAACTAAGCGTGGAGTCTAAAACAGCCAGGCCCCAGATGGTGGAACCAGGAAAGAACTTTGTCCACCCCTCCTTTCCCTTCTGATGCATAGCTGCTGTTGGCAGAGACTTTTATACTCTGGAATGGCTTACTCATAATCACTAATAAAGCCAATTAGAAATGCCCCCACAAAGTGCTTAGGAACAAGAATGATTGCTTGGGTGACTGTTTTAAATATTCAACCATTGAAAAATCACCTGGAAATGGGGGCAGACACAAAAGGTTTTAAAATATAAATAAATAAGGAACCAGTGTGCTGAGGTCATTGTACTCCCAAAAGAAAATTACTTTCAAATTACAACTACATAAAAGAAATAATTGAAAAGATTAATCACACTAAAATAATTGGTCTATTTTACAAGTAATTTGGAGCAATATTCAGTCATTGACATCAATGTCTAGTAGTAAAATAGCAATGAATTCCATTCTCTGACTAATGTATTTATTTTATTAATGGTACTAAATGGTGTTGTTACTGCTTATAAATATTTCATCATTTTTAATTCATTAAAATGTTCAAGGAACTTCCAAAAGTATTTATTAGTTTAAATCATTCTTAGTATTCAATATGCGATTGCCACTCTGCTTGGGTAATTAAAAAAATTATTGTTTTGGGTAATGGGAGTCTCTTTGAATGTGGAGGATTAAACCCCAGTTATTAATGAGACTACTGCTCCAGATGGTGATGAATGAGGGGCTTGGTGAAACTGTGTTCCCTCTTTGGATCTCTAAGGTCCCTCTGTAGCCATTCTGTAAAACCTGGCCCTGGAGCTGTGAGGCAAACAGGGTGGACCCAGATAACTTAATTCCAGAGATAATAAGAGAAGTGTCAGTTTGGACATTGGTTTCAATCTACCACCTCTCCCACCCCCGTTTCATCTTCCTGAAAGAGCTGACAGCAAAATTCGTATATTCCAACCTTGCCTCCTGTTTCTTTCATTCTTTGATAGAGGCCATAACAGGTGAAATGAACAAAAAGATGCAACAGAAAGAACGGATACCACATAATGAATAGTGGAAGGAGGATAGGACTTGGATAAGGAAAACATGGATTTGGGTCCTGAGTTGTTTGGGTGCCACGTGTCCATTATACCCTGCAGTCCTAGATCATTCATGTGTGAAACGAAGATGATGGGTGGTACCTGCCCCAGGGTCCCTGTGGGGTTTGAATATGTTCGTCTGTATGCCTACGTAAAACAGTGCCTGGAACCTAGTGGGAAACCAAACATGGTTAGTTATACTCTTCTCTAAGTCCAAAGAGTGTGTCATGGTAGTGTTGTGCCAACAGCCTCGGCAACTCTTAATTAACTATGCTATTACACAAACAGTTGGTATGAGTCATCAAGGAAAATCAGCCATAGTGAATTGCACAACTCAGAGGCTCACTGGAGTCTAAGGACATCCGCTAGAGGAGGGACAGGATAACTGCCCAATAGGTCTGAGATCAGCCTCACTGCACTGCCTCCAGAACGTCATACACACAGGAAATGGCTAAAGTCATTTGGCTATAGGCAAATTGGGAGGGGCCAGGATCCAATAAGTGGCTTGGGGTGAAGTGGGGCCAATGCTTCTCGCACTTGGATGCTTGTGTAGTGATGTTCTGGGAGTGTCCAAACCCACAGATCAACATGGTATGTCTTTCCAGATTGGAGTCGGGGGACATTTTCTATTGAAATTAGCAGGCTATATGTTGGGCTCCAGTGCAAACTGTGCACAATCAATAAAATACCTTCTGTTTATAGCGATCCCCCAGATTCTGGAAGGTGACTTCATCCTTCTCTGTCATTGGGAGAACATCAGAGGACATGTTGGTGAAGCACCATTTCAGGGGGACAGAGGGACATGGGTCAGAGGAAGTACAGCCAGGCCTGGGGTCAAGCAGGCTCCAAAGGGAAGGTATCCTCTCAGTGCAAGCCATGGAGGACGGGCAGGATGGCAGGCAGAACTCCGGTGACACCAGAAACCAGCAGCGGGGCCCTAAGCTACCAAATGAGGCAGAGAAAGGCTGAGTTCCTAAAATTTAGGTACCTGGTCAGGGACAGACTAACCAAATATTAAACTGCAAAGTCCCCTGTGCATTGACCTAAAGCTTCTTAAATTTCCTCAAGGACAGAATTAATCTCAGAGTTGGTTTGGTTTGGTTTGGTTTGAAAGAGGATACAGGAAGGGGATTCTAAACCTTTATCTGAAGACCTGGGAAACATTTTACTTCCTCTCTCCTGGGACCCCTGCACAGGGCTCCTCACTGCAGGGACTCAGCAACTTCCAGGGTGGTGTGCGCTGAAGAAGCCGTTTGCTTTGCTTGCTGAGGGGCATAGACTCAGAGCACTGGAACCTAAGTGGCTGGGACATGAGGCTTTTTCTCTCTTCCCTCATGGTTATTTTGCCATTTTTGCCATTCTATGTCTTGAAGTCATGCTGTGAGCATGGTTTTTGTGGAACTTTAGTTTGCCTTTCTTGTTGTGATTTGTTTGGGGAAGAAACACTGAGAGACTAGTTGCTCTGCAGCTGCCTGGAAAGCCCTGCAGTGTAGAGTTTGCAAACCATAGGACAGACGGTCTCTGGGATCCCTCGTTCTCTCAGCTCCATCATTCTGGGATTCTCTCAGCAGCGTGTGGGTGAATGCAAAGTCTTTTGGCTTTTGCTTCTTCATTTAGCTCTTAGCCAGAATTTTGTATCTAGAAAATGCTTAACGAACACTGACTAATTACCCCTCATTAATCATTCATGCAGCTGGTACAGCAGGGTCTTACCATTTCCTTTAAGAACACGGGTGTAATACCCTATCTGGATCCCAGCTCCCACTCAGGGGGGTGATGGGGTCATCATGGCGGCACTGGGATCCTCCTGAGCTCACTGGGGGAGTGGACCGGAAGGTGGGCATGGGCTCTATGATGCTACAACCACGCTGGGATGTCCTTCTGTTCTAATGAACAGGAAGGACGAGCCATATCACCAGCCAATGGCAGCTGAGAGGCAATAAGCTTTAATTAGAGGCTTCTTCCAGGAAATTCACATGACCATAATAAGTCTGTTGTCTTAAAAGGCCCAGAGAGGTTAAATGCCTCGCCTTTCTTTTGCTTTTATAAGCTGATCCTTTCGATCGTTTGTGAAATGTAAATATAGTGAGAACATTGACTCTGATGAGCTCCCCATTGCTCCAGGGACAGGTAGCCTGAGTCTGGGGTCAGGAGGGAGCCTGTCTGTAGGTTTATGGCTCAGAAGCACAGAACAGGGCAGGAGAATGAGCTGTCACAGCTGGGTGCAGCAGTAGAAGGGAGAAGGTCACTTGGGTCTCTGGGAGGGCTGGGAATGAAGCAAGCTCCCTGCGCCATAGTCCCCAGAGGTCAAGGTGAGCCTGTGAGAAAGCCCAAAGTCTCTGTCCTATGAACTTGGGCCCATGAGTTTATAAAGCTAGGGTGAGAAATGCCCAGAATTACATTATATGGATAAGAATGGAAAGTATTCCTTGTAATGGAAATTACAAGGAGAGAATGTTTTTCTGCTTATCTTACCATCTCAGGAATGATATTTTTCTTTCCTGTTAGTATGCAAACGCAGATTTTTGCTCACTGGCTGTCATGTGCTCTCATGTCATACATAGGGCACGTATGTACACTAATGTTAGAGGCCTGCTGTCGAGCCAATCTCTGCTGTCCTCCTGAAGTGGTGCTTTTCCCATTCCTTTCTCTCATCCCTTACGTGTGGCTTGTGCAATGCCAAAGCTTCCTTCCACTCCATTCAGAGTCCTACCTTTTGTTTACTCTGTGATAAGAAATAGGTAAAGGCAGACAGATCATTTCCCTTCTCAGTTGTTTGTTTGGGCATCCTGTGGACGGCCTGTCCCTACATGTCCCCACCCTCGGCCTCTCTTCCTTCTGTCTCCCCCAGGCTCTGAGTGTCTTCCTCTTTTTGTTTGTCTGTTAACCCAGTCTCTTCTCAACTTTCTTCCTTTCCTTGTGAGAAGAAGAAAATTGGGCCATGGAATCGCTGTGGCCACTTCAGTTTTCAGTGAGCCTGCTCCGCTTTCACTCCAGGCACAGACCTCTGGCTCTGCACCCACGGATAGAAGCTGAGACAGGCAGGTTGGATACGCTGGGATGGACCTGGGGTGTGCGTATGTAGAGTCTTCCTGTCTTTTCCTCCTTATTCTAAGCAGAGATTTTCTTCTCTCCTCCTTTTTCCCTTCCCCCATGTTTCCTCCTTTCCCTTCATGAACCTGTCACCTCTCATTCAGGGCCTCACCCACCTGCAATGCATATGCTCTCTCTCTCTCTCTCTCTCACACACACACAAAGAGAGAGAGAGAAAGGCACAGACATGCTCAGAAATAGGGAGAGGTTTTGAGGGACATTTGGATGTGGGATTTCTAAAGAGTGCCTTAGGGACAAGATCACTATCTTTAGTTGAGTGAGGTCTTATCTAAGATGGACGTCTTTCCTGGTGTTGATCACATGGCAAAGGCAAGGATCTAGGTAGATAAAAGGATCTGGTATTTTTCTCCAAGGGTCAAGAAATGAAATGGGAGTGAGCTCTTGGGTTCTGGAGCTGAGGTTGCACTCACTGCATGGGAAGACAGTAGAAGCCAGGAAGGAAAAGTCGCTGGGCTTAGGAGAACTCTCTTCTGGGGTCAGCAAAACACATAGTCTAAGCTCACGGGGCATACCTGAAGTTTTTGTCCCTTGTCTTTCCCAGTCTTCAGTAGAGTCACATTGAACATTCCAGCTTACCTTGGTTGTAGTCCAAGAGTTTTGTATGGGCACCATCTACGGTCTTAAAGGGTTTAAATGT
Organism: Cervus canadensis; assembly: GCF_019320065.1. Lineage (NCBI taxonomy): Eukaryota > Metazoa > Chordata > Mammalia > Artiodactyla > Cervidae > Cervus > Cervus canadensis. Next base: position 64,214,319 of record NC_057390.1, on the reverse strand, counting down.
CACTCCTGAGACGGGATTGAAGATGGTAGTAGTGATCTATAGGAATCTCCAGGGAAATGGCTAATCTTCAAAAAAGAGGGAGGAAAGGAGGGAAGAAAAGAGGAAGGGTGGGAGCCAAGTCTTGAGATCTAGCCAATCCCCCCACTGTGAAGTTCTCTTTCTGGACCAAAGTTGAAGATTCTGATCTTCATTGATTAAGGAAGGTGGGATCTCCCTACCTGGGATATGTGCAGATGCATCAGTTGGGCTTCCCATCTTCCCACCATCTCGTAACTGAACTCCACAATAGAAACCCAGCCTTCCAGAACCAAGGTTGGAGACCTTATTAAAGAACCCAAACTCTTTAGGCTTTTCTAGATTTATTATCTGGTACATCTTCATCAGAGGCTCTGATGACATATGAGGTTCCCCAAGCTCTAATTGTTGGTTGTTGCTTTTCAGAGACAAAAAATAGAAAAGGAGTCACACAGTCACAGTCTCTATTATGGGCTCTTTTGTCAGCTGTAGAACTTCTCCTCCCACACCCCACCCCAGCCTTTGGTTCCAATGCAGACAACTCCATTCATGTGGTGTGAGCTCTGTCCACAGAGCTCAGCAAGGCTTTGTAGGACTCATGTGGATCATCCACAATCTTTCTGACTTTCGCTTCTGTTATTTTCCCCTCCTGCTAAGTTGCAAGCCTGCCACCTCATCTCTGTATCCCTGGCACTTGGTTCAAAGCCTGCAGTGCAATAGGGGCTCTGAGTTTTTGCAGAGTGTTAAATGAGTGAATGAACAAATGAGTCAAGAGGGAGCAGTGTGGAAAGTGTCTGTGAATGCAAAGCAGAGTGGAAAACTGAGATCAGCAGCTGGAAAGTGTAAACAAGGCAAATGTATCAATGTTACAGATGATTTCAGATGTCCCCTTAGTCATTTAGGTGGACCTTCTACTTTGTAAGTGTAGGCAGACAAACACACCCATAGCATAAGCTTAAATTCCAGATTGTCCCCTGCCAGTATAATAATAATAATCATTAATATTATTATTTTTATTGTTATCATTATTGCAAGAGTGGGCCCTCCAGTATACACCATCTAGAAACCCCTTCTGGAGTCCTGAACGCCACCAGTACTAGACAGGCTGTTGATCCATGATGTACTCACCTCCACGTTATCTACTCGAAGTAGGACTTTGAGGTGGCTCTGAGGATGTTACAGAGGAATCAGAGCAGAGGTGCTTGTAGTGGCTGTATTCTATCAACTCGCTTGCCTTCTACGGCTTCAGTGAACTCTACAGTTCTTCACTTTTGCAAATCACAAGTTTGATATCATTTAGCTCTGGAAAGGACCTAAATTAATCCCCCCTCCCAACTACCCCCAGTTTTACAGGGTAGCATACTGGAACCCAAAGAAGTTAGGGCTCTAAAATTACCAAGTCACCAAGTCATGGCTTTTTACATCCTATCACATTTTTTTTTTTCTTCGGTCTCTTCCTACTACTTCTCAGCATTGGAAAGATTAGAAATTGGCTTTAACATCTATATATTTCTGTTCCCCACTGCCCACAGAGCCTCATGCCAGATCCTCACCATCCAGCACAAGAGCCTGGCACAGACCAGATGTTCAGTAAGAGGTTTTAATTGAAATAAATGGAATGCACCGTATCCTGATAAAGTATTAATGGGTGATAAGCATACTGGAAACTTCTGTTTCATTGTATCTTCAGAGAGAAGACCAGCTCACGCTCAGCCCAGGAAAAGGGCACACCTAAGAGGAAAGCTATGGCAGGGAAGAAAATCCAAACCAGATGTGAGAAGCAGCCCATTGGAAAGGATTTTAAATATCACATAGAGGATGTAAATTTTACAGTCTATATGCAAAACTTACAAATTAAACTTCACTTGGCTCCCATTTCTGTGGATGGCAAATAGCTTAATCTAGAGTCAACTCTAAGAGTCAGCTCTGAACTAGAATTTTCTTTGTCCCTTTTGGCTAGTTCAGACTCCTCCCCTCTGCCCTTCCCATTCCTCTGGGGAGCAAGTAACAATGGGAAGGCCCTGTGCCAGCTGGTGATGAAAGAACCATATACTCTGGCCTTCGCTAAGAGACTCATTCACTCTCTGTTGGTCTTTGGTCATTGAGCCAGGCTCCTGAGTGTGACTGAGGGAGGGAGTCCTGGCTTGCAGGTCCGTGTGGATCACTCCAGCCCTATCCACAAGCCTCTCCAGCTCTGTCCACACCCACTTAGCCACCTCTGGGCTCCTCGAAGGAGACACTGAGGCTCCTGACACCCTTCTGTGCTGCTCTGGGTTCAGGGGCCCTTTCTGCCCTCAGCCTCCCAGCTGCCCCATCCCTCTCTCCTGACCCTACTGAAGCAGCCCAGGGCTAACCCAGGGCACACAGGTCTTCCCGTTTGCAAATCCTCTCAAGCTTCCTGGTCTCTGTCTCTTTCCCAGCCCTCACCGGGCCAAGTCTTTCCCCGGGTAGGAAATGCATAGCCCCTGCTGCGCTAGCAGAGCCACATCGTTTGTTCTCCTTTTCTAATTGTCTATGGGGTCTATTCCACACCATTGTATGTTCCATCTCACTCTGTGATTTTTATGTATGGGGTTTAAGGCCTGTGTTTTGGGAGTCTTATCCATTCTTGGTTCCAGATACTCAAGACTCAATTTTTTGACTCCAAGGTCTAGTTTGCTCTTGAAAAAGTCCACATACACTTATTTTCAAGTGTATGTGGCCTCCCCCATCCAAGGCAATGCCTGGAGAAAGCAATAACAACTCTCTAAATGGAAGTGAGGGAATGTGTCTGCAAAGCTCAGGAGAAAGAAACCTCAGAGGATGTCCCAAAATATCATCATAATTTGAATCATAATTATCCTAATCATGATAATGCATGCATGCTAAGTTGCTGTCATGTCCAACTCCTTGCAATGCTATGGACTATCCTGCCAGGTTCCTCTGCCCATGAGATTCTCCAGGCAAGAATACTGGAGTGGGTTGCCATGCTCTTTTCAGGGGATCTTCTCGACCCAGCAAAGGAACCCATGTCTCTTATGTCTCCTCCACTGGCTGGCAGGTTCTTTACCACTAGTGCCACCTGGAAAGCCCAATAATGATAATATCGTATTATCACAGATCCTGATTCCAGTTGTCCAGCTGTGCCTCCAGCTAAATAATCCCCAGAGAGAGCTTTCAATTTCCCCTTTTCAATGATCTTCCTGGAAAGAGTTCCCACAACTATTCTGATGGGAGACAAAGACCTCTAAATATTTCAAAGTTCTAAGATGGTGCAGCCAACGTCCATTCCTTCTGGATGTGGACTGTCACCCTGAGTCAGGGTCAGAGCCCCACAGTACTGTGTGTGCATCTCTGTGTTCCACCCCAGAATCTCCCCTCACAAAAGATCTCAACCTAAAACAAACCCAGTCTGGGTTCTGTGATGGTCAGATTCATTCTTTGAAAGCACCTCTTCATCTGTTTCCTCCTCAAGATTCCTATAACCTGTAGAGTCAAGTTCAGAGACCTTGAATTCTCTCTTCTCTGCCCCAAGCTTCTCCATCTGACTGACCTCTGACTTAATCCCACTCCAACCCACCAGATCAACAACCTGTCCTCTGAACAAGCCAGGGATGGTCATTCTGTGGGTCCCAGCCCAATGTATTCATCAAGAACCATCAGAACTCTCATATCATCTCATCTCATCATCCCCCAGCAGCTGAGAACTTCCTGCAGGATCGTCATTTAAACTGCTCTAACTGCACTTACTAGCCTTAGGCATCCACTGCTCACGGCTTCTCATAGAAAGTGATTTCACTTTTATAACTAGTCTGTTTGAGGTAATAGAGTGTATACAAACTCTTGATTCTTCCCTGAGAATGTGTCCCTGCCCATCTAGATGGCACACTCTCTGAGGACCATGCCCCATTGTGAAGAAGATTTTGGAACCACACAGAGCACTCACTGAACTCAGCCCCTCTAAGCATTGCTTACTTCTCATCATAAAATGAGAATCATTTTAATGCCAACTCTGCAGGGATGGGCTCAGACTCAATGAGACAACCTGTATAAGAAAATGGCACAGGAAATTTTCAAAAAATTCTCTTCCTTCTTTGTTTTTAAAGTTCTATATATTTCTCCCTCCTTCTTGCCCCTACTCACCAAAATGGATCCTACCAGCTCACACAATGGCCTGATACATGAAGCATAATAAATCCTCAATAAAAATGTGTTTGATAGATGAACAATAACTAGATAAATGAATTAATGAGAACAAGCGACATGTTAGTTAGTTAGTTAGTTAAGTCACTCAGTCGTGTCCAACTCTTTGCGACGCTGAGGACTGTAACCCACCAGGCTCTTCCATCTGTGGGGTTCTCCAGGCAAGAATACTAGAGTGGGTTGCCATTTCCTTCTCCAGGGAATCTTCCCAACCCAGGGATCGAACCCAGGTCTCCCGCATTGCAGGCAGACGCTGTAACCTCTGAGCCATCAGGGAAGCCCAGCGACATGATAGGGTCACTCTATTACCCACACTTGCTCCCTGTTCTACCTTTGATCTCTACCAGGGCAGCTTCACCCAGCCTCTGGGAGGCCTTCTAACCACCACTTTGAGCTCCAGCTTTCCTTCATTTTGCTAAGGAAGAGCTTGGCAAGGATCCCTCAGCAGGCTTCAGTTTCCTTGACAGTGAAAACCTGGGCACTTCTGAGGAATGATCATTGGCTATTTTTTAAAGGACAGTGTGTCCTTCAGAAAGAACTGGCAGAATTTCTTAGTGTAGGTGTGCTAGGGGCTTCCAGCTTTCCAAAGCAGTGACATGAGGCCCACAGCAAGCCAACCTCGTTGTCTGGAACCTTCCCCAGGTCAACACCTGTCCTTTGTCTCAGAGAAATCACCATAGCTCTTCACACCACTTCGTTCCCCTTTCCCGGAGCCATGAGACAATGTGATCATTACCCAAGCTGAGCACTTCTGTTCTAGGTCTGAGGATGCCAAATGTTGGCTGTGGAGGTGGGCTAGCTCTTAGATACAGGAGTCTGGATAGAAGCCTCCCTTTAATTAATCTCTCATCATGAAAGTCTTCAATTCAATGTAGAACATTAACTCAGTCATATTTAGATTTTTCCCATTTTGAATATATGTTTATGGCCCATAATAATGAAGGACTGTGAGACTGGATGACATTTTTAAGGTCTTAGATTTATTTTAGCGAGATCATTAGAGAGTTTTGTAATCTCACTCCCAAGATGGGAGGAAGAAAGAAGTCTTGTAGGGGTGAGGGTGTCAGTTCAAAGCAGCAGTACCCCAGTTTCCAGCTAAGGTATTATATTCTCCCAAGGCTTTTTACAGGTTGCAATCTGGTCTCTTCTATACATTTCTTAATAAGCTTTCTGAAGAGATGACTGAGTCTGAATTGTTGACTCAAACGGTACAGCTTTCCAAATATCCTGCTTTCACAGTAGGGATGATGAATTGAAGTTATTTATTTCTCTTTTTAAAATGTGTCCATCATTGAGTGTAAAGATTAAAAGACACAATTCCTTCCGCAAAATACCCTGAGTAACCTGTGCATAGGCCACATGAACTACAGTCTAGACAAGCAACAAACCTGTATCTCAGATTCAGGGTAACAGTGGTTCAGGGAGCTCATAGACCTAGCAGACATGTCCCAGTAGAAGTGAAGCTTTTCTGAGGAGGACAGGTGACTTCCACCTACACTTGACTTCTGAGTCAAGAGACCAGCCTCTTTGGGGCTGAGTGGTATGAGCTCAGAAATGCACCACTCCATGGAAAAGGTCATGCCTCCCAGTTCCATGGATATGTTGTTTTCCAAAAAGTAGCCCAGCAGCAATGGATAAAGTCCCCAGGAATGAGGAAGCCAAAGTGGGGTCTGTGTTCCCAGGAAACAGACATTCCCAGAGCCATTGATTCATTATGTTAGTACACAGCCCAAGTTATGCCTGAGAAGAGATCCCTGAAACCTCACACTCATAGGGAAAGGCTCTAGACAGCCAGGATGAAAGGGAAACAGGCTCACCCACTTCTACGCAGGATCCCTAGAGAGGAGAAGAGACAGGTGCAAAAGAAAGGGAAGTGAGAGGTGGGGGAAAGATGGGGAAAAGGCATGGATGTTAATGAAAGCATTCAGAGAAACACCTTAACCTTTTTCCACATAAAATGTCAGCAATGCGACAGAAATACTGGCTAGAAAGTTAGTTGTTGTGGTAACCCATGTGAATGGGAACCATTGGAAGAGAAATTATATATGCCTAATACTTCCAGTCAATGTGGTTTTGTTACTGTTTTAGGGGGTTTGGGGTGTAGGGGGTGGTTTCTGTTGACATCTGCTGTTTGCTGGCTCCATGCTAGGTCCTGGGCAATATAAATATAAAAGCAATTAAGCCAAGTTTCTAAGCTTTAAAGAGCTCAGTCCAGTGAGTAAGACAGACATGAAAGGAAGTGATTACAATACAGTGCAGTGAATGCAGATAAAATTGTTTCACAGCGTCATGGAAATATGGAAACTAGAGTGACTAACTCAGGACTTATGTGAAGATAATTCAACAAAGCTATAGAGGGGAAGCTGCATATAGAAGAGCCCAGAAATTCTTCCCATCTTGAGACCCATCCATCTCCATGAAGCCTCCCTGGCCCTCCCTCTGCCAGTAGAATCGATCCATTCCTTTTGCCATGTACAAACCCCTCCTATGATAGTCTTTCCACACCTAGTCACATAGTAAACACTCTGCTTCCTCCTAATATACTGTGAGCTCCATGCATGCAAGGACCATGTTGTATTCATGTTTGTACCTTGAGCACCTAGACTATTGATGTAGAATATTGTGTGTCAGGTTGTGGGTTCCTAATAAGTGTTTGTCAGAAGCAAAGAAGGAAGGAAAGGAAACAAGAAGGGAAGGAGGGAGTGAATTTCTTAAACTTTCAGCACTTACCTCCGTGTGTTTGTGTTAGTCACTTAGTCATGTCCGACTCTTTGCAACCCCATGGACTATGCCTGACTGTCCGTGAGATTCTCCAGACAAGCATACTGGAGTGGGTTGCCATTTCCTTCTCCAGGGGATCTTCCTGACCCAGGGATTGAACCCGGGTCTGCCAAACGCAGTCAGATTCTTCACTGTCTGCGCCACCAAGGAAGCCCATAGCCTCTGCCTTTTTCCTGTATTTGGCCTCCTTCCAGTACCTCCTTCTCCATGCCTGTCCCTCTTTCTCCCACACTAGTCTAATTCTCACCCTCCATCCATTCCTGCACCCCCTTCCATCCATACTCTCCCTTTCTCTGTTTCTCCTCCATATCCCACCACTTCCCACCTCCTGTCTTACCCCTCAAGACTTTGTGTCCTTTCTCCATCTTTCTATCCCTAATTTCCCATTACTTTAGTGGGGTCAGGGGTCTGATATGGACCATGAATTGAGGGAAAGGGAAGAGCCTAGTGTAACTTGTTTCCAGTCTTCTTAGGCCTTAGGTCAGTGAGGAACAAAGAAGAACTGAGACCAAGTGCCTCCACAGCCTTCACTCTCTGGGTTGCTGACAGTGGATAGACTACAGTATCCAAGGATCATGTGGCCAATCCATTTTGAGTGTTCCCAGGCCAAAGCAAGAGTTAGAGCCCCTGCTCTGCTAAAGAAGAGCCCACCCGGTGAGCCCAAACTGTAGATCTCACAGGCATCACCTCCTCACTTCACAGCAAGCCAGCCACCAGAGAGACTAAGTGACTGACCCAAGGCCACACAGCAAGTCACGACTTGCTGAAAACCAGAAACTGGTCTCTGGACAATGAGTGCAGTGTTCTTCCCACGACGATGCGTTGCCCACGCTGCCGGCAGTACATCCCCGCATGCCAGGATTGAGGCTGCTCACACACACACACACACACACACACACACACACACAGGGAGTCGTTCTTCCTGCAGAGAAACGCGCCCAGTTATGGGAAGGAAGGTGACAGCTGTTTAATAGCAGCTCTGTGGGATGGTTCTGGACTTAGAATGTGGAATATTATCTCCCGCTAATGTGTTAGAGGAGACTCGGGAAAACAGAATGTAATTACCCAAACGGCTGTTTTTCCCGGATACCAAAACCAATTCTCCCACCCTCGTGAATAATGCTGAGGGGTCTTTAACAATTAGTTTATGCCCCGTCTGAAAGCTGTCACCACTGCTAACAGCATGGGGACCTGTTTTGCCAATCAAGGGTATGGAGTGGAGGAGGCTCATCAGTTTCCTGAGGGCCCCTGAGAGAGTCCCTCCAACAAGGAGGATGTGGGCGACTTTGCACTCCACTTCTGACAGCGTGACCTCTGGGAGCCCCCCTCAGATGTGGCTGTTCTTCTCCATTTCTCCTTGCTTCTCACTGAGCCCCTGGCAGCTTCTCTGGTTCCAGCCACCAGTGATAGGCTGTGTGGAGAGCGGGGATTCAGAGAAAACACTTTATTCTGGGAAGAACCAAGAACGAGTAGGCTTCCTACCACCCCTCTTTAAACAAACCTCATGCACAAGGATCTCAACCATAAAGCTCATAAATTAAGCATAATTAATTCATCTCATCAACCTAGAAATAACATCTCCTCTTCTAAATGCCTGTGGGCTTTTATTTTTACCACCATTATGGTACTTACGGCTTACCACAGTTCCTTATTATTTGTGCTCCTGTCATATCTGCCCTAAGATTGCTACTCTTTGAGGATAAGAATCCATGAATCACCTCTGTGTTTCTGCAGCACCTGACACCTATCACAGAGCTATACGCAGGGCGGATGCCCAATGAATAGAACCCAACAGAGTCACTAACAAAACAGGTTTAATACATGGCTTTAGAGAAGGGTACCCACTGTGTGCAGGGTGAGCCTGGTGTAAAAGCTCTGGGTACTGTGTGCCCAGAGGCTAGACCTGTGAAAGGGGAGGGTTGACTGGCTGGCTCAGGACAGTTTGCAGACTCCCAGCAGCTCATTATCCAGAAAGAAGGGAAATGGAGCCCACTCAGGCTAAAATGGAGACTCGGACCCAAAAGTCCCTCATGGCTGTGTGGCCTCTGCCTGGGAAGGTTTGTGGATGGCAGGAGGCCAGGGACCCTTGAGCTAAGCTGGAAAAGTCACAACTCATGGCTTATAAATCAGCCTTTCAGACTGTGGACACCCACTTCCCTAGACGTGAAACGGGAGTTGAAATGCACATCTTCTTCCCCACAGCAAGGAAGAAACATTTGGACAAATTCTGCAAATATATAGGCACCACCAAAAGGCCAAGCTGCAGAAACTCTGTATTAGGTAGAATTGTCTCTGAGACGGAGAGAGGAGGGCAGAAGGTGGTGAGACCACTCAACCAGACTGCCTGTTCATGAGATTTGCAGTCTGGGGATGAGCTGGGTGGCACTGGCCACCTTCTGGGAGGTGAGCTGGCTGGTACAACCCACTAATGATACAGAGAGCCTATATGAATTGAGTGTCTGGAAGTCCAACTAGAGAGTGTATTGATCCCAGAGTCACCCTCAGGTGGAACAGCAATAAATTACCAGTCAGCTTTTATTATGTGAGAGACTTTCACATTCTGAGAGTTTGACTTTCTCCCTTTTTGTTAACCTAATGAAACACCATGACTTGGCCCAACTGCAAGAAAGCACCAATGAAGAAGGAATAGGATTTCTTGGCTAACTGACTAAGCTCCTCGATGAGAAGGCTGGGATACCAGTCCTGCCAGGAACCTTGATGCCTGGGTGGGGAAGGGGTACAATCTGAAAGCTACATCACACAGCCTCGGTGGGGCTTGAAGGGGATGGAGGGTAAGATGCAGGTGCAGAGGAGCACTGGGCAAGCCTAAATGATGTCCTCGTCAAGGCATGGGATCTGTCTGTAGTATAAACCCTGATTTGATGATCCAGGGAAGACACCAGTCCCAGTTGGTATGAGTGTCGATACTATAGGGCAAATTGGAAGGCTTCCTTTAAATCCAGATCATCCTTCTAGATAAACTTAAAATATTTCTAATTGTTCATCCCTTAGGTGAAAAAGTTCTGTACTGGGACTATTTATTTATTAATCCCCCACATATGTATTAATCATCCAGGAATGTGTGTAGTAGGGAATTGTGGATCCTCACAGAGCTTGTATCATTGTCAAGAAGAAGGATAGATGACAACTAGTTATAACCAAATGAAGTGCCACCGTGGGGGAAGCTGTGGACACAGAGCAAGGAGCAGGGGACTCCAAACAGGAGAGGGGGCGTCGGCACCTGCCTCTCTCTGAGACCACACACCCACACCATTTATTTTATGGAGATGCAGATAAGATGTACAGAGAGGCCGGCACCCGCAGGCAGAGTAAATCCACATTCAAGTGGAACTGCTGAACAATCGACTTTCTCGACGCTTGAGCAAACTTGAGATTGAAATGGTTCCTCCGGAGCCCTTAGAAGAATTTACTGTCAGCCAGACTGCTTCCTGAGGGCTCAGTGCTGGGAGACTTTGGTTCTTATTTGGAGACAAACAAGACGAAGAGCCCTGCATGGTCGGCTAAACCCCTAACAGTCCTCATGAGGCTCACATATTTATCTGAGTAAGAGATCTTCATCTTTCCTTTTCACCTTAGACTAGAACATTTATTAAAAATCAGGAATTGAATTAGTCTATCAGTCATCATTCAGAGAATTAAACTTCCAAATAAATAAAGTGCGTTCTGAATACATCATTGCTTATTTCAAAGAACAGAGGCTATCACTGGATTTTTTCCTACACTTGCAGAAGTTGTTCATGACACATACACACACAACTTCAGTGATACCCTGACAACCTCAGTATCATACTGGTTAAGAACTTTGGTTCTGGAGTCTGATATTCTGGGCTCAAGTCTCCATCCTGCTATTTACTGGCATTGTGAACTTGATCAGTTCCTTTTATTCTCTTAGTCTCAACTTATCCATCTGCAAAATACTGATAATAATGGTACTTACCTCATAGAGATCCTCAGTGGAGTAAATAAGATATCTCATATTCTGAGTTTAGCACAGTGATTAGTACATAGGGAGGTTTGATAACTAGTAATTATTGTATTTTAAAGACCCAGGGTATGACCAAGCCAATGACATATCATTAAACATCTGAGAAATCAAGGGGATGCACCCTTGACCACCACATGCAAATAGAGAGCTCTTTCTGCCCACCCATCAAGGAAACCCTGCTAAGTCAGCTTGCAGATTCTGCAAAGGGTAGCTGTCAACATAAAGGAACATGTCAGGTTGAATCCCAGCCAGAGCCTGGCACGTCACACGAGGTACCTTGAATGTTCCAAGGGACAGAGAAAGCAGGGAGGTTGCCACCGTACTCACTCATGACCAGGAGGACAGAATGAGATCTGAATCTGGCCGTGGTATGACCCTAAACTGCGAAGGCATCTGTCAGGAGAGTGTGTCAAGACTGCTGAGACTTCAGAAATAACTGATCTTCCTGGAAGCTAGAAGCAGTGCTGTGACATACTGTGTGGAGGGAAAGAGAGACCTCTACTCCCTGGAAGTGCCACCGGAGAAGAACTGCATGAACTGGGCTTTGCCAGGGGTAAAACTCAGACTGAGAGATATGGAGGGCGACCCAGGGGAGGGGACAGTGAGAATGACGGTGAGGAGGGGACAAAGCACGAATATCCACACTGTCACCATTAATCAGTGACTACCCACATTCAGTCCTGGCCAGGTTCCAAACCCTGCGCTGAGCACTTTAGATGGGTTATCTCATACTCCTCACCATAAACCCACATGGTAGCTCACTGTCCCGATCTTAATACAGAGAGCAGGAGATGCTGAGGCTTTAATTAGAACTAATACAAACAATAAGAACAAAGGGACAGCCCCCGGCATGACTAAATCTTTTCATTCAGTTCCGTGGGAAAATAGCCTGGGACTTGCTTAGGAAAATGACTAGAGGAGGGGTGTCTGAAAGTCCTGACAGTGGGACGGGGAGTTTTTGAGGACAGGTAGACTTGGAGCAGTTGGGGGGCTGGGAGTTACAAATGGTGGGAAAGGCTTCAGGCATTAGTAAGTTTCAGTTCCTATCCAGGAACTTGGAAGTTTCTTTACCCTCAGCTGAACTCAGGTCCCTCCTTCCCTGTCCAAGACAGCCCAGAATAAACAGCACCCAGCAGCTGCACGGGAGCCCATGCTGTGTGCAGAGCCCAGATGGTGTGCTTGATTTTCTTTATTTATTTAGATGTCATTCTCAGTGTGATTGAGTGACTCCACCACCCCAGTGGGTCTGTTCAGTCTCCCATCCCAAAATCAGACAGGAGGAGTGGAGCAAGTGTGGGGTTTCTGAAGTATACTTATCATTTATTGATTGAGCCAACTCTGAGCAAGCAGCTTTTTCTAAATATAGAACCAGGGGCAGTGAAGTACAGGAGGGTAGAAGGGAGTACTCAGGCCCCTCAATGAATACATTAGTGAAAATGTTAATTTTCTAGCATTTTTTTTAACCTGGGAGTTTTTTCCCCAAATTAAATCTAATGTGGAGAAACAATAAGCATAGAGGTTAAGAGTGAGGATTAAGAGTCTATCTGCCTGAATTCAAATCTTGATGCCACCTTTGCTAGCTGTCTGCAATGAGTTACCTGGCCTCTCTGGGCCTCATTTGTTTCATCTACAAAAAGGCAGTTAATAATGCTACCTACTCTTAGGATCATAGGAGATAAAGTGGGTCAATGCTTGTAGAGCCTCAGCACAGAGCCTGGCAACTGTGAGTGCTCAGTAAAGGTCAGAGGCTATCAGTCCAGTCCGTGGAACAGACAAAAGGAGGCTGCCCGGGTTGCATGGGGACTGAGAGGTCTCTGGTTCTGCCCCTTGAGCCTCTACCCACACTCACCACTCAGACTCCCGTGGTCCCCCTGGGGGCCCTGGGCAGTGGTGAGCCAGCATGTGTTTAACAACTGCCTCTCTGGAGGGATGGGAGAAAGGGCCCTCATGTTAGTATTTGCCAGTTTCTGCAGTATAAACCATCTCGATCATGGCTGATTTTAAAAATACCATCCTGAAGTCACTGTATGTGGACTTGAGAAGAGATGCGGGCACCTAATTGGCTCCAGCGTACCACTGGCCCTAGGACTCTGAGGAGCCTAGTGAGGAACCCAGAGAATCTTGTTCCCTCCTAGCCCTGGCTTTGTATATTCTGCCTCAGGGTAACCCAGACTTTGGAGCTAAGCTTCCCCTAATGTTGGGTAAACATCACGGAATGGGTAGAGTATGAAGCAAGAAGGAAAAAAGTTTGGAGAATTCGAGGTCTTAATTTTATGCCTAATCCAAGAGGCAATATGTCTGATAGTTCAGTGACTCTTAATTAGATGAGATGAATCAGCAGAACTGCTTCCTGTGGCTTAAAGGCTTTCCCTTCGAGTGCAGCCATTCAATTACTGCCAGGGCCCATTGGGCAATGAGCCTCAGTGGAGGGGTGAGAGCATGGCATAATGGTGAGCATTGCAGAGACCGCCAAGGATGCAGTGTGTGTGTGTGTAGGGGGAGTGTGTGTGTGTGTGTGTAGAGGGGACCACAGGCCAGGATAGATGCAGTGCATGTGTGTGTGTGTATGTGTGTAGAGGGGAGCAAGGCCAGGATAGATGCAGTGTGTGTGTGTGTGTGTGTGTGTGTGTGTGTGTGTAGTGGAGCACAGGCCAGGATGGGCTGGGAATCCTGGACTTACAAACTGAGGACTTAGCTTAGTAGAAGGTAACCTTCTGAGAATGTGAGACTCAGGATACCCACCTTGCCTTCTTCACAGGAGTGTTGTAGGATCCAGTGAAATGATATCTGTGAAAACTCTATATAGATGGAAAGGATTAAGTCTTACTCATGACAATAGGGACAAAACACTCACAGATTGGATAAAGGCCTCCAAAACCAGACAGCTGCTAGAGCGGGTATTGGACCCACACTCATGTCACCACCAAGAAAAGTGGGAGCTTTATAAGGGTATTCACAGTCTGGAACCAGAACCCGACAGGCACCAAGATAGTGACTCTTCATCTCACTCCTCACAGGAGATGTGCAAGCCCCTTTGCCCCTGTGAGGCAGGGATAATTAAAGCCTCTGAGTTTAAGTTCTTCTATGTCTAAAGTTGGGATGAGGAGGAGAAAGGGTAAAGAGAAGGTGAAGAGCTGGCCCAATGTCCCCTGCACCTCTGATGGGATGCTGCTGTCTCCTTGCTCTGCTAAAAAGCTGCTTCTTAACCTCTGCTGGAACATGGCTCAGAAGGCTGCCTTAGCCGCCAACCCACCCCGAGACCTTCAGCTGAGCCCTCATAGGCAACCACCACTGCCTCAGTCTCAAGTTCTGAAGAAAGGCATCTGAGTGGCCCATATGCCACTCAGGTGGCATCAAAGGTGAGCTTTTCAAACAAGGCCACTGAAATCACAGGTGGACGGCTAGCCTGTGGAGGGGCTACCCTTCAATTCTAGTCAGGAAGGGGTCCTACAGCACAGAGAGAACCCAGCCAGATCAAGCAGACAGACTCCTTTAGAGCTGGCACAGTAAGCAGCCTCTCTGCAACACCCTGCCTCCCTTGGACACGTTTCCAGTCTTTGTGTGGCCCCTGTACACTCAGAAATAAAATTCTGAAAGATCTTGTGGCTAGCACATGAGACCACCTGAAGGTCACACAAAAGGTGCAAGCGTCAGTGGGAGGATGGTGGGACGTGTGAGCTGAAAGTGAAAGAAGCGCTTCCATCTCAGAGTCAAGTGCTAGTCGCTCAGTCGTGTCCAACTCTGTGCCACCCGTGGACTGTGGCCCGCCAGGCTCCTCTGTCCATGGAACTTCTGGGCAAGAGTACTGGAGTGGGTTGCCATTCCCTTCTCCAGGGAATCTTCCTGACCCAGGAATGAAACCCAGGTCTCCTGCGTTGCAGACGGATTCTTTACTATCTGAGCCACTAGGGAAGCCCCCCAGAATCAAGGCTCTGCTGTAAACAGGCACCAAACGGCTGTCATTTGTTCAAAGTTTCAGCTTTCGTCCGTTCCTCTCCCTCCCTTTGAGTCTCCCTCTCCTAATCAGGCAAAAAGCAGTGGAGATGTTTTCCTTGTGGAGTATTTATGAAGAATTCCACAGCATCTGTCTACATTAGGTTGACCCATATGAAATTGTGATGTCTGTGGGTCGAAAATGGTTCATTGTCGGCAATTGCAACCTAATAGGAAGCTTTCAATAAATACTTTCCCATGAGCCCCTCACTTCACCATGACCTCCTCCACCAGAAAATATTGAAAGCACAGCAGTCTGCCTTCGGGTCATTTACAGCTCAACAAAAATGTGTGATGGACAAAACCCTTCTCCCCAGCGTGCAGACAGGCAGCTTTAGTGCAAACAGCGCCTTGCAACTGCCCTGCCCTCTGCCCTCTCGAGATGGGGACTCGCCAAGCATGGTGCCAGACCCAGACTTGGCAGCGCAATGGAAGCTCTGTTGGAAAATTCCAGAGATGAGTTCAATCATGGTTTTCTCTCTCTCTCTCTCTCTCTTTCCTGGAAATTAGACCAATCGCATATGTAAATACCCAAAAAAAGGTTAAAAAATTGACGATTGATAAGGAAGAACAAGGCACCCAGCTCATAACCTTCTCTTGGAGCAGCCCTTGGCCAGCCCAGCAGCTCTTCGCAGCCACCATGGCCCAGCTGGGCCTGGTGGAGGGGGTGGGGAGCACTGAGGAGAAGGAGTTTGCTGAGGCAGAATCTGGAAGATGCTGGCCCAGGGGACAAGTCAGCTCCTAGTACCAGGGGACTCAGAACTAGCCTCTTCCCTCTCTGGACCTCAGACTCCTCACGTGCAAGATGAGCGATCAGTCACGTGTACTCTCACTCCAGTTCAGCATCGTGATCTCTGAGACAGGGGCGCCCATAGCCAGATGCCCTACAACAAGAGGTGGAGCTGGTGAGCCCTGTGCCAACAATGATAGTGAATGAGTGGTCCCTGCCCATTCACCCCCACTCTCTTGACCCCTTCACACCCTTCTCCCTTCCTAGAGACCCCTTCCTCCAGGCACTGTTGTGTTCTGCCCGCTTCCTACCCCCTTTTCCTCACTGCCCCCGAGATACCATCTCTGACATCTCTTCCCCTTCCTCTTGCCCACCAGTCTCAGTGCCTTGGAGTCACTATTCTACAGATGGAGCTGAAGGACCTGACTTGCTAATTGCTGATTAAATAGTCAGCATCAAGATCTCACATAACCCTTCCACTTCTCAGTTTTCCTACCTGATATGCTGTTTTCTGTACCTTCCCTTGAGCATATTCAAGACCACCACTGGACAGGCATGTGACTTTAGGGGGTGACGTAGGAGAGCAAGACTGGGGTGGCCTCCTGTAGCACTTCCTTCAGGACCTTGTGGTCCACCTCAGCTGGAGCCTGGCTCCCGGGATCCCCCAAGTACCACTGCCCCCTGCATGGCCTTTGAAAACATCTCTGCCTTTCCTCCTTACCTACATCCCATGACTGATAACAGTAATAAATCTGTGCAGGTTTAGATACAGGTCTTTTTTCATAGGTCTTCACCCCACAAGAATATATAATATCCCAAAAGAATATGATTCATCTATTTGTAATAATTCTATATATTAACTCCAAGAAAAACCAAGATATAACTCAGTACCTCTAGTATAGGACTGCTCAGAGCCTTTCATTTGCTTAATGTGTTTTAGTTGCTCAGTTGTGTCTGACTCTTTGCAACCCCATGGACTGCAGCCTGCCAGTCTCCTCTGTCCATGGGACTCTCCAGGCAAGAATACTGGAAGGGTTGCCATTCCTTCTCCAGGGGATCTTCCCAACCCAGGGACTGAACCCAGGTCTCCTGCATTGCAGGCAGATTCTTAACCATCTGAGCCACAGTGCAATGTAAATCTCCAATTCAAACATAGAATATGTAACCTCCCTGTATTTATTGCCACAAAATTACCTCTTCATGAAACGCAAGAAGTAGCTCCCAGAACCAATATTTTCTGCAGAAAACGTTAGGGAGATACTGATATAGCAGAAGTTGTTTAGACTCAGGTGTGGACAAATCTGGCTCTGTGACTTTGGACAAGTCACTTAACTTCTCTGGGCTTGGGTTTCTTCATCTACTCAACAAAGATAATAATACCTACTCATACATGTCAGTTAGGATGACACGATATACAGTGTAGGCAGAGTGACTGGCACTGTGGCTGGCACTGAGCAGATGCCTGATGCGTGGTTTCTGCTGGTTTCTTGGTACCTCTCTGGGCTGAGTTTGCTCTGGAGCAGGTACTCAGGAGGTGCTCACTCAGAAGCACAAGACAACAGTGAAGTCTGGAAGGCTCTGCAAAGCCACCAGAAACCAGGCAACCACCCCTCTGGGATGAGCTGACTCAGATGCACACCTCTCAGTGCAGGGATCTTCCCACAGTCCACCTCCCTGCCCAGCCCCTCACCAGAACCAGAGGTCACCAATGGACTACTGACTTCTTTCAGGCCACAACAAATGCCCACTGGCCCTTGTCCACTCTCACCCAGCACTCTGAATAAAACAATGAAGTCACTTGTATTTGCACAGATACTTCAAGTTCACAAAGAACTTTCCTTTATGACTTCTGTCTCATCACTTCAACCAGGTGCTCACACAGACTTCACCTACAATGCCCTGGAGTTGTGTTACAGGACAATTCTGATCCCAGCAACCCTGTAGGATACTTAGGACAGGAATTTATTTCTTTTACAGATATGAAAAGCAAGCTTGGAAAGAGTAAGCCAGTTGCCCAAGCCTTTGCCCTGAGATCAACAGTCTGTCAGCCTTGCCCAGTGTACATGTTCTTACTGATGCTCAGTCATCCTCCAGGGCCCAGGGGCCTGCCTACCTCCACCCCTGATGTGGGGTCCTCCTGTCTCAGTGGGCCTGACTGCCTAGCCAACTTCTTCTGACCAGCTGTCTCCAGTAGCCATGGTGACATGGATCCTGCAGGCACTGGTTCTCCTCATCTGGCTAAAGCCTCACCCCCACCCCCACAGGCTTCACCACATCTTCAGGCCTTGAATGTGTAATACATGCCTCCATCCTTCCCCCTGTGATCACCTGATCCCTCTCCATGAGCTGACACCTGGCCAGCCTCTGCGCATCCTTGATGCTACCTGCAAGGTGTTCCTCAGGAGCCATAAGTAATGAAAGGGGAGATCACCAGCCAGGGAACAGATTGCCACCAATTATTGCATTGGAGGGTTATAAACAGCCCCAGTGTGCTAGAACCCTGCTTTGTGGATATGGAACTGTTTTGTGTATAAATGAAACTCTCTCTTCAGTCACTGCCCCTTACCCTGGTAAACGCCATGTCAATTGCCTCCACATAATGCACTCTGATTTCCCCACTGTGATTCATAATGGACTGTTAAGCCATTGGCCCCATGAATCTTATCCTACGAGGCAGCGATCATAAGCAAGCAGTTTGAAATTACTTTCCCCGGATGAGGCCACAAACAGAGGCCAGAACTCAGGCTGAGGTCTGTTGTCAAAACATGAGTCAGAGCAGGGTCAAGAGTGAAGGGGAAGACTGTGTTGTGGGCCATGGAAACCACTGATTTCCAGTAATTAGGGCCCATCAGGCCCCACAGAAGAAGGCAAGACTCCACTGTCTTTTCTAAGCCTATGGAGATGACGGCCCTGCAATGCATTTCATCAGGGAGGGAGTGATGGTAATACAACCTCTGTTCATCAGGTTTACCCTAGGTCAGACAGTGCTGAGAACTTTATGGACACTGGTTCACTTGCCCTTCTCCACGACCCGATGCAAAAATTTCTCTTACTATCCCCATTATACACATGAGAGACTGAATCTGGGTGAGATTAGACAGCCAATACATGGTGGAGTCAAGAATCAAACTCAGGCTGCCCAAATTCAGAGGCCAGTTCAGGACACACTGCCTCATTCCTTCCATGGGATCTGAACAAGAACCAAACCTCATAGTGAGTTTATAATGACTTTACAGAATTATTACAAAGATTAAATTTCATAATATGGGTCAAAGTGCTTCAGAAACCATGATATTGACATATGAACCAATAGTGCTTGCTGTTAGATGAAGAACCAGGGTGTGAAGATCTCTGGTCCTGTTACCAACTGGCTTTGTGAATTGGTACCTCTGAGCTTCAGCTTTTCAACCATAGAATGATACCACCGATACATAGCCACCTTCTCACCTTGTTTCCTACCAACCTGATTGTCCAAGTTGTTGTAAAGCCCCAGGGAGCCAAGGCCCATGAGAATCCACAGTGCACCATATGAGTGAAAAGCATTAGTTATGACAGTGATTGGGCTGAGATGCCCTCTCTGGAAGGCTGCCAGCTCTTTACAAACACATTTCATTCATTCTCCTAAGCAGACCCATATGGGCCACCCTGGGGGACCATCTGGCTGGGTGGATATGCCAAGTCAGCCTGGGAGAAATGAGGAGACTGGCTTAGTGGGATGGGGCGGGATCCTGTAACTCATGCTTTCCACCCAAGCCCAACCTGGCACAGATGATGTTCTCTCTGAGAGAAGAGAGTAGACTTCCTCACTCCCAAATTTCCCCAGTCCTTAGGGACCAGTTTGTCAGCCAATATCAAGTTAATGGGAAGGCCCCCAAGGTGACACAGCGAAGAAGCCCTGTAGCTGTTCCTTGTACCCAAACCCTTACCGCAGAGGTTCTCACGATGTGGTTAGAGGACCTGAACCATCATAATTTGTATAATTAGAAATACAAGTTATTGGGCTCTCCCCTAGACCTACTGAATGAAAGATTTGGGGGATTTTAAGAATGATTTTGATGCTAAAATTTGAAAACCACTTTATTGGAGTAATTCGCAGTTTCAGGTGCAAAGCTCATCTGTGATCATTGAAGGCACTCTGTAGACATGGAGGGTTAGCTCCGTGGCAGCCCAATTCCTAAGCAGTCATTATTCCCAGGGCTGGAGCCTGAAAGGTGATTGGAGTTAAAGTCTCCCCTCACAGCCCCATTACTGCCCCTTCCTTCCCCCTTGGTGCCCAAGTAGCCCTTGCATCTTAGGAGTGGATGGTACCATAATCCAGTTTTTTTATAATTAATTATTTTATAATATTTTAGATGTAAGAGAAGACAGGTTTCTCAAATTATTTTGCTTAGGGGCCCAGAATCTGGACCTAAATCACCTGTCTTCCCTCTAAGAAATGCACCAAGACCTTGGCTGCAGGCAGACCCCAGCAGCTCAGAGCGTCAGGCCTGTCACTCCCTCCCCACCCCACCCTTTGCCATCCAAACCAAATGATTATCTTTACTGGTCCTGTTTGGTATTTCTTCCAAGTGCTAATGGAACTGCTCCCACCTCTCATTGCTAAGCATGGAAATCTGCTCTGACAGGTAGCTCCAGGTTAATTAATAACCAGGATGAGATCAGAAGCAAGTAGGTACACTTTCTGTTGAGCCTGGCATCCCCCAGCAAAAGTGTCTTATCTGACTTGGGAACCTCAGGGCCGAAGACGATGCTGTGTCTCATTTATATCTGCAGTCCCACATGGCATGTGGAGGGGGCTCTGTAACTGTTTTGATTGGAGGAAATCTGCCCTGGGTTCACCAGAGTGTTATCAGCAGAGCCTGGGCTAAAAGAACACAGCGTTCAGTGCTAAACTGGCAGGCAGTGACCCTGGGTGGGCTGGGGTTTGCTGAAGTCAGTGCCTGTAAGGATGTGGATCTGACTCATGATGCAGGTCAGGGAATGCTTGAGACTGGCCTGCGGCAGAAATTACTACCAAAGATCTTGGCATTGGCTGTGGCAGAGAATCCATTGCCATCCCCTCTCTGTATCATCAGAAACTTGTCCACCCATGAGGAGGCAGGAGGCAAGGGGAGGAGCCCAGGTTTTAGAGCCCAAAAAGTGACTCTAAAGCTAAACTATTGAGTGGTCCTTGGCAAGTTATTAGATCCTTGAAAATTGTTTCTCATCTGGACTAGGGAGAGAGCAAAACATACATTGCAGGGTTTCTGTGAGAATCAAGTAAGCTATCGTATAAAACACCTTATGATATAGGGTCACTTTCTCTTCTCCCCAGACCCTCTGGGGACTCAATACTTTGAGGTAAGGATATAGGATTGTGGAGTCCTAAAGTATGAGTAAAATAGATTCCAAATTACTTGCATAATGACTTTTGCAAAGTTAAAAAAAATGGAATGATCTGGCTACGCCAATCATTGAAATTGGTGTTGGCCACTTCTCGTAAGCTTGTCATGAGTCTTTCCACATGTGGAAACACTAAGCCAAACAAAAGCTCCCCCATTGCAGGCCACCCCCATCCAGCGTCTGGGCTCTGAGCTCAGTGAGTGGCATCATCAAGAATGAAGAAGGAGAAAGACTCTGTACTACCTGATTCCATTTATCTAAAATGCAACAGAATCTAGAGTGACAAAATGCCGAACAGTACCAGGGCCCAGGGTTAGAGGGAAAGGATGAACTGAGAAGAAGCATGAGGAATTTCTCAGGGGTGATGGAGAGAGTCTGTATTTTAATTATGGCAATGGCATCACAGGTGTATATCACTGTCATCATACTTTACCAATTTGTACACTTCAAAATGAATGTCGCTTATTATCCATAAAATATTCCTCAATAAAGTTGACAGAAGAAAAAGAAGGGGAGATGTCTTAGATCCTGCAAATTATTATGAGGATGATTCAGCAAATGTAGGCTACGTGCTTATTCTATTTTTAAAAAAGAAGAGTCAATATTTGAATAGATATTTATATACCACTGTTCATAGTAGCATCATTCATAGTAGCCAAAAGTGTAGAAGCAACCCATGTCCATCAGTAGATAAACAAATTGTGGTATGTGCATAAAGTGAATTATTTGAATAATGAGGATGAATACCTTAAAGAAGAATGAAATTCTGACACATGGATGGTCCCTGAGGACATTATGCTATGTGAAATAAGTAGGGTCCATCCGTAGTACACTTATATGTTTCCACGTAAATGAGATTCCACTTAAATGAAGTACTTAAACTAGTCAAATTCATAGAGACAGAAAGTAGAGGAGTAGTTTTCAGAGGCTTAAGGAGGGGGCAATGGGGAGTTAGTTTTTAATGGATACAGAATTTCAGTTTTGCAAGACAAAAAGAGTTCTGGAGATGGATAGATGGTGGTGATGGTAAGACAACAATGTGAATGTATATAATGCCACTGAACTGTACACTTAAAATGGTGATTTTATGTGTATTTTACAGCTATTTAAAAGTTTTTTAAATATAAAGAGGGTGGGCCCACCAGCTGGCTGGCTTACTATGTCATACTGCCTGGTCAGTGTGTCCTGTACCAACATAGAAGCCCGCCTGAAAAACCAGGCTCCAGCAGAGGGAGGGTATCAGAGCTTCAGAGGGATGGCCAGGGCCCCTCTGTTACAATAGAGTAAGCGATTGCACTCTTAGAAGATTCTAGAAGGTTCTAGGATGTTCTAGAAGGTATATTGGATTGGCAATCAAGAGATCATGATTCGAGTCCTTCTCTACTCCTTATAACCTATCTGACCTTGAACAATCTTCCTCATCTCTAAAATATAGGTGGACAGTAACATCTCATAGGGTTATAGACAAGATCAAATGAAATAATTTATGTTATTGAGTTTCAAAAAATGAAGAATGCTGTGCAAATGAAGGTCTTTATTATTCTGAGTCACTGCTCTTCAAGAGAGCCAAGGGAAGTCAGGGGAGCAGGTGTAGACAAGTCTGACCATCAGGGCAGAAATTTGAAGTGAAATTATCCCACTGATTGCAAGGAAAGCATGTTGCAGAGTGAATGACCAGCTCTTAGGGACTACCTCGCCAGGTCAGCTGCCTCTGATTCATTCATCTCCTCCCAGTTCAGAGACTGACAGATGGACACAGGAATTGCTTCCTAGTTCAGTGAGTGAAATGGATGTGGTGAATAGTTTACAGTTTACCCCTGAGCCAGTAAATCCAAACTCCTCTGCACTGTGTTGTGCCTGGAACACATTCAGTCTGGCAGAAGACAGGACATAAAATGTATCGGAGTTTAGTTGATTTGTTAATTTAGCTGTCAAAGGAAATCAGATGTCGAGATTCACTGCAGTGCAAAGTAGCAATTTGTGCCTCTGACAGAAGTGTGGGTCTAAATTGTGATTTAGTAGCCTTGCCAGAGCACCATGGACGTCTCAGGCATGCAGTAGCCCTGAGACATGCCAACAGCTTGGTGATCCAGCTGTGGATTAAGTCCATCTCCCCATCCCTACCTACTGCAGGGCTCACTGTACCAGCAGGTTTTTAGGTGAGGGTCAGAGGTGTGGATGAGGTGTGGATTCCTGAAAATAAAGCATACACTCCATTCAAATGGTACCTTGCTAAGTATCATGTTTTCCTTTCTAAAAATGCATGGAATCCCTGCCCTGCCTGCCTCCTGGAGTGATTGTGAGAAACTAATAAGATAATGGCGATGAAAGTGTTTGAAGGGTTTCATGAATAAAAATGCAGGATGAACAGTCTCCTTAGAATGTAAGCCTTGGTCCAGGAAGAGGGGAGGATTGATTCTCTCATGCTTCTTTTAAGGTAAATGTACTTCCTTTTTTCTGATTACAGAAGATATATGCATATTATAGATCACATAAATTCAGAAAGGTAGGAAAAAGAAAACTCAAAGCATTCAAAATCCTCCAGCTCAGAGGCATCTTTGGCTAGCATTTGATGTATTCCTTCTAGTTTTTCTCTTTGTGTGTATAAGTGGGTTTTGCCACGCTGTTCCAACATTCTTAGATACAGATGGAGTTTGTCTTTTTGTTTAGTTAATTTATCATGAAAATGTTCTCATGTTAGTAAAAGTGTTTAGAAACATCTCTTTGTGTGATACAGGTGTTCCAACTTTTATTACCACTCCCTATCATTGAATTTCTTGCTTCTCTGTTTTTCCTTTTATGATATTATAATCCACTGTGAATGTCTTTGGGTATAAATATCTGTATAACTCTCAATTTCCTCAAGGATGTTTCCTAGAAGGGGAACTATGGGGTTCTAGAGTCTGAACAATATTGTTGAGATTCATATAACCAATTTCCAAGCATTTCTAGAAAAGCTCTATCAGTTCATATTCTCACCACTGGTACATGAAAGTTCCTAACCCACTACATCCTGGCTAGTTACAAATATTATTTTAAAATCTCTGCTAATTCGATGCAGCCCAACTTTCTAGTCTAACCCTCAGTTGACTTAGGTGCTTCAAAGATAGCACTATAAAAATAGCTAAATGAACATTTTGTTGTATTGGCTTTACAGATGCAGGTGAAGATGTTAACTGTAGCACTTAAGAGGACTGGGAAACAACTTCTCTTAGACCTCAATGTCAGAAAAAGCATTCTCCTAAGAACTTCCCTGGTAGCTCAGACAGTAAAGCGTCTGCCTACAATGCGGGAGACCTGGGTTTGATCCCTGGGTCGGGAAGATCCCCTGGAGAAGGAAATGGCAGCCCACTCCAGTATTCTTGCCTGGAAAATCCTATGGACTGAGGAACCTGGTAGGCTACAGTCCATGGGGTCGCAAAGAGTCAGACACAACTGAGCGACTTCACTCACTCACTCAAGAACTTTTATAATTGATCCTGTTTCCCTTTTTGCTTTGGCCACTGGGAAACACAGAAACATACTTCAGCCAAATTTAGTTATCATGTAGAAATCTTATGGCACATTTGTACTAAAATATTACCCTTAGATCACCCTGATTTATTCATTTATGTGCTTTTATTGCAAGTAATTGCAAGTCACTTTAAATCCTTTTTTGAACAACATAGAAGCAGTAGAGCTTTTCTTCTGTTATCTTCAAGGACTTGAGCTTCTTTATTCTCACTGAAGAGAGTAACTTTGCTTTCAGTAAAGTGCACTTTATAAGAAGTTCTGGTTAGTGGTCTTTACCTTCATTTCCTTTCTGAAACTCAAACTCAAAGTGATTCACACATAGGTCTCCAGCACCACAATCTTGGTAGAATTTAAACGTGCTGAACAAGTCCCACCCCACCACACCTACTATTCCCATCCCCTCCCCGCTTCTACCTTCAGTTGGCGGGAGGCCTCAGAAGTTTGACATGACTGTTGCAGGAAGAAGTCTGCTTAGCCTAAATATGTCGGTATAGGCATGATCTTGAAGAGTCTTCTCTTTGCTTGAATCTACTTTCAACATAAGACATCTCATGCCAGCAGAAGCGGTCCTTTCGACAACCTGGATGAGTCCCAGTCCTCAGCACTGATGGTGCTGGTCCTCAGCCCGGAGCCTGCAGTAGGCAAAGAGGCTGCTCTGTTGCACACTGGCAGTGCTGCAGGGAGGTCCAGAAATGGCTCTGATGCTGCTCCACACTCCAGGATCAGACCACAGAGTTGTGCAGATCTGTCACTGAGCCAGCATCCTCCTCCCATCTGGCACCTGCCCTCTCCCCTTGGTGGTGCCAAGCATTTCAACCAAGAGCCATGAGGGGAAGCCAGCACAGAGCAGTCCCCTCTGAAGCCAGGGCCTCAAATCGTCCATCAAGAGGCAGGTGTGTGCCAAGCAAGGAAGAGGGGCTTTTGTCTACCCAAAAGTGCTCGGCTGACAAGGCAGACCAGTGACCGCCAGTCCAAGCTCAGAACAGAGCTCCTTGCCCATTCTCCTCATTGGGAAGATGGAGTCCCAGGTGGGAGGACTGGAGAGGGAGATGTTTCGGGCCAGCCTCTCTCTGACTGCTCTGCTAAATGCTGCTTAATCAATTACCCTGCAAAGAAAAAGAAAAGAAAAAAATAGACATTCTTTTCTCATTGTAAAGAACCGGAAGAAGCTGAGGCTCAGAAAGGTTGGCCCACTCAAGGTCACTCAGAGAGTAAGTGGCTGAGCTGGGCTTGAATGTGGTCTGCTACCTCCAGAGCCTTTGCTCCCTCCACTCCCTGTGCTTGGAGGCAGGAGAGGGTGGCAGCAGCTGAGAAGGTTGGGACCCACAAGGAGAAATCCTTATGTCTTCTCCACCGCATCTCTTACCAGTGGGAGCAGGGCCAAAGCCATTGTGTGACTGCCCACCTCTCCCCAGATACCATGACTCAGTCACGCTAGGGCTGGTGGGCTGCACAAACTGCCGGCACACAGTGCAGGTGGTGAGGAAGAGGAAATAGACCCTTGGAGCATAGGAGGAGAGGGGAAAAGGCACCCCTACATCTTCCAGCCAGTCTTAGCTTCACTAAGAATCCACAACACATTAAACCACTGTGGTGACTGTGAGGTAGGGAGGGCCTGTGCAGCCATCTGGCCCACCTGTCGTGACAGGGAGCTGGGGGAGGGCAGCTGGGAAAAGCTTGTGACGGGGAAGTTAGCAGGGACCAGCGTCAGCTGGGTCACCAAGGCTCTCTCCCCAGAGGAGAGAGAGCCAAGGTGTGTGTCCACCCACAGGACCCCTGTGCTGGCCCCTTTAGAGCCCTGCCTTGCCAGAATGCTCGCTCACCTCCTGCACATCCTCCGCTAAGCATCTAACGTACTCCTGCACTCCCCAAGCTCCCTGAGGAAACCCTGCCCTGGGCGCGATCCATCCCACAGCAACCACCCTGGGAGGCTTTGGAGGCCCTACAAGAAGAAGGCATGCGGGCAATCTAGCTCACTGACCCTAGACGCTGTCCCAGCCAACACAGCCTGCTCTTCTCATCTGCCTTTGCAGATAAAGGTCCACTTTGCCAACAAAGGTTTGTCTAGTCAAAGCTTTGGTTTTTCCAGTATCATGTATGAATGTGAAAGTTGGACTACAAAGAAAGCTGAGTGCCGAAGAATTGATGCTTTTGAACTATGGTGTTGGAGAAGACTCTTGAGAGTCCCTTGGACAATGAGGAGATCCAACCAGTCCATCCTAAAGGAAATCAGTCCTGAATATTCGTTGGAAAGACTGATGTTGAAGCTGAAGCTCCAATACTTTGGCCACCTGATGCGAAGAATTGACTCAGTGGAAAAGACCCTGATACTAGGAATGATTGAGAGCAAGAGGAGAAGTAGGCAACAGAGAATTAGTTGGATGGCACCATTGACTCAATGGACCTGAGTTTGAGCAAACTCTGGGAGATAGTGATGGACAGGGAGGCCTGGCGTGCTGCAGTCCATGGGGTCGCAAAGAGTTGGAGATGACTGAGTGACTAGACTAAACTCAACTGAAGTGCCCAGATGCTTAAGCCTCAGTGGCGTCATGTACCTCTTCCTCCATCTTTCCACAATCCTATCCTGACAACTCTACCTCTGAAAGAGTTCTCACCAGCCCCTTCCTCTCCACCCCACAGCCCTGTCTTTCCCTAGGTCTCCCAGACTCCTGTGATGGCTCTGTGGTTAGCACCATCTCTGCACCCCCCTGACCCCACCCCATGCCCTTCTCCATACCCTCTAGGACATAGTCTTAGTCCTGTCTCCTGCTCTAATCTGATCCTGTCCCTTCTGAAAGTGTTTTAGATATTCCTTGTCACCTCTGGTCTTGCACTCCCTCTTGTTTATTCCTGAGACTTCTAAGATGGCCTTTTCCACCCTAGTGGGTCTACCATATTGATTAAGGGCCTGGGCTTCAGAGTCAAGCAGACTTGTTAAAATTCTGGCTCTGCGAATCCTCTGTGACCTTGAGATGTACCATACAAATGTTTGGATTGCAGTTTGCTTTCAGTAAAATGTAGATAACAAACACTTCATATAGTTGCTATATGGTCTGAACAAGATAATGCATATAAAGTCTGAACTCTGATTTTTCATAAATTGCTTATGGCTTGTTTTTCCAGCTTGTCCCAATCCCACAGCTCATACTTGGGGTCACCCAGAACAACCTGCTGTTCCCTGAGCATGCTGTCCTCTTCCTGGGGTTCCCTTGTCCTTTCTCCTTATTTGATGAATCCCCACCCATTCTCTGAGAATAATCCAAGTGTCACCTCTTTCTAAAGCCTCCCATTACCCCATAATCAGACTCCTCTCCTCTCTGTGTCTGTCATTCATACGTTCAATTATTCCTGGTAGCAAATACTCCAGAGTGTGGCTGCTTAACACAACAACTATTATACCTCACAGTTTTGTGGGACAAGAATTCATGCAGGGCTCAGCTAGGAAATATTTTTGGTACTGCATAGCATTGATAGGGGCTTCCCCGGTGGCACAGAGGTTAAGAATCTGCTTACAATACAGGAGCCACAGGAAATGTGGGCTCGATCCTTGGATAAGAAAGATCCCCTGGAGGAGGGCACGGCAACCCACTCCAGTATTCCTGCCCGGAGAATCCCATTGACAGAGGAGACTGGCAGGCTACAGTCCGTAATATCACAAAGAGTCAGATGCGACTTAGCATGGCACAGGACGGCATTGATAGAGGTCCACAATGATATTCAGCTGGCAGATGGACGGATGTGCAGGATCCAGGACAGCTTTGCTGCATGTCTGCTGTGTTGGCCAAGAGGTCAGGGAGGCTGGGCTCTGCTGGGACTGTCCCCAGAGTGCCTACATGTGACTTCTCCAGCCTGGTAGTCTAGGAGGAGTCCATCTTATGTGGAAGCTCCAAGGCCAGATGTATCCATGAGCAAGTAATCTAGCCTCAAAAATCACATGGTGGCTTCTACCATATGCAGTTAGTCCAAGCAGTCACAAACCTGCCCGGGTTCAAGAAGAGAAAACCGACATCCCCACCTCCCAAGAACCCTCTCAAGAGGATTCTTAAAGAATTTACAGACTAGTTTTAAAACTGTCACAGTACACATATTTTATCTATTTGATCTCTTATCAGATGATGACAATCATGATGGTAACTATTTGTCCACATATTTGCCCCAACATGGGGCTCCCCTGGTGCTTACTGGCTTCAGACAGTAAAGAATCTGCCTGCAATGTGGGAGACCTGGGTTCAATCCCTGGGTCAGGAAGATCCCCTGGAAAAGGAAATGGCAACCCATTCCAGTATTCTTGCCTGGAAAATTCCATGGAAAGAGGAACCTGGCAGCTACAGTCCATGGGGTCACAAAGAATCAGACATGACTGAGCAACTAACACTTTCACTTTCACTTGTCCCAACATACAGGATGGCCTTAAGAGGGTAGACTGTGTTTTCTGCATCATCTACTATTTATTGAATACCTACTATGTACCAGGCACTGCTGTTTACCTATAGTATTTCTAAACCTTGAAATAGCCCTGCAAGACGAATGCCAAAGCTCAAGGCAATAAAGCACTTTGTAGAAGACCACGTGGTGAAGTCAGAATTCAAACTTGGTCCATTTGTGTCCAAAACCACAAATTTGGTCCATCTGTCTCCAAAATTACAAATTTGGTCCATCTGTCTCCAGACCACATGCTTGGCAAATTACAGAGACCGGTGGAGATTGAGGACAGTCACTCAATTTAAATGGACTTTCCATCAGGTCCATCTGAAATGGGTTGTCCTTGTACTCCAAGGCGTTCCCTAGCAGAACTGTTCTCTCTGGACCCTCCCTGAGCTGAGAGAGGACACTTGTGTCTGTGCCCCTGAGACTTGGCAGGTCTGCCTGAGACCTGTGGGCATGAATAGTCCTATAGGTGTCCTCACAGATCTCTTCCTTCAAATCTCATTTCTTTTCTCACCTATTTTCTTAAAACAAAATTGTAAACTCTGTTAGGTAGCAGCTTCACTCTCAAACTTATAGTACCTGGCAGAAAACCCCTGGGTGTTCAGGAAATACTCATAAAAGTGGAAATGGAGCCCTGTGTGCCTGGGAACCATCTGGGCCTGCAGCAGCCCTCCACAGGACATGCCCCACATTTAATAGCAAGAGTGCAGGTTGAGAGGACTCCAGCTGACCTG
This sequence comes from Cervus canadensis, assembly GCF_019320065.1. Classification (NCBI taxonomy): domain Eukaryota; kingdom Metazoa; phylum Chordata; class Mammalia; order Artiodactyla; family Cervidae; genus Cervus; species Cervus canadensis. Next base: position 64,184,555 of record NC_057390.1, on the reverse strand, counting down.
GGAGTCTCCCCACAGGCTTTCCAAGTTGTCATTCACATATGTCACTATTAGCAGGGCCCCCACTCCCCTCAACTCGCACCCTCCTCCTACATATCGAACTCTTCTCTGCTATTCCCTGTGGTTGGCTAAGACCCTGATCCACAGTAGTGGGGAGGGAGCCCCCTGCAGCTCATCTGGTCCAGCCCCATCACTTCACAGATTAGTAGACTCTGAGACCACGAGGGCACAGACCTTGTCCAGCATCACTCGGCCAGTACATGGCAGCAACAGGCAGACCTGAGACCTCCTCCCTGCCAGACCAGTGTGTTCTTGCTGTATCCACTGCCTCACACACCAGCATATTCCACTGGAAGCCAAACGGAAGGGGATTTAAAAGGAGAGGAAAGAAGAAAAACCTAACTCCTCAGAGAGCCACTGCAACAGGTTTTTCTCATGAGGCCATACTGATATCTTCTTGCCCTGCCATCCTGCCATCTCCATTAGGGCTTATTTTCAAGGCTGGCATTATCAATAGGCTGATAATCATACCTGGGAAGGCCAGCATAATCATCTTCTGTTTTTTTTTTAAATTGTGGTAAAATAACATATAACATGAAACCCTTTTTAAGTGTACAGTTCAAGTAGTATTAAAAATATTCAAGTTGTGCAACCACTTATCAGAGCTTTTTCATCCTTTTTCATATTGCAAAATTGAAACTCTGTACCCATGAAGCAATAATTCCCCATTCTCTCCCTCTCACCATCCCCTGGAAACCAGTATGCTGCTATTTGTGGAATTTGAATTTCTATGAATCTGGCTACTCTAGGTACCTCATGTAAGTGAAATCATACAGTGTTTGTCTTTTTGTGACTGACTTGTTTCACTTATGTAATGTCCTTAGGGTTCATCCATGTTGTAGCATGTGTCAGAATTGCCTTCCTTTTTCAGGTTGAATAATATTCTATTGCTTGTATATACCACGTTTGATTTATCCATTCATCTGTTGATAAACATTTGGGCTGCTTTCATCTTTTGGCTATTGTGGATAACACTGCCATAAACATGTATATGTAAGTACATCTTCCAAACCTTGCTTTCAGTTATTTTGGATGTATACCCAGATGTGAATATCTGAATCACATGGTAATTATATGTTTAATCTTTTGAGGAACCACATACTGTTTTCCATATCAACTACACATTTTACATTCCTACTAACAGTGCACAGCTTTCCAATTTCTTCTCTACATCCTATCAACACTTGCTATCTTCCATTTTTTATAGTAACCATTCTAAATCACTTATCTTCTTATATATTTCAGTTACGTCCATTCAAAGAATCAAGTGAATGATAATACACACACACACAAAATGGCTGGTGCATAGTAGGTACCCATTGAATATATTATTTTTTTTAACCTTCTTCCCTGTCATCCACCTTTCCTATTTCACTAGATTTCTCTCAAATTTGTGGTTCTGAGAAGGTCAGGCCCCAATGTAAGAATCTTAGAAAAGAATTAAAAACCAAAATATGTAGAGACTCTTGACTCCTAGCCAAAGCAAGTGACATTGATCTTTTCACAGAAGACTCTCCCCTCCTTTTCAGATTTCTTTGCCTATCAAACCGAGTAACCCAGAAGCTCTTCACATTTCCTCCCGGAAAGCTTTACTTCATCTTGACTCCGACTAGAAGGAGCACATCCACCGAACATTCATAGCTTGGGGCCTGGTCCCAACCTCCCTCTTAGTTTTGAGCCTGGAATAGAAAATACTTTCTGACAAGCTCTCAGCCTCTCACTATTTACTGTGAGTCGGCCAACACTTCTTTCCTCCCTCTGTGTTTGGCGAGGTCCCAGCAGCCCATGCCTGTTGCAGCTTCATCAACACCCCCGCTTCCCCAGTTAGTGCTTCATTGTACATGTGAGTATGCAGCTATCATCCTGAATTGGTTTGGCAGCACTGAGCAAGGTCTTTAGACAGAGAAGGCCTCAATCACTGCAGCCTCTTACATGATTTGGTTTTTATATGGACAAATCCCAGCTATGTACACATGTAGCCATGGGAGTTGGGACTACATGAAGTTCTCCTCAGTGAAATGCTTTTCTCAGAACTACCAGTTTTAAATCGTGAATAAAACATAAATCCTGCTTCTGAAACCATTGTCCAAAATTACTTATTAAAGAGCATATGTGTACATGTGTCCCCCCATCCTGAACACCTCTTCCACCTTCCTCCCCACCCCAATTGATTCATGTCGATGTATGGCAAAAACCAGCACAATATTGTAAAGTAATTAGCCACCAATTAAAATAAATAATTTTTTTTTTTAAAAAGAGCATATGTACCTATTCTTTTAACAGACATATTGAGAGTCCACTCTATGCCGAGCACTGTTCAGGGAACTGGGAATTCAGCAGTGAAAACACAGACTAAGCTCTCCATCCCTGTAATGCTAGTGGAGGAGAAAGACTATCAACAAAACTAATAGGGAAAGTGTATATTGCCCAGTCGTAGGAGAAACAATACAGCAAGGAAGAGAGACAGGAAATGTCTAGGGTGGCATCAGGGAAGAAAGTTTAGATAAGATCACCAGGTTAGCTTCTCACTGAGAAGGTAACATTTCATAAAGACAAAAGAGGAGAGGAGTGAGCCTCTTGAGACTTTGGTGAGAGCCTATATGAATGTCAGGTAATAATAAATATAAAACTTGAATCATTTGCTAGCACAGTGGTTTACCAAGTACTTTTCCATAACTATCTCCTTTGATCCCAACAGTCTCTGAGAGAAATGGGATTTTTGCCCAGTCCAGGGGATAAACTATGAATTCTGATGTTCAAGTCCAATCTTGTTCCCCTTTGTCTGGACCCTGCCTCAGCCCCTACCTTTTGCATCACACCCCTAAAAACATTTTACCAACATTTGAGAGGCTAGAATCCAGTCCAGAGCCCCAACCAGTCTCACTCTCCATTCTTCCACATTCCCAAGACCAGGGTCTCTCTCTCTGTCTCTACAGACTGCTGCTCATTTTCTCTGTCTGGCACTCCACTGATTTGCAGTTCACCAGCCTCCCCCATGTTTATTCCTGGGCTTCTAACAAGGCCTTTTCCACCTGGTGGGTCTAGCATATTGATTAAGAGTGTGGGCTTCATTCAGAGTCAGGTAGACTTAACATCTGTCTCTGTGACTGTGGGTCCCAGTTTCCTTCTCAGTGAAATGGAGCTAATAACTTTCATTGAGTTGCTGTGAGGTCTAAATAAATCACTGCATATAAAGCCTGTAATATAGTCCCTAGAAAATGCTAAGTGCCCAGTAAACAGTAAGGGTGGTTGTTATTCTCGCTGTGATTGATTTTCTGCATCAGCACTCAAGACTACCTTGTCTTTTCAAGCAGTCATCCTTTACACCATGGCCTCCATAGATGGAATGCAGGCAAGATGACCTCCCATCTGTCTTCAGGAAGCCAAATCTATGCGACTTCCTTCCGTGGAGGTGCCTCACAGGGCCACTCCCCATAATCGGCGCTCCTGGCTCTGCTCCTCCAGTCTCAATGATCCCGGCTCGCCTTCGCTCTCCATTCCATGCAGCCTTCTCCACATAATCTGCATAGTCCCTCCAGGGGGCTCAGTTGTAGCTGTGATTTGTTAATGATTAGTATTAATTCTCCAAGGTGCAACCAGGATTGTTCATTGTTTACTGAACAAGCAAGAGGAGAAAATGACATAGTTTATAGGGAGCTATGGTGCAGATTGGTTAAATGTCATCACTCTTCAGGGAGATTAATGGTAAATGTGCACAGAGGTCATTTATAACATTAAAAATAAAATTACTGCTGTGTCTTTTCAGTAAAGCAATGAAGATAAATGTTGCATAGAGAAACCTTGGGAAGAGGACTAGGCAACAAAATCAAGGGATATTGAGGCCACAAAGAGATAAGAACATTTTTAATTTCTTTGGAGAGTTCAACTGCAAAAATGAGACATACTGCATCCCACTGATGGCCCACAGGCATCCTTGTGGTTCTTCATAAGTTTATATGAAGACTGGCTTTGAGGAAATGGGATTTTTGAAACAAACTCTCAGTGGTTCTGTCATGTCAACTGGCAGCCATGGTTTCACCCGAGCACCATTCTCTCCCTCAGCCTCACCTCCAGGCCACCAGCTTGTTCTGTCAGTGTCACCTCAGACACAACATCCATCACTCACTTCTCTCCAGCTCCACCATCACCAGGCTCAGGCAAGGTGCCTTCATCACTTGCTTAGGCAGCTACAATGATCTATGAACTCGTTTTCCCACTTTTATTGCCCTCTATAATCCATTCTCCCTAAATTGATCTTCCCGACCTGGGGATTGAACCTGAGTCTCCTGCATTGCAGGCAGATTCTTTACCAACTGAACCACTAGTTCAGTTCAGTTCAGTTTGGTCGCTCAGTCATGTCCGACTCTTTGAGACCCCATGGACTGCAGCATGCCAGGCCTCTCTGTCCATCAACAACACCCGGAGTTTACTCAAACTCATGTCCATTGAGTTGGTGATACCATCCAACCATCTCATTCTCTGTCATCCCCTTCTCCTCTTGCCTTCAATCTTTCCCAGCATCAGGGTCTTTTCCAGTGAGTCAGCTCTTCGCATCAGGTGGCCAAAGTACTGGAGTTTCAGCTTCAGCATCAGTCCTTCCAATGAACAGTCAGGAATGATCTCCTTTAGGATGGACTGGTTGGATCTCCTTGTAGTCCAACCGACAATGAAGAGTCTTCTCCAACACCACAGTTCAAAAGCATCAATTCTTTGGCGCTCAGCTTTCTTCATAGTCCAACTCTCACATCCATACATGACTACTGGAAAAACCATAGCCTTAACTAGATGGAACTTTGTTGGCAAAGTAATGGCTCTGCTTTTTAATATGCTGTTTAGGATGCTCATAACTTTTCTCCCAAGGAGTAAGTGTCTTTTTATTTCATGGCTGCAGTCACCATCTGCAGTGATTTTGGAGCCCAAAAAAATAAAGTCTGCCACTGTTTCCATTGTTTCTCCATCTATTTGCCATGAAGTGATGGGACCAGATGCCGTGATCTTAGTTTTCTGAATGTTGAGCTTTAAGTCAACTTTTTCACCCTCCTCTTTCACTTTCATCAAGAGGCTCTTTAGTTCTTCTTCACTTTCTGCCGTAAGGGTGGTGTCATCTGCTTATCTGAGGTTGTTGATATTTCTCCCAGCAGTCTTGATTCCAGCTTGTGCTTCCTCCAGCTCAGCGTTTCTCATGATGTACTCTGCATATAAGTTAAATAAGCACAGTGACAATATACAGCCTTGACGTACTCCTTTTCCTATTTGAAACCAGTCTGTTGTTCCATGTCGAGTTCTAACTGTTGCTTCCTGACCTGCGTACTGATTTCTCAAGAGACAGGTCAGGTGGTCTGGTATTCCCATCTCTTTCAGAATTTTCCAGTTTGTGATCCACATAGTCAAAGGCTTTGGCATAGTCAATAAAACAGAAAAAGATGTTCTTCTGAAACTTTCTTGCTTTTTCGATGATCCAGCAGATGTTGGCAATTTTACCTCTGGTTCCTCTGCCTTTTCTAAAACCAGCTTGAACATCTGGAAGTTCACAGTTCACGTATTGTTGAAGCCTGGCTTGGAGAATTTTGAGCATTACCTTACTAGCATGTGAGATGAAAGCAATTGTGCGGTAGTTTGAGCATTCTTTGGCATTGCCTTTCTTAGGGATTGGAATGAAAACGGACCTTTTCCAGTCCTGTGGCCACTGTTGAGTTTTCCAAATTTGCTGACATATAGAGTGCAGCACTTTCACAGCATCATATCTTAGGATTTGAAACAGCTCAACTGGAATTCCATCACCTCCACTAGCTTTGTTCATAGTGATGCTTCTTAAGGCCCACTTGACTTCACATTCCAGGATGTCTGGCTCAAGGTGAGTGATCACACCATCGTGATTATCTGGGTCGTGAAGATATTTTTTGTATAGTTCTTCTGTGTATTCTTGCCACCTCTGCTTAATATCTTCTGCTTCTGTTAGGTCCATACCATTTCTGTCCTTTATTGAGCACATCTTTGCATGAAATGTTCCCTTGGTATCTCTAATTTTCTTGAAAAGATCTCTAGTCTTTCCCATTCTATTGTTTTCCTCTGTTTCTTTGCACTGATCACTGAGGAAGGCTTTCTTATCTCTCCTGGCTATTCTTTGGAACTCTGCATTCAAATGGGGGTATATCTTTCCTTTTCTCCTTTGCTTTTCGCTTCTCTTCTTTTCACAGCTATTTGTAAGGCCTCCTCAGACAGCCACTTTGCTTTTTTGCATTTCTTTTTCTTGGGGATGGTCTTGCTCCCTGTCTCCTATACAATGTCACGAACCTCCATCCATAGTTCATCAGGCACTCTGTCTATCAGATCTATTCCCTTAAATCTATTTCTCACTTCTGCTGTATAATTGTTAGGGGTTTGATTTAGGTCATACCTGAATGGTCTAGTGGTTTTCCCTACTTTCTTCAATTTAAGTCTGAATTTGGCAGTAAGAAGTTCATGATCTGAGCCACAGTCAGCTCCTGGTCTTGTTTTTGCTGACTGTATAGAGTTTCTCCATCTTTGGCTGCAAAGAATATAATCAATCTGATTTTGATGTTGACCATCTGGTGGTGTCCATTTGTAGAGTCTTCTCTTGTGTCATTGGAAGAGGGTGTTTGCTATGACCAGTGTGTTCCCTTGGCAGAATGCTATTAGCCTTTGCCCTACTTCATTCTGTACTCCAAGACAAATTTGCCTGTTACTCCAGGTGTTTCTTGACTTCTTACTTTTGCATTCCAGTCCCCTATAATGAAATGGACATCTTTTTTGGGTGTTAATTTTAGAAGGTCTTGTAGGTCTTCATAGAACTGTTCAACTTCAGTTTCTTCAGCATTACTGGTCGGGGCATAAACTTGGATTACGGTGATATTGAATGTTTGCCTTGGAAATGAACAGAGATCATTCTGTCATTTTTGAGACTGCATCCAAATACTGCTGACTATGATGGCTACTCATTTCTTCTAAGGGATTCTTGCTTACAGTAATAGATATAATGGTCATCTGAGTTAAATTCACCCATTCCAGTCCATTTTAGTTCACTGATTCCTAGAGTGTCGACGTTCACTCTTGCCATCTCCTGTTTGATCACTTCCAATTTGCCTTGATTCATGGACCTAACATTCCAGGTTCCTATGCAATATTGCTCTTTACAGCATTGGACCTTGCTTCCATCACCAGTCACATCCACTGCTGGGTGTTGTTTTTGCTTTGGCTCCGTCTCTTCATTCTTTCTGGAGTTATTTCTCCACTGATCTCCAGTAGCATATTGGGCACCTCCCGACCTGGGGAGTTCATCTTTCAGTGTCCTATCTTTTTGCCTTTTCATACTGTTCATGGGGTTCTCAAGGCAGGAATACTGAAGTGGTTTGCCATTCCCTTCTCCAGTGGACCACGTTTCGTCAGAACTCTCCACCATAACCCATCCATCTTGGGTGGCCCTACACGGCATGGTTCATAGTTTCATTGAGTCAGACAAGGCTGTGGTCCACTAGGGAAACCCCTAAATTGCTCAGAACAACCTTTTTAGAAATCAAATTATTTTCAGTCTTTGTCTAAACTCCTTAAGCAAAATTCACACCCCTTCCCACAGCCTGTGAGATCTTGCCTGACTGGGCCTCTGCTTCCCTTCCCATCCACTCTTCATGACCCTCCTGGCCCTTGTGATCCTTTTGAGCCACACTGGCCTTTGGTCTGCTTCTAGATCCTTAGTATCATTTCCCACTCCCGGCAATGCAGTTCCTGCTCCTCTACAGCTTTCCACATGGCTGACTGACTCCTCTTCTCCTTCAGTAGCAGCTCGAATATCTCCTCCCCAGAGAAGGTTCCCATGGCCTACCCATCAAACCAGGTCACCCATGTCACCTTCTGTTCACTACCCTAACCCCAGGCTCTTAGTAGAATCTCTGAACATTGTTCACTAATCCAAAACTTGCATGGGATTTTGGCTGAGGGGGGAGGATGTGTGTATGGAATTGCTACAGTACCTAAAGGAATCAGTAGTTTCCAGAATGCCAGGAAATTCTACCTCATCCCATTTTTCTACTTAAAATAGGTAATCTATTTTGTACTTCTTCAGCATACATTTACTAGCACTTACTATGTGCCAGGCACTCTCCAGGAGATAAAATAAGATGGACCCCCTGCCTCAAAGAATTTAGAATTTAGTGGGAGAAGTTAGCAATGCAAACATAATCTCCAGTGGGGGTGATGAGTTCACCATTAAAGGTGTATAGTGATTACCAGAGAACCCCAGAGGGAGGCATACATCTTTCTTCAAGGGAGAAGAACAAGCAATCGGGGAAAGTGACATCTGAGTTAGGAGGAATTGCTCAGATGGAGAAGATGAATCTAGCCCACCAGATTGGATTATATAAAGGCTGTAGCCATGGCTGCATGTTCAAGAAACCGCAAGTCATGGTCTTCAGCTAAAGATGCAAAACACACAGTGATGCTGGGAAAGTGGGCTGGCTGGGTGTGCAAAGCCTCAGTTTGAACTGAAGGCCAAGGAAACCAGCAAAGGTTTAGGATTAGGACCTAAAGGGAGCTGGGCTCAGAAAGCTAACTCTGGTGGTGAGGGTGACACTAGAGACAAATAATCTTAGAAATTCTTCCTTGCAATTACTCTTCATAGCTATTATTTATGTCACAAATTACTATTGGGTTTGTTTGCACCTTGTTTTGCTGAAAGGGTTTCATCTTCTCTATGGGACATGAGGGCTTCCCTGGTAGCTTAGATGGTAAACAGTCTGCCTGCATTGCAGGAGACCCGGGTTCAATCCCTCAGTCAGGAAGATCCCCTGGAGAAGGAAATGGCAATGCACTCCAGTATGCTTGCCTGGAAAATCCCATGGATGGAAGAGCCTGGCAGGCTACAGTCCATGGGGTCGCAAAGAGTCGGACACGACTGAGTAACTAACACATCAGGCATAAGGGCTCTCCAGAGGTACTGTCTGCCTCCAAAATTTGGCCTGGTCAACCCCTTCACTGACAACTTTCCACCCAACGTCCATGGCCAATTCTCCCAAACTCTTTGGGATACTCTTTAGTTCCTAAGAAACCCATGTAGTGTTTTATGTACCCAATGTCATTTGATCCTCACAAAAATCCTGTATATTAGACAGCCTCCCTGATTTATAGAAGAGACAAGCCTGTGAGGATATGTCCAAGTTCACACCACCAGCTGGTAGAAGAGGAGAGTGGAACCTAGTATTAGTCTGTCTGCACCTTAGGGGTCTTATCAACACAAACCGAACATAGTGGTGCCTTGGGTCTGCTGGAATCATAACAGAAATGCGAGCCCTGGATCAAGGAAGGAATTGTCACCATGAGAGTGGGGTAGTGCTGGAAGGCTTGGGATTCTTCCAAGGAGAGAAGGAACTGAAGATCGGTTAACTTCCTTAGCACTAGAGGTCTCAGATTTTGGTGTACCTAGTTGTCGCTCAGGGAGGGAGCTTGTGGAACATGCTGGTTCCAGAGCCCCACTCTGAGATCTTCTGACTCTGTAGGTCTGCAGCGGGGCCTGGAAGTAGCATGATTACCAAACTTAGTGTGACTTTTATGCAGAGAGTCTGCAAACACACCCAGCCCATAGTAAATGTGAGTGACTGGCTGTGGACAGTCTACAAACAAGGAAACTGAGGCCCAGAAGAGTGACTGGCTCATGCTTCCATGAATCTTACTAGTGGCAAGACAAGTCCTCAAACCAGCTCTCCGGACTCCTAGCACAGCACTTCCTCATCCTGCCCTCTTGGCCTCTGAAGCCAGGCCCTCTCCACACCAATTTACATTTTGAGTAGGAACCCAAGACGCCAGTTCTTTAATGAGGTTGTCCGCACTACAATTTATGAGGCCAAAGCCCTCAACAGGACTGGTCTCTGCCAGGTTTAATTTACACAGTTCCCAGGCCTTCCAACACCTCCATTAACATCAGCACGGTGGCGGCGGCTGTTAGCCTGTGCACATTGTTTGACTACATCCTCATCATGTCACCATTCATTTTCATGTCTCTGGGCTTATTTACCCTTGAACACCTGATTGTCCTCATCCTGGGAAACAGTAAGTTTCCACTGGGAGCCTGGCTCAACTTCCAGCCCCACTCCTGACCTCCTCACACTCTAGAAGCCGGTCTCTTCCCACTATAGTCTCTGCTTCTCTTTCATTTAAGAGCAAGATCTGCAACCTCCCCCCGCAACTTCCACTGATGCAGCACTCAAATTTTCCCCCTTTAACGAGTGTCATCAGTTAGGTAAGAGCAAGCAGGTGGGAGACAGCCCAAAAGCTGATACAACTGTGCCTTTTTTAATGTCACATAAATCACCATAATTAAAAATTAATTAAGTGCCCTAAAATCTGACATTCATTTAAAAAAGAAATTTGAGTTAGGAGAGTTGTGTAGATTTTGTAGCATGAAGTCTCTGAAACACGATTGAAGAAGGGGCGTAGGTGTGGGTTTCTGTTTTGAATGAGCAATTAGGGAGAAGGAATCATTCCCAGTGAGCACACCCAATGAATCACTCAGTGTCAATCAGCGGCTCACGTAACCTGACCGGGGCCGCACGCATCTCAGGTGCAAGTCTGAACTGGTTTCTCCCTCACCCAGAGAGGAGATAAGCAGGCAGGCAAGTGTGGCATGCTATTTCAGGAGAGATATTCCAAGATGGAAATGACAGATGACCGAGACGGCAGGAGACAACAGGGGAAGCTCGCTGGGTGAGTGACTTGGCAGCAGGCTCCAAGAAAGCCATTAAGTGGTCAGCATTAATAAAGACAGCACGAACTATATCCGAGCAACCCTTTAAACAGATAGTTACCAACAACCACTGCTCAGAATCCCAGAATTAGGATGTTGAAGATGGAAGGGGTCCTGGAGGTTAGGTCTGAGACGACTCCCTCACTGTACCAGGGGGCACTGGAGAACCATGGAGGTAAAAGACCCACCTACGACACATAGGAGCTCAGGGCCAAATCCTCCAGCCCTCCAAGGAAGTCGCCCTCAACCCTACGCTCATGAGAACCACTCCAGACGCTTTTATTTATTTACCTACTTATTTTATTCTTGGCTGTGCAGGGTCTCGGTTGCTTCTCTAGTTGCGGCAGCAGGGCTACTCTTGGTTGCGGTGCACAGCCTCCCCTTTGGGCGGTTTCTCTTGTTGCGGAGCACAGGCTCTAGAACGCAGGCTCACTAGTTTTGGTGCTTGGGCTTAGTTGCTCCATGGCTTGTGGGATCTTCCTGGACCAAGGATCGAACCTGTGTCCCCTGCATTGGCAGGCAGATTCTCAAACACTGGGCCACCAGAGAAGTCCCCCAGGAGCTTTTCATACCCTGGTACCAAGAGTCTGTCCTCCAGAAACACTGGTTTCATTGGTCCCTGTGGGGCCCGAATATCAACAGTATTTCTAACTTCCCAAGTGACTCCCTGGGCAGTCAGGGTGCTGCTTCAGAAGGTGATCTAACACAAGTGATGGGAGAAGAACCCCATCTGAGGTCACCTGACCAAGTTCTGGGTCTTCCCTGTGGTTTACTACCTGTGAGACCTCAGGCAAAGCACCTAGCAAATAACTGGTTGGATTTTGTACTGCACTCCTATTTAGAAAGCGTTTCTTTCTCCGTTATTTAATCTCTTGAATCCTCATTCTTCTGATTAATCAAATGGGAATAATAATAACTGTTCTGCCAGTTTTTTATGAGGTTCAAACAGAGAAGGATTGGGAAAGCACGTTCTAAGCTATTACAGTGCTATACAAGGTAAGGAACGGTGGTGGCTTACTACTCCCATGTGCTAAGCCGCTGCAGTCCTGTCCGACTTTTTGAGAGACCCCATGGACTGTAGCCTGCCAGGCTCCTCTGTCCATGGGATTCTCCAGGCAAGAATACTGGAGTGGGTTGCCATGCCCTCCTCCAAGGGCATCTTCCTGACCCAGGGATCAAACCCACACCTCTTATGTCTCCTGCACTGGCAGGTGGTTTCACCTCTAGCGCCACCGGGGAAGCCCAGTGACTTATATTGTTATTCAGGAAAAAACTGCCTCCTCAAAGGTAATAAATAAATTTCCATAGAGAAGACCCTTACTAAGGAAAAAAACCCCAGCATCAGTCTCCCCGAAGTGACGTGATCTTAGCTCTCCCTAATCTTTCTGTGATTAGGGCATTTGGTGTTTCAGTGGTTTCCGTGTATCACCAGAACCTGTGGCTGGAAGACCTCAGGACGTGGGTGCTGGATCTTCTTTCCCAGGCTCTGCCCTTTCCCTGCTGCATTGGAGCAGGCTGCAACCATCCAGAGCCTCAGTTTACCCTACTCCACAAGCCAGGATTGTCATTTCACAACCACAGAAAGGATGCTGTTTCAGAAACTCGGGCCCTTGATTAAAACCGTTCACCAAGGGTACTTTCCTGCTTGAAATTTATGGGCCCCATAAAAAAAGAACTTGAGAAGACAGAGCGGTTGTTTTTTGTTGCACCTCATTAGTTTTGAGTTTGGGCTGGCAGTAGAGATCAGAGTACCAGGCGTCCATCTAATTGAATCTCTCACAAGCATAAAGTTCCCTGTGGTATGGAGGAGGCTATGCCAGGGAGCCTGTAAGTATCCAGCTGGGAAAAGAAGATGAGGAAGAGTTGGTAGAAGCAGGGCTGGAGGAGACGGCTTCTCTGGACTGTGGCTGTGCAGCAGAGAGGTCCTGGGGATAAACGCCAGGGCACCCAGAGGATGAAAGCAGCACCCCCTCCCATGACTGGACCCCTCCTCCATCTGGGTTTGTGAGTTAAGGACAGGGTACTGACTCCCTGCCCTTTTGTATCCATTATCACCACTCCTGAGCACGTCCTCCATACCACCCATCACCTTGTAGGGGGACCCCACAGACAGGGTGCAAAAGATAGAGACCAAGATGTGAAAATGTGGGTTTCCACCAATCTCTCAGCAAGCCATGTGACCACTCTGAACCTTTGTATTCTCAACTGTCAATATAAAGCCGGCATGATGATTGCATCCATAGTTAATACATACTACAGTTCAAGTCCCAAATATTGGGGTGAGGAGAGCTCTATACAAAGCACTGTTGTAGATTCATGGAGGTAAGACTTGATCCCTCCCTTCAAGTCACTTACAGTTTGGTGAAGAAGACAGGCATCCAAACAGCTAGTTGTGTGCTAAGTCACTTCAGTCATGTCCAACTCTGTGCAACCCTATGGACTGAAGCCTGCCGGGCTCCTCTGTCCATAGGGTTCTCCAGGCAAGAATACTGGAGTGGGTTGTCGTGCTTTCCTCCAGGGGATCTTCCTGACTCAGGGATCTTTTATGTCTCCTGCATTAGCAGGCGGGTTCTTTATCACTAATGAGAGGGCAACCTTGCAATGAGAGAGCAACTCAAAGACTACAAAAGGCAACCCACACCTTACTTACTGACCCCACACGGAACAAACACTCTCACTAGCAAAGGCACAAAAGAAGAAGAAAACACCAAGGAAAATATGTAGGTTTGGACTACATACAAATTTTAAAACTCCTGGATATCAAGATGCGTTATAAACAGAATGAAAATACATATAAAATACTGGGGGGGGGGGGGGAATGCCAAGCATGTGATAAATAGTTTCACATCCTTGTTAATAATCTCATACAATTCAGTAGGAAAACATGGAGAACCTAAAAGGTAAATTGGCAAAAGGAAGTGGGCAATTCCCTAAAAATCAGGGTAAGATAAAACTAGTAACTTGTGGAAAAAAATATTCACCCTCACTAGCAAAGAAATACAAATAAAACAGCAGGGAAATACTTTTAGTTAAAAATCACGATAATGTTCAGAGCTGGCCAGGATGTAGTAAGAGGGGCATGCATGTATGAACACAGCTGGTGAGAGTATAAATTGGATTAACTTCTAGAAAGCAATTTGGCAATATGTATCAAGGGCCTTTAAAATGTTTATACCCTTTGATTCAGTAATTCCACTTCTGGGAATCTATCCTATGAAAATAATCTGAAAGGCGGGTAAAAATTTATGCTCAAAGATATTCTTCAAAGTGTTATTATAAACAGTCTAACAATCTGATCACTGAATAATGTTGAAATAAATTATGGTACATATCACGTAGTATTGTAGCCGTTAAAAAGTATTCTTATGGGGAATTTTTAAACCCTAGAAAAAGCTTGCAATATAACCTCAATTGATTTAAGCAATGTATACACATGACACAACTCTACACACTTTTAAAGCACAGGCCAAAAACAAAAGAGAAATCTACCGAGATGTTAAAAATTATGGCCTCTGGGTAGTGGGATTCTGAGCATTGTTTCGTTGATTTTTACCCTGGTTTTGAACTTTAGACAATAGACATATATTTTTCAAATGAAGGAAAGTAAAAGGAACTGTAAAAATAAAAGCTATTTGGGGAATGACAAGTAATTGGTGTATGAAACATGCACGTGTTCATGAAAACACATAATGAGAAACAAGGCCTAATCATAAGGTGTGAATAAAACAGGACACGGCTTACATTTGTTTCATAGGCTGGGGAAGACTTTACAAGCATTTTATTTTGCTCATGTTTTCTTTGGTAGGACTGAGAATGAGGGCAACAAGGTCCTAAGCGTATTTCATGAGCATGTATAAGGCATAAGAAAAAAATACTTTGGAAACTAGAAATCAGCAAGCAAAAGTGAAGGAAAATTTTTCTTGTTATACTAAATACCTTCAACCTCTTCCTCCCATGACTCCAAAATCTTGCTGCCCTCATCGGGCCTACTTCTCAATTTGACTATCTCGTCACCATCTCATAAGAACCCTGTGATTACATTGGGCCCACCTGGATAATCAGGATAACCTGCCATCTAAAGATCACAGCGAGCTACATAAAGTAACATATTTCCAGGTTTGGGGGATTGGGATATGGATGTTGATGGGGAGGCATTTTGTAATGTTCACAGTTTTTGTAAACTGGGCACTGGCTAGGGCTGGGAACACACAGAGGCTCAGGCAACTTGGTGGAGAAGATGTTCTGGGAATGGGTATTCTAGCACCAGGTTGCATCCAACCAAGGCCAGGTGGATCTGGAGCCCAGGTATCATGGGGAGAGACCAAGAGAAGTGAGACAGGAAAGGAAATTTGGACCCAGATCACAGAGAACGTTTAAGAACAGGTTAAAGAGTTTAGATCTGATTCCCAAAGGAAGCAGGGCCTGTGTGTGTTTCCCATGCCCAAGAGCTACTGAGAATGTCCAGCTAGGCTGGACAGTGACAGGTGGCCATCTGCCATCTGCTGACAAAGTGAGCCCTTCCGGGACTAGCCTGTGGAAGAGGGCCCAGGGCCACCTCCAGCAAGCCCCTGCCATGAGAGGGAGAGGGCAGCTTTGTGACCCTGTAGGCTGTCCACCTGGAACACTAAAGCCACAGGTTGGAGGACCCCACAGTGTTGGGGTAGCATGGCTCAAAGCTCAGGCCACTCTACCACTGACATCACAGCCAGGGGTCTGTGGGGTCAGGGCTCTGACTTCCTCTCCGCCTCCTGGTGTTAACTCTGGTTTGGCCCAGACTGAAGCCAGGGTTCTCTCAGGCTGTGAGCTATGAACGGTACGGAGGGATGCCTCTCTACAGCCTTCCTGCGGGACTGCTGAGCTGACCAGGGTTGTGTCTCTGTGTGCCCTCCAGGAACGTCCCCGGGCTCCAAGATGGCCTTGCAGAGTTCCTTCACTTGCTGGAATGGGACAGTCCTTCAGCTCGGGCAGGCCTGTGACTTCCACCAGGACTGTGCCCAGGGAGAAGACGAGGGCCAGCTGTGCCGTGAGTAGATGGGGCTGCCCCACCCGCCCCACCCAGTGCTCACATCCCCCAGTTCCCCCACAACCCGAGGCAGGCAAGCTTGAGCAACCTACCTTACGTCCAGTGACACTTTTGTCCTCCCAGTGGCAACTTTCAAAACTACACAAGTCTTCAAAAGATGGAGCTAAGACGCATGGTCTGGAAATACCGTGCAATTAAGAACCAAGCGAGATCTTATGTTATGCTCTCAGCATCCTCACATATAGAGAAAATGTGCAGACTACAGCCCAACTAGAACATGACATGTGAAACCTTCGAGGCCCAGATCTCCTTCATTTTTTAAGCTTTTCTTTCATCACCCACATGCCTCCCTTATCCTCACAGCCTTCCATGTACCCCAGTTCCAGCCATATCAAACCTCCTCTGAGCTCCCTCACACCGTCCTGAATTTGTTTGTGTCCTTTCCCTTCCTGGAATGCCCTTTCCCATCTTAAGTCACATCTGCTCTTTCAAGGCTCACTTCAAAAGTCAGTCCCTCTGAGAAGCATCTTCTGACCATTGCCAACCAGTACAGTTGGTTCTTCTTCCTCCATGCAACCCCACCCCCGCCCCGCATCCATACACCATAATATTCATTACTTTTTAACATCTTTTGAGAGATATAATTTACGTACCATACAATTCACTCATTTAAAGTGTACAATTTAAGTGTAGTCACAACTATGCAGCCATTACTGCAATCTAATTTTAGAACATTTTTATCACTCCAAAAAGAAACCCCCGGCAATCTCTCAATTCCCTCATATCCCTCCCCCTTAAGCTTCCTCCGCCTCTTCCCCCCTCAGCTCCCGCTAGCCCTAAGTAACCACTAATCTACTTACTGTTTCTATAGATGTGCATTTCATACAAATGGAATCGGATAATATGTGGTCTTTTGTGATTAGCTTCTTTCACTTAGCATAATGTTTTTGAGGCCCATCCGTGTTCTAGCACATGTCAATACTTGATTCCTTTTTATCTCCAAAAACTATTTTATTGTACTGCTATACCATATTTTGTTTATCCATTCATCAGTGGATGAGCATTTGGGTTGTTTCCACTTTGGGGCTGTTGTGAATATTCATATACAAGTTTTTGTGTAGACAGATGTTTTCATTTCTCTTTGAAATGAGATTTCCTACCTAGGAATAGATTTGCTGGGTCGTATAATAACTCTATATTTAACATTTTGAGGAACTTCCAAGCTGTTTTCCAAAATGGCTATACCATCTTACATTCCCACCAATAATGTATAAGGGTTTCCAGTTTCCCCATATCCTCATCAACACTTACTGTTGTCTGCCTTTTTTATGTTAGCCATCCTAGTGGGGGTGCATCCATTACATTTCTTGGAGGTGGTTTCCATGCCTCTCTCCCCTGATATGGACAGAGTGGGTCTGGTACTCTTCCCCATACCAAGATCTCTGATGATTCCTGGTGCAGCATACGTGCTCACTGACTCTTTGTTGATTAAAATGAATACATGAGTTGGGGAGCCTGGGCTCCCCAGAGGACACAGCTTGCTGAGGTCTCACTGGGAGTTAGGGGCAGAGTTGACTCCCAGCCCAGTGCTCACTCCACTTGAAGACAGTGTTCTCAGCAGCCGCCTGGGGAGGAGTGAACACTCTAGACATTTCTTCCAGGAAAACCGCAGGCACATACAGAACACATGTAAAGTGAACTAAAAAGTGTCCTGGAGCACAGACGAATAACACAGCCTCTGTCTTCATAGAGCTGAAAATCCAACACACAGGCAGGGAGTGAAACAAGGGGATCGTGGTTGGGAAAGGACACAGCAGCCAGGGGTGGGGCCCTGGGCAGCCAAGGCAGTGCCCTTCAGATACAGTGGCTCCAGGACACTGTGGCCCGCCTGCCAGACAGCTCTAAGAAGTTCACAGTGTCCCCGAGGTCATTTGGAGGACAGATTTTTCCCTTAACAGAAAGAAGGTTTTATATATTCCCTTTCAAGTGAAACAGTAAAGAAATCAATTTTTCAATTTTAAAATCTTCCTTTTTATACAAAACTTTCTAGTGACGTTTTCCAATAATCATGGAATAGTGGTTGTTTAGATAAAACTCGGTAATGAGCAGCAGGTAAGCCCTTAGCTTGTTCCACAACTGTTCTGCTCCTGGCTTTTTCTCCAAGCTCTCACTACACACACAGGGACCAACAAGAAGCCAGGCCCACCCGTGCTGCCCCGGACCCAGTCTGCATGTGTGTCTCTCTCTAGTTATTTGTCTCTATAGTATTTCCAGCAGTGCCTCTGAGCTGTGTGACTTTGCCTTGGCCTTTTCAAAGTTTTTTATACCCACTTCCCAGCTGGGACACAGGTCAGGCAGTCCATGCCCTGATTTACAATTGGGAAAATGAAAGCACAGAGAAGGTAATTGATTTGTTCAGGGTCACGCAGCATGTCGGGAACAGAGCTATGATTAGAGCTTTGAGCCTGCGGGATCCAGCTCATTACTGTGGATTTAGGGCACTTTCCCACCATTTTGGGGCTTGCCATTAATGGGTTTTCAGGGCCAACTCCAAGCTTGAGGGCAGCCTGTTTCCAGTAAGGAGGGTGGGCACCTGGAGCCCAGAAGCCTTTTCAGCCACACTTGAAAAGTTGCTCTGACCAGCTGTCAGAATGACCGCTCCATCCTGGAGAACACCCCACTGAGCTCTTTGCTACAGTAGTCGGTTGATAGAAGGAAAGTCCAATCAGAAGGAGGGTTATTCTGATCTTTTTGCCACTCTGATCTTGGTTGTACTCTTGGTAAATATCCTTTTCCTTTTATGAGCACCCCTGTTCTCTCAGCATTTAAGCCATTTTCCCCATCACACTGGCTAATGTTGATTCTGGAAACCAACTCCATGAAGATAATAACAATAGTCACAGTAACAACTAACATTGAGAATTTTCTATATGCTCGGAGCTGCTCTGAACACTCTTCATGCATTAACTTATTTCACCCTCACAGCAATCCTATTGCAATAATGCTATTGTGCCCATGTTACAGATGAGGAACCTGGAGTCCATCAGACTGCTAGCCAGTGGCTGAGCAGTGATTCGGATCCAGGCTGACTTCAAAGCCCATGCTCTTAGTCACTGCAAGCCAGACTCACTAGTTTCATGAGTTCCCAGCAATTTCCAATACAACTCTCACCACATATCCACGCAGGAAGAAGAGGCCAGGAAAAGGCAGGGAAGATCCAGAGCTCTTCTGGGGGGCACTCAGATCATTCGTCTCTACCCTCTAGGCCTCAGTTTCCTCATCAGTAATATGAGTTGGAACATGATGCTTGCTGAGGTGCTGTTGTCCATGATGCGTTAAAGATAATGCTCTTGACTTCATCTGGTCCATCCCAGGTGGTCTGGAACCTGTTGGAACATATTCTCTGAGCAGTAGTCACTTTAAGATTTTGGGGATGTCCCCATGAAGGTCACTAAACTTAAGCCAGGGTGTTCAACCATGGTTGAAATTTAGAGGTAAAAAGTAGGTGGTATCCTGTCAACTCCCAGCCTCAACTTCCCACAGTTTCCCCAGAAAGAATTAGACACTCACACTAAGCTTCACTCAGATTATCAGGCTCAACCTTGAGGGGCATTTCTGACTGAGACAAGTTGGGGACCCGAAATGGAGGTGGCACTGCTCTTGTCCTTCTCCAGGAACGTGTCCGTTCACATCCCATCCTCCAAGCCCATACACCATACACCTCTTTCTACTTAAACATAGCCAGTTCAGGTCTACATCCCCGAATGCTGTGACCCATTGAAGGGGGTCTTCAAGGTTCCCTCTGTGTCCTGAGTATTGGCCTTGAAGGCATGCAGTGTCCCAGAAAACGGTCAGGTGGGTGGGTCATGGATTCACTCAATGTTGCAGGCAGCTCACTCCCCCTCCACATACTCAATAATCTCATCTGTTTATTGGGATACTCTTCCTGTCAGGCAAAAACAGTTTGGGTTTTTTTTTTTTTAGGTTTATTTCTTTATTGTAAAATAAAACATGTTGGTTGTAAAATATTTGGAAAATCAAAAAGTACACAGGAGAAAATAACTATTGCCCATAATCCTCCCTCTCGACATTCAGAGATAACCATAATATTTTGATGTATTTCTTCTAGCATTTTTCCCATGACTATATTTTTGAGGAAATGTATAACACATATTTATCAAAAATGTTAACAGAGTTGTCACACAGGAAGGAAAAGAAGTAGTATCGTTTGGCCTGGAGTTTATACTTGGCAGCTCCTGCAGCTGCTGCTGAGGTCACATCTCTGTGACCTGAACAATTTGTCTCTCTTAGAGTGGAATCAGGTGTCATAATTGCCGAATGTTGTGGGATTGACTGACCCACACATAGCCGATTTGGCCATCCAGCCAACGAAGTACCTGGCTGCAGCCCAAGAAGAGGGTGGGTTACAGCAGTGCCTTTCAGACATTAAGGTGCCTGGGAGTCATGTGAAGAGCATAAAAAATGCAAATTCTGATTCAGTAGGTGCGGGTAGGGAGGGGAGACCTGAGATTCTGCACAACTAACAGTTTCACTGGTGATGCAGGTGTGACTGGCTCCTGGACCACATTCTAAGTGGCAGAGAGTTAGGGGACTGAAGAAAGTGAAAGTGTTAGCACTCAGTCGTGTCCTCACCCTTTGCAACCTCATGGACTATAGCCTGCCAGGCTCCTCTGTCCATGGGATTCTCTGGGCAAGAATACTGGAGTGGGTTGTCATTTCCTCCTTCCTGACCCTGAGATCAACCAACTCCCATTTCATTCAACAAATAAGTATTGAGACCCTGCAACATGCCAGGCACTGAGTCGGTGCTTGAGATGGATGAGGTAACACCTTAGATCCAACACGGGGTGCCAACACTGCTCAGCAATGGTCTTAGCAGCAATTTCCCCACCCCAGTCTGATCCGCCAAGGGCTTGATGCTGGCACCCACCCCACCATCTTCCTCAGGACTGGCTCCTTGCTGAGCACATGTTCTGATGTTCTTACAGAGGTAGAAATCCTCTCAGCACCACTGCCCACCCTTCAAGATTTTAGTTGTCACATAAGTTGCCCATTGACCTATTTTGGCCTATCTCGTCTTCCTTTATTCAATCATCCAAAAAGAAAGGATCTTATGACCTCAGCTCACCCTGGATCCTATGCCAAGTTAGGACAAGAATGGGTTTCCAGAAGGTGGAGAATGCCAATGACTTTCCTCATTCCTGTCCCAGTGGAAGGCCCAGGCATTTCCAGAGAGGAGCTGAGGGACCCGTCTCTGGCCCCTAGGGCAGTGTTGGCAGTTTCAGATGTTGAGTTTCCCTGCCTAGATATGAATGATGATTCATAATGCCACCACTGCTATGTTTACAGAATGTCTCCATACTCTTTCCCTTACTTTGTCCTCAAAACAGCCCTGTGAAATATACACTACCTTACCCCACTTTACAGATGAGGGAGCTGGGGAAGGAAGTGACTTGTCTGGGGCCACTTGCAGAAAGCAGAGAGGTTCGGACCAGAGCTCAGGTGTCCGGTGCTGATGAGGCACCAACACCGGTAAGTCAGGCTAAGTTCTCTGCCTCCACTTCCTGGAAGAATGAGGAGGGGGCGATACGCTGTGCAGGACCCAGCTCAGCCCCGCGTCTTCCTTCTACCTGGAGCCCGTCATTGCCTGTTGGAATCTTCCATCGTGGTCTTGGTTTAAGCGTATGTGTGAAGGACGTTTTCTGGAAGGTCGCTTCCAGCTACCAGTTAGTTTTTGCTAAAGAAGTGAATGTGAAATTCCTTGAGGGGGGCATAAAAAATAAAATAGAAAGATCCCCTTAGCTTTTGGATTTTTAATCAGAGGAACATGTGGGACTGGGGATGGGGATGATTTCTTCAGGGGGGTATAAATGGGAAGAGATGCTCAGAGTCAGTGACAGCCTGTTTTAATTTATAATTCTGCCTCTGTGTGAAATGCACAGAGAATCAGGGGGAAATGAGTAATAATTCACTAAGGTGCTGTCACAGCCAGGAAGTGTTAGGGCCCTGGTTGTCAGCCTGCTGCTGCCAAGAAGGCTGAGACAGAGAAAGGAGACTGAGGGTGCTGGGCCCTGCTCGAGAGCTCCCCCGTGGAGACAGGCCTGGCCAGGGCTGTTGGGCACCGTCAGGGTAGTCTGGAAAGCCCACTAGCTCCTCAGGGCTGAGAACCTTCCAGCTATTCTATGAGTGAGCTGAAGCAAGGGAGCTCTCTCTACCCCTCTGCTCCCGTCCTTCTCTGTGGTCCGTGGGGAAATATATGGTCTCTAGAACTGACGGTGGCCTCTTTAATGGGACCTGAGGTCAGGCTGATAAGGAGAAAAGTGCTAACAGGACCGTTTATGCTGAGCCAACAGATGATATAAAGAGGCCCCAAGGGCTGGGGTTGCTTAGTCAGGATAGGCTAGGTTATGCTGCAGTAATAAACCATCCCCAGATTCCAGTGGCTTAACATAACATTTACGATTCTTCCTGTCCACTGAAGGTTGGGGGGAGGGGCCTCTACCCCACAGGATCGCTCCTGCTGGCAGAAGCACCATCTTCCTGCAGCAGCGCTCCCGGGAATGAGAATCCTCCTTGGTCACTTCAGCAGGAGAAGAGAGAGACTGAAATCTACACCAGGGCTTTTCACAGCCTCACTCCAGAGGAGACACACATCACTTCCATTCACATGTCACTGGCCAGAACCAGCCATGGGGTTTCACTTAACTGCAAGGGGATTGGGAAATAAAGGGAAACAAATAGTTTTGAGCAGTATGTGTCTCTGCAGACAAAGGTGATTTGAGGGACCCAAACCAACCACCTTCCAGCCAGCACTACCACTGCCACCACCACATTCTTATCATTGTGCCGATCACTGGAGGTGTAGTTCAGTGAGATATAGATATACACTGGCTTTTCTAGGGTCCTGTTCATGGTGGATCTGTGTGAAGAGCACAGAATTTAAAAGCAGAAGAGGGACTTCCCTTGTGGTCCAGGGGTTAAGAATTCTCCTGCCAATGCCAGGGACATAGGTTTGATCCCTGGTACAGGAAGATTCCACATGCTGTGGGGCAAGTGAGCCCGTGTGCCACAACTGCTGAAGCCCGTGTGCCCTTGAGCCTGTGCTCTGCAACAGGAGAAGCCACCACAATGAGAAGCCCATCCCCTGCAACGAAGAGTAGCCCCTGCTGTCCTCAATCAGAGAAAATCTGTGCACAGCAGCAAGGACCCAACACAGGCAAAAATAAATAAATAAGGCAGAAGAGCTGGGTTCAAATCCCAGCAGGGTTGCTTGTTGACTCTGTGACTTTGGTTAAGTTGCTTAACATCGCTGAGCCTCTGCTTCCTGATGTATAAAGCTGGGTTAATGATACCCCATACTGTGAAGTTATTATTATTTTCAGAAGATCAGAAAACAGTAAGCCAGCACATGTACAAGTTAGGGATTAGGCTTCTCTTCACTATGAGCAGCATTAGACATTGTGGGTCTGGTTGGGGAGCTGTTATTAAAGAGAATGGTCATGCCTGGCTAATTTTACTTGATGTTTTGGGTTTAGCAGTCCTGGCAATGATCATGCCCCTGTGCTCTTCCTGCAGGTAAACTCCCTGCTGGTTTTTACTGTGACTTCGAGGATGGCTTCTGCGGCTGGACCCAAAGCTCACCATCACCCCACATGCCCCAGTGGCAAGTCCGGACCTTAAAGGATGCCCGGTTCCAGGACCATCAAGGTACCACCCTCTCTTCCCTTCCCTGGTGCCTACCTGGCCACAGCGGAATTGGGGCACCACCCAGAGCCACTGGACCTCCCCCCGTCTGTCCTGGGGTGTGCCCACACAATTTCTTCAGACCCCCTTAGGCATTCGAGTGATTAAATCAAGCCAAAGCTGACGTTACCCTTTGATCCTTAAAATGAGAACTTTGATAAAAGATTAGCTGAAAAATAAGAACAGTAACAATAATAGTAATTTGACAAGTTTGTTGAAACCTGCTGTGTATTAGGCACAGAATTGACTGAGAAATAAGGAAAACAGTTATTTTTCCTTATTGCACAATCTTTGCCTGAAAAGAGAGGAATTTTGTACAAGGGACTCCAGCTGGAGCAAGTAAACACAGGGGAGCGGAGGGGAGGGGAGAGAGACCCCCTCCTTCCTGCAGAGAGGTGGGAGACTTTATGATGTGGGAGACTGGGACTCAGGGAGGTCCTCCTGTCACTTGCCCCAGTATCGTGCCTAGGAAACTTGCTGTATCTAGATCATTTCCTGGGGCCCAACTTCCTCAGCCAAACCCTACCACTACATCCAGCTGAAACTGGCAACTCCCACCCTTCTTTTGTAGTCCATCTTCTCACAGGCCCTGCTTGACTGCCAGAGGGGCATGGGGTCTCCACGCACCCAAAAGATGCCACCCACACTGGGCTGACTCCACACTGGCCTGGAAATGGGATCAGAGGTGGTCCGTGGGGCCAGTGCAGCTCCCAGAGCTGGGCCCCTGGAGAGGCCACACCATCCAGTCATGGGCTTCTCCTTGCCCTGTGCACCATGGATAGGCCTAGCAGCCCCAGAGGCCCCACCTTTCTGCAGGATGGAGGGGGGTCTCTTCCCCCTCCCCTGTGTTTACCTGCTCCAGCTGGAGTACCTTGTACCAAAATTCCTCTCTTTCCAAGCAAAGCTTGTGCATCCTACAGCTTCCTTTAAGAATTAATAGTAATGATAAGTATGAGAGAGGACAAGGTCCAAATCTACCACTGAGGATCTCAGCGCCCCTGCAGTTCTGTCCTTGGTCCCCAGGTCTGGCTGCCTCGTGAGCTGGCTTTGGGCCCGGCTGGGAGGGAGGCTCAGTTACTGGACCATGGGGGAGTCTGCAGGGCCCTCCCCAGATGTGGAGGCCAAGAGCTCTCACTTCTCCTCCAGCCTTCTCGCCACACTGCCTCATGCTCAGTGCCTGGTCTGCAGGAGCAGGGAAGACAAACAGCTCGAAGCCCAACGTGAGACGTGATCTTCGTCTCTGCTCTGATAGTCCCCGACAGCACCCATAGCAAATGTGTCCAGCCCTGTTGGATGCCTCTTGTGACAGGGCTCTCACTGCCTACAAAAGCAGCCCTTTGCGTTGCTTAATGGCTCAGAGTCGCACATCCATTTCCCTTACCTGGAGATGAGCCCCACCCCTCTATAAATTCTTCTCAGTGATCATGATTTCCGTCTCCTGGAGCCCAGCAGAACTGAACTGTGCCCTCACCCACAGAGGCAGCCCTTCAGATATTTGAAGACAGCCATTATGACCTTTCTACCACAGAAGGTCTTTTCCCTCCCTGGTTACATAACCCTGGCCATTTGATTTTTCCTCAAGGGTGGGAGGGTGTTTTCTAAGATTTCTGGCCTGGTCTAGTTACTTTCCTCTGGACCCCTCTGAATTTGTTACTTGGTAGTAACTCTATAAAGATTTGCTAAGAGATAGAGAAACACAGAAATGAATGACTGGAGTCCAATCTGGGGCTCTGTGAGGCCCCTGAGAGTGAGGCCCCTGGGCTCACTCTGGCCCCCACCTCCACAACACCAAACATCTGCAGGCACTCCTGGACATTTGCAGATGCTCCTTCCCACCACCACATGGGACTGAGGCTCATGTTCTGCCAGGTTGTCCAGCAGGTCAGTGCTTAGAAAAGAATAAATGAGTCTTCCTGGTCAGGGCATGGGTCACAGGCTGACCTGGGCTCTGGAGAGGGGAGTAGACAGTGAAGGTTCTGAGACCATTGGAGGACAAAGCACTGGCATGACTGGAAACAGGGGGCAGGGGTGGACCTGGGGAAGTCCAGCATGCTTCATGCTGCTCCCGGGCTATGAGCTAAAGCTGGTGGCCATGGGAGATCAGGGAATGCAGTAATCCAGATGTATGGTGCTGGAATGTCACAGGCCATTTAAAACGAAGACCTCTGCACAAGCCTAGTCTCATAGTCAGCGAGAAGCAGGCTATCTTACCCACTGGCAGCAGAAGCAACAGTGTCTTCAGTCCTGAGGCTAGAGAAGAATAGTGCGGGGCCCGTTAACCTTGCACCCCAAGGCCCTTCAGTGCACAGGGATGGTGCAGTTTTGACTCTTCTCCTCTCTGCCCAGGCCACGCCCTATTGCTCAGCATCACTGACGCCCCCACCTCTGAAAATGCCACAGTGACCAGCGCTACATTTCCCGCGCCCATGAAGAACTCTCCGTGTGAGGCAAGTCTTGGTGTTCCTCTACTTCTCTGCCTGCTCCTCCCACTTCCGGGCACTTCCAGGTGAACGCGCTCAGATGAGCAAAATAGACTGATGGTCAGGCTTCTTGTTCTCCTGCGGGAGGATCAGAGGACCATTTGCACCATCTTCAAGGCAGACAGTAGCTACCAACATGGTAAAGTCCCATCTGCAGAGAATTGCACCTTAAACACCACTCTCAGCTGCACTGAACTATTTGCAATAGAACTTTGATGTCAGCAAACCTCCAAAATATTTCCAAGACTTAAGAGGCAACGGTAACAGCAACTTTCTACAGAATTCTTTTAAAAGATGTCAGTCTCTTACAATACGTTTCAAAGTCTCAAAGCATCAACACTTTGACTTACATAAATATCACTAAGGCATCAATGGCAGTCAGTGAAGTGCCTCCAGAGCCACTGGCCCAGACAGTTAGTGTAGCTGTTACCCCTTCAGTGTGGGAACTGAGAGCCCAGTGCTGGGATTCTTAGCCCAAGGTCATATTCTCTAGGGACCAGGAGATGAGCTTAGACCCCCAGGAGGGCCCAGTGATTAAGCTTATGGACTCTGGGATCAACTACCTGAGTCCAATCCAGGTTCTATCACTGACTGGTGGTCTGATTTGTTTTATCCATTAATAACCTCTCAGTGCCTCAGTTTTCCCACCTGGAGAGTGCCTACCCCAGGGAGGTGAAGCTTAAATAGGTTAATATTTGTAAAGGGCTTGTCATGCAGTCTTGTACAAAGTAAGTAGCACAAAGATTAACCAACAGTGTCTGAAACCCTGTATAAATATGCAGAGAAGAATGGGGGAGGAGGAAGAGAACTTTAGCTGACAACCAGGCTGCGCTTCTCCACACTGGCCCAGCATTGTGACAATATCGTGCGCACAGTAGGAAGGCAGGACTGAATTTAAATTTGGCCAACCCTATCTTTCTGGAAACTCACAGGAGAAAGTCCTTTCTGGCTTCTTTTTGGAATAGCTCTGTGCTCTCAGAGCAATTTGTTGCCTTTCAAGTTGTGGATATTGTGAAACTGACCACATTCGCATCCCCTCAGCAGGCTGATAGCAGTGCCCGGCAGGCGGGGCTTTGAACAGCAGAGGTGCAGGAAAGAGGCGATTTAGTCCCTGAATCCCGACTCTTGTGACTCTGTGGACTGTAACCCACCACAGTTACCCATGTAATACCACAGTCTGTCCATGGTATTTCCTCAGCAAGAATATTGCAGTGGGTTGCCATTTCCTGTACAGGCAAATCCAAGCCCTCCAGTCTTTTTGTGAAATAAAAACTCAGGGACATAAAACAAAGGAGAATGGAAAAGATGTATCAATGATGGTTTTTTAATCAGAAGAATGGTAGAGTTCAGTCTGTCTTTACCCAGTAAGTTTACAGCAGACTCGCTCCTGATTCGCTTTTATGTTGTTACTTGACATCTACCCCATCACCCTCACCTTCTCCTAGTGTATGTTTTATGTATCTCTGTGAGCCACCTTAAATCCTTTCTGGAAGAAGTCAGGGCACAAATAAGTAGATTCATTATGTTAAATTGCATTTGAGAAACCATGCTCTCCGCCGCAAATGGTGGAATTACTCAGTCATCGTTGATATTTCTCGGGTGTCTCAGAGCATCACCTAGAAAGGGAGGTTTCTTAACAGGAAGTCTAAATGAGGAGAGGTGATTGGCCTGTCTGACAGGCAAGGGGAATCCTTATAATCACTTCACCTTCAAATTTATTTTTCATTAGATTTAATGTGAGCCTGATTTCAAAAAAAAGAAATGTCAAGGTAAAAATGATATTTTTCTAATACTTCATCATTTCTCTAATAACCTTTGGGTTGATCAATAGCTTAAACAGATGTTTTGTTTTACTGGCCTATTTTGTTATTCCTCCAGTCACATTTGCTCTGGGCGGGTTCTGTTATTTCCTGCCCTTTTCCAGAGCTTGGCTCAGCACGAGGATTGAAGGGAAGGCAGGGAGACCACTCCATTTTCAGCTCACAGTTATTTCGCATTCAGGGTTTCAAATCATTCATCTCAGGCTGCTGGGTCTTTGAATTCCCAATGTTGGGGAAATGTTTTCATCAGAAAAATAAATGGCCAAAATAGAAATATGCATTTCCAGGTTTGTAAGCCCTGCCATCTGTTTCCCTCGAATCCTAAATACAGAAGGCAGGAAGTTGATTTCCTTCTCCCAGGTTGGCTGAACGTCGGTGACAGAGAAACAGATGTTGCGTTGCTGTGTGGGACTGTGTGAGGTTAACCTCCCTCCAACCCTAAAGGGGCCTCCGCTGGCTATGGGACCCTGGTGCAGGAAGGTGGATACTAGATAGAGCCATGGGTGGAAGTCTCTGGTGAGAGTCAGGCCAATGGGGACAGGCTGGAAGCACTGAGCTCCCAGCTGACACCCACCCCTGAGCATCTTCTCTAAACCCTAAGAGTCCTGGTCCATGGCCTCCAGAAAGTTGAAGTAATTGCCGAATAACTCAAAATACTCTTGAGAAACAACAATCATCAGTGGATCCCAAAGGGAAACTGATGTCGCCTTCAATGCATTTCCTTGAAAATCTGGCTACAAGCTACTGGTAGGTCTGTGTTTCTCCAGTTGCAGTCACTTGGAAAATATGACAGATGCAGATTATTGGGCCCCAACCCAGACTTCCTGAATGACATCACTGACAAGGGCCCAGGAATCTGCATTTTCAAGCCCCACCATTGGTGATTTGGATGCACACTGAAACTTAAGAGTGACTAGCCATAGGTGTCCTTGCCTGTTGTGACTGAAATTCATTCTGAGCCCAAGCTGAGAGCTATCCTCCATTACCTGGGGCGCCAAAGATTGTGATGTAACTCGCCTTTTTAGAAAGATGAGTGCAAGGGGGTGGTTAGAATTGACTGATGGTGTGGGGGACAGAGGTGGTGGAGACAGAAGGGGGAGCCGCTCTGAGAACCACATGGAGCTAGGTCAGGTGCCTGCTGATGATGGAGACATAGCCAGGGTGTGCCTTTGTGCCAACCAGCTTCCTGGGCATTTCAGAAGCATGCCAGCTCTGGCCTCCGCCCTCCAGATCCCTGCAGCCACTGTCGCCAGGGCCTCTCTCCACTGCCCGGCCTTGATGCAGATGCCGCCGCCTCCATGGCTCTGCACTGTGGCATGTGGGGCATGAATATTTAAAGACCTCTGCCCAGCCCTGCCCCACTCTCCTACCCACAAACTATTCTCTGCAAGAAACTGAGGAGCCACTTACAACACATTCAGATTTTATTTTATTTTAATTTTGCTGAGCTCCAGTTCAAATAATTAAAATTGCCACTGGGGAGGGGAGCCTTGCAGTGGCTTTCATGCGCTCGCTAGCTGTCAGAACTGCTCGCGTCCCCCGGGTGGGGAGACACACTGGGATGTGTCTAGCATTGCAGCTGCTGGTAATAAAAAGGACGGGAGAGTGGCAGGGGCCGTCTCCGCCCTTCCCCCTGCCTTTCACACATCCTAGCAGACTGAATGTCTCAACAAGCCCCGTGTGGTTTGAAATTCTATTTTATTTGAATAGTCTGAGCTGTGACTAGAATATTTTAAACCATGTTCTCAGGACAGAACAAGGCCTAGAGGGGAGGGGGGGGGAAGTGGGCTTCCCTCAATCTCTTTCCCCCTCCACAATGTAGAGGCAGTTTTCCCTCTATGAGCTGCAGAAATGAAAGGGACCCAGGAAGTGGGAGGTGACCCACTTAGTTTGTGCTGATACCCTAGGGCAGGCCAGTTGGCGGCTACTGGTTTTCTGACCTTGCTGAAGCTGCAGCCACCTCTGTCCTCTCCATATACGCTTGTGCAAACACTCAGACACACACACCCTGGGGCTGGAACACACCTGGCCTTTCTGTCTCTGGCATCTGCCCTGTAGTGATAAAAGCTTTGATTAGCGACTGGGAGCTGCTGAGACCAGGGCAGAAAGTGACCAGCGGGACTCCTCTATGTTGACATGGGCTATCTAGCCCACAGGGAAGGAGACCTCCACTTCATCATTAAAACCAACGAACATGGCCAGAGGAAGGTGGGAGAGGAGTTTGGCGTCTGGAATTGCCCTCTGCTGTCCATTAAATTCTGTGCAAAGCTGCATGGGGAAGGAGCCTCTTGTGGCAGGGGGCCAGGAGGTTTTTCAGCAAATTGCTCTCTGGTTGATTTTGTAAGGCTTTCCAGACTGCTGGCACTCATTCCTGGACACATTTTCCTGGGGATTTGGCTGGTGAGACGTTCTCCAGCATCTCAGGGTAAACCTGCATCTCAGTGAGTGTCGTGGCTCTGTTGATGGGGCTTAGTCAGGCTGGCCTCACTCCCTCCCCTTGGGTAGACAAATAGGACTTCCAGATAGGAAGAGGAAAGGAACTTTGAGATTCCTGGGTTTTAACAGTTTATTAATTCAATGGCAAACTCCCCCTGGGAATGGTCAAGAAAAGAAAAAGAAGAGTAATCATAGTTACTACAGGATGACTTGGGGCAAGGGAAAATACAAAAACTGAGGGGCTCTTCCTTTGTCAACCCCACCAAACCCTCACAAGCAGAAGCTAAAGATCCTGAGAATATTCTATGTAGCTTACTTCCTGGAGTAGATCCTATGTGTCAGGGGTTGCCCCGCCCGTGATCTGGGTCAGGGTGCATGCAGGGCGGTGCATGCATGCAGCCCATCTCCACAAGACAGGAAAGTAATGTCCCCAGTGTGCACAGCCAGTACATACAAAATCAGGATCAAACTCAGGTCTTAGGACTTGAGCCCCAAGCTCTTTCTGTCACATTACTCTGCCCCTGCCAGGGGCAGATGGTACCCTCTCAGCTTCCGGGGAGCTGACGTGGGCCTCGGAAGCATCCCTGAGGGCTGACATGGCTCCCACCTCCCCCAGAGACCTCATCCTCCTCACCATGGGGTCCTCATCTCCAGAGACAGGAAAGTATGGAAAGTCATACCAACCATTCTGTAACAGACTAGTTAACCCACTTCATCTCTCCTCAAGCTGGGCCTGGTCACTGGGTCTAATTCCTAAGCAACCAAGGGGACACTGCTGCTCACCCGCGGAACCCAGGTGTTATTTGTGCCTTGTGTGTGCGTTGTTCTCAGCCTCACGTGCTCTCACTTATTTTAGCAAATCAGAAAGGAAAGGCTATTTCAAGAGGCCTCTCGAGCTTGATCCTGAATAAAGCTGTTGTGTCCTGAATCCATCCCATCTTCTGCATTGAACATGTGCCCCCCTGGAGGGAAGGAACGTGCACCTTGCCCTCTTCCTGCTCACCGTCCTCCCCTGGGTCTCTGCAGAGTGTTGACTGGTGGAGGAACAAGCAGTTTCCTCCTGAGTCCACCTAGGACAGCCTTTCTCCCTGTGTGACCAAGTGATGCTGCACAGACACCTTTGGTGACCATAGAGACCCTCTTTGTAAACAGTGAGGGCCCAGTGCCAAGCTCAGGGGAAGACTGGGGCAATATCCTCCCTAACTCCCCTCCACTAGCCTGAGATGGACTGGATATCCAACTCCCATCTCATCTAACACTGTGACATCCACTGTGGTGACAGAATGCTCACCAACTCAGCAGCAAATCCCTCTCATCTTTGGATAGTTCCAGGCTTCAGTGTTTGCCTAAATCAAGAGCATATGCAGCTAGACTCACCAGGGCTTGTTTTCACACCCTCTGTTCTCTGCACCCCTCCTCTTCTTGCTTTGGGGAGCCTTGAAGAAGCAGAGACAGAACTCCATGGTAGCTATGCAACGCCCAGCTGGCTGGTCCATCCCTGCCCAGGACATCATGGTGAGCCCGGCAGGAAGCACAGTTTCCCTCTGACTCCCGTGGGTTGATGCTGACATCTGAAGCAAGTCAGAGCAGCATGGTGGCCCCAGGCAGCTGCCTCCCTCCTGCCCCACGGCCCAACAAGCACGACATCTCCTGTGTCTAGAGGAACCCAGCTGGTCATTTGGGGCCAGGGCAAAAGGAGCATCACAAAGGCAGTGTGGTGTGCTGGTTCTTGAGGAGCAGCTCCTTGAGGTTCCGTAGTCCTTGGTAGAATCCTGCCACTTTCTAGCAGGGTGACCTTGGGCAAGTCACCTCACTTTTCTCAGCCTCAGTGTCCTCTGCAGGGCTGTTGGGAGAAACAAGTAGACAAGTTAGAAAAGTGCCCAGCCTGGTTCTGGCCACATAGTAGATGTTTAATAAGTGTAGTTTCTGCTCCTCCACTGCTGTGTGTATACATGTTTGCTAAGTTGTGTCTGACTCTTTGCGACCTCACGGACTGTAGCCCACCAGGCTCCTCTGTCCATGGAATTCTCTAGGCGAGAATACTGGAGAGTTGCTATTTCCTCCTCCAGGGGATCTCCCTGACCCAGGGATCGAACCCATGTCTCCTGCAGCTCCTGCATTGCAGGTAACTCCTGCTGTTACTATTAGTATTTGACTTTTGTGATGACTCCAAGATCAAAGGCTGGACCTGCCCTATCCAACAACCCTCAATCTGGAGAGTTAAGCGAGGGTCCTCACCCTCAGGACAAGAAGTGTGGCAGCTGCCAGGACAGGGCCAGAAAGGTAGCGTGGCACTTGGCTGGGCTGGATGGACACAGATGGATGGCGGGAGGTCCTCACTCAGGCGGTGAGCCAGCAAGTATTCCTCTCAAACCCACCATGTGACCAGCCAGCCATGCAGGAGACAGACCACAGGAATCTGGGATCTTTTTAGAGTGTTTATTCAGCAGAAAATTAAGAACTCTTACTTCCAATATGACAGGTCCTGGTCTCCAAGTTACTTATGAATCCCTTGGCTATGTTACAAAACACAAGCCAAAATTCTTAACTAGAGCCCTCAAACACCCTAAATCTTTGTCCTCCTAGGAGAAAGAAACCTTCCCTTAGTCTGGGGCTAAGGGAGGGACCCTTAATAACCATAAAGTAACTAAAGGAATGCAGCACCCCCTCCCCCATCAAAGAGGGGGATACATTCTAAGACCAGTAGCAAATGCCTGGAACCACGGACAGTACCAAACCCTGTATATCCTATATTTTTTCCTATACTAGCAGGTGGGTAGTGTGTACAGCACGGAAACAGTGGCCAAAAAGATGCTTCAGGTCTCAGGCGAGACAGAGGGGGTCAGCATGAGGTTTCATTGTTTCGTTCTGCTACTCAGAATGGTACAGAATTTAAAACTTAAGAATTGTTTTTTTCTGGAATTTTCCATGTAATAGTTTTGGACTGAAGTTACCTTAGGGAAACTGAAACCACAGAAAGTGAAATGGCTGATAAGAAGACTACTGTATTTTTTTAAAATAGTGATCCCCTCCCATATGGCTGGCACTGTGCTAAGCATGTCACTTGCCTTATCTCATTACCAAAAGAGACTTGTAAGGAATTGTTGCCCCATTTACTGAGGCAGAACCTGGGACTTCAAAAGCTTAAGTGACTTGCTAGTCAGAGGCAGGTCTGTCCAACTCCTAGGCCAATCCTGCAAACACTCTTAACATCATTGGACTTGACTCAGCTCACCTGAGTGTGAGTTCCAACACTGCCATGTAATAAGCCATAGGACCTCACGTCAGTCACTGTCCCTAACTGGGAATAAAAATGCTTGTGTTACTTACTTACTGCAAGAATTAAATTAAAATGCAGAAACTCTTTGTATTCTCTTCAATCTTTTATGAATGGCAGCAATTATTATGATCCCTCTTCTTACTCTGCATAGGTCTGAAGAAGTCACTGCTGACATAAATTCAGACAGGCCATATTCTTATTTCTCCTCTGAGTCAATTAGCAATGCAGGCAGCTTGGGAGCATTATTTTGCACAATGCCGATCGTTAGCAACGGGGGGATGTGCCCAACGAACCTGCTTCATCCTAATTAATTAATTAATTGTGCAGCCTCTCAATCGTGAGCATGGCCATGGTCCAGAATAAGCGCAAACAAAGAGACTCCTCATTGAGTCTCAAGGACCCAACAAATATAGCCCTACTGAGATCTGGGGCCAAAATCATTCTTACCTCAGTACCTAGAGCTGGGAAGCCGCTGGAACCTAGCATTCTGTCACCACTTCCTGCGATGTGGTTGATGCTGCCAGAACACATGCTAACGGGCTAAAGTAATCAACAGTCATTGTAATTACAGTCGGACATAATTAATTTAATACCTTTGAGTCATTCAAAATTAATACCTCAGCCATTACATGATGAAACTGAGGCATAGAAGAATTACTGTCAAGGCTCACGGGTGTGAATAAAAAACCTCCTGGGCACTTGGCAGAGATTTAGGTTTAGGTCCCATTCCAAGTCTATCTATTAATCAAGTGCCCTCGTGGCTCCCACTAGTGGCGATCACAGTAACACACTCATGTTGCCAGGATGCACAGGGGCCAACCTGTTGAAAGCACACTCTCCCCAGGGAATAAATATACTCCCTGAGTGGCTATGGGTCCTGCGGACACCTGGAGATGCCTGAAGTCCATTCTCTTTCTGATGGCTGTTTATGAAGGTTGTAGGAATTTCATTTCACAGAGTCGATCCTGTTCCCCAGTATAAGGATTTCTAAATTTTCAGTCCAGTGTTTTATTTTCCAGGTCCCCTTTAGGATTTCTAAAGCTATTTCTCTGCATTACCTCTATCACCCACAGAGAAACTGAGGCACAGAGGAGATTGGCTGCCCAAGATCACCTCATTACAGTGTAACTCAAAAGAAAACATTGTTTTCTTCACACAA
Source organism: Cervus canadensis (assembly GCF_019320065.1). Taxonomy (NCBI): domain Eukaryota; kingdom Metazoa; phylum Chordata; class Mammalia; order Artiodactyla; family Cervidae; genus Cervus; species Cervus canadensis. The sequence continues at coordinate 64,149,783 of NC_057390.1, read as the reverse complement.
GACTGGAACGATAATCCTCTAGGGGACCTGGAAAATAAAACACTGGACTGAAAATTTTAATACAGCATCCTTCATCCTGTCCTATTCTGTTTGTGTGAGCTGCTTATTTCCAAACTTATTCCCTGCCTGCTTTTTCCAATACAGGAGGAAGGAATTAACATTGATAAATGTATTTGGTAAGTTGAGTACTGGGCTCACATAATCTTACTAAAGTCTCTCAGCAACTCTATAAGGAGAGTAAGATTAGCCCCATTTCACGGATAAAGACTGAGGCCTTGAGATTTGTTGTTGTTGTTGGTCAGTCCCTAAGCTGTGTCCAACTCTTTGTCACCCCATAGACTGCAGCACACCAGGCTTCCATGTCCATTACTACCTCCCAGAGTGTGTTCAAATTCATGTCCATTGAGTCAGTAATGCTATCTAACCATCTCATCCTCTGCCACCCTTATCCCCTTTTGCCTTCAATCTTTCCCAGCACTTTCCCAGACTCTTTTTAAATGAGTCAGTTATTTGCATCAGGTGAGCTAAGTATTGGAGCTTCAGCTTCGGCATCAGTCCTTCCAATAAATATTCAGGGTTGATTTCCCTTAAGATTGACAGGTTGGATCTCCTTGCTGTCCAAGGGACTCTGGGGAGTCTTTTCCAGCACCACAGCTCAAAAGCATCAATTCTTTGGCATCCAGCCTTCTTTATGGTCCAACTCTCACATCCATACATGACTATTGGAAAAACCATAGTTTTGACTGTATAGACCTTTGTCGGCAAAGTGATGTCTCTGCTTTTTAATACACTGTCTAGGTTGGTCATAGTTTTCCTTCCAAGGAGCAAACATCTTTTAATTTCATGGCTGCAGTCACCATCTGCAATTATTTTGGAGCCCAAGAAAATAAAATCTGTCACTGCTTCCACTTTTTCACCTTCTATTTGCCATGAAATGATTGGACCAGATTCCATGATCTTACTTTTTTGAATGTTGAGTTTCAAGCCAGCTTTTTCACTCTCCTCTTTCACCTTCATCAAGGGGCTCTTTAGTTCCTCTTCACTTTCTGCCATTAGAGTGGTATCATCTACATATCTGGGGGTGTTGATATTTCTCCCGGCAATCTTGGTTCCAGCTTGTGATTCAATATTATGTCATAAGTAAAGACAGAAATGTTCTTTCTGATTCCAGAGCCACAGCATGACCCAACCTCATTCCCCAGAATCTCCCACTTCCCCTTAGTCTTCCTTGCAAAGCCCACAGTTCAAGCAAGAGAACTAGATCCTCCTCAAAGTGGTAAAAAGATGGCACTCTCTTTTCCCACTTTCCAGTGATATCAGAATCCTCCCTTGATGCCTTTTTTAATATAGCATTTATTGTTTCTTCTCTACATTCATTGTAGAATATTAGGAAAATATAAAGAAGAAAATTGAAATTGCCGACAATCTTACCCTCCAAAGATAACCCTTGTCACCATATTTGTACATTTCTGTCCAGAAAGATAAATGTAGATTTGAGCAGAGGGATAGATAAAGGATTTATGTAAATTTGATATCATACCACATAAGCATTTTGTATCTTCTTTGTTTGCTTAATATTATTCTTTCCTAGATCAATATTATTCTTCAAAAAATATGCTTTTACATTGAGTTTGTTCTAGTTATCAAAAGTAATAGTTGTTCATTATAAAAAAATTAGAAAAGAAAAGCCCAAAGAAGGAATAATATAGCCATAACTTTGTAATTTCACCAGCCAGGGATCCCACAGTTATTATTTTTGTATATAATCTTCATTGCTTGCTGTGTTTTTACTAAAGGGGCATGTGGATGACCCTGGCTGGGTGTTCTCTGGCTTCATTGTGATGCCTGAGAAAGAAGGAAAGACATGGGGTGCTGTTTTCAGAAACAATCTCAATCTTTTAAGTCTCTTACAAGGCCAGGAATCCAGCATTTCCTAAGCCTCTGTAATTGCAAGTATTTCCCAGCATATTTTATTTGCTTGTTATCAGAAATCCACATCTGGCCTGCCTCGTGCTGAGTTGGGTTGATTTTCCATTAGGCTATTTATAGCTAGAGAGTTGGTATTTATTTTTTTCAGGTGAATTAGAAGATGGTGTACAAAATATGGGGTTTTGCAGTGTTAATAATCTCAGTTAAAATTAATAAGACCACATTAAAACTCTTAAAATTACAGGTTCACACCCAGAATTTACAGCCCTGGCATCTTAGATTAGAAAGAAGCTTTAACCTCCATTCAAAGCTTGGATGTCCTTAACAACATCCCCAATCCTGGCCATCCAGTCACTACTGGATGACCTCCAGTGTGGTGAATACTGGGGGAGTACCCATCCCACCCGCTACAAACAAGCTCATCTCTGAGCATCACAGTCTGTTAAAAAGTGTTTTTCTCTTCTGTTGAAGTGAAATACACACCAGAGCATCCGTCCTTGGTTTTGTGTCTACTGCTGGAATATATACTGCCCTTTAGAAATTAAAAGAAACATAGTACCTCCCCCTCATACCATTGCTTATGTTTGAGAGTGCTGCATGTTAATGGACATTATTGATACCATTAGGTTTCTTTTGTCTAACTTCAGCCTACATTCCATGCTGATTTTTTTTATGGGTTCAAGATAATCCTGTGAAGTTGCCCATGAGGTATTCATAGCAAACACGGGGCATATTCTAGACATAAAATTGCAGTAATTACCTGTGGAGGAGGAAAGGACCATGAGAGAAAAAAATAGCATTAAGCCTAGCCACAAGGCTGGTCCTGCTTTACATACAGAACTTTAATTAATAAAATGACAAACACTGGTGGTGCATAATTGGAAAGTCTATCAGAGCCCACCAAGAGAGGGGGGGAAGGCCTGGAAAGGCTGGCTGGAGCCAGAAGATATAATTGCTGGTGGCGTGCTCCTGGCATTGTCTCTTTTCACTTGTCTCATTTGCTGTCAGCATATAAAAGAATTTATTAGTCAAAAACTGTCACTTATAGCCTATATCTATTAGAATTGGTCTTAAAAGGATAAAAACTTTATTGTTACAGGTTCCAACAAGTTTTACATCCCATAAATATTATGTAGGATTTGTACAGCATTTCTCACATTTGTGTGAATACATTTGAGATACCTGCAGACACACACACATATCTGTAACTATTAATTTTCTGGCAGAGGCAGGAAAAAAGGTTGTAAATGGCTTAAAATCCACTATCTCAATTATTCTCCCCAATATGAGGCTATTTCTGTGATAATACCTTGTTAAAATATAAATTCTGATTCAGCAGGTCTAGAGTAAGGCCTGAGACCCTGCATTTCTAACAACCTCCCAGGACACACCAATACTGATGGTTCATAGACCACACTTTGAGCAACAAGTATCTTGAAAACCTTCACAATAACACACCCAAAAGATTTAAGTATCACTATAATATGTTACACTTGTATAGTGCTATAGACATGGTGGAAAGAGCATAGAATGTAGTATGGAATCCAGGTCTGCGGTATATGGGCTTAGGGACCATGCATGATGGGCATGGTCTTAGATTCCACATCCCAAAAATGGGTATGATAATTTCTGTAGGAAGGGATGTTATGAGTGTAAAATGAGATAGAATATATACAAGTCCCTAGTACAGCTCTCTAATATTTAATAAAAAGTCAGTTAATGAAGTGCTTTATCCTATAGGCAACCTAGAGAGAAGTTGGTCTTACTTACTAAGATCAAATTCCAAGACTGCTTTTTGCCTGCTATGGGTACCTGAACTTGACTGTCAAAATCAAACCAGTCTACCTGATTTGAGTATCTGTATAAAGTGATATCAAAAGAGTTTTTGAACCTAGGACTGTATAAGGAAAATGGAAAAGTTTGAAAAGGACTTGAGCCTTCAGTCTGTTCTGGGAATCGCATATAGTTCTGTATAGTTGCATGCTCAGTTACTAAGTCACGTCCTTAGATACAAGTAATTAATAAGAGATATTCTGTAAGAATTGACATCAGTCCTCCAGTCCTTCTAAGAAATTGGAGAGGACCTTAATGCTATAGGTCCAAGATGAAAGCTGTGGTCGTGTTTGCATCCTCAGATCATCCCTGTTCACTCTAAGCCCACAAATCTTTCACTGTCAAGGTCATTCTGAGTCTTTGTCCAGGGGTAATGTAGCAGCCATATGAGGACCCTCTGCTGAGGAATACATCCTCCCCCACTGCAGGAAAAATACTCTTTACCTTGGTGATGGTGGGCACATCATAAGTCATTTTTTAGCTATTTACGGATTGCTTCTTACTCAAAGTCCAGGATGAAAATGGACCCCCCACCGAGAAGGCCAGGCTTCTTCCTGCACAAAGTAGCTCCCTCTCCCCAGTAATCTCAGCCTAGGCTGCACTTTAGAATCGCCTGGAGAGATCTGAAGAGTGGCCAATGCCCAGGAGCTATCCAAGGCTAATTAAGTCAGAGCCTCTGGGGGTGGAGTACAAGGTGCGGGGGAGCAAGAAACCTCCAGGTGATTCTAATCTGCCATAAAGGTTGAAAAACCCTCTGTTTAACCATTTCATTCACCATAGTGTGAGCTCTACTTTCATGTTCTTTATTTCATTCAATCTTTATAACCACCTTTTAAGGCCAACAGGGAAGATATGGTTATTATCATAAATTTGTCTCTAAGAAAACAGAGATTCAGAAAAGGTAAGTGGTTGGCTTAAAGTCATACAGTTAATTTTTGTTGGCCTTGGAGCAAAAACTCCAAGTAATCCCATTGTCAACAGGCAAGGAAACAAAGATAGTCTGACAAGCCACCGGAGAATGAATGTTGATACAAAGATTCTTCTGGTACTTTCTAGAAAGGAAATGGGATGAGTCATAGGAGCACAAGGACAAGGCCCTAGAGGCTGCTCTCTAGTACTAGGCTTCTCTGCAGATGTTAATGCAGTAGGGTTGGGGTCAGGCCAAAGATTCTGTATTTCTAACAAGTTCCCAGGTAACATGGATGATACCAGTCTTAAGATCACTCCCTGAGTAGCAAAGCACTGGCTGACTCTTAGAGGCAGAATCTGGAATCACTGGGAAAAGTACAGGTGAAGATGGTTAAGTGAAAGACTATAGGTTCTGCACTGCCTGTATCTTGAGAAAGAACAGCATCTGCCTGGATACATCATCTTACCAAACAGTCAGTGGATGAAAACATATATGGCCAAAAACAAGCTTTGCTAGCTGCTCACTGGCTACCAGTAGGCAATCTTACTCCAAACCTTTTGCATCCGTTTCTAGAACTAGACTTTGCTGAAACTCAGACAGTGCATCCCTTGGCTTGAGTTTGGCTATGGATATATGCTTTCCAAACAGATGGTAATACTGTAAAATGAAAGTTTAATTCTTCTCTTTATCCATAGCACTGAACAGTTGGATCAAGTGGCCATCTTAACCCAAGTCCTGACTATCTTATGTCAGGTGTCTTGACTGTCTTATGTCTACACTGTCAAGTGGCTCTGATTATTTTCCCTCTTGCCATACTCAGTACAGTTGCCATTATTCATTTAAATTCAGATTTCCTCACTAGATAATAAACTCCTTGAAGGCAGGGAAGGTATGCATAATCAGTTCAGAGTAGATACACAATACTTATTTGCTGAATGAGTGAATGGTCATCTCTTTCAAGAGGGATCCTGGGTCACCGCCTCAGGAGCTGAGGATGCCATCTTAGCACCATCTCTTGGCAGCCAGCCCAGTTCTCTCTTGCCCAGGCTTGCTGTCATAAAATAGAGTGAATAGTGCAGAAAGATGGAGAAAGCTCAGCAGTCACTGGCCAGTGGCACCCAATGTCTATGAGACAGGACTATATCTCACCAACATGCTCATGCCACTAGCAGAATCTACTTCAAATGTAGTTTCCTAAGAGCAGCCGAGAGGTATGCAGTTTTGACTATAGTCGTTGGCTGTGAAGTGGGTAGACCCTCCCTGCTTTCCTGGAATCCGACCCCTGGAATGCAGGAAAATGCTAAGGAGCATCACAGGATGCAGAGCTGGTTTGCCTCCCTGAGAGGAGGACCTGGTAAAGAGGAGGGTTTTCCTGTGTATGTGTACATTTTTGTTCCTTTGGACATTGATCCGTGCCTGTCATGTGCATACACTTGACAACTACTGTGAATTCAAGGTCAATAAAGCAGTCCCTGCCTTGAAGGAACTAGCGGCCCAAGAGGGCTGAGGGTAGGGAGGGAAGACGAGGTGGCAGAGCTGTACCCCGTGATGGCCCCACCAGCCTCAGTTATAAGATTTCAGACCAGTGGGAGGTCATTTCTGAGACAGATAAGAAATGGCTCCATGAACAAAAAGGTTTATTTTTTATAAGTGGCAGTAAGGAAAGAGTAGGTAGAAGAATGGAAGGATCAAAAGCACAGAAGCAGAAAAATGAATGGCAAGTGTGAATCTAGTGGGAGGGGGGATGGGGATCTAGGAACCCACTTCATTGAGCCCCCACGTGTGGACTTCTGGGTAAAAGCTTCAGCAGATCCCACTACTTACCTGGTCACTCTATGGTACTGCAGACCTAAAGTCACTTCCAAACCCCAAACGCAGGCTTATGTAGAAATCAAAACTTCCCTCTCACTTTGATGTCAGGGCTTTGTCCTTTCCCCTCCACCCACCATGCTTGGCCTTATTGCAGATGAAAAGCCTGAAATCAGGGAGAGGGTGGTCATTGATCTCTCTCTTCATCACCCAACTCTCCTCCTCTTCTTGCTAACTGACCCTTCAAGATCTTAAGTGTGGGGAAGGAGAAGAGATAAGGGGAACAGGGAAGCTCTTACCTGGCCCAGACCATTGTGGTGATCTTCACTGGTATTCTCCAGACATGACAAGTATTTAAGGATTTACTATTTCTTACAGGGGAGATTTTTGTGGTTTCTTTGGAGATCTGATTTTTCCCCAGTCCCTCCACTATGGCTGGGCAACTGTTGCTTTGGCTAGGGCATATGTGTCTCTCCCGTCCAGGTGGTCACTTAGTCCTTCCCGTGCCCTTGAGCATCTCAGTATACCTGCAGCTGCTTTCTGCTGAGTTATATTTTCCCCTCCAAACAGCCCTCTCAGGTAAGATCTGAAATGACTGACACGGTTCCTTTGTACACAGTTCACTCTAGTGTAGCCTATATGCAGCCCTCATGCTTTTTTTTTTTTTTCCTTTTGTGTCAGCAAACTCTGGGAATGCAAGCCACCCAAAATTGTCACTGCCTCTGTTCTGCCATCAGAGAAGCTAACCACCCTCTTGTTCATACTTCAGGTTTTTCCAGATGAGAGATAGACCCTAATCCACTGTGCTCCCAAACTGCAGGGGGTGAATGTCGAGTACTTGATGTGGGATCACTGAAACCACTCTCTCATCAGTTGGGGTGAAGAGAGAACCTTCCTCAAAGTGAGGTGGAACTCACGATACACCAAAAGCACTTTCCCAAAACTCTCCCCTAGTAGTCAGCCACCAGCTTTTCTGCATCCGATGCATGGACGAGGGATAAAAAATTGCGTACCCTGTTTTCGTCCACCCCTCTTGAGAGCCCTGTACATCACTGTGCTGTCAGACTTCCCACTGAAATGCAGTATCTATTGCCTCCGTGCTTCGACCAGAATTCCTTTTTAACCTTTTGTTCCACTATTTATTACCTCATTCAATTGCCTCTATAACCTTGTAAGTTTGAAATAATTCCCATCTTAGAGAATGGAGAACTGAGCTTCACCTTTACCGAAGTGGCAGGAACAAGTTTTGCATCCAGATCTCTCAGACTCCAGAGCTCTTAGACCATCCTAGGATGATACACGTGGCTCAGCAAAAGTACTCAATAAACATCAATTGAATGACTGGAAAGTTGATTTGCCTAGATTATAGAGGAATGTGAATGGCTTGCTATTAATTGATAGAGAGCGAGAAACCATTGAAGAGTCACAGATGGCAGTGATAAACAGGAAAATGTGACAGAGATACAAAAGAATTTAGAAGGGAGAAAGAATGGATAGAGAGGCACGTTTGGAGGCTATGGAATCTAGAGTGCAACGAGTAAGTTGTAAAGGACATGATGAATGTTACTTTAGACTAATGAGGGTAAAAGACAGGTTGAAAGGGTTTATGAGAATGGGCAACAAGGAAATTGAAGCAGTGGTTGCATGCCAGTTTTCCAAGATGTTAACATCTGAATTGACGTATAGAAATAGATTGTAAGCCAGAGCAGCCAGCAGCAGGATCAAATAAAGGATGTTTTTCCAGAAGAGAAACCTGATCTTGTTTGTAAATAAAGGAGCCAGAAAGTAGAGAGACTTCGAAGGTGCTGAAGAAAGGAAGGACAGAGGTTGCAGGGTGAAAAGAGAAAGGGTTAACATAGAAGAAAGCAGAGGGTACATCTTCCTCTAAAACAGGAAAGGAAGAGAGAAGGTGGATAATAGATACTTATGCTGTGGGGAAAAAAAGAGGTTGAAGGAGAATGTATTTGATATAGTAAATCTTCATCAGTAAAGTAGGAATCATAAGAATGAATTGGGTGTTGGGGACCAGAGAGTGACAAAATCAATGTTTGAGGAAGAGTTTGAAACACCCAGTGTACTACATGTGTTAAGAAATCAGCTGTGGAAATCACCAGCGGATGAATAAGTATCACCAGTCATCCAGGACACTGAGGCTCCAACAGTCCAAATCAGCGCTATTCTGTGGCCAGGAAGCAAAAGGAGCAAAATTATGTGGCAAGCGTCATCCCAAGCTGGGCACTGCAGGACGATGAGCTGAGGACAGAGGGAGCTTCATTAGCAAGAGGAGGGTTAAAATTTCCAACCATGGCGTCCAGATTGCTCAAGAAAGCTGAGTGGAGCCAGTGAAAAAATTTAACAGATTTAGGAAATTATGCTAGAGATGTGCAGTGGAGACAAGTATTTGCTACAGAGGATGCAGGAGGATGGGAAAGGTAGAAGTGAAGAGGTTATGGTTATACAGACCAGGCTCACCAGGCTCAGCTCTCAGAAGTGGAATAGCACATGGGCACCGCAATGTCAGGGGTGGCTTGTTAGTGAAGGGTTGGTATGCAACAGAGTGAGGGGTCTTCTGCTTCAAGTGCTTCATGGTATGTAACCTCTTTAAACAAATTGTGAGGCAACTGTGAACTTAAAGACTGAGAGAAAAGGAGTAGTGATTTACAAAGAAGCATGTCTTTAGACAATGAGAATCAGAGAAAAGGAGGCACCATAGCTGATGAAAACTCCAGGTTGCCATAGGACATATACTTTCTTCCTTTCTATAATAGCCATTTTTATTACAAGGATCTGAACAGGAATATTTAGGGCAGTGATATGCTGTAGTTGTCCTAAGTTTTAAATGTTGCTATAGACTGTTTCTATCAAACATACAACCTCTATTATTTTAAGCACAAAGACCAGAGACCTTGTTTATAGTATATACTGCCTCTGGGCATGACTGTACTGAAACTTTCTGAGATAAATTAGTTATTCCCTTTCGTATGTCTTAGGGTACAATGCCATAGAAACCTTTAATAAAGACACAATGAAAACACATAATTGTATCTTGCTTTAGGCAAAGTGTACACCCTAGTTCTGAAAGATATCATATTAAAAAATCTTGATAGGTAGATTCTTGTCTCACCTTTGCCCACCAATGGCCACAAGTTTCGAGTCATAGGGTCTCCAGTTAGCTAACAAATGACATGGTACCATTCAAATAAGATTATTAGTCTTTAAAAGGAATAAAAATCAATGATACCTAAATCATTAAAAGAAATTGAATCACCAAATCACTTGCTTAAGGTCACAAAGTGAATTGGGACCACAGATAAGACTCTTTGAATTCTCTTTAGAAAGTTCATTTAATACCCCACTGATCTTAGAAGGCAGAAGCCTGTGAAATTTAGGATGATACCGTCAACCTGAACAAAGTTCCAAAATTGCCCATCAGTTTCCCCTCCCAGCTCCTTGAACCTTGGTGAAAATGACAGACAGTGAACAAAGTCAGGCTATGCTTGGCCAGCTCTCCTCATAGGAAGACCTGGGCTGAGTCTCCAGCAAAATCCTCGAGAATTCCAGAAATGCGACCTACAGTTTCCTTTCAACAGTAACACCTTGTCCTTCTGACTCTTCTTTTCCTTGCAGCTCCGAATGTCCTGGCTCATCCGTGGAGTCCTGCAGGGAAATGTCTCCTTGATGCTGGTGGAGAACAAAACCGGGAAGGAACAAAGCCGAATGATCTGGCATGTTGCCACCCTGGAAGGCTTGAGCCTGTGGCAGTGGACGGTGCTGCCTCTCCTCGAGGTGGCTGACAGGTGGGCCTTTACCCATCCCATCTGTCCCTCTTTCTCTGTCAGCCAGAATGCAAGAGGGGGCCTGTCCGCCCTCCTGCCACTCCTTCCATCCAGAGCTCACATACCATGCGCACACACAAATGTTCACACACACACTTTCTGGAGACCTACAGGAAGCCCTGATACTCGGAGGGATTTCCATGCTAATGAGCAGTCATCTCTCACACCTCTGGCCTAGCCTGATTGGCTTCCTCTGGTATCTGTAGCAGAAAGTAAAACCAAACAACTCATATGATAATAATCAGGCTTTATATGTATATGGCATTTTCTCTTAATTAATGGATATTGCCTTACTTTCCCATTTGACATTTTAGTTATTCCTTATTAGCGACAAGAAAACCTGTGACATAGGTAGGACATACCTCATGTATCCCCATTCCTGCCCTTTGACAGGGTTCTCCTTCACTGAGAACCAAAGAGATGAAGCACCAGCAGGTCAGCACTGGAGTGGGGACAGGTGCTTCAGCCAACCCCAGTCCAGCGCTCCTAGAAGTCTGGTCCCCAAGGCAGGTGAATAAGAATTATTCAGTAAACAAGGGAGTGCTTCTACCAGAGGCCCAGATTCCTAGTTAGATTCTAAGACTAATGGCCTTTGTAACCTTGAACTCCTCTGGGCCTCAGTCTCCTCATCTTAAACTGAGAGGGTTGGACTACAAGATGTAACGCCTTGTGGCTCTGAAATGGAGCAGTAACTGCTCGGCCGCCGCTTGTCTGCCCGGGATGGCACCAGTCTGCCACCTGCAGTCAGTCTGGAGCAAGCAGCACCTGACCACCCCAGCGCCTCACGTGGTGCTCTGCTGCGTCACACCGAGCCCTCAAAGGTTGGTGCCGATCTGTTCCAGACCAAAAAGTGAGGGAGTGGGGAGGGAGTCATGTCTATAAATGGACCCGTAAATGGATCTGGAAGGGATCTTTAAGCCATCTTTAACAGGCTAAATGTCAAACCGTCCGATCCAGTGCAGCCTCTGCGTTCGACTCCCCAATTCGCTGTCCTAGTGGATCCTTCGAAAAATGAGGGCAAAGGGCTTAAAGTAAAGGGAGGGTGATGCCAGTTGGCACGCAGTTTGTAAATATAAAGCTGAGTCTCAGATTCTTCACCCAGACTTCAGTCTGCTGATTTCTAAGAGCTCATAACTCAAGCAGCGCTGTCACAGGAAGACGCCATCGGCCTCTGAGCACCAGCTCCCCACTCCTTCAGATGTATATGGGTTAAAGATCAAAGCTCTCGGACATCCCAGGGCTCCGCACTGCCCCCAGGACAAATGGATTTAATTAAAGTGGAGAAAGGGGCAGTGTGGGCGCCCTCACCCTAGACTAGTCTTTTGTCCTTTGGGATTGTGGGGACTGTGTGCGGGGGATGGGGAACAGGCAGGTTATGCCAGAGTCCTCCCTCCTGGGAGATGCTAAATTAATTCAGATGAATCAAAGTTTTTTTTTTCCCCTCAATCCAGCTAGTCCTCTCTCTTTCACAGCCACTCCAGGGGATTTAAGGCCAGTAAGATGTTGACTCTGTTCACTTCCATCGGCTCAAGTTTTGTTTGAAGGAGACTTTGTTCTCAGCCTCCCTCCTTCCTGTTAAAAGCTGTTTACCAGCCTGACATTTCCAATATTAATACTGAGACCAAACTGTCCAGTGGGGATTGAGACAAAGGCCAGCCTGGTTGGATGATGCCTCATGACCTAATAAATGTGCAATTATGCGAGTGGCCCTGCGCACCAGGAGCCTGCACAACACTGACATGCTCTGATGTGGGATGCTGGCCTCCCCCTCCCTGGAACTAGAGGTGATAGAGGAAGGCATCCAGACCCTGAGGCAATGGAACTGCAGGAGAAGGAAGCAGAGCAGTTTTCACATGCTAAAATCCACCTCGACTGTATGTGTGGCTGCCCCCAAAAAACTGAAGAACTGTGGATGGCAGAGCACAGACTTTAGAGTCAGAGAGTCCCAAGTTTAAAAACTGGCTCAGCCACTTACTAGCTGTGTGACCTCAGCCAACTGAACCTCTATAATACCGGTGCAACTTTACAGGATTACTATAAGACTAAAAATGACTGTCAAAAGCATCTATGTATAGTACATATCAGTAAGTTTTATTTCCCACACCCTCCATCATCATCCCTTAGTTATATGGCCTCAAATAATTTATTGAATAAATGGAACAAACCACAAACTCCAATCTTCTAAGTCAAGCCGTATTCAATTATACAAAGATAATAAAGTCTACCTCTTAGGCTTGGAGAAGTAAAGTACTTGGTGAACTGCCTGGTGCACAGTAAATGCTTAGTAATAACTACTAATAATAACAATGATTTAGTAGTAATAATAATATCTCCCCATCTAATGCCTCAGAAGAGGCTAAGATGGCCAATTTAGCAATAGTAACCAGTAATGAAACCCTAGGGTGGGGGTTAAGGTTCTTATGAATTTGTGATCATCGATGCTCTGTAGCCTTCTTATAAGAGAAAGCACATTATCCTTCTTACTTTCAGACAGTGTGCTGTAGCTGCCTGGATCTCCAGAAAATGAAAATGGGAGGATGGTGAAGGTAGAGAAAGGACATAAATGAGGAAAAGAGAAAAAGAAAATGGATTTAAAAAAAAAAAGGTTAACTCCCTTCCTCCTGACCCTGAGGTAGGCGTGAGCACCTTACCATCTGCCCACATCCCATGAAGTATCGTTAGGCAAGTCCTTGCTTCAGTTATTCAGCACCTGCCTCCTGGATAGCTCCCCCAGCCATGGCCCTTTAGAGGGCGAGAACTTCATTCCCTGTGCTATCCCAAACCACCATCTGTTTTGAGGTTGCCCAACCTCGCACATTACCAGGTTTTAAAAGCAACTTTATTAGTGCTTAAAGATTAGCCCTAAAGAGCTCCCAGGCTCTGGACATTGCTCATAGCCCCTGGGTATTACATGAAATTAGTGCCTGCCTAGACATGGGAGTGACATCCAGTCTTGTCTCCTTGCCTGCATGTCTTATCCCCACCCAATCGAGTCTGCACAAGGAAGCTGGAATAAACTTTTTGAAATGTAAATCTAATCATTTCCCATTTTTAACACGCTTCCATGGCTTCTGTGGTTTTTAGAGTGCCTTTCAATTTCCTTTAAGAAACTCTTCATTTAGCCCCACATGTGATCTATCCAACCATAATCTCACCAGCCTCTTTTATACTATTCTGTTATTCTACCTGCTAACCTCATTAAGCTTCTTTCAACTCAATTGCACCATGGTAAGTTCCTACTTCCAGACTTTTGCACCTGCCATTCCCTCCACATGAAATGTTCTTCCACCTTCCATCTTCCTGACTGCTACTTTTCCTTAGCTTTTCAAAGAAGCCTCCCCAAACCCCTAGACTATATAATATACCTACAATATAGTCTCATGGCTCTTGAAACACTCCTATAATATCTTGTCACTCAGTGATATCTGTTTTTTATTATCTGAATATACATATCAATGAGGCAGGAATCAGGTCCAACTTATACTGCACTGTTCCCTGATCATCTAGTACCATACCTAACACATAGTATGCCCAATAGATGCATGTTAACAGAATGAAGTATTGAGAGAAATTGCTGTATTCTCAAATTCTGGCTGAATTAAGTGAGAATTTCACTTGTTGGAATCCATCTAACATTCCTCCTCTGTTCAACCTGGCGTCTAACAGAGCAGATAAAATCACATTATAAGAAATACTACTACACAGAATTCTGTATATCAAAGCAATGCCTGTGTCCCATCAGATGAACCCTAACAGCATTTGTTACTCTCATGACAAGGTGTTTTCTTTAGAGACTTGCCTGGTACCTGTGCTTCCTTTGTCTCTGGGCACTGTCCTGTCAGGATCACTTTGTAAAAAAGACTTTGATCTTAATTGTGTGCCCTGGTTCTTGTAAGTAGGGAGAGCCAGAACTGGGCACTTGAGAGCTATATTCAGATTGCTCCCACCACATAGTAGCCCTTCTGTGAAGACTCAGAGAATATGCCATAGGTATATAAAGGCTGCTGACAGGGAGGCATTGATCCATGGAAGGATATTTCTCCTGTCCATTTACAAACAGGCCAAGTGATAGAAATAATGCCATAGTCTGTCATCGTTATGAAATGGTATTAACTTTACAACATACTATAAATAGTAACAAGAGAAATCTCCAAGAGCAGTAAGTGCCCAAGATGTTTTGAGCAGTGGTAACATCCCTGGAATACAGATGTGTGCTCTCAAGGTAATTTTGAAGGACAGCACTAATTCAAATACTGGCTTGATGAGGGCTTAAAAGTTATCTTGTTACTTTACCTCTACCTCATATAACTGCTTTCCCTAATCTCTCCCCACCTCATCAGCTTCCCTCCTCGCCCTGCCATTCAACTGCCACTCTTACCACTAGATTTAATTCTGCCTTTTCTCAAAATAGAAAAAAAGGACAAGTTCTCTCCCCTTATTCTAATTTTCAGTCTCTTGCAGGGACATACCCTAGTTCTCCTCTTTATAATGACATATCCTAGTAAGTTAAGCACAGTGCTCCTGCACCATGCTAAGCTTTGACATGCTTACGGCACAGAAGCAGGTGCGAAGTTCAACTCATTATGAGATGGATTTGGAAACACCATGGATCAAACTGTGCCCCACAAATCACTGCATCGTACAGCCAAATAGAACGTACATAACTTATCACACATATGTAGGCTTCATTCCCTGGCATTATCATTATAAAGGCTTTTAGCTGCTCACTAAATACACAGTCTAACAAGAAGAAAATGTTCCCTCTGGAGATATTTAGATGTCTGTTCCCTCTGCATCCTTTGTCCTAATGACAAGTGGTGTGCTTCACAAACACATCTTTTAAACGGGATCAGTTGGGCTGAGAGTTATGGCTTCATGTACTTAGCCCAGAAACTCCACAGAGGCAAGGTTTTTCTCCTAATACGTCCTTGTTTCTCATCTACAGAATCCCCATTTTACATACACAATACTCTCTCTTTGTGTAGTGTCTCCTGTGATGAGACCAGTTTGAGAGGGACATTTTCATTACTTATTCTCACCTGAATAGAGAAATACACAGTGAGTGGAAATCCAGATATTTCCAACAAACCTTAGTTTGCAGGCCTAGGCACATTCCTGAAAAAGTTGTATTTGATTCATATTTTTGTAAGTTGAATCACAACTTCCTCATAGAGCTATGGAAATTGTAGACAATGATTAGAAGTAACGTTTGTTGAGTACTCACTGCCTGGCAGTCACTGTAACAAGTGCTTAACATGCATTATCTCATTTCAACCTTAAAACAGTCTCTTGGGATAGATTCTATAATTAATCCTCTTTTTAATAAGAGGAATCTGAGGTCTAAAGAGGTGAAATAATTTTCCCTTGATCCCGAGGCTAATCTGCCTCCTATGTACATATGTGAAGAAATGTGCTTGACATGCAGTTGAAAACTTGGTAAATGGTAGCCATTGTAATTAACAAAATATTTTGGTTTGGGTTTTTTTTTTTTAGGCTACACCTCTTACTCATTTTGAGTTAGTTTCCTTGACCTCATCCACTCCTTGAAATCCATCATCTTAATTCCCTACCACCAGCTCCTGCTAAAGACCTCTCCCTGCCCAGCACCACCCTCCCTGCCTTCCTTCTTTCACATGTCCAGCTGGCCAGCATCACCAGCAGAGAAGACTCTCTCCCCTTCCTTCCAGGCCATTGTGCCAGTCAGTTCAGTTCAGTTCAGTTGCTCAGTCATGTCTGACTCTTTGCAACTCCATGAACCACAGCACGCCAGGCCTCCCTGTCCATCACCAACTCCCGAAGTTTACCCAAACTCATGTCCATGAGTCAGTGATGCCATCCAACCATCTCATCCTCTGTTGTCCCCTTCTCCTCCTGCCCTCAATCTTTCCCAGCATCAGAGTCTTTTCAAATGAGTCAGCTCTTTGCATCAGGTGGCCAAAGTACTGGAGTTTCAGCTTCAACATCAGTCCTTCCAATGAACACCCAGGACTGATCTCCTTTAGGATGGACTGGTTGGATCTCCTTGCAGTCCAAGGGACTCTCAAGAATCTTTTCCAATACCACAGTTCAAAAGCATCAATTCTTTGGTGCTCAGCTTTCTTTATAGTCCAACTCTCACATCCATACATGACTACTGGAAAAATTGTGCCGGTCACCATGTGCCTTTTTAAATCACCACTCTGGTATGCCTTTGATGCTTCCTGGTGGCTCAGATAGTAATGAATCTGCCTGCAATGCAGGAGATGTGAATTTGATCCCTGGGTTGGGAAGATCCCAGAGAAAGGAATGGTAACCCACTCCAGTATTCTTGCCTAGAGAATTCCATCCAGACCCCTGGCAGACTATAGTCTATGGGGTCACAAAGAGCTGGACACAACTGAGTGACTGAGCATGCACACACAAGCCCATCAAGCTCAAGGCTTTTCACAAGTGACTTGCCCTTGCTATCCTTAACTTCCCAGAGGGAGGAGGAACTAGCATCTTAGAGCGCTAGACCCCACTCCTTAAAGCCCATTCTGCCTCCCCCAGCTTGTCCCTCGTCCTGCAGTGTTACAGATGGGCAGGGAGAAGCCTGCAGCCAGCCTAGGGCTAACTTTATCCTGCACCCCACCCCCAGGGGCGGTTAGTCGTTGACCCAACCATGTTGGGTGCCTTGAACACACTTGGGTAACTAGGCTTGTGTTACATGATATGATAGTTGGAGTAACACTACCCAGAGTAACATTAAACCTCCAATCCTTGGGCTGTACAAAAAGAAACATATTTCTTACTCATGTGAAAGCAAAAATGAATGTGCCAGTTGGCAAGTAGCCTGCCATCTGGTCATTCAAAGATCCAGCCTCTTTCTCTCTGTGGATCCATCCTTTTCTCCAGTTTTGACTCCTTTGCCTTCAGACAGCCAATGAGGAAAGAGCACTGAAGGATCCTTGCATAGGAAGATTTTTATGAGTCATCACATCAGCTCACTTTCCATTGGCTACAACCCAGTAACCTAGCCATCACTAACTGCATGTAACAGATGCTGGGGTATATAGAAAAAAGGGAAATAGGTTTGATGAAAAAATATGTGTGTGTGTTGTGTGATGGGTTAAACCAAGGAATAGAGCCTCCATCTTTGGCATCTATCAGACTGTCATTCAAGAAGACTGATTCCTTATGTAGCCACTCTGAGCATTGATCAGTCTTCTCCAAGAACCTTCATAATTCAAGGCTGAAATCAATTCCAGGATCTAAGGTGCATGCATGCATGCATGCTAAGTCATTTCAGTCATGCCCAACTCATTGCAATCCTGTGGACTGTAGCCTGCCAAGCTTCTCTGTCCATGGGATCCTCCAGGCAAGAATACTGGAGTGGGTTGCCATGCCTTTCTCCTCTGTTCTAAGGTATGAATGTTGTATTCCCCAAATTTTATGATGTAGCAAAACCTCACTTTCTCACTTTTAGGGAGAATTTCTCTCAGCAAAATATTCCTTCTAAAAATTAATTAATTAATTAACTAATTAAGCAAATAAATAGGAAAAGTATCTTGAAAAGACTTTAGCAGGACATTTTAGGACAGTGGTTTCCAAAATTGGCTGAACATTATACTTACCTAGGAAACTGGCTTTAATGCAGTCTTGGATCCAATGCACAGAGATTCTGATTCAGCAATCACAAACTGGACCCAAGAATATTTTTTTTTAAGTTTCCTAAGAAATTAAGAGAGGGTCAACCACATGTGGAAAGTCACTGGCATAAAATGTCAGATCCAGCTGTCTTATGGACAAGAGAGGGAATCAAGTGACTGGAGAAGTATCACTGGCTGTCACCTTGTCAGCAATTATGTACTAAACCTCCATCGAGCACAGAGGATGGAAAGGGGTGTATGATTCAGCCTCTTGCTGGGTCACAGGAGCTGCATGTGGGGGACATGGAGCATACCCACTGAGAGGCCAGCAGCAACACTCAGAGCATTGTGCTGGGTCTGACAGAGCGTGGCCGGTCTTCAGGCGGCTCAGTGACCTCCACGTGTCAGGGGAGCCATTATGGAGAAAATGGGCTTATTATATATATGCTGGACCTTGAGGACAATTTAGGTCTTAGGGAAATGGGAAAGGGACAAGGGTATTCCAGAGATGACCATCAGGATAAGCAGAGGCTTAGAGTCAGGAATGTTTTATGCAGGTTCAAGAATACTCAAGAGGATTCTATGTTGGAGAATCCTGAGCAATCTCCTTGGAGAGGGTGGATAGGAGGTCAAGTGTTTTGGACACCAGGCTGTGGGATACAGAGAGCCACTGGACACAGAGATAAAATGGAGGATGGGAAACCAGAGTGTGGGGACTGTTGGAGGCTCTTTCGAGGGACCAGATGTGAACTGCTCTGATCAGAGTGAAGCTTAGAGGAGGAGCTGGAGAAGGAGAGACCCCTTCTGCCACTGCCTACCAAATGGCACCTTCAACCAGGACAGGCTTGGGTCAGGCAGAAGAGTGGGAGAGTGTGGCTGAGATCCTAGCAATGCAGTGTGCAGCCAGGCATTGATACATACAAATCAAACGTTCTTTGCAACAGTGGGAGGATCTGGCCTTGTTTCTTTCTCAGAAAACATCCCAGATCATTGAAGCAAGGAGTAGATTAGCAATTCCAAGCTCTAAATCCTATTTCTAACACTGATTTACTGTGACATTTGAAAAAAGTTGTTGCTTTTGATTGCTAAATTTCCACAACCAAGAGTGCAGAGCAGTGAGATAGATCCGGCCTATGAGCCTGGTTTAAGAAGTAATCACTCAAAACAGCAGTAAGTGAACCGCTTTAGAATAACAGGATGTTCCGATCTGCTCAAGATTTTCTTGGTAACATCCACAGCTTGGTTTACAAGTCAACAGAGGCATATGTTTTTCATAACTTAGTGCCTCTGAAAACACAGCCATGTATTCTCAGTCCCTTCTCTCCCCAGGAACAAAGTCTGGAATTGAGGAGATACCTGAGCTGCTGATATTTGAAGCAAAGCAGCTAAACTTCTACCCTCACCCTACTCCTGAATGATTCTCCTATCCCCAGCTCTATCATTCTTTTCTAGGCACTCAGTTCTTCAAAGTCTTTCTTGATTCCTCTCACTGCCCAGATTTGATGTTTTCTCAGATTGTGAAGGCTGTAGTTCTGTTGGGGGCAGAACCAGTAAGGACTTTAGAAATCCCATGGTCAGTGAATAATATGAATTAAAAACCTGTCCGTATTCCTTGAGATCAAGATCCATGTCTTTTGCACCACTATACTCCCAGCTCTAGACACAGTGCCTGACTCATAGGAGGTGCTCAAATAATCTTTGTTTGAAGGCAGAGGGGGAGACATATAATTTGTAATACTTCTCGAGGAGGTACAGATTTTTAATAGAAAATAATATAAACAAGGAACAATGAACTAGACTCTCCCATACTAAAGAAAGGCGTCCACTGTGAAAATACTATTCTCCAAGCTAGGCTTCAACAGTACATGAACCAAGAACTTCCAGATGTTCAAGCTGGATTTAGAAAAGGCAGAGGAACCAGAGATAAATTGCCAACATTCGTTGGCATAGAAAAAGCAAGAGAATTTCAGAAAAAAACATCTACTTCTGCTTCATTGACTATGCCAAAGCCTTTGACTGTGTGGATCACAGCAAGCTGTGGAAAATTCTGAAAGCGATAGGAATACCAGACTACCTTACCTGCCTCCTGAGAAATCTTTATGCAGGTCAAGAAGCAGCAGTTAGAACCAGACATGGAACAATGGACTGGTTCCAAATTGGGCAAACAGTATGTCAAGGCTGTATATTGTCACCTTGCTTATTTAACTTACATGCAGACTACATCATGTGAAATGCCGGATTGGATGAAGCACAGGCTGGAATCAAGATTGCAGGGAGAAATATCAATAACCTCAGATATGCAGATGACACTGCCCTTATAGAAGAAAGTGAAAAGGAACTAAAGAGCCTCCTGATGAAAGTTAAGAGGAGAGTGAGAAAAAAAATGACCGAAAATTCAACATTCAAAAAACTAAGATCATGGCATCCAGTCCCATCACTTCATAGCAAATAGATGGGGAAACATTGGAAACAGTGACAGACTTTATTTTGGGGGACTCCAAAATCACTGCAGATGGTGACTAGCCATGAAATTAAAAGATGTTTGCTCCTTGAAAGAAAAGCTATGATCAACCTAGACAGCATATTAAAATGCAGAGACATTGCTTTACCGACAAAGATCTGTACAGTCAAAGCTCTGGTTTTTCCAGTAGTCATGTACAGATAGGAGAGTTGAACCATAAAGAAAGCTGAGCACCAAAGAATTAATGCTTTTGAACTTGGTGTTAAAGAAGACTCTTGAAAGTCCCTTGGACTGCAAGGAGATCCAACCAGTCCATCCTAGAGGAAATCAGTCCTGAATGTTCATTGGAAGGACTCATGCTGAAGCTGAAGCTCCAATCCTTTGGCCACCTGATGTGAAGAACTGACTCATTGGAAAAGACCCTGATGCTGGGAGGGATTGGGGGCAGGAGGAGAAGGGGATGACAGAGGATGAGATGGTTGGATGGCATCACTGACTCAATGGACATGAGTTTGAGTAAGCTCCGGGAGTTGGTGATGGACAGGGAGTCCTGGCATGCTGCAGTTCATGAGGTTGCAAAGAGTCGGACATGACTGAGCAGCTGAACTGATGAAAATACTCACATTATATACATTTAAAAAAAAACGAGATAGCACCTGAGAAGTTTCAGTGACTTCCCTGGGGTCCCAACAAGTATACAACCCATTCTTCATGTCACTCTACCTTTTGAAACTCAACCTCCCCAAGCAGAGAAGGCCACTTATTCACTCTCATGAAGATATTTGTGTCAGGTGAAGGGAGCCAGCGACCACCCTTCCCCTGGATCTCCTCTCTATGCGGGGGGGGGGGGTGCGGGCTGCCACCATCTCTGGCACCATCATCTAAGGCCTCAAGCCACAGGCCACACAGAAGCAGGAGTGGAAGATGAGGTCTGTGTTGGAAATGCCTATGTGTCCTGAGAAAGGTGAAGCAGGTATCCCAGTATTTCTGAAATGAGAAGGTATGGGTGGTTTCCAGCTCTGGACGGCCCTCCAAGCCCCCAGTGGCTCCAAGGGGCTGGTTGTACTTCACCAGTAGTATGAAGGACCTATGTGCGTACTCAGTTGTTCAGTCATGTCTGACTCTTTGCCACCCCATGGACTGTAGTCTGCCAGGCTTCTCTGTATATGGGATT
Source organism: Cervus canadensis (assembly GCF_019320065.1). Taxonomy (NCBI): domain Eukaryota; kingdom Metazoa; phylum Chordata; class Mammalia; order Artiodactyla; family Cervidae; genus Cervus; species Cervus canadensis. The sequence goes on along the minus strand of NC_057390.1, from coordinate 64,128,224 downwards.
TTCTAGGCAAGAATACTGGAGTGGGTTGCCATTTCCTACTTCAGGGATCTTCCCAACCCAGGGATTGAACCTACATCTCCTTCATTGGGAGGCAGATTCTTGACCATTTCACCACCTGGGAAGCCCAGTATGGAGGACATGAGAGGATACATGAGATTAATGAATTTCAATGGTTCTGCAAGGGATGGCAAAAAAAAAGTGATCTGGGAAGCAAGAGGCCCGAATTCCCACCTTCCCTCAGCTACTGTATCCCTGTGTGACCTGGCAAGTCAGACGATGCTCCTGGAGGTCCCTGCCCGTCCTTCATAAGCTCTCTTCTTATGCTGGCATCCCAGAGATAATCTAGCCTCAGTAACTCAGAAGGGGACATCCAGCCCAAGAAGCTGGCTCTCTCTCAAGTGTACATGCTCTCTCTCTATCTCTCCCTCCCTCTCTCCCTGGGAAAATGCATTAATTCTCCTTCCTTGGGACACATGACACCCTCAAGCTCTGGGGCAGGTATTTTTGTGCATTTTGTGTATTTTGGCCCTCCCTCAATGGGCCAGGGCTCCAGGAAGCAAGATCTCCCTTTCAGCTTTCCTCCTGAAAGCCTGGGGCCCAGAGGGAACTCAATATATAGGATCCAAAATGAGAGAGTGAAAGAGCAAACTGGGAACCTGCTAGCGCAGGGTTTCTCCCCGCTCTGTGGTCTGGCAGAATATCCTTGTTCCTTTCTGATGGGTGACATGCCAGAGCAAATGTGGGAACCAGACTCGTAAGTGTCGGCCTCCAAAATGAACAGAGACAGCCAGCACCTGGAAGGCTGGGACAGAGAACGTTGAAGAGCAAGCGATTCTCCACGCTTGTGCGGCTGGACTGAAAATTCATTTCCTCTCCTATTCCACCCCAAAGGGCTCCCTCACAGAAGCTAGATTCACTGTGAAAGAGCTCTGTGGCCCTTATTAGCCCTGGAATTACTCTGTATTGACTCTCCCCCGCCCCAACACTGTTCTTAGTTTCATTTTGCCCGGAGAGGAGAGCAAGTCAGGAGGTGGTAAATTAACTCTGTGAGTGGGACCTCGAGGGGAAGAGGGGTCTCCCAGTGATGACTCTGTCCTTGAATGTCCAGCCCTCCCCTACTCTCCTGTGCCAGAGCCAAAGATTCCTAGCATCAGGACAAAAGAACCCAGCCCTAGCCACACTGATCCCAGCCAGGGCTGATTCCAGGGCCCCAAGGCTGGCCATCAGCCCCTCCTCTTCCAGCGGTAACTGAAGTCAATTACACAGATAATAGGATGGGTGCAGAGGGCTTTGTCATCACATACATTATTCTAATAGAAATGCATACAGTGGCCCGAGCTTTGTGACAGTCCATTTTAGAAGACTTTTGCCGAGCAAATCAAGTGCACAGTGAGAAACCGGAGAAAGCATTTTTCCTCAGCAGCATCTCCCCTTCCTATCCTAAGCAGACAGAGCCCAGATGAGCCCCAGCTGCGGAGAGGGAGGTGGAGCGCTCTGCCTTCCAAGCACAGTAAGTGCTCTACCGAGGAATCCAAGACGCTGTGCCATCCATTAAACGCCTGTTACCCAGCCCGGCCATTCTTTCTAGTCTCCCTGCAAAGCCTCCCTATTCCCTCAGTCCGCATTCAGACACACACCTTTTTGTCAGCTACTTAGAATCATTAAGGGAACTTAATTAGGTTTCTCAGTCCCTCAGGCTGGCAGGGTGGCAAATAAGGCATTATATCCACTGTCCATTAACAGTCTGATGCCTGAGTGGGATTGTGCGTTTTCTGAGCTGTGCGTGAGTTGCCTGCGCATCACCCAGGCAGAGATCGGCCCCATGCGTCTGAGAGGCAACCAGTACCAAGGCCACCCCTCTAAACCTGGCCCTCTGCCCCAGCGGCCACCTCCCAGAAACCCCCAATCCCCAGGTCAGTTTTCAACAGGCCTCTCTGTAAAGCTGAGTAAGATGGAGTCAGGGGATGTGTTCTTTATGCACAGCCAGGCTCCAACTAAGATCTCTAGCCAAGCGTGTTTTAGCAACAAGCTCCAAACGCCACTGGCTGGAAAAAAATGGAAAAAGGCAGCATCACCCAGGCCATCAAAAGTGTCTTCTTTGGAGAAAGAGAAAGAGCTGAGCAGGTTTGAACCACGGAGGGGCAAGGAATGAGGTCCCCACTGCGGAGGACTGGACAGAGGGTCTCAACTGCCATGTTCTGAAACGGCACAGCTCGGTAAAGAAGCTGGACGAGCACCAGGGAGCTGGCTCTTCCTTCTCCCTGCCCAGGGTGCCTGTGGAGAGGTAGAGCAAGGCTCGGCCAGCCATGAGCTTCTGCTTCCTTTCCCCACAAAGAGCAAAGGCTTTGGGGCAGCAGAGTGACCTGTGCATGTGTTAGAACCACCCGGCCCCTGCCATCTGGGCAGTAATGTGGCGTGGACCTTGTTCACCTCAGACCCAGAGCAGGCTGCCTAGTATGTGCAAAACCCAAGACCCAAGATCTTGGCTGGCTCTGTAAAGTGATTTAGGGTCTGTACTTTGGGGGAGCTCAATAGTGAAGAGTAGTTAGACCAGAAAGACTCTGAGAGCCTTGAGGACTCCCACCATCTCCAGAAAGGAGAGCAAGCAGAGCCAGGAGTAAACTCTTCTTCACTTGTTGTTGTTCAATTACTAAGTTGTGTCCAATTCTTTGTGACCCCCTGGACTGCAGCAATCCAGGCTTCCCTGTCCTTCACTATTTCCCGGAGTTTGCTCAAACTAGTGTCCATTGAGTCAGTGATGCCATCCAACCATCTCATCCTCTGTTGTCCCCTTCTCCTCCTGCCTTCAATTTTTCCCGGCATCAGGGTCAGTCAGCTCTTCGCACCAGGTGGCCAAAGTATTGGAGCTTCAGCAGCAGTCCTTCCAATGAACAATCAGAGTTGATTTCCTTTAGGATTGACTGGTTTGATCTCCTTGCTGTCTGAGTGACTCTCAAGAGTCTTCTTCAGCAAAAACACACAATTCGATGCCATCCAAAGTAGAGAAGCCTGAATCTGGGTGGCCCTGATGGCCACCTGGTCTCTTGGCCAGTGCCCCCACCAGCAGGAAGCTCCCAGGGTCTTCCGTCCTGTCCTGCCCCATCACCAGCATCCTCAGACCCCTTTTCCAGACTGTCTTGCTTCACCCCTGCCCTCCTCTGCTTCCTAGCGTGGCCCACCTTTGTCCCACCTGTCCCTTCCCTGCAGTTTCTAGAGTCTGGAGCGTTGGGGAAGAACTGGCAGCATGGCCTCCTGGGTGGACAGAGGCAGCATCACATGTTTACATCTGATTCGGCATCTGATTGAGTCTTCTCTGATTGTTATGAGTGTTCCTGACTCAAAATATGTGCAATTCCCAGTGTCAATCAAACTCTTTTAAACAGCAGCTGCCACTGCCGTTGCCTTGCGGAACACTTTAGAAACTCTTCTATTTAGAAACCATTCGAGCACCAGCTTGCATCCTGCCATCCATGCTAAGAGGCCCAGGGGCTGGTTGAGAACTTTGCAGCTCTCAATTGCTCAGTCATAAGAAAGAAGGCAGGAGGGGGCAGGGAGAGCAGAGGGGCAGGAGAAGACGTGCATTTAGGGCAAGGGCTCAATTAGGGGTAACAGGGATTATGGCCGTCACCCCCACGCTCCACAGGTACCGAATGTCACTTACTTGCTGGGGCACCCCAGGCCCTCCTGGCAGGTACTCCCATGATGCCGCTCGGCAGTGAAACCAGTGCCTGACCTGGCCCCTTGGCCTCTGGGGGTCAGACTAGGAGATGACGGCCAGAGTGGAAAATTGGAAAGGTGGACGGAGGACCCCTTCCCCACTGCTGTGCAGGAGCATCGGGCAGCTTGGCCTCCCTGCTCTTCCACCTGGGAGCAGGAGTCTTTCCGGTCATCCTCTCCAAGTAGACCTAAGTACCTGTTTTCCTGCTGCCTCGGAGCTGTGTCTCCTTCATCTCTGAAACTGCAAGACCGCGCTATTAGAGCACTTGCTTGTCCCTTGAGAATCCTGGGTCTGGCTGTGTCTGAGGTTTACACAGGCTCCAGTCCAGAGTCCATCTATACACCATGTCCTCTGGGGAGATCCAGGGAAACCATAGCTCTGACCTCGCCAAGACTCTTGGAGAAACCCGATGCAGGTGTGTGAGACCTACGGGCCTCTCACTGTCTTGTCCTCCTTCCACACCCCTCACACTGGAGCTCGCGGGTCCCTCTCCCACTCTGACCCACCCCCCAGTCCAGCTCCTCTCCTGGAGATGCCCTCCCCTCACTGCTCTCCATCCCCATGTCCATGTCTTTGAGTCCTTTCCTTCCTTCAGAACCAACCTGAAGACTACCTCCTCTGTGATGTGCTTGCATCCCCCCAACCTGGTGGAATGCCTCCTTCCTCTGAGCTCTCAGAGCATCTTACCTGCACCTCTTGTGTGGCATTCACCTCCTTCTAACTGATTCTCCACCCTTGGTCTCTCCACTGGTCAAGAGGCAATTTGAAGGCAGCATTCCTATCTGATTTCTTTTAGAATCCCTTAGAGATCTAAAGTAGGATCCAGTGGATAGACATGAGAGGTGTATGTGAATGAAAATCCTTTCAGTAGATGCTTTTCAAGGTCATAATGAAAGATGCCTCTCAGGGGCAAGTGCCAGGTACCAACAGCTGACCAGACAGGTCAGGTGGGTTCATGTGTTGCCCACACCTCATGCACAGTCATCCAGCCCAGGTGTCCCAGAACAGGCTTTGGGGATCCTCCACTGGGCATGCATCTTTCCACACTCAGCCAACCACCAACCCTCTTCACATATCTGTCCTAATGGGGCTTGTGACCCCATCATGGGCAGTGTGGCCTGAGGGCACTGTAGGGTTGGCCATGAGTATAACAGACTCAGTCGTTTCTTCTCTTTAGAACTGACCAGATTGAGACCCTCTAGGTGTAACTTTCAAATGAGGACTGTTTGTGAGTGAGCAGATTTCACCTGACAGGTGAAGGCATAGATGGAGTTACTGTGCACAAATGCATATTTAGATAAAAGTTTGCCTTTGATTTCAAGTCTTTCTCCCACCAGAGACAGTAATTCTTCTCTGACCCCAGCGTCTAACCCTTCTGCGTGTGGAGCAGAGGTCATCTGCTCATGGGGACAATGGGGGCTTCTACCCCTGTGGCCGTTCACTCACTGACTGACTACTCTGCTTTAACTCTCTATAGATTTGCCTGTTTTAAATGTTTCATATAAATGGAAAAATGTATGTGAATAGGGTCATGAGGTCTTTAATTACTGTCTGGCTTCTTTAACTTAGTATAAAGTTTTTGAGATCCGTCTATTTTGTAGCCTTTAACTATGTGGATGTGCTCAGTCACTCCAGTCGAGTCCAACTCTTTGAGATTCCATGTACTGTAACCCACCAGGCTCTTCTGCCCATGGATTTCTCCAGGCAAGAATACCGGAGTGAGTTGCCATGCCCTCTTCCAGGGGATCTTCCTGACTCAGGGATTGAACCCTTGTCTTCTGCATCTCCTGCATTGCAGGCAGATTCTCTACAACGGAGCCACCGAGGAAGCCCCATCTAGAACTACACCCATTCCTTTTTATCAGGGATAGTATTCCACGGTATGTGGTTCATCCAGTCACCAACTGATGGACACTAGTTGTCTCTCTTGATATTTTAACATCCACACCAGAGGCTGTGCATGTTTCTGCAGGTCCTCTAGGGCTGACTTTCTGAAAGGTGGGAGAGTTTTTAAGTTCTGAGGAAATTCAGTTTACAGCAGGTCAGGCCTGGTTGACTGAAGTCTTCCAGAGGCATGACTTCCCAGGAAATAAATGAATGAAAGATATTTTCCATTTACCAGACTCTAAAGCCTCCCCTGGCCACAGTCCCAGGATCTGACCCTCCAAGGCTGTGAAAGAGATGGAAAGAAGCAGTATCTCATGGGTTTACTGTTAACACTTCTAGTCCACTCTTACAAACTTCTAGTCCACTACTGCTTACAAACACCCCCAAAGATCATAGTCAAATCACTTAATATTTAGCAATCAGTCAGGCACTGCACAGACCAACCCCAATCATCTCTGATACTGAACAAGCCCCAGGTTTCTCGAGACCCCACTCTGTGTGAGGAGTTAACCCTTCAGTTGCTGGATAATGAGGAATCCAGGGGAGGCAGGAGCAGATCAGGCTACCTGAGGTAATCAACAAATGCAGGACACATGGGGAACAGATGCCCTTCTCAGTGGGCACAGAAGCATCTCAGTAGCTTAATAATGGCTTCAGCTCTGCCTGTGAGTACCAAAAGATATGGAGCCCAGCCCTTCTGTCCACCCTGTCCACACAGAAAACACAAACAGTCTCCGCAGACTCTCGGGGAGTTCTGGTCTCAGGCCCCAAAGCCCACATTTCATTAACCTGCAGAGCAGTCCCTCAGAGAAGGAAGTGCTCTGTGCTGGAAAAGTAGGGAGATGCTGACAGCTCCCCCTCACCACCTCCCTGGGATTAGGTGAGCTGGGTCTTCACAATTAGATTGGGCAGGATGTTGAATCCTAAGATGCGACACACCCCCGTCATCCCTCACACATTTTCTTGACATACATACAGGTTCTGGCTACAGATTGTTGCGTGGTGGGGACAAGGATCCAGAGCCACGGTGGCCTTTGACAATATCTCCGTCAGCCTGGACTGCTACCTCACCAGTGAGTGCTCCCTGTCCCTTGCACTTGTCCCCCAGCCCAGACTATCCCAGCCTCACTGTCCCTCCTCAACCCAAGCCCTGGTCTCTCCCACCTTCCCTGGGGCATACTCCTCCCTGTCCCTTAAACCAAACCTCCCTTAACTCAGCCCGTGGGCTCTTCTCTACTCTATAGTCAGCGGGGAGGACAAGATGCCACAGAACACAGCACCCAAGTCAAGAAATCTGTTTGAGAGAAACCTGAACAATGAGCTGAAACCCTGGGTGAACCCATCGAAAGAAACCCCCATCTTTGACCCTACAGGTAAGAGTTCAACTCACATATCTGAGTGAAGTAATTTTTTGTGGCAAAAAGTAGAAAAAATATATATGCTGTGATTGGGGTGGGGAGCTGTGTTTAAAGAATAAAATGGTCAACCTTTAGGAAGAACATCACCTACACCCTGGTTAGTGAGCTTCAAGAAGAAGCTGTCTCTCTGGGAAAATAGAGCTTCTGGGATTTGTGCAAAGGAGCAACTGTCCTCCATGCCAGGGAAATACCCAGGCTCCAACACAAAAGGGAGAAGCAAGCTGGTATCCTTTTCTCAACTCAGTCCTTCGAAACCACTCCACACTTACTGAATAAAGCAAACCTTCCATTGATTTCTCCTCATAAAGAGGGCTGGACCCAAGGTCAAGGATATCTGTTGCACAAAGGCAGACTAGCTCGTCAATGGTGAAACCCCCAAAGCTTCAGGTTCAATGAATTTCCCCAAAGCTCAGCTCCCCTTTGAAGCTGTTCAATTCAGCCTCCCATGGGCTGGAAGACCTCTTGTGGGCCCTTGCTGCTTCAAACACAGGGGTCTTCAGCATCTGACCCTAAACCATGGATGTGACTTCTCAGCTGTTCTGTACCAGGAGGAAGTCTCTTGGAATGAGTCTCCAAACCCAGTACGAGGTTGGTCGGTGATTATTAGATCTGTGAGCCCAGCCCCAGAGAAGTTGATGCAGGCCACCCAGCCCAACACTAGCAGGTCGAGGGGATCACCCAGGGTAGGGCTGTTACATGGAGGTGTGAGGCTCCATCCAGCATGAGTAACTCGAAGAGACAGGGGTACAGCCACAGTCCACCCATCCTCTTTTTCCTGTAAAAGGTAATACTATATTAAGATAGCAAGAGATAAATGATAGTCTCTAATTTCTACTTTTAATGTGAAATCTTTGTTGAGTGCAAAGTACAGAAAAAGAAAGTAAAGGTTATTTCTTTTCACTAAATTCATTGACCCTCAACTTATTAAACAAATATTAGCTTTGCTATGTCTTTGAAGAAAGAAACCCTTTCATTTCCTCCCCCTAAAATGCTGTCCCAGGATTAACTCTCATCCCTTTCAGGTCCCACCAGATCTAATCCAGCCACCAAACCAGAGGAAAGAGTTTATTGCTTTTCCCATCACCTTCCCCCTTTCCTCCCTTCACCTGAGCTAGAACCTCAAAAAATCTTGTCTTTTTTTCATGCAACAGGGAACCTGGTCTCCTAAACCATAATCTCTACTTCCCCCTCTGCCCTCTGGTTTGCAAAAAACATCTAACATGATGGGGGCAGCTTTCTATTAATCGTTCAACACCCTCCCCACCCCCCATCCCAGTGACTCACCTCCATAGCCTTTGGTTAACCACTGCCTCCCTGCGATAAATATAGGACATATCCAGCGAACACAACTGCAAGCCCCACTTCTCATCACCACCAGCCCTGATTACATAGCAGGGGCTCCAGAAACACTTATCGATTGACTGTGGGCGATTGATGCTTGAGCACAGTCCTCCAAAGTCTGCAGCGGCTTCCTCGCAGTCATCCACCCTGCCTGACTCCCAGGTTTATTACCATGTAACTCCCACTGGCCCTAAAAGGCTGATCAATAAGGGTCTGCCCAGTGGCCACTCAGACTAATGAAATCTCACAGTGGCTCGAAAGTGGCAGTGCCCCACCACCACCTCCAAATAAAATTAGGAGAAAGTGGATGCCTGAGAGGGTGGAGATGCCCAGGGCTGGGACACAGCCTTCCTCAGCTGCCTGACCCCAGCCTCAGGGCAGGAGTGTCAACAAGTGTCTGTGGGTCAGTGTTCTATCTCTAGACCCCTTCCAGAGTGACCCCAACTCAAAAGGAAGAGGATGCTGAGGCAAACACGTTCCCAAGCAGCCTTAGTACCCTCCTCAGGCAGGTTTTAGAGAACCGAACAGAGCCTATACTTCCCCAGGAGCCCACATCAGGGAGTAGTTCAGGTGAGTGAGGAGCTGAGGTGGGCTCCTGACACCTCTTCCCAGCTGTGTTCCTGTAGCAGGAGGCATCTCCCCATCTGATGGGCCTGCCAGGGTGAGGGTGTCTGTCTTCATCTGGAGGATTAATGAGGGGAGAGGGAGCAGGGCCTCCTTTTCCCACCTTCTGCACGACAAGGTCCACTGAGCCCTTTGGAGTGGAACTTAGCCAGGACCCAGCTTCATGGTCAGGGAGAACAGGCCACCCCCTGGGTTCATGCACAGGCCCACCCTCTTGGCTTTCATCTAACACCCTCACCACAGTTCTCCTCTGTGGGGAGTCCAGACCCAGGTCAGGAGCTCAGAGAGCTCACAGTCTAGAAGAGAAGAGCACAAGGGGACAAATGCTGGGAAGATTTGTGGAGCTCAAGGTGCCCACAGCAAGAGAAGTGGTGACGGGAGAGGGACCTGGAGGGGGAAGTACAGGCGGCTCCTTGAGAGGCCAAGGTCAGGACCACAGCCACTCAGTGATAATCACCCAGCAAACGTTTGCCTGGCACCTCCCATGGCCCTGGGGCTGTGCAGCTCCAACAGCGAAGAGGGGAACCAGTTCTGGAACTTCCGGTCCCTGGAGAGAGGGCAGCCAGTGAACCCACAAGTCACGGTCTGCAACGTGAAGCTTGTCAATTGAAAAAAATGCACAATGTTTTATTTGGAGCAACATGAGGACTGTAGCCTGGGAGACAGCATTTCAGATAGCTCTGAGGAGCTACGCTGAAGAGGCAGAGGGAAAGGTCAGTGTATATGTGATTTTGGTGAAAGGGGATACATGCAATTGGGCACACATTTTTGTAGAAGGTCACTGCTAGGCTTGTGAAGGTTACTGGTAGTCACAAGGAGTAGATGTCACCATGAAAGATTTTAGTGCTTTTTTTAGATGTGATGAAATGCAAGAATTGGGCTCATAAAATCTTCTCCTGAAAATACCTAACTATCTGATGGCTTGTCCTGCCACTTTTTCCAGAGCACAGAGTGTCTCATTCTTGATCTCCACCCTGAACTCCTTTCAGGGACTGTTAAAGGTCAGCAGTTGCAGCAACTAGTGATGTGATCCTTGTAGAGGTACATGGCAAGTGCCAATTTATAGATGACAAGCTTAACCTAACTCAGAGTTTCTACCCAGGGAGGGACTCTGGAGAGAAAGTAGGGGCTGAGGCTGGAGAGAAAGGAAAGGAAAGAATGATCAGTGAGTGTGCTTGCCCCTGGGCTGGGGGAGCTCTCGTACACTGACTCCTCTAGCCCTCACTCTGGCCCAGGGCCCGCTGCTGCTGTTAGCACTGCAGGGATAAGGGAGGTGATGGGGAGGAACATAAACGTTCCACACAGCTGGTGGGAAAATGAGCCAGGATGTGGCCCTGAAGTCTGCATCCTTCAGCCAACTGAACTACTTCAGGTATCCAATTCCCTCTCAGAGATCAATGCTCTACATGGAAAAGAGCTGGGAGAGCGTCCCAGACAAGAGGCCCTCTTTGATCAGTAAACAAAGCAGCTCCCAGCCATCCCTGTAAAGGACAGAGGAGGCTGGATAATAAGATTTTCTCCCCAAAGTTCAGCGCTGTCAGTTTCTGCTCGACTGGAACAGAGGTGGCTGGTGGCATTTCAACTCTCCTTCTGGCAGGCATTAGAGCAGCTCCTGGAAACGCAAAGGCCAGTCGGGTCTTCCAAAAACCATCACTCACAAAGCTCCCGAATTTCTAAACACTCCTCACATCCCCCAAGCCAGCCCTTCCCTCTGACGAGGGCCTGACCCTTTGGGTCTGGGGGTTTCCTCTCCCCCAGCCCATGGGGCAGAGCTGAGCCACTGGAGCATCCGGGCAGGAAAGAGCCTGTCCAGGTGCTTCACAGAACCTTCTCGGAAGCTTCTGAGTCACTTCAGCTAATCAGATGAAGAAACTTGGAGATAAAATGGGGCAAGTATTAAGGCTGGGAAATTACATTTATCAGATCTGCACATACAATTACACTATCCAAATGGTTGGGATAATGCAATCATGGGTGCAGAGCTCTTCTCTCCCTCTCCCTCTCTCTGCCTGCTCCCCACCCAGCAGTAATGAACATTAGGGGTGAGGAGGTGCAGGCAGGCTCTGTCACCTTCTCTCTCTCTCTAAAAGCCCAGGTAAGGACAGGCAGGATCCCCACCCGGCCCCCACCCCAGGTCTGAGGACCCTGCCTCAGCTTTCTAATCTCTCTCATCTTCTCCTGTGAGCTTACATGTTGTGTCAGAGGCAGGATGGAATCATCTCAGTTTAAATGAGAACCAGCCCAACCCACAAGTATTCATAACTTGCAGAATCCTGGCTTCAAGCCAAAGTCTTGCCTCTGAGTTGGCTGGTGACAGTTGGTTTACTGTTTTCTGAGTACACATCTCTTGCCAAAGGTGGTGGGGGGAGGGATGGCAATTTAAAAAGAGTGGAAAAGACCACTGGCCCAGGAGTCAGAACCCCCAGCTGGCCTCCACTTGCTGGCCTCCACTGTGCTCTTGGGGCAGGGCTCACCTCTCCTTGGCCTTCCGTCCCCTCATCTGATGGCTGATGCCTGTCAGCAAAGCCCCAAGTAACAGCTGGTGTTTGCGGGGCCAACACAAACACAAAGGCTAAAAAGCTGCTGCATTTCAAAGTCAAGGTTAAAGTAGACTGTCTCCAGGCCCCTTGTCATCCCCAGCTCTGTGGTTCTATGGGCTGAAGGGACAGAGTATATAAGTGAACCAGAGCTCACTAACCCATGGCACTGCTAACGTGCCCAGAAGTGAGGGTGACAGACTGTCCACACACACGCTCCTATGACTCAAGAACAGATGCCAATTCCAATGAGAAAGTTTTATGTGTTTCACATAAATTGATTGGGTCTATTTCTGCTAAACGCATTATCCATTCGCCACAGAACAACTATTAGAGTTAATAGAATTTGTAGCTAGAGCCATTATGCTCCAAGCAAGCCCTTCTGGGGATGACAGCATTATTGGAAGGCAGGCTTCACAGGGCCCGCCTCCCTCACTCAGAACTGTCTTCTTACTCACCTGGGGGTCTTTGTTTCCATCAGAGCCTTCCACACCCCAGCCCTGCAGGCCCAGTAAAGAACAAGTATCTAATCCGGTTCCAGAAAATCCCGTTGTCTTGTCACCTGTGGACCCTGCCGACAACCTCGTGCCAACCTGCAGGCAGAGACGGAGCTGGGACCCCTGTGTTAACTGCAGCTCTTTACCGTGTGCCAGTTTTGAAGGCAGGAGGCCCCCAGAGACCTGGGAGGGAGGCAACAAGTAAGGGTAGAAGCCCACTCACTCCAGGGGGACCCCGGATTAGATTCCTGGCCTCATTGCATCATTAATGGAAAATAACCAGTGACCATCTAGGAGTGCACGAATGTAGAAGTGAGCGGGTCAGCTGTCGGGGACCTAGATCCAGCCCAGGGTTTCTCCAGGTGTGTTCTCATGTTATCTGTTTCATTCACCTGGCAGGGTGAGAGGGGACCTACGAGTGCTCCTGGTTAAAATGCAGATTCCTGGGCCCGGCAGATCTGTAAAATCACCATGTCTGAGGATGAGAGGGCAAACTCTGCCTTTTTAACAAACTCAGAAGGAAATCCTGGTTTAAAGCAGAGTTTAGGAGCCCCAGACCACAGCCTGACATCCTCGATACAGATGGGCGTGGACCTGGAGACGGAGAGGAGGTGGGCTCAGAGCCACACAGCCCGCTCTGAGGGTTTAGTTCTCAGACAGCAAAGGCCTTGTCTCCTGTGTCTCCTCTTCACACAGAAATAATAACCACGATCTCTGAGCACCACCGGGTGCAGGAAGTACGTAGGACTCTTTCATATACATTATCTCATTTGCTTGTATGATAATATTATCCCCCACTGACAGTTGAGGAGCATGATGTCCACAAAGAAGGAGTAACTTGCCCTAAGTTATACCAGCTGTGTGAAAGGCTAAAGAATGTTTCTTTAAAACACATGAAAAATAAAGTTTCCTAAGCCAGATAACATTCAGAAGGGCAAAGTTTCCTTAAAGAAACCTTAAAAAGAATCCCACTGTTGAGTGGGTTTTCTGGAGGAATCTCTCTTCTCTGAAACACCCTGAACTGAAAATGTCAGTTTTTGTTTAAACAGAACCTAGAGGTATCTTCACTAACATTCAAAACAGTGCAGCAGGCGTACAAGGCACTCCCGCACGTGTAAGATAGCTGATCATTGCAGCTAATTGGCATCTTTCCGTGCACCCCGGCCTTCATGGGTGCACATGAAAGGCACTTCTATCGGCACTCATTCAGTTGGGGGGAACACCTCTTTAAGAGTTGGGCAGATTCTGTAGACATAATCCTTGGAACCCTTCGGTCACTGGCCGTCTCCCTGCTCAGCTGGCCTGCTGTTAAACCATGTGCTGTGAGTTCTCTCGTTCACTAATTTTAGATTATCACCTATTTATAGCCAGCGTGCTGTGATGACGCAGGAAGCACAAGCCCTAACAAGACCCATGGGTCCCAGTCACTGCAGCAGCTTCGGCGCCCTTCCTGTTAGGCTGTCATGCTTCATTTGGGCACAGGCTCCCTTCCCCGGGAGCCAGCATGGCCATGCTCCGGGGAGGCAGGTGGCGTGGAACTGACTCGGGACTCATGATCCCTGCTACTCAAGTCCCTCTCAGAGCAGTCAGCATCCCCAGGAGGTGGCTGACACCAAGGCCCAGGAGCTGCTTGGTGGCTGAGGGAGAGGCAGCACTTCCGCAGGGACCTGGTGATGGTGGAGGGAGGCACTAAAGCCTGGATGAGAGGCTGAGCTCCCTCCCTGGGCAGCAGAGTCTCATGGGTTTGCAAGTGCCCCCTTTCCTCTGCACACCTGTGTTTCCAGCTACTAAGAACACTTGGGATCACTTATATGATCCTTACAGCCTCTCCCCTCACCCAGTCCCCCAGGATAGATATCACCATTCGGGTCCCAACTCTACCACTTACTCAAAACCATTTCCTTCTCCTTCCTGTGCCTTTGTTTCCTCACATTAAAAAATGGAGCTTATGTTCTTCAGGTTTCCATCGCACAGGTCTGATGAAAGGTTCACATGAGTGAATCGGTGTCAAGGGCTTAGAGAGGCGCTTGGCCCAAAGTGCACTGCATGAGCCGTGCATTCTAAATGAGCCATGCCCATTCGAAAACTCAGGAGACATAATCAGAAGGGTTATGCCGCCTGCCCTAGCAGTCAACTGCAGAGCCAGGGTTCCCACTAAGTCAGCTCGCCCCAAAGTTGTCAGCTTCCATGCCCATTAGGAACAATCCCAAACACCACCCAGCTGCTGACCATGGTCAGGGAGATGCTCCTGCTACGTCCAGATTGGCTTTATCCATCTTCTTTCCACTCGGAGATGCAACTGAGTGTTCAATAGAGAAGACATCATTGCTTTCTAATGTGTTCACAGAGCCCTGAATCTCAGTCCCAGGAAAAAAAACAAAAGTCACACGAAGCCGAGTTTAATTTAACAAGTCTGTATTGGTGCCTGCTCTGTATCAAGCCCTGTGCTAGATGCCTCGGGGCCTGCAGCTGGGAACAATCCAAAGTGCCCCTCATGGAAAATACAGCACCCAGAGCTGGGCCCACATAAACCTGACAGGAAGCCAGTGCTACCCCAACACAGGGATCCCTTTCCAGCATCCCTTTCTGAGCACAGCTAATAATCAGACTTGTCCCCCAAGCCCCGGCTCTGACTTCACCCTGCCCTGTGGTGCAAAGGTCTCTATCCAAGATTGGAGCATTGCCAATTATGCTGAACTGAGCATCATTTTTAAAGAGAAATCCAGTGTCCGTTGAGAAAGCAACAAATCAGTAGTGGACTTCATAACTTCCCGATAACCTTCCGACCCTGGGCCCCACTGGAAAAATAGTGCAGCAGCATCCAGCTCTGACAGACTCAACAACGCCTCGGGAACCTCCAGGCCAATGTGATGTGCTGGTTGGCATTATAGCAAAGCTGCAGACAAAATGCCTTCACACCATGCCACGGCCCTTTTAGCAACAGAGAGGACCCATTGCCTTTCCCTCTCTTCTTGGCTGGCCTGAGAAAACATGTTGTTTTTTCCCATTTGTTTCAGTGAAAGGTTACATAAATGGTAGACAATAAATGATTCGGGAACTCCGATCCCAGCACGTCTTAGTATCGTTTAGCTCCAAGACCAGCAGGATGCAAAGGCCCCTCCATCAGTGCAGGTGCATTAAGCACTTGTTATTTGGGAAGTCCACTTTTAATTATCATCCTTCCCTCAGACTTGCTGGTTCTGCCTGCAAAACAACCCCACGTCCCCTCAGAGCCTATTCAGCTCTTTGCTTTTCGCAGCAAAGCTTCAGTGATCCTAGACAGAAAGACTTTTTTTTAAATTTGCTTGGGCACAGAACTGGACAGAGAAACTATGATAAGAATGATGGCTGAAATGCTAATGCTAGGTCCCAAAAGTCAGCTCCTTTTTGCCTGCCCCTACGTTGCCAAGAAGTGGGACCACCTTAGCCATCACTGATTCAGAGAAGAGAGAGGGGGCACAGAGAAGAACTCAGCCCAGCCAGTGTCCTCCAAGCTGGGTGCTCACAGAAAAGGTGAGGCCAAAGAAAGCACTGGCTTCTAAGGAGGAATTTGAGTTATGCAGATAGTTATCTATTGCTCTGTAACAAATTACCATAGACATAGTGGCTTAAAACAACACATATTTATTATATCAGTTTCTGGGGGTCAAGAAACAAGGTACAGTCTAGCTGGGTCCTCTGCTTCATAGTTTCTCATAAAGTTCCATAAGGTGTTCACCAGGGCTGGGTCTCATCTGAAACCTCAACTAGAGAAAGAATTACTCCCAAGTTGATGTGGTTGTTAGTAGTTCCTGGAGAAGCTGTTGATGAGAGAGAGAAAGAGAGACAGAGAGAGAGACAGGGAGTCTGCCAGCAAGATGGAGGTTACGATCTTATGTCACATGGTCATGGAAATAATATCCCATCACCTTTGCCATATTCTTTTGGTTAGAAGCAACTCAGAAGTCTTGCCTGTACTCAAAGGGAGGGGATTATGCAAGGCTGTGGCCACCAGGAGGTAGAGACCATTTGGGCCCCCTAACAACCTACCTGCAGTGGCTTTTGTATGCGGGAGAGCAACCAGTCACCAGGAAGCTCTGAGAGTTCATTGTGGAGTCTGATGGGCCAAAATCTTAGCAGCAATCTTAAGCCTCTCTGTTCAATATTCCATAGACACTCAAATATCACAAAGTACCTACTGAGTGTCAGTCCATAGCCAGATGGAAAATGAATCAGAAAGAATCTTAGAGACCGTGGTTCCAGCTAGGGGACTTCAGGAGAGTCAAATATTATCAGCCCCAGTGTTTTCTTTATCCCTAAAGTAGGGATAATAATTACCTGCCACGGTTCTTTCTCAGAGCTGGCTATTGTGGTGAGCAAATGAGATCATTTGCTTTGAAAGGTATAAAAGAATATACTAATATAAAGTGTGTGATATTATTATTAACATTATCAAACTACATTACAGAAAAGATTGGGCCAATTCATTTCTCCTTCATAGACTGCCTTCTATACATTTTCAGTTCATTTATAATCCTCCTCCTCCACCTGTGAGCTGTGCAGTCTTTTCTTTATACATATGTGTTCTAGGCATATTTTTCCTTATTTTTTTTTTTGCAAAACTTTCAAGCACATTCTAATTTTTGACCTCTTAAAACCAACCATGTTAAGGGAAAAGGGGGACAGCTTTTGCATGTTGGATCCTTTTGTTCAATCAGTTCCTCCAACCCATTAGATCATCAATTTGTAGATGAAATCCTCACACTCAACTTGGGGGAAACATGTAACTTGAATGAGGACATAGAAGAATGCCTCCAGAAGACCCACTCCTTAATACAAATTGAAAGAGGGTCTCTAGTCTTTCAAAGCCTGTCAGAATCTCAGAAATAATGGGGACTCCAGAACTTTCTCCAGGACAGCTTTCTAAACCAATCCAGGCGTTTGGGTCTGAAAGGCCTGATTTGGTTTTTATAGTGAATAGTGACTTTGTAATAATGTAATAACATATTTTATTCATTTAATTTTTATTTATTATTAAGTGACTGACAGAATAATCCAATTCTGGGATTAAGGTTCATAAATAAGGAAAATAAGGCACAGCTTGGGCTTGTCCAGCAACACAACTGAAAGTCAGAAGAGCTCCCTGAAAAAGAGAAGCACTTCTTTTCCTTCACCCAGATTTCTGACTTGGATCCTAATAACTAGTCCACTCAGTCTATCAGCCAATCAGCTCCATCAACCATGGGGCCAGGGGTGTGTTCATACTGCTAAAGAGCAGGATTTGAGCATTTCCTTAGAGACCCACTTAAGCCCACTTAAGCCTCAGAACCAAACCCGTTGTGTGTAACGCCCATATGAGTGAGTCCACAGCACCCATCTCAATATCCAATACTTTATTAACACAGCTCTGGCCTGACTCCAACTCGGGAAATAACCAAATTAGCCCCGAGACCTCCCTTAACTTAATTTTTACAGTTCTGCTTTCAGGATGGTGTTTTTCCTGTGACATTTCTTCTCTCATGTGTTACTCACTTTCCCTCAGGGAACAGAGGGTGGCTGAGAACACAAGGAGCCATCACAGGAGCCATTAAAAACTGCCTCAGATGGCTGGGTGTCAGAGCTGTTCAGGGTAATTCAGTCCTGAAGCAGCTTTTATCTCAACAGCCCAGACTAGCTGCCCTGTTGATGGGGGGCTGGCCCGTTGCAAGGTTCTTCTTCAGGAAGGGATGTCTGCTCCCAGCAGAGAGGGATGTGGGCCTCTGGTCTTTGCTCCCCGGGAGACCTCAGCTTCTGCAGGCATCCTGCCCACCCAGAGGGACTGTGTGATGCCCCTAGGAGACAAGGATGTAAAAGTGAAAAGAGATCATTGTGTGAGCACGTCTAGCACAAAAGACAGAGCTGCTGTTATTACTACCGTTGTTACCCGCTCCTAACTTATCATCATCAGAACAGAATAGGAGAGAAAGGACCAGGAAGCAATGCATGAAGAAACAAGGGGTGTGTGTGTGCGTGTGTAGGTGCAAATAGTTCAGTGTGAGAAACAAGCTAGAACAACATGGAGAATTGATCAAATGAAAAAATGTTGTAAAAAGAATAAATGTGATGGTCCCCTCCTCATTTTTTCTCTATAATCACAAGCCAGTTGTTAAACTTTTCTGCCTGGTTGACCATCTTATGAGATAAAAGTAACAATTCTTCCCCATTCCCTATCTACTGATCTAACATGTTTTTAAGACAATAAACAAACTGGAGAGTGGAAGTGACCCATCAACGTACTGTAATTCAGTACACTGGAATAGGGGGCCAAAGATTCCCAGCTCTGTTGGTGAAAAACCACAACAACATCCTTTTATCTGAGGTTAGAAGATTCTTCTAGTACCTTCCACCATCCACCAAATATAAGTATCAAATGTGAATACATTCCAAAACTCTGAAATAAAGATTTTGTGCATCTAACTGCCCCTCAGTCTAATGCACAGAGATTCTCCATGCATTCTCACAGCCTCACCCAACACTAGATACCACATAAGACTAATAGAACATCCTGAAGCCCTAAGAAAGTAAACCTGACAATAAAGAGAAGAGAAAGTGAGTTAATAGAAAATATTTATGTCTGCAGTCATTTAGTAAAGGGTCAAATAGCCCCAGTCAACTTAAGTCCAAATGGCACTATCACAAAGAAGTTAAATTATACTTAGTGGGCTCTATCCAATAAAAAAAAAAAGGCAGAATATGATGCAACAGTAAGTTGTAGACCACAGTTACTGGGGATGTCCCCGAGATGAAATCTGAAAAAACACTTGCAGTTCCAAGAGTAGAAATAAAGGTGAGGAGCCTGACCACAGAGATATCAAGTGATTCCTAAATTTAAAAACAATTTAAGGATCCTGGAACGATGCACAGCACCATTGGTGGTAACAGCATGGTTTTTTTTTAATCTCTCTGAGTCTCTATGCAAAAATTGAGCAAACACATATCAAAACTGAAAACCCATGGATATTTACAACAAAAATTTTTGAGTAAGGTAGTCCCTTCCAACTCCCAAATACAAGGGAGTGAGGACAAAGCACCATAAAGTGTATGAGTAACTGTAGAATATTCTAATTCCATTATCACCTTTGTTCTTGAGAAGCAAGATTCGCAGTGTGGAAAAATAAATACAGATGTAATATAGAAGAGATTAAATTAAAAACCCTCTAGTTCTGAATTTGATTTGGAACTGTCAATGTAAACTCATGGATAC
Source organism: Cervus canadensis (assembly GCF_019320065.1). Lineage (NCBI taxonomy): Eukaryota > Metazoa > Chordata > Mammalia > Artiodactyla > Cervidae > Cervus > Cervus canadensis. Next base: position 64,108,980 of record NC_057390.1, on the reverse strand, counting down.
TTTGTCATATAAATGTGTATACACACACACACACACACACGTGTATACAGCCTGTGTATTTCCTAGCTCTGTCCACTAAAAAAGCCTAGAAACAATCACAAACCCACTAGCAATAAGTGTCTATAGCACCCAGATTGTATACTTAAAATGCCTTTTTTCATGAAAAGAAACCAAAGTTTTTGAAAAAATGGCTGAGCCCAGGTCTGGGTAAGGAACATTTCATCACACCAGATGTCAAGGGGCCAAAGGACACAGCTTAACTACTAAACAACAACAACAACAACAAAAAGAACTCAGGAAGCTACCACTCACCAAAAATGTGACAATTTGAGCTATTAAGAAATAATAATTATTAATTAAAACTCAGAATATGTTTAAATTCATGTACTCAAAGTGATATACAAACAACTAGTCAACTTCAGAGCATGATAGATGACCAATTCATTCCCTTGAATACTCCAAATAAGGAGAAAGAACTGAGCATTTATCTGCCTTTCCTATATGAACTGTATCACTGGGTAACCAAATAGTAGGTGAGAAGAAGCACCTCTTTAAAAATATATTCTAACTAATAAGGCAAAAGGATATAATCTGAATATCATTATTTTGCAGCTCTCAGTGAATAAACATATCCAGGCATTATGCTTCAACAACTGCGAACGTCAAAAAAAGACAGAAATAATCAGACATTGATCTGGTATCTGGAAGGGGTTGCTGCTCCATTGTTTAAAGAGTTAAAATGTTTAACCTCACAATAGGAACAGTGTGTGTATTGTTTTCATTTTGCCCTGTTAAGGGGAACAACTGGTTGATTTTCATTATTTACTCACAAAAAGGGTTACTTCCTCCAATTTATAATAAAGAATAGTGTCAGATATATTTATGGATGGTGAATGACTATATTTGCTTGGATTTGGGGTCATTATTTAGTTTAATGGGATCTACAGTGGCCATCAAAATGGTTCAGTATGCCACAGCTCCCATGAAGTTCAGCTCAGTCAACAAATATGGATAAAATTCAATTCCATGGATCAGAATCAAAATAGTATAAAAGATCCACAAGAGCCATTGAGCTCACTTCCATGGCACAACCATATAGGCCTTCGACGTGAGGCAGATCCTTATTATTGTGATTAACAGTGATAGTTGAGAACTTATTTTCCTTTGTATCACGCTTTATTTCTTTGCATTTAATTGAGCAGATGAGATGGCTTAGGAACAGTAATAAAACCAGCACAATCACCATCTAGCCTATTTTTTTAACATTGTGCTGTATATTACTAATTGATTTGTTTCTTCTTGGAGGATGCTACAATATAGTTAAAATGAAACCCAGTGCTTAATGGATTTTTCTTTACTCAGCTGCCTATAACCAATCAGTATTTTGATGTTTGTGGGTTCTTTACACAATTTAGATGTGAGTGAGTATTAAACTAGGTTTCCAGTGTGTGGTATAAGTGAGAGCAAGATAAAGCAACTCTTTTTTCTCTTTCTCTCTCTCTCTCATAAATGAGTTTTAATACAATAGTTTGGTGTTTTGTTTTGGTTTTTAAGTAAGAGAAGAGGAAAGAGCCAGGCTTCTTTCCTCCCCGGCTTCTTCCCTCCCGTGCTCCCAATCCAGGCTGCTCCTTGCGGGCCATCTAATCCTCCTACAGCTCCATGGAGCCTCAGGGATTAATGTAGACTCTCAGCTGGGGAAACACGAGGACCCTTGGACTCTCAGATTGGCAGCTCACATCAAGCCCACCTCACTGCCAGTCTCACTATGACCTTGATCTTCTCTTTAAAAACCAAGATTTTACCTCGTTGCTTTTTACCCAGTCCCTCTCATATGTCTGCTGGTTGACCTTGTAAACATTCCAGTTACTGGACTTCTCTTTTGACACCCCTTGGCTCCCCATGACCTCTCAGGGGACCAGAGTCCTGACACTAATCACCTGCTTTCCCTGGTTTGTGCCTATGACTCCAAAACCCACACTCTGCTAGGCTAAGCCACTGTGTTACCTTCTAGAACTGAGGGTCTACCTACCACATACCCTGAGCCGACTCACCTCTCCCCTCATGGTGGCCTGCCTGCTCTCTGGGCCTGAGCAACGTTGTTTGGATTTAACTGAGCCCTGGGCTCATGGATTTATAAGGAAAATAAAACCAGACTCACAGAAAGTTTCCATGAGGATTTTATGGTAGTTGTAGCACCTTTTTAAGTCTTGAACTTAAACTCAGAAGATCTATGTTTCACTCCTAGCTTAACTATTTATCCACTCTGCACACAGCAGTCTAACTCTCCTGGGAAAGTTTTCACAAAATGCAAATATTGTCCTTCCTCTATATGAATCTGAATCTTCAGGGCCCTGAAACTGGTATGTTTAAAGGTCCTTAGGTGGTTTGGGAACCACTAAATTCAGAGATCTCCAGGGTCGTCCCATCTTGCTGTGGTATTCTGTGGTGTCTGTGAGATTCCAGGCAGATGAGCAAAGAGAACCAACAGGATGAAGCTTCAGCAAGGCAAGCCCATACACAGCAGAAGCAGGACAGCTCTTGTTCAGTGAGCAATAAACTCAGAAACCCCATACCCCTAAGAAGTGCTGCTTGTGGGACCCAGAAATTAATTCCAAACAACCTTGGGCAGATTTATGAGAATCAGAGCCATCGAAGGGAGCAAAGAGGACCTCCATGCCTTGAAGGCTGTGGGTGCAACAGACCTCGGCTGGATGAATCATGGGTCTGACCTGGGATGGCGAATCCTCATTCTGTGGAATCCACTTCAGAAAAAGTTCCCGCTCTGGACTTTTCCATCTGCAGTTGCTGAAAATGAAAACATAATTTTGTGTATAGAAACCACCTGAGACTAATAATATATGTCCAATGAGTTGGGAAAATACTGGTCCTTTTACTGAGAAACAGCCTTAGAGTCCCTTCTTTATGGACTGAAGAATGTAAATCTTGAGACTGGGCGTCTGCTTTCCTACAGTCAAAAATTGAACAGGAAGTTACACACTTTATAAACTATATTCTTTATGCATCTCTAATGCATAATGTTCTTCTAAGCACTTTGCTTAGGTCATCATTTAATACTCATAGCACGTCTAAGTACTGGGTATTGTATCTCCACTTGTTCAGCTTAAGAAACTGAGGCTCAGAGAGGCCACCGAGTTTACCCCAGTTTTCACACCTCATCAGGGGTAAAATCCAATGAGAAAAATTGGCCCACCTGGATTAAAAGCCCATGCCCCTCTTCCTACCTCATCAGATGCCCAACTTGGCCAGGAAGTAGAAACCCAGCCTCTCTGAGAACATCTCAGAACCTTCAGAACAATGTTAAGTGAGGCTGGAGTTAGAAGAGGTCCTGCTGAAGACAAACGCTCAGCTAGGGTGCCAAGTCCATGCCTTCTTTTAGCTGTCTTCCTCAGCACACTCTCCACAGGGAGAAAACATATTTATATTTATGTCTGAATTCTTTGATTTCCAGGACCAAACTAACTAAATGAACCACCATGCTCTGCCCCAGATTGACAAGGCTGCCCCCAAACCCAGGCTGCTTGCTATAGGCACAGACTGACCTGCAGAATAGACTTAGAGGAGCTAGAGACCATGGGGTGGAATGGACTTTTAAACTTCTTTTCTGAGCTTTCCTTTTTCTTCCTGCTCCTACCCTCATCCCCAGTTCACTGAGTTTAAATTCCTTGGTGCTGTTGGCAGGGAGATCCATATTCACAGAAACTCTGGCCACTTTTCCCATTGTCAGGAACAGCACCAGCCTTGGTTGTAGGCAGGAGTCAGCAACGTAGCTTATTACATTTTTAGAGTTTTAGATATTATAATAACCTTTCATACCCCTCATTTCCCTTTAATTCTCATTCCAATCTAGCCCCTTTCACAGACAAAAAAGAAGATAATCAAGGTCGCATAATCACCAAGTGATGAGGCTGCTCCCAAACCCAAATGTTCTTGCTGATTTCGGGGTCCATGACCTTACCACATCCCCCCACACCACCACCTTCGCCCCCTGCACAGCCCACACATGTAATTTGAGCACTGGAAAGGGTGAAAGGTCAACTGGCCATGACAGCTCTGCTGAAAAGCTTCCAGTAAAGAGTCAGTCCTTTGAATTAACAGATTACCCCCTTACAATGCAAACAGATGAGAAAATTAACACTCAAGCATTCACACCAAAGATGAATGGATTCATCACCTTCTTGCCCTTGAAACGACCTTCAGAAACCAAATAGAAATCAACATCTTTCTTTGAAGAAAATGAAGCCAAGAAAAGTCCTGAGGGCTCAGTATTGAGTAGCTGTGTGTGCATTGGAACCCCAACTAGAGCTTTGCTCTCCTGACCCTGGGCTGGGGCAGCATCACAAAAGCCTACCACAACCAGCCTGGTTTTTAGATTATCAAAACTGCCCTCATGTAATCTCAATCTGATTGCTGATAATTAGCAACCCAAGTTAACCTTTCATTTTTGCATCAAGTTAGTTGAAAGTGATCAAAAGAATTTTATGTTTTAGCGAACAAAGCTATATACAGCCAAATTAATTTTTTCATAATTTTCTGTAGGTAAGATTCAACTTCATCTCTTTAAAGGGAAATAATTTCTCCAATCTTATAATGAGATTTTAGTATTTTAAGTAAAAGTAACTTTATCAAGAGCACATTTGGGGGAAAAGTTTTTATAGATTTTAAACACATTAGAATTCCCACCAGGATGAAATCTGACAATTCTCCAAGGTCCAGCCTGACTCAAAAATGAAATGTATGGAAGGAGGTGGTCCAGCGGCTGTGGAGGGGTGGAGGTGTGCTGAGTGTTCCTGAGACACCCCCAGAAGGCCACCGAAGAGCATTGGGTGCTCTGAGTGAGGACAAACCACCAGGCGGTGGTGAGGGGCTTGGAAAAGGAGGACATGCCTCAGAGGCACAAGTAATCCATTTCCTATTTTTTACAGTAAATAGCACAGAGCTGTTTCCAATGTGTTTCCAGGCCCAACCAATGAGGGGAAGGATGGCATGGAGCTGACTCTGTGCCCAGTTTATTCTTTTGAACTTCTTCAGGCTGAGAGGATCCTGTATGCAGAAGTCAGGTTAGACCCAGTCACAATAGCACAGATTGAGCACCTCTTGTTTGCCTAGTACTGTCCTGGACCTGGTGAGAACCAGGAGGGGATCTAACCTCCGCTTGTGCCTGCCTCACCTGAGAGGAGTCTCCTCTCCCTCCTCAGAACTCTCACAGTGCAGAGTTAGCTGGACCCTTCTGTGGCTCTTTTTCCCTTACTGGCCTGTGTTGTTGCATCCCTTTGGGTCTCCTTTTAGTCACCTGTAAGTCTGTGAAGGCCAGGGTCCAGTCTGCTCCATGTGTGTGTCTCTGCCTCTGGTCCAGGGCCTGGCACACAGCAGATCCTCACAGAAGCTTCCAGTTCGAATGACTGATTAGTGTTCCTTGCCCCGACCTTGGTGCCATCCTGGAACAGCGGCTTGGCGCCATGGAGCCGACAGATCAGAGGCAGCGAGGGAAACCCCTGGAGAAGGGAGGGCCAGGCCAAGTGAGTGATTGCCTTTCCTCTTGTGTGCAGTTCACTGGCTGTTCACCACATGCGGGGCCAGTGGGCCCCACGGCCCCACGCAGGCCCAGTGCAACAACGCCTACCGGAACTCCAACCTGAGCGTGGTGGTGGGGAGCGAGGGGCCCCTGAAGGGCATCCAGACCTGGAAAGTGCCAGCCACCGACACCTACAGGTGGGTATGGAGCAGGGGAGGGTCAAGGGCAGACCCGCCCTCCTGAAGAGAACTGGGGTCCTACCTGTGGGTGCATGCCTGACCCGCTGGAGTGCCCAGGCAGGCCAAGGCCAGAGACTCTGGCCCACATCGGAGGTGAGGGCTGGAGACGGGGAGGTTGGGGATAATGGAATATGGCAGGAAAGGTAGCCATGTCCTTGGTCTGCCAGGTGCCCACACCACAGACCATTTGTGGAGACGATATGCATGCATGAGCTAGGTTCAGAGCGTTCTCTAGTTTTATTAATAATAATTATAATTTGAATGGGCTGTTCTTTGACTATTACTTCATGCTGTTCAAATGCGGCAATAAATGTCAAAATGTTTGGGAAACAAAAGTATGATACACATGAAAGATGTTTCTTATCCTTGAGCCTCCTTTCCTGGGCCTTCATTGTTTGCTAGTAAAGCAACTATTCTTGAATTCTCATCCCAGGCCCTATCCCCACCTTAGAACATTCCACTAGAGCAAGGCCAGGCTGAGGGAGGCCCAACTCCAGCGGGAAGACAGCTAAGCCAAGCTGATGGCGAGGCTTCTAGCCCTGAACAGGCATCGCAATGACAGGAAGGCCAGATATTTGCATGAACGATGGCATAATTACGCTTCCTATTTACGCAGCCCAGCCATGTGCTGTACAAGGCCCAGATTGCTGGCCCTACTCGGAAAGTAAAAAAGTGAAAGTGTTAGTCACTCAATTGTATCTGATTCTTTGACTCCTCTGTCCACGGGATTTCCCCGGGGAAAAATACTGGAGTGGCAACACAGGGTGGTGATATTGTGGCAATTCACGTAGATCTGATCACGTAGATCAGAGTTGCCATTTCCTTCTCCAGGGGATCTTCCTGACCCAGGGATTGAACTCATGTAGATCTCCTGCATTAGCAGGCAGATTCTTTACCATCTGAGCCACTAGGAAAGCCTTTCAAAGAGTATGATTATATAGGTCTGGAGTGGGGCTCAAGAATAAGCATTTCCTTTTTTTCATGCTAAACATTTTTACTTTAATGAAGCAAATATGACAACACATTGGCATTTACTGGATGCAGGTTGAGGAGGGAGACATAAGTGATATTCACTGTACTCATGGAATCCATCCACACATTCGTTCATCGAGAATATGAATTTCTCACAAGTTCTCAGGTGATGCTGATGCCATCCCCAAAAACCGCTGGGTTCATCACACCCCAGACTGTCATCTTCTCACAGCTCAATGACGGAGGCAAGGTCAATGCCACAATCCTCCTTTTACAAAGGAGGGAACTGAAGCTCAGAGTCAGGAGCCTCCCCACAGCCATGGGGTCCAGAAATTGCCTCCAGGCCCAGACTTCTGAGGCCCAGCCGGTGGAGGCTCCTTGCACAGCACGTGGCTGGGCTGCATAAACAGGAAGCATAATTATGCCATCGTTCATGCAAATGCCCGCTCCTCTCCCCTTCCCAGAGGGAAGTGGGAAATGAGCTGCTTCCCTTCCTGCAGTCCCCAACACCCGCCTCCTGCGCCCCGTACAGCCTCAGCCCCCGGGGAAGAAAGGAGCTTCTCAGGTTGCCCTGCTTTCTGTGCAGTCCCAGCCCCTGGGACCTCGTGTAAATGCGTTCTGGGGAAAGCCTAAGTGCTTTTTAAATGACATTCCGGGCAGGAATGCAATAACAAGGTTTGGCTGCAATGAGATTAGCAGCTCCAGGTTCCACAAATCCCCAGTAAATGGCCGAAGACATCCGGCTACCCCTGCCCCTACCGCACTGAGCAGGCCGGGCCTCCCTTCCTGCCTGGCTGATTTTCCAGAGGTCACCCACTGTCCTAGAGAGAAGAGGATGCATGTTTGTTGAGGACCCACTAGGTATTTCTCCTCCTTGTAACAATGAAGTAGATGTCATTATTATTGTTTTTATCTGTATCCCCTTGTTTCCATATGAAGAAACTGGAGTCAGGAAGTTAAGCAACAGATCTAAGGCCACATGTATGTGTGTGCATGCATATGTGCTAAGTCACTTCAGTCGTGTCCGACTCTTTGTAAGAGTGGAACTGTATCCCACCAGCTCTCTGTCCATGAGATTCTCCTGGCAAGAATACTGGAGTGGATTGTCATTTCCTCCTCCAGGGGATCTTCCTGACCCAGAGATCTAACCCTCATCTCTTACATCTCCTGCATTGGCAAATGGGTTCTTTACCACTGGCGCCACCTGGGAAGCCCCCCTAAGGTCCCCCTAAGCCCCCCTAAAGGCCCCCTCAGTGACAAAGATGGAATTTGAACCAAGGACCCTCAGGCTCAAAGCATTTGTGTTCCCTCCATTAAAGCTCACATCTGGACTTTGAGATGCAAGAAACAGGAAATGGGGCAAGGGGATCCTTAGGACCCAAGCAGCACCCACCTCCCGGAAACCTCCAGAAATGAGAGCCTGGGAGGGGAGGCCCCACTGCCTGAAGGGAGACTGGCCAGCCCAGCACTTGGTGTAAATCCCCACATGTGAAAAGCAACATGAGGAAGGCGGCAGAGGAGTGGCAAGGCAGACAGAGACCTCAACAGTTACCTCCAGCAAGACCCACTGTCCCATCCTTGCCCAGGGCGACTCCCAAGTTAGACTGGCTCAAAGTCCCCTGAGACTTACAGAGGTCCTCTTAGGCTGTGTTTCCCCTGAGATAGGGTGAATCAGACCCACTTCCAAACTTGGGCAGGTCATTTAATCCCTTGAGACTCTGTTTCTCCATCTGTTAAAGGTGAGGGTTGGGAGTTGCTGACACCTGTCCAGCTGGTTGCAAAGATCATGTACAGGTACCTCGCACGTGTCCTGCATGTGATAGGTGCTTCCCAGCCCAACATCTGCAAGAAATCTGCTGGAGTAACCATGGTGTCAGGCAGTGGCCGGACAGCATTTCCAGAACAGCAATAGTTCCCAACTTCTGTGCTTCCGAGGACTTTTTTATGGCCTTTTGAAAGATTGTGCCTGCCAAACTACACTTATTAAATAATAATTAATTCATTTCCCCATTTTTTATTAATCACAGCCATATCTAAGTCTAGCCAGGTTTCTGATCTACGTGAATTGCCACAATATCACCACCCTGTGTTGCAATAAGCCCAGCCCAAATGGGAGAACTATTTCCATTTCTCTCTTTGGAATGTTGAGACTAGCTAGCTTGAAGCCCCCAGCACTGCCTACTGCACACTCCCCAGAAACACACACAGGAGCTATTTTTCTGTTGAAGCAAGACACCAAAATGCCCACGTTTCTAAAGGGGACTTTTTGAACTGGCCTGAGAAGCATCATGTCAAAATGAAAGAATCAAAGCCCCAAAATGTTTGGTTTGGGTTTTGTTGTTGCTGTAGACTCCTTGTTTTTTAACCCAACAAAGGCTGTTACAGATATTCTTGACCCTTATCTAATCCTTGACCTTAGATGAGGCTCGAAACTTGAACAATAATGTCTGTTGGTCACATAATGTCACATCAAAGAAGCAGACCATTTGATGATGTGCTATAAATCATTATAGCACATCAAAGTGCTATGCGTGCATGCATGCTTAGTCGCTTCAGTAGTGTCTGACTCTTTGCAACCCATGGACTGTAGTCCATCAGGCTCCTCTGTCCATGGAATTTTCCAGGCAAGAATACTGGAGTGGTTTGCCATTTTCTCCTCCAGGGGATCTTCCCAACCTGGTGACTGAACTTGTGTCTCCTGTGTCTCCTGCATTGGCAGGTGGATTCCTTACCCGCTGAGCCACCTGGGAGGCCCCAAAGTGCTATAGACTGCATCAAAATGTCCCCCAGTCAGAATATCCAGGTTGAGGGGTCAGGTGCCTTTTTTCTGGAAGATATTTTCTCCATGGTAACTAGTACTAGTCCTTATTTAGTAAGTACAGTTCATCTAGTGAGACAAACTGGACACACAGAAGACAGATGTGATCGAAGGTTCTTGAGAACAGGAAGGCTGGGAGCATTCCTTAGGGAGTCCATCTATTCCTGGAAGAGTGTGGCACTCACCTAGTGCTGTCTGACTGCAGCCTGAGACCTGGCACTATTATTGCTCCAGTCAAGGACTCTACCTATTGATCGGAGCGGTTAAGGAAAAGAAACTACTACTTACCAAGCACCTACTGTCTACCAAGGTGGGGTATCATTGTCTGAGGCTTCCTCAGGGATGCATACAGGCGAAAACACCCCCACTCTTTTTTTTTAACTAATTTTTATTGGAGTATAGTTATTTACAATGTTGTGTTAGTTTCTACTGTATAGCACAGTGAATCAGTTATACATTTATCTGCTCTTTTTTAGATTCTTTTCCCATATAGGTCATTACAGAGTATTGAGTAGAGCTCCCTGTGCTGTATAGTAGGTTCTTATGTATGCGTGTTAGTTGCTCAGTCGCGTCCAACCATTTACAACCCTGTGGACTGCAGCCCACCAGGATCCTCTATCCGTGGAATTCTCCAGACAAGAATACTGGAGTGGGTAGCCATTTCCTCCTCCAGGGGATCTTCCCGACCCAGGGATGGAACCCGAGTCTCCTGCACTGCAGGCAGATTCTTACCATCTAAGCCACCAGGGAAGCCCAGGTTCTTACTAGTTACCTATTTTATATCACACTGAAAGCGTGCGCACACACACAGATACACACACTGCTGTCCTGTCCTGAGCTTCCCCTTCCCCTAGATTTTCTACTTTCTCTGTCAAAACAGAAGAGGTGTCCACACCTGCTCTCCTCCTGCTCTGCAAATCTCAGAGAACCATACTAAGCGCCTCTTAGGACACTGTGCCTGACACCTAAGTATATAAAGGGTACAAGATCCAGTCTTTGCCCCCAAAGGAGCCCCAGCCAATGGCAGACATAGGAACAAAGCATTTTGGTGTGAGGTACAAATGCCACACCGGAGGTTTACACACCGCCCTGCCGTCAGAGGCCAGGCGAAGGGCCTGAGTTCATGGGTGGCTTCCACAAGGAGACAGAAGCCTGAGTTTCAGTCTTGAAGGTGACAGAGTTGTCTATGAAGAAGAGGGGAGGGCCTTCCTGGTGGGAAGAACCCCTGGGGGAGCCGGGGCTGCAGAAGCTGAGGCAAGACCTAGCTCTGAGGCTACAGCCTCACCTCCCAGATGCATTTTGCTCCTTCTGGTGATGCCGTGATGAGGAGAAAAACAAGCAGGGAGGCAGGGAGAGCAGAGGGAAGTCTGCTGAGGTCTTCTAGGCTAGAGTCAAGTGGGGTTAGACCAGGGCAGGGGAAGCATGGTGAGAGGGGTTGATACATTTGGGAGGTAGAGTCAGCATGACTGGAGGACTGAGTGGATGGGGGCTAGGGGAGCAGACGATACCAGGAGGACAGTGAGTCAGGGGCTGAGGAAGCCAGGACAGTGAGCAACAGCTCCTGTCCCAAGGAGCCTGACTGGGAAGGAGAGGCAAGGATAACAGGGAGGGGGCACCTGATTTGGGAGGTTTCCCAGTTTGGTTATGAGTGCCCGTGGGGGTGGGTGACTGAGGTGGGTCAGAGTACGAACATGGACTGTGGGTTGTGCTGGGGCAAGAGTCTCAGCCTCACTGTGAAATGGAGGCACACACCCAGCTCTGAGGCTTGGGGGTATTTAGTAGGATTCCATGTGTGACACACCCGCGCTGGGGCAGCCACACGCCAAAGGTGTCGGCCAGCCAGCCTCTCGCTCTTCCTGACTTTTTCCCATCTTCATCCTTCTCTCCCTCCCCCCAGCCCCCCTGCCTGTCTTCCTTCCTTACTACCTCTCTAGGGTTCCACATCCTTCCCAGCCCTCCTCCTCCCCCAGCTTCCCACACACACACACTCACGCACGTATATGCACACACACACAGATAGTCCATAAAATCATTTGTCTCATTTGTCAAGCACAGCCCACAGCTCCTGACAGCAGCTCTCACATGGTTCGCTTGTTTCTCAGACATAGCGTGCAGGAGGTCCCAGATCGCAGCTGCAGCCAGCCAAGCCCGCCCACAGACCTGGCCGCAGCTGTTCCTGATGGCCTCTGTCCCTGACACTCATTTCCTCACCTGGCTCCAGAGACCAGCGAGTGCAGCTGGATCACATCGTCAATCAGATCCGCCCGCAGCCACGGAGCACCTACCGCCCGCTCGGCTCTGAGCCAGGGAAAGGGTGGGGGTGGTGTCCACTTCTCTATCTGGAGCCACAGCCCTCAAAGAGAGGACTGAGCCTCTGGTCTTTACAAAGACTGCAGAGCAGAGAAGTTCAACAACAGTTTCACAATGCTAGGACAATTCTAGACAAGCGTAGAGGAGAGTCACAGGCATGACTCCTTGCCAGGGTAATTGGGCAGGTAGCCATCGCCCTAGAGAGCATAGAGCAGGGCAAGTCAGAGTGTGGGCCTGGGGGTGCATGGAGCGAAGAGCCGTGAGCTGCAGGCAGAATGGAGCTTGGGTTCTACCTCTGATACACTGTGTGACCTTGGAAGTGTGCCTTCCCTCTGCTTTAGGGCCTCATCTGTCAAAGGAGGGGTTAGAGGGAGCGGTCACTGAGGTCTCTTCTAGCTCTCGTACTCCTGGGTCAGGAAGGCAGTAAGGGACGAGTGGACAGTGGGTCTTGCTCATTGGTACAAAACCGGAATGGAACAGGGACAGCCTCTGCTGCTGACCTGGGTGTCACCTGATGACTCGCAGGACCCATCTGGGTCATCCAACTATACAACTGAACAAAGACCTCATGCTGCCAACGCCCTGTGCACATCCAGCGTCTCCGAACACACCCAGCATCTCTGCGCCCTCACAGCACCCCAGAGGCTGGATGGATACACAGGGTGGACCTTACCATTCTGATTTCCCAGAGGAGCAAGCCGAGCCTCAGAAGACAGAGGGACTTGCCCAAAGTCCAGCTAGGTGTTAAAGGCAGAGTCCAGATCGGGTGTAGGAGAGAAATGAAGTGTCCCTGCTTCTCCAAGTGGGGTCCCCTCGCTCCCTCCCCTCCACCGTCCCTGGCAACCCCATGCTGCACACCAGCTGCGCTCTCCTTTCAGGCTCCGGCAGGCAGCCACTTTGATTTGCTGCTAATTCTTTATTTAAAAAAGATTCACAACTCAATTACATCAGGTAACAATAGCTCACAGTCAATAATACAAAACGCAAACCCAATAAACATTCATTCTGACCAGGGGACATGGATTTAGATGAAGAAAAACAAAAAAATTACAGCATCAGCTCGTTGAGAACAGTATCCTATAATTTCCAGTAAATTGGAATCACGGCGAGTCGTTTTCCCCACTTGAGTGGCAGGTATATTAATTTGTTGGCATTTGTCAACCATCAAAATAAGTTGTTTACAAGGGATGGGAAGAAAGCTTCAGAGAGTCAGGCTGAGGTTATTATTCTGGCAGGAGATTGTGTAACGTGATTCATATGATTCGGGGGTCTTCAGAAGTGCCAGGGCTGGCCTGTACTCCCTGTGGAGGTAGGTCCTGGGTGAAACTGAACATCCTTGACCCTGGCCCTCAGCCACACCCTACTCCACCTACTGCCCTGCTCTCTAGAATCCGGGGCCTCATCCAGTCACCCCCTTCTGCCTCTCGGAAGTCACTCCAAGAGAGGAGTGGACAGGCTCACCATGGGTACATTAGAACAGTTACCATTTGTTACTCACTAGTTACCCTCCAGGGGCTGAACTAGGCCCCTTAGCATGCGTGCATGCTAAGTTGCTTCAGTGGTGTCCAACTCTTTGCACCCCTGTGGACTGCCCCAGAGGAGCTTGCCAGGCTCCTCTGTCCATGGGATTCTCCAGGCAAGAATACTGGAGTGGGTTGCCATGCCCTCTTCCAGGGCATCTTCCTGACCCTAGGGATTGAACCGACGTCTGCTATGGCTCCTGTATTGCAGGCAGATTCTTTACCGCTGAGCCACCAGGGAAGCCCCAGGCCCCTTTAAGGGGCATTATCTCATGGAATTCTCACAACAACCTGTCAAGGTAAGTATTATCATCCCCCTCTTATAGAGGAGGAAATTGGAGGTCAGAGAGGGTACATAACCTGCTCAGGGTCACAAAGCTGGTGAGTAACAGAGCCAGAACCAGAAGAGGGAAGCAAGGTGCCTTGGACACAAAAGTCCAGGAGGCTCTGGCTCTCAGGGTGGCCCAAGTGCAAGGCTGGCGCCTGAATGGGGGACGTCTCACCCAGCTCCTGGCCCTGAGGGACACAGCTGGATCTAGACCCAGAGTTCCAAAGAACAGCACGGAGAGACAAGAAGTCCTTCTTCAATGAACAGTGCATAAAACTAGAAGAAAACAACAGAAGGGGAAAGACTAGAATTTCTTTAGGAAAATTAGAAATACCAAGAGAACATTTTGTCCAAAGATGGGCACAATAAAGGACAGAAATGGTAGAGACCTAGTAGATGCCAAAGAGATCAAGAAGAGATGGAAAGAATAACTGTACAAAATAACATGGAATAACTATCCAAAAAAGATCTTAATGATCCAGATTACCATGATGGTGTGGTCAGTCACCCAGAGCCAGACATTCTGGAGAGTGAAGTCAAGTGGACTTTAGGAAGCACTGCTATTAATAAAGCTAGTGGATGCAATGGAATTCCAGTAGAGCTATTCAAAACCCTAAAGGATGATGCCATCAAGGTGTTGCATTCAATATGTCAGCAAATCTAGAAGACCCAGGAGTGGCCACAGGACTGGAAAAGGTCAATCCTCATCCCAGTTCCCTAGTAGGGCAGTACTAAAGAAAGTTCTAACCATCAGACAGTTGCCCTCATCTCCCATGCTAATAAGGTCATGCTTAAAATCTTGCATGCTAGGCTTCAGTAATATGCAAACCAAGAACTTTCAGATCTCCAAGCTGTGTTTTGAAAAGGAAGAGGAACCAGAGATCAAATTGCCAACATTCACTGGATCATAGAGAAAGCTAGGGAATTCCAAAAAAAAATCTACCCCTGTTTCATCAACTATGCTAAAAGCTTTTGACTGTGTGAATCATAACAAACTGTGGAAAGTTCTTAAAGAAATGGGAATACCAGACCATCTTACCTGTCTCCTGAGAATCCTATATGCAGGTCAAGAAGCAATAGTTAGAGCCCTGTATGAAACAACTGATTGGCTCAAGATTGAGAAAGAAGTATGACAGGGCTGTCTGCTGTCACCCTGTTTGTTTCACCTATATACCAAGTACATCGTGAGAGATACCGGGCTGGATGAGTTACAGGCTGGAATCAAGATAGGTGGGAGAAACATCAACAACCTCAGATATGCAGATGATACCACTCTAATGGCAGAAAGCAAAGAGGAACTAAAGAGCCTCTTGATGAGGCTGAAGGAGGAGAGTGAAAGAGTTGACTTAAGACTACATATTAAAAAAAGTAAGATCATGGCATCTGGTCCCATTACTTCATGGCAAATAGAAGGGGTTCAGAAGGAAGAAGTAATGACAGATTTCCTTTTCTTGGGCTCTAAAATCACTGTGGATGGTGACTGAAGCCATAAAATCAGGAGACAGTTGTTTCTTGGCAGGAAAGCTATGACAAACCTAGACAGCATGTTGAAAAACAGAGATATTACTCTGCCCACAAAGGTCCTTATAGTTGAGGCTATGGTCTTCCCAGTGGTCACATATGGTTGTGAGAGTTGGGCCATCAAGAAGGCTGCTGCTGCTGCTGCTGCTACTAAGTCACTTCAGTCGTGTCCAACTCTATGCAACCCTATGGACAGCAGCCCACCAGGCTCCTCTGTCCACAGGATTATCTAGGCAAGAATACTGGAGTGGGTTGCCATTTCCTTCTCCCTCAAGAAGGCTGAGCATTGAAGAATTGATGCTTTTTAACTGTGGTATTGGAGAAGACTCTTGAGAGTCCCTTGGACTGCAAGGAGATCAAACCAGTCAATCCTAAAGGAAATCAGTCCTGAATATTCACTGAAGCTCCAATACTTTGGCCACCTGATGTGAAGAGCTGACTCATTAGAAAAGACCCTGATGCTGGGAAAAATTGAAGGCAGGAGGAGAAGGGGCCGACAGAGGACTAGATGGTTGGATGGTATCACCAACCATTGTGACTCAATGGACATGAGTTTGAGCAAAGCTCCAGGAGATGGTGAAGGCTGGCGTGCAGCAGTCCATGGAGTCACAAAGAGTTGGACATGACTGGGCGACTGAACAACAGCAACAACCGTCTGCACCAGCCTGTGCTTTCTTCACTGTGGTACAGCCACCTGGAAGAGATGGGCCTTGTAGTAGCTAGAAGCTTCCAAGGAGTGAAGCTCAGTGGTGGGATTTCGGGCCTCAACAGGCTGACCAGAGAGACACTATCGTCCCTACAAGTGGTCCAGGCAGGTAGCTGCCAGTTCCCTGTGTCTAGATGTTAGTCCAGGTGGAAATGTGGGGCTGAGGCTATCACACAGGAAAGCAAAGTCCAGCTGCTGACACCTGGGTGCCAAGCTCCCCGGTGTCCCCGTCCCAGAGTCCCCCCACCTTGCACTTGGCAGCAGTTTGCCATCTTTCCAAATCCACTACTTACCCTCATGAGGGCAGGGGTCCTTGTCCTCATTTTTTGCTTGGCTAGGGGAAGCTGAGGTGACGAGAGGTTAACCAAGTTGTCCCAAGTCACACAGCCAACAGAGTGCCCGGATATGACTCAGAACTCACGGCTTTTTCCATCTACCTCTCTGCCAAGAACTAGGTCAAGACCCAAATGGGGCTGGAGTTCAGACTTGATTCGGGGCAGGAGAAATAGGAAAGAAGGCTTGGGGGTGGAGGGAAGTGTCAGGAACAAACAACGTCCAAAATATAATGCTTTGGCTAAATTTAAACATGTGAGAGAGTTCAGAATGATTCATAATGCATGCAGATTGATGCAAATGACTATGCAAATGAGGCAGAAAGGAGGAGAAGGGTACAGCTCACCTCTCAACCATAGCAGGAGTGGGCAGGGCAAGGACTCCCTCTCGGGCAACAGTTTTCCAAGCAAACCTCACCTTCAAAACGACTTTCTGAGGCAACCTGCCAAGGCCCCAGGCCCTGGGGCCCTGGGGTGGCGAGCTGGACAGATGTGGCCCATACACATCCACGTCACTATCTCCACACTTGACTGGGTCTCTGGAACGCCCACCACCCCTACCCCCCAACCCCAGTCTGCCTTCTCTGAGCTAAATGATTCCGCTATTTTCCTTTCACCAATGAGCCTTCCTTTTCCCTCAGCCTTTTCATCGTCCTCTGTTTCTAATGGGTTGGGAGCGAGGGTTTGGCAGACAATCTGAGTGAGTCAGGATGGGCCAGGAGCTTCTCAGACCATATAACCCGCAGCAGCGTGCTGGAGGGCAGATGGCCTCCATGAGAAGTATGGAGCTTTGGACTAGGGTTTGCCTGGGCAATGAATCCCTCTATTCCTTGGTTTCCTCGTCTGTCAAATGAGATCGCTAACAGCTCCTGTCTATGGCTATTGGCAGTTGGATTCGGGAATTGGGGGGGGATGCCATATGCATTCACGCCTAGCACAAGGTCAGGAATCGGCCCTACTTCCCTCTGCAGACCTCACAGCCCCCTCTTCCCTACCTCAGCCCCCTGACTTTTCTCCCTCTTCATTTCTGCTCACACAAGCCTGACTGCTACCCTTAACCTCTTTCTGCTTGTCTGAGAGTCCTACCCATCCCTCATCTCCATCACAAAGCAGACCTCAAACACACACCCCCCAAAACCAGCCAGGGCCACCAGCACCGCTGCCCCCATGCCTGTCACAGTCATCTGCCCCCTTCCTGGGCCCTGAGCACTTGACAGCCCTGATGTGTGCAGAGATCTGCCACTTTCTCAGGTTTTTCACCCCATTATCTCCTTCTTATGTTGACCCTCCCCATGCCCCTGTACGTTTGGAGAGGAATAAATGGTTCTTCTTTGACAAGGGAAGAATCTGGGACTCTGAGAGGACACAGAGCAAGGAAATGGTCCACTCTGGGCATGGAAGCCCAGAGCCCTTTGGTGCTTCCACTTTGCCTCCCCAGTCTCAGCACTCCCACAGGGAAATTTCTCCGGTCATAACTCTATCTGCCCAGTTTCTTTGTAAGCCCCTCGAGGGCCTGGAGCCCGTCTCCCATCTCCTTTTAGGCACATGCCTTACACCAATGTGCAACGAGCTCGCAGGGGAGCTGGCCCTGGAGACAGAGCGATGGGCTAATCGCTCCTTCACTCTCTACGGAGACCTTGGTTCCTCAGCTGCCATGTTAGCCATCAGCTGGCCCTCCA
Organism: Cervus canadensis; assembly: GCF_019320065.1. Lineage (NCBI taxonomy): Eukaryota > Metazoa > Chordata > Mammalia > Artiodactyla > Cervidae > Cervus > Cervus canadensis. The sequence continues at coordinate 64,091,022 of NC_057390.1, read as the reverse complement.
GCCTTGTCTCTGCAGAATGGGCCTGAGTTCTGCTTTAGAACAACCCCCAGGAGCCCCCTCTCATGCTGGGAACACAGGACATTTCCTAGAATCAAAATCACCTTGCAGCTCTCCCTCGAAGCTTTTCATAAAGGACCCTGGATCTGAATATGCAGGGACTCGAAAGCCCTCAAACCCCTCTCCCTGGCAGCCAGTCTCTGCGGAGGCGCGTGTAGTGGGCACAGAAACTGCCTCCACAGCACCCTGCTTTTCTCAGATGGTTCACCAGCTGTACTCTTTGTCCCCCATCCTTGTTTGACTTCATCTCAACAGCCTCAGAGGCAGCAGGAATACCCCTGCACCCCCACACTCTGGTTTTATTTTCATCACAATTGGTTGTTTGTTGTCTGCACACACTTGGCTCCAGAAGGAGTTACTGGTGAGATGGAAATAAACAGTCTGTGCTCGTAAACACCACTCTCCTCAGTCATTCCATGTGGGACTCCTTTTATCTAGAGTCCGTGGGGAGACTTTAAAACTTCGTACCAAGTCAATTACTGCTACTCCCATCAGTAAGAATAATAATAAATACTCAATGAGAGCTTCTTACATGCCAGCCACAATTCTGAGACGTGGCCTCATTGCTTTAACCTTCACCACACACACAGGCTAGAAGGTAGGCTTTTCTCATCCCCACTTTACAGATGAGGAGCAGGAAAGTTCAGGAACACTTTATAGATGAAGAATAGGAAAGTTGCTTGTCTAAGGTGGACCACGTGAGTCCTTTGATCTTGGACAGGGAGAGAAATCCATAATAGGAAACCCCAGGTATTTGGGACACTATCACCGCAACACCCCACCTTAATGCAGACTCTCCCTGTCTTCTCTTCTCTGTCTCCCCTCTGGCTCCTCCCTCTCCTTCTCTTGTACCCCTTACTAGTTCTTTATCCTCCTAGCTCTGTGAATGAGGCAATTTCCTATCCCTCTCTGAACTTGACGGCCCTCTCCTGACAGTAGACAGAGGACCCTCCTTGCTGACCTCGTGGGCTGATGCAGGGGACAGCCCTCCAGCAAAAGGGCGGTGTGCTCGGCCTGCTGGGAGCTGTGGGGTGGGCAGGAAGGGAGTCGGTCCCCACACCCCATGGCAGGAGCCCATGCGCTCTGTCCTGTTGCAGCATCTCCGGCTATGGGGCGGCTGGTGGGAAAGGTGGGAAGAACACCATGATGCGGTCCCACGGCGTGTCTGTGCTGGGCATCTTCAACCTGGAGAAGGACGACACGCTCTACATCCTGGTCGGGCAGCAAGGGGAAGATGCCTGCCCCAGCGTAAGTACCCAGAGCGGGAGTTTCTCCTCCACCTTCCCCAGGACCCAGGCAGGTCCCTCGGGGACACCAACACCAGCCATATCCCATCAGGGAGCTCTCGTTCAAAAACGGCAGGACTCATCCCTTGTTCTGCCTGCAAACGCTCCTCCCTTTCCAGGGCCATTTGGGTGCCTGAGAAAGTGGGTGATGTGGCTTTGGGTGCTGCACATCCCTATGGGGATGGAGGCTGAGGCGTGGGTTTCATGAGCAGTCCTTAAAACTGAAGTCCTGAGTTCTGCTGAAATGGGCAAACGGTTGTTTCTCTCAGCACAAGTGTGAGTCGAAGCCCACTTTCTAAGCTTTCTTGCAAGGGCATAGTTTTTTTTCAGCCATATCATTATAAACAGGAAAATGCCAGACCAAACATGCCTTATTCAGCTTGAAATCACAGACTCATAGCCAATATATGTACATAAAACTACAGAAAAAGTTCTGAAGGACACAGATAATAGTGGTTGCTTCTGGAGTGGAGACTGGAGTTGAGGATACTTTGTCCATAATGTCTGATATTGTTAGAAAAAAAATGCATTCACATATTATTTGTGTGATTAAAAATTTTTTCAAGTTTTTTTAAGCATGGAATCAGAGCTGGAATACCATGTAATCCACCTCGCCCCACCCCCATTTCACAGATGAGAAAGTGGAGACCACAGAGGTGAAAAGACTGGTCCAGAGTCACTCATAATGCTCACAGAGACTCTGCCTCCTGTTTCTGATGCCCCGAACGTGCCGGGGCTTCCATTTTCACCCCCTTTCTCCCGTTTCCTCTTATAGTACACCACCTGACAAGCTAGACTGTCATCCTCTCCAGTCTGAGACAGCCCTTCCTACTGGTTCCTGATCCCACTGAGGTGTCCAGCTGTCAAACAGAGTGCTCTAAGGGCAGCACTTAAGAAAGCCAGTAGTGATCTAAGGTGACCAGCAGGGGAAGACAGTGGGGACTAGCAAAGCTGCAGCCAGGCCTCTCCCCTGTGCTGGGGGTGGCAAGACCCAGCAGTGCCGGCTGTTCCGCACGGGAACTCAGCACTCCACAGGGCGAGTCTCCACGCTGGGCAGGCCACACCCTCATCTGATGGTGAACTTCTGCACCGGGCGAGGCCGGGGCAGGGATCCAGCTTCTGGGACCCAGGACACAGGGCTCCTTCTCCAAAAACTTATTCAAGAGCAGATTTGGAAGACAGAAGTGGTAACAAAGGTGATGCGTTCAATTCCACAGAATAACCTCAGGGCTCCTAAGAATCAGGTCTCAGGCTGGGAGCCAGGGGTAAAGTACGGCATCCCACCCCTAACCCCACCTTAGAGGGTGAAAACGAAGCAGCAGGAGTAAGCTTCACAGGTGCAACCTCGTGCCTGAGAAATGCCTGGACCCTTTTATTTAGCAGCTATAATCAAGACTTTCCAACCTGATATAATATATTAAGTCATTAAATTACAAGCTGCTGTAATTTTCACAGGAATTTATTGAGTGCTAATGTAATTCTTTCATCTAAGCACAAAGATTGCATTGACTTCTGCAAGGGACTTTTACTTGATTGGATCGTAATCAGTTATGTCTTTTCACAAGACTTCGTCCTTCTTTTTTAATTCAGTTGTAATCTCTTGTTCCTCTGGATTGCTGCATTTTATCATTTTATTAATCAATCTGAAATTGTTAGTTGCTCAGTCACGTCTGACTCTGCGACCCCATGGTCTGTCATTGGAATTCTCCAGGCAAGAATACTGGAGAAGTTTGCCATTCCCTTCTCCAGGCGACCTTCCTGATCCAGGGATCAAACCCAGGTCTCCTGCATTACAGGCAGATTCTTCACTGTCTGAGCCACCTGGGAAGCCCCATTAATCAATCTACTTGCTTTTAGACTTTGAGGATGTGCAGGGCAGCCCCCTCTGCTGATCAGGTTGGGCATAGCATGGGCGTGGGGAAAGGAATTGGTCTTCCCAGTAGCTCCAAACCGCCGCTCCCCCCATGGGCCCATTTGAGTAAGGGAGAAAACCTTTTACAAGCACCACCTTAATCTCTGGTCCTCCCGAGGCTGAAAAATGGTGTGTAGAGAGGATCTTCTAGAGAATGAAGTGGACCCTAAGAATTAAACTGCAGGTTTTGGCAACTCTCCTGGTGCTGCATGGAGTTGCTCTTCCTGTGTGCCTGGCCAACCAGAGCCTGGAATGGGCTCCAGCTGCTGGAACCCCGCCTCCCATCCCACACACACATCCCTCAGTCCCGGTCCTGTGCACTGTAGGTTGTTTATCAGCATCCCTGGCCTCTACACCCTGTTTAGCAGCATCCCCGACCAGTATCATTCATCAGAAATGACAATTAAAAATGCCCCCAGACATTTCCAAACATCTCCAGGACAGCAAAACCATCCATCAGTCTAAAAGTCAGTTCCCACCACTCCCATCATTCCCAAGGCAAATATTTTGAGAGGTCAGCCAACACTCACCCAGCTCTCAAGTCTTTCAAATGTATTCAGGACCTCGCGGAAGTCAGAAAAAGAAAGCAAATCATGGAAAAGTGATCTCTTCCAAATGCTGCTGTGGGCCCAGCAAGCTGCAGACTGAGACTCAAATCAAGGGGACACCTGAGCCAGGGCAGCGAGGCATGGCCATGAGTCTGGGCTCTAGGAAACCAAAAGGTTGTCCTTCGGCCCAGCTGCTTCCTCCAGCGACCTCCAGCCATCCGCAGGTTCTGCTCAGGAGAAGAGGGCCTCCCCAAAGGGTGGGGGCCCCCACTGCTGCCAGACGGAGGACAGGAGGAAAAGGAGTAGGGCGGAGGGACGGACCTTCTTAGCACACTGGGCAGCTTCCCAATTTACGGAGGAGGCAGATCCAGGTAGATGGGGCAGCAAATCTCCAGTCAGGAAGCTAGACTTGGACCCTGAACTCTGCTCTGCTCTGCCCAGCTGGCAGCACACATTTCCATCCCCTGTCCCTGGCTCTGCCCACAGGGAATGCCCCCAGCATCTCAGGGCCTCCCCAGGTGGCAGTTAGCAGGGTTTCCTTCCAGCAGACTCCATGCCACTCTGCCCCCACCCCAGCCCTGACCAGCACTACACGCACACAGGAGAAATGTCAGCTGTCTACAATAGCAATTCACAGCCTTCCAACCACACTAAACCCACTCTAGAAAATATCAAATTATTTCCATCATTAAATCCAAAATGCCATAAAACAAATTGCATCTCAGCTATTTATCTGGAAATTTCTCTAGTACTCATTCCCGGCACCCCTGTGTGCTTTAGCATAAGGAGTGGCTCGAGATGAATTGCCACGTCCACTGGCTGGTTACACAGCCACATTTGATGAAAATTTGATGTTTTATTGGCCTTTTTTCTATTAAGTGAAAGAAAATTCATTTTCCTCTGAGGTCAGACCGATGTGTGGTGAGTTCATCTCAGCTGCTGTGACCAACAAGCATAGTGGCTCTTCTTGAAACCCTGCCCTCTTTGTCCAGGGATTCCAGGATTCTGGGTCACAGGAATTTCCAGCGTGTCCCCAGAGACTCCCAGATGCCTAGGCCTGCATCAAGTGGAATAAAATCCAAGTTTGGCTATCCACCTTTTTTTTTTTTCTCTTTACATGATACTTCAAACTGCAACTTCTCAAAAAACCTCAGTAGCTCCTCACTGCTTAGAGAACGAAGTCCAGCTCCTTCTCTGTATTTGAGGCCTCTGGCCATGATCTGACTGTTTGGTTTAGTCTCTTCTACCCACTCCCATTTGGACTCCCTCCAGCCCTGTCTTACCTCATGGGACCTTTGTCATCCCCTCTTCAGAATCCAAAGGGTCCTAACAAGTTGTCCTGGACCACCTCTCTGTCCTAAGATGGATTTTTCTGGGCTGAAGAAACTCCTTACACTTTTCCCCCAAATACCCCTACATAGCACTTTCCTTCTGACTTTCTGCTGATCTCCTCCCCTGCAATGTCATAACTTTCCCTCATTCTCAGTGTTTAAAAAGCTCCACATCCTGCAAGGCCCAACTGAATGCCCTCTCCCAGGCAGTCCTCTATGCTCAGCACTCCAGCAACAAAGCCTCGCTCTCCCTCCTCAACTTCCCATGCATTTTCTGTCTAAGAGGTCCCTGTGGTCCTTCTCCAATATTTCCCAGAGTGACAGTTATCCATGTGTATTTTTTGTCTCCTCAACTTGACCATAATCTATCTGAGAGATGGTCAGACCCAATCTTTTAGCATAGAAAGTCTGTCTGCTGGGAGGCGGAGGACCCTGGGCACAAACCTGAGGTGTTTTTGTTTCTCCAGACAAACCGATTAATCCAGAAAGTCTGCATTGGAGAAAACAACGTGATAGAAGAAGAAATCCGCGTGAACAAAAGCGTGCACGAGTGGGCAGGAGGGGGCGGAGGAGGGGGAGGAGCCACCTACGTGTTTAAGGTGAGGTCTGTGTGCCATTCCCCAGGGCAGTGCCTTCTCTGCGTCCTGGCTTTGAATCCTCAGGACAGACCTAGGAACCAAGCACCTTGGGTGCTCTTAGCTCCATTTAAGGTTGAGGAAGCGGAGACTCAGAGGGATCTAAGGTTCCCTGTCTGTCCAGGAAAGGGCAGGCCCTTCTCATGCTGATGTCCCAGCCCAGTTTCACCTGGCAGGCCTTCACCATCCTGCTTCAGAGCCCCAGGGGGTCCCACTGTGCCCTCCTGTGTCCTCAGGTGGACTTTTCTGATATCATCGAAGATAGACAAAGATTTCCTGTTGGGTCCTCCTGCAGGGCCAGCGGTGCTGAGGGCTTAATCTTGAAGTTGTGAGGTCAAAGCAGAGAGCCCTGCGTGCAGAGGAAGGAGAGAAGAGAGACTTGCCCTGAGCACCAGCTCCCAGATCCCTGAGGCTCGAGAGGCGCTTTAGGAAAGGGGCAGTATAAACAGCCTCAAAGACTGATCCTCACCTCCCAGTGTCCATAGGCATTTATATCTCCTGGTGCTTTTGCTTCATTTACGAACCTGGACTGATACAGGAGCTGGAGGTTGAAGGGGACAGAAGAGCTCATGGGCTCTTGTAACATGAGATGGGAGCCCTCGGACCACCGAGATGTCACCCACTGCCCAGCAGACGCTCGGACACATTTAAGCATTTAAATGGCTCAGGGGTCTCCAGGGTGGGAGCCCTGCTTGGCTTCTCAACCTCTGAATGTCTCTCCCCTGGCAGATGAAGGATGGCGTGCCGGTGCCTCTGATCATTGCAGCCGGTGGTGGTGGCAGGGCCTATGGGGCCAAGACAGACACGTTCCACCCAGAGAGACTGGAGAATAACTCCTCAGTCCTAGGGCTGAATGGCAATTCTGGAGCTGCAGGTAAATCTCTGCAAGCCCATCCTCTCCCAGAATGATCCCCCAGGACTGTGTGAGCTTCACCTTGGCTGGGCACCATCACACACCTGTGGGCATCTTAGTCATGGGCCCTTGAAATGCTGGGAGCTGTGGATATTGGTACTGGGATCAAAAGAGGAAAGACAGGTCACACCTTGGGGATCCAGAGGCCGCCTGGCTGGTATGGGGTTTGGACTTGCAGAAGGTCATTGAGAAAATGAGGCAGGAGGCAGCGTTCTGACTGCCAACCCAACCCTCCCTGGGATTTATCAAATGCAACTAGATATGAGCAGATGGAAGAAATCTGAGCGGGGTCAGCCTCCCAGGTCCCTGTGGTTTGTTTGTACTTCCAGGCCCTGGGCTGCCAGCTCACACACTCCTCACATGGAAGGAAAATCTCTGTCCATGACAAGGGCTATCTGCCTCCTTAGAGAGAGCCAGAGATGGGGACAGACTCTGAAGGAGATGTAAATTCCCTGATTCCTCTGAAGTCAACCATTCATCTTTGTGTTTTCTTTTCTCCACACTCAGACCAAGGGAGGATTTTTGAAGGCATTTAGAGATTTGAGCTTAATCAAAATAAATACTCAAACTTTCTCTTCAACTGAGAGATGGCTAGAGAAAGAGGAAGGAGAAACATTGTGTCCACAGCGAGAAATGACCCCAGTGATATTTACAGCACCCCTTATGTCAGTCAGCATTTAATAAATTATGAAACATTTCCACATCTATTATGCATGTTCTTTTGTTTTCCAGACATATTATTTTCATTTTACAGATGTGTCAAGAAGCTCATTGAAAGTTGTAGGGGTTTTTTCCCCTCAAGATGACCAAAGTTTCACACTTAATCCATTTTTTAAAACGTTGTTGTTGATGTGTTTTTACTTTTATGCCCATTGTTTTCTTTTCCACACATTTGTTTGAAGGCTGGGATGTGCAGGATGCAAGGGTAGGGTGCTGGAGGCAGGAGAAGGGGGGCAGACTCTGCTTCAGGCCCATCTCATCTTAATTTATTTACTAAGTTCATGGCCCCACGTAGCCGCCAGAGCCCACTTCCAGCTAATGGGGCTGAGGGGGTCTTCCCTCCACCACGTGACATAGACAGCAGCCTTGACAGGCCCACACCCACTTTGCAGCTGGCAGAGGGAGGCCAGATTCTTGAAGTCCTGCAACTTCCAGAACTGGCAGATGGTCCCCCTGACTTGCCCAGGGCTCTGGTTATCCCTGTTCTAGACCCAAGCTTATTTGTGACCTTGACCTCATTTCCTGAAACCTGTCTCCCTCTTGCTTGTCCCCTGAGTCTGACTCTCTGATTCTTGTCCCCAGAGTCAGCCCTGTCTGCAGCTTCCCCCCACCTACACGTCCCTCTGCTGCCCCCCCTGGGTCCAGAAGAACCTTGGCCAGGAGTTCTCCTGAAGAACTGAGCCGTGTCCAAGCAGATTAACCCTTACGGTCCCAGCAGACCGAGGCACTGCTATTTCTCTAGGTTCCTGCCCCCCACTTTCTGCTGGAGCAGAAAGGGTTTTGGAGTCTCTGGGAGTAAATTGCCCCATGAAATGTCATACAAAACAATAGGGGGAGACAAAATGGGGATCCTGGAGTTTCAAGGGCCTCAGGAGAGATGTATTGCGGTCTGCCTGTGGCCTTAAGTTGCAATCAAGCTAGCTCTGTACAGACCCTTTGCAAGAGTTCAGAGCAGGCCCAGGCGTAGGGAATCACAGCTCCAGCTGCTGCCCTTGTAGCCAGAGCATCACCGCCTCTGCCCCCAGCCCTCTTTGCTCTTGACCTTGGAGCAGCAACTTAGACGCCAGCTGGCAAGACTCTGCCTGGGCTTCAGGGTGTGAGGCCTTCTCATGTGTGTGGGTGTCTCACAGATTCCCAGTGATCCCTCACTTGGTGGTTTATAAAACATCTCACACACTCCCTTTCTCCTTTGATCCTAACATCCACCCCATGAGGCGAGTCTCGTTATCTCCAAGTTACAGGTGAGGAAACCAAGGCTCAGACCAGGGAAGCTCTTGCCTAGTAAACAATTATAGCCCTTTGGGTTATCTGGTGCCTAATCTAGGATTGCTGCTAGGAATTACACTGCTGTGACCTTGGTGGGGTTTTGACAGTTGGTCCTTGCTCTTGTTGGGATGAGAAGTAGTTAACTGACATGAAGGCCAGGAGCTTCAGGAATTGGCAGGCCCAGGGGGAAGGCAGAGGAACAGATTTAGTCATCATGCCGCCTGTTCCCCCCACCGCCCCCATCCCTCAATGAGCACAGTTTGGGGTTTTGAGCCAGAGGCCTGGCAGGAAGCAGGGGTACACGGCCCGCTCCTATCTGGACATGCACAGCTGTGGCCAGAGCAGGTCTCTCTCCGGCAAAGGGCAGCCGCCCAAACCAGCCGGAATCCTCACTTAGGCGTTTCTCTGTCTGCCTATAGGTGGTGGAGGTGGCTGGAGTGATAACACTTCCTTGCTCTGGTCTGGAAAATCTTTGCTGGAAGGTGCCACCGGAGGACATTCCTGCCCCCAGGCCATGAAGAAGTGGGGGTGGGAGACAAGAGGGGGTTTCGGAGGGGGTGGAGGGGGGTGCTCCTCCGGTGGAGGAGGCGGAGGATATATAGGTAAAGATGATTCGTGTTCAAGGTGTCACTCCCTCCCCTCTTAGTCCTAGGCACCTCCCTTCCCTATCCTCTCCCCAGCCCTCGCCTGCCCGCCCCTGGCCCGCCCCACGTGTGGACTGTGATGTGACCGTGCACGCCTTCCTCCCGGCCCGCCAAATGAGCCAGAGGTAGGGTGCTGGCTCCCGAGCCAGCATCCTGCCTCAAGGTTTCGGCAGGACAGCATCAAGATCCCAGTGACTCTTGATCTCCCCCAAAGCTGATGATAAAGGGGCCTTGGCTTCCCAGATTCCTCTCTGAGCCACCCCCAAGGACGCATGAGAACCCTGGAGGCCAGACTCCTCCCTTTGGATGGCCTGGCCAGAGTCCTTGCCAAGCCAGCTCCCCGAGGGCCTGGTTTGCAGCTTCGGGCCTTGGGGACCCCCTACTCTCCCTTCCCTACCCCAGCCCACCAGCTTCCAGAAGGGGCACGATTCCCCATGCTGATGGGGGCTACTCCTGAGAGCAGCCGTGGGCTATCCCAGCCCAGCCCTTCAGCACGCAGCTGGCCCCTGGCCCCGGCTCTCCGCTGGGCTTCGGAGCAGAGCAGAAGAGCCTTCTGAAGCTGAGAGGCTGGGAGCTGATGGCTCCAGCGCCCTCCAGATTAGGACACGATGCATGCCCGCGCTGTGATGTGCTGTCTGTGTTTTGCTTTAAGGCTGTGTGTAAGATGCTTGTGTTAACCGGATGCTCTTCTTTTCCAAGCCCTGGGTGGGTGGGAGGAGCCCAAGGCGGGGAGCCCAAAGATAACCCAAGCCCCGCTGAAAGGAGGGACAGGAGCCTAAAGGCACAGGGGCCCACCCCCCTGCCCCAACCCTCACCGGATGGGACAGGAGCACCACCCACCCCAGGCAGTCCTGGAAGAGGGGCAAAGGGGCCAACCCAACCTGGGGAGACTAGAACTTTTCTGACTCTTGATCACATGGACTGCTTCCTGGGAGACCCCAGCAGAGCAGCAGAGGAGACCGTGGCCCTGAAGGAGACAGTGGCCCACGCACCCAGCAGCTACTGAACCGAGCCCCATCTGCAGCCTGTGTGCCATGAGCTCCCTTCCCTCCCACCGCCCCCCCTCGAGGCCCCTCCCCGACCCTGCCTTGCTGATGCACACATGCATCCAGGCTTAGGCACCCACCTCTCTGCGTTAAACTCTTCTCTGGTTTGCCACAGGTGGCAACGCAGCCTCAAACAATGACCCCGAGATGGACGGGGAGGACGGGGTTTCTTTCATCAATCCACTGGGCATCCTGTACACCCCAGCTTTAAAAGGTACCCCCTCTGCCAAGTAGCAGAGCCCGCTTCCCTGGGTCAGTGCTCCCTCCCTCCCAGCTGAAACCCCAGGGCTACGCAGTGAGTCCAGGACACACAGGTGTGATCGTGGGTCCCTTGCAGGCAAATCTTCCTAGTGGTCGCCTCGCCAAGTTTTCTGGAAATCAGGATGAGTGATCTGATACGTTCACAAAAGAAGACTGACTCCAGGCAGGTCAGCCCTAGGAAAATCCAACAGCAATGGGCCCTGTGCCTGTGGCAGCCAACCTAAGGGTCCATCATGTGGACCCTCCCGCCTGCCTACAGGTCCTCTGAGTTTTGCTCACCAGATGCATCAGGGACTTGCCTGCACAGGCGGTACTTCCAGTGGCAGTGAGACGTAGGACCAGGGACCCGCAGCTGGAGATGAAGTGCAGAGCCTGGGGGTGGGGTGCAGGGTGGCCTCTGCCCGAGGCTGACCCTCCCTCCTTGTCACCAGTGATGGAGGGCCACGGGGAAGTGAACATTAAGCATTACCTAAACTGCAGCCACTGCGAGGTAGACGAGTGCCACATGGACCCCGAGAGCCACAAAATCATCTGCTTCTGTGACCATGGGACCGTGCTGGCCGAGGACGGTGTCTCCTGCATTGGTAAGGGGCTGGGTGGTGGGTGGGCACAGAGCTGGAGCCACAGCTAGTTTCCATGGTTCTGGGACACCTCAGATGCAGCTTTGTAAACTTCCTGACACTGCTGTTTGCCCCCAGCACGGGTGCTCAGACCACAGGCAAAGGGACCTGGGTGCAAAAGGTGGGTCATGGCTTGGGAAGGAGTCATAAGTCACCTGGTCCCACCACTAGCCCAGGATGCGACCCCCACATCCCCACCAAGGGGCCAGCTCATCTCCACCGGACACCCCAGCACCAAGGACCTCAGTACTCCTAAGACACAGGGTCTCCCGTTGGGGACTTACGGAGCCAGACCCATTCTCCTCCCGACTTCCACCCCTAGGCTCCCTGCTTATAGTGGCCCTTTGAATGCGGCATCTGAAGAGCATGTTGTGTTCCTCCTCCTCAAGTCTCCTCCAGATTAAATAGCCTGTTTATGTCCATCCAGTCTACGGGACACAAGTCTAAGTCTCTTCCCCATCCTGTTGTTACAGTTGTCCACGTCCCCTTTGAAATGCCGTGTCCAGGACCAGGCTCGGTGCCTGGTGTGGTCAGTACCATCATGCACCCAGCTCTCCCTCCCACATGCTGGGCCCGGTGCTCTCGTGGATAGACCATCCACTCAGCCTCCAGAGTCTAACTGACAGGCACACTCTACCTTTGGGTCATACTGAGTTTCTAGTCACCTAAGGCACCTGATGGCTTCCCTGGTGGCTCAGAGGGTAAAGCATCTGCCTGCAATGTGGGAGACCCGGGTTCGATCCCTGGATCAGGAAGATCTCCTGGAGAAGGAAATGGCAACCCAATCCAATATTCTTGCCTGGAGAATCCCATGGACGGAGGAGCCTAGTAGGCTACAGTCCACGGGCTCGCAAAGAGTCGGCACAACTGAGCGACTTCACTCACTCAATAAGGCACCTGAGGGGCTTCCCAGGTGGTGCTAGTGGTAAAGAACCCGCCTGCCAGTGCAGGAGACATAAGAGATGTGGGTTTGATCCCTGGGTCAGGAAGATCCCCTGGAGGAGGGCATGGCAACCCACTCCAGGATTCTTGTCTGGAGAATTCCATGGACAGAGGAGCCTGGTGGGCTTTAGTCCATAGGGTTGCACAGAGTCAGACACGACTGAAACGACTTCGCACGTGCACACACAAGGCACCTGAATCGCTTCTACAGCCCCTACTGGCTCACTTTCCATCCTCATCATGTCATGCGCAGTTGCTGTTTCAGATCAGTGTCAAGATTGTGATATTTATCCCTGTTACATAATGCCTCTCCACAAAAGCTGTTAAAAGTTGTAAAACCAGGATGAAACTGCTTCATGCCCTCATCCTCCGAGAAGGCTGGCGGTCCATGGGTCCGGGGCTGGGAAGGGTCTTTCTGACGTGGGGGCAGCTCAGAGGAGAATCATTGTGGTCATCCATGCCCCGTGGGGACTGTCTTCCAGTATCGCCCACCCCGGAGCCCCATCTGCCACTCTCACTGATTCTCTCCGTCGTGACCTCTGCCCTGGTGGCCGCCCTCGTCCTGGCTTTCTCTGGCATCATGATCGGTGAGTGTCCCAGAGCCCCAGCACTTCCAGAGCGGGGCAGGGAAGGAAGATCTGGCAGAATAGAATGGCATCTCAGGCTGTGCCATCTCAGGCTGAAGGGTCATTCTGGGAGGTGGTAATGAGGGCAGCCCAAGCCAAGCCAAAGCAGAAGCCCCTCTCATTCTGTCTCCAGCACATTCCTGGCTCCTAGGAGCCCCAATTCTGAACCTCAGCCCCGTGTGGAGCCTGCTGGCTTCTCAAGGAGGGCTCTTCTTCAGAGAACACCATGGCTAAAGCTTACTACTGCCCCCACTGCCCAGCCCCCTCCAGACCTCACTTTAGTTCTCATCAGACATGGACTTCAGTGGACTCTTCTAGTCTGGTTCACACCTCCAGTGTACCCTTCCCCCTCCACAGAGAATGCAGAGCTGGTTTCTCAGTGTTTCCCATTAGGCCTGTGAGCCAAGGGGCACTGCTCTGCACATCACAGAGGGCCCAGCCAGGCTCTTTCTGCTGGAAATGCCCGGGGCAGGTGGGCAGAGACTTGAGGGGAGGCAGAAGGAAAGGAAAGGCTCGGCTCCAGGCAGCACTCTGAATCCAGCCCCGTGGGGCCGGGGGAGTCTGGGGGTGGACAGGAATTCTCTGTTCTCAGTGCACCTTTGTGATTCCCATGACGCCATCCTGCAAAGAGCAGGACGACAAGAGCTACCTTGTTGCACACCCACCACACGCTGAGCGAGTAACACATTTTAGTTCACTAAACCCTCAAAGAACCCTGTGATCACAGTTGGCATGTTTCATAGAGGAGGCACTGAAGTTGACTCACTTGCCCTGGCCCGTAAGTGGTGGGGCCGAACTTTAAAAGCAGAATTCACCCTGTGAGTGCCCTCCCATGGAGTTTGCCTTATATACAGAATGTTCTCACATATAGTAATAACAGTGATAGTGGTCACTTGTATTGGGGAGCTCTTTAGAACTTTCCAAAACTATTTCTTTTGACCGCATTACTCGGCATGTGGGGTCTAAGTTCCCTGACCAGAGACTGAACTCAGGCCCAGCAGTGAGACCACTGAGTCCCAACTACTGGAGAGCCAGGGAATTCCCTCTGAAACTATTCTGTTTTGGTGAATTCATTTCATTATCACAGTCCCAGGGGATGGGGAGTGGAGGTTTAGGGGACAGGGCAGGCGTTACTGTCCCTGCTTACAGAGAAAGAGACTGAGATCCAAAGAGGTCACATGTCAGTTGTCAGTGTCACAGCTTGTAACAAAGGCAGAATTAGAACTCGGGTCCTCAGGCACCAGCTTAAAGCCAGTTTAGAGACCTTCCACTCTGCAGTTGTCTCCAGCTGTGTGGCTTGGTGGTTCTTCATCTGTAGGAAACACAGGTGACCAAGAGCCCCGGCTCTACTCTCAAGTCTTTTGCCATGTTTGCCTCATGCAGCCCCTGGGCAGAGCAGAGCTACTAAGGCAAGCCCCCTCCTGGAGGGGACTCTTCTGATGGCCCACTTTGACTCCAGAACTTCCCAACAGCCTTGCTGGAACCTTTTTAGACAGAATGGCCATCTAGAGTCTTTGTTCAACCTTCCCTTACCCTGTCCTTCACATGGAGTCAGAACAGTCTAGTGGCTTCCCAGCATTCCTGGATTCCCCCTGGATCATCTCTCATAGGCATCTCCCCGAATGAAATCCTTGCACTTCTAATCCTGTCCTGGGTCTGCTTCTCAGAGCACCCAAACTAATGTGCCTCTGCCCCTGCATGATACAATAAATCTTTTCCATTCATATGATTTTAAACTTTACATTTACTTTAATCTTTCAATGAAAGGTACACTTTCACATCTATAATCATTTTGTTAGTATGACTAAGAGTGATGGAAAAAGATTTAGACCCCAGCGGAGGAGCTAGAGATTCAGGAAGGCTTCCTGGAGGAGGTGGCCTGGCCCAAGCCACCTTGTATGGACCGCCATCTGTCTGCAGTGTACCGCAGGAAGCACCAGGAGCTGCAAGCCATGCAGATGGAGCTGCAGAGCCCAGAGTACAAGCTGAGCAAACTCCGCACCTCCACCATCATGACCGACTACAATCCCAACTACTGTTTTGCTGGCAAGACCTCCTCCATCAGTGACCTGAAGGAGGTGCCACGGAAAAACATCACCCTCATCCGGTGAGCACTGTCCGCTGGGGCAGTGGGAGGTGAGGGAGGCAGAGAAGGGAGGGTTCTAGGCAGCCGGATGTCATCCCTGGACCACAGATTCCTCTGACAACAAGAGGCCAGAAGAGCCACCCCTCAGGGCATCCTCAGCCCTCCCGGCAGGGGAGAAGGTTTAATGTCCAGGGCCATTTGGTGGGTTAATTATTTAAATAATTAATAATTATTTAACTTATGGGGTTGGAACAATGAGAGGAAGACTAGATGGGAAAAATGGGGTGCTCCTCAAAACCACCCAAATACCCCTCCCCAAGCATTTCTACCCTCCCCCTCCCAGCTCCCAGAGAACCCTTTGCACTTGTCAGTCATTCACTGAGCGCTCTCCAGGAGGTGTCTGCCAGCCATCTGTCCTTCCCACCAGATCCATGTCTTAGTCACCTCTAGGACCCGGGCAAATATTAGAGACTCAGTAAGTGTTCATAGAAGGAATGTCAGCCAATGTCATGAAGCCTGGCTTGGAACCTTTCTTGCCCATAGAGCTGGGGACTGTGGAGCAAAGCCACACTGAGGGTATCACTCCTGGGGGTGTGCGTGACCCCTGCCTCCTGTGAGTGGCCACTGAGTGTGCCCCCGCCTCATCACACCTTCTCCTCTGCACAGGGGTCTGGGCCACGGCGCGTTTGGGGAGGTGTATGAAGGTCAGGTGTCTGGAATGCCCAACGACCCCAGCCCCCTGCAAGTGGCTGTAAAGGTAAGAGGGGGCTCCCTCGTGGGCCTGACCTTGGCCATGGTCTCTGTAACTGCAGCCCTCTGCCAACAGCCTCTGACCTCTGTGGCTCACAGCTCCTCCTCCTTCCCACCCTCCCTTCTGTGCCCAGACGCTGCCGGAGGTGTGCTCCGAACAGGACGAACTGGATTTCCTCATGGAAGCCCTGATCATCAGGTAACGACCCACAGGGACACCCACACCACCACCCCAAGCCTGTGAGGGACACGAGACATTTCTAACAGGCACGTCTCCAAGGGAAACGGGGTTGTCCTGCAGGGCACCCCTCCTCTCTAACAGGAGACCTCCCCACTGAAGTTCTTAGCACATCTTACCAGAGTGGACCAGCCCCCATTTGGTTTTCTCAGGAAAAGAATCTTGTAGCCCCAGTCAATGTCACTTGGCCTTCAACCAGCACCCCTGTTGGTTGAACATTGGTTCTTTTCCCCCTTTTCTTAAAAAACATAGCATGCTGACTGTTGACAGTGGAAGATACAATCTTCCTCCAGGTAACTCTTCCACCATGTCCTTCACCCATCCCGACTCCCAGCTCTCAAGTAAAGGAAATGGGCCCCCACATGATGGACGGTGCCCACACCCAGGTCCACCCAGCTGGCCCGACCCTTCAGCTGGTGGGTCTGGGGCCCACCACTGGGAGTCACAGTGTCCAAGGCTCTGATAGCAGAGGTTCGACCTTGAGAGCTGGCCAGGCTCGTGGCCTCCTGGTGCACCGGGGAACCTCAAACATCCTGACAGGCTAGGGCGGCCTTGATGGAAGTGGCCAAGAAAATGAGGCCAGAGCAGTGTGTGTGATGCACTGGGTCCATAGGAGGAAGCATGGCAGGCTCAGCTCCTGCTTAAATGACGTATTTCCTGGTTGCCCGTGTAATAGTGATCATTGAATAAAACCTGGAAAGTAGAAGAGTAGATGGAAGGAGACCCGAGTCACTCAGTCTCCCTACTCTGCAGTAACTAAGCAGCACTGTATTTGGGTACACGGTCACCCAGTCCATCAGCTCTGCCCAAGTGTGCCCACGTGGAGCTCCCTGGCCCCACTGCCTCATGTGTCCTCATAGGATCATGTTAACAAGAAAGCCCGAATCTCAGCACCCCCGCGAAGGGTCCATGGTGGGATCCAGCGGCCCTCTTCCTTATTCTCTTCCGCACACTGTCAACAGGCAGACCTCAGGCAGGCCCTTGGGGAAGCAGGCCCCCCAGCTTCCACTTGAGGCCTTCCTCTGAGAATCCAACCCCCAAAATGTGAATCCTGGCCAGCAGTCCTCCCTCGTCTCCCTTCCCACCTCCACCCCAGCCTTCTCACTCCGTACCTGTGTGCAGCCCTCTCCCCAGCTCCCCAGCCCCCCACTCCAAGCAAGTATACTCCACGCATGTTGAACCCCGACCAGGCCTGCCCTCTGGTTCTTCCAACTGCTCAGCAACCAGATTCTTCTCTGCTTAGGCCCAGCCTAGGACCCCTGCTCCCCGCATTTACAGAAAGCTTTTACATAATGTGGCTCTGAAAACATAACTCTGTACCCAGCTTTGCCCACTTAAGATTTTCGCAGACTCAGCTCAGTTAAATTCGGTTACTCCCCTCCGCTCTGCAGCAAATTCAACCACCAGAACATCGTGCGCTGTATTGGCGTGAGTCTGCAAGCCCTGCCCCGATTTATCCTGCTGGAGCTCATGGCAGGAGGAGACCTCAAGTCCTTCCTCCGGGAGACACGCCCCCGCCCGGTGAGTGAGAAACGCCTTTCCCAGTGTGGGTGCCAAGGGACAGAGCAGGGGGTGGAAGGAGCCAGGGTGGGCAGCCAGGGTCAGTCCCTGGGCTCTGATCTTGGGGACAGGTGGGAGAGAGGGGACAGAAGGTATCCAGCGGCTGAGCCTGGTCCGAGGGAGCTTGCCCAAGCCTTGAGCAATGTCTCCTCTAGCCAGTATCTATTTTTATGACCTGCTGATTGTGGAAAACCAAACTAGGGACAAGCACACAGAGGGACTTTCACGCCAGCTGTGTCACTCACTCAACCATCTGACTTGGGGCAGGTCAGTCTGCTCCACCCCTTGTGAACACCAGTGTCCTCATCTCTCAGATGGGGACTTCCTGACCTTGTAGTTTTACAATCGAAATGAAGGGCTGAGGTATTTAGGAAGGTGCTGCATACATGTTATGGTGAAAGCACTAGAGTTTGGGGGAATGAAGAAACCTATGTGGGCCCATGCACACTTCCCCCCAGTTGATTATTAGACAACCTGGCTTAGGGCAGCCAACCCCCTCTAACCTGAGCATCTGTGATGTGAACTCTGATGGTCAGGCTAGAACATCTCGGACAGAGCTGATTTATAAAACACAGCACACTGGGTGAGCCCAGAGGCCGGCTGTCCACTCCTGTCACTGCCAGGGTCTTCGAGAGGTCCTGGGCCCAGGGGACTGGAGCAGAGCAGACCCCCTGAGTTAGGACCTGCCATCTTGAAGTTGCCACTAAACTGTGAGGCCCACAGGGAAGACTTGTACCCTCCCCAGTGAGTTAAGACCTGCCATCTTGAAGTTGCCACTGAACTGTGAGGACCACAGGGGAGACTTGTACCCTCCCTACCCCCAGGAAAGCAGAGAAAGGCCGACAGCCACGTGGCCACAGCAAGACCAGGACTGAACACCCTCCTCACATGGACCCAAAGTGGTGGCGGAAACCTCGGAAGTTCACACCTGCTCCAATTCCCGCCTTCACTCAGGCTCTTAGGAGCCTCCACACCATTCCTGCAAGCCTCTGGCTGACCATCTAAGAGGAATCTGATCTAACTTCTTGAGAGGATGAGTGTGTGCACCTCAGCACCCCTGGCAGGAGGAAGGGGCCTGGGAAAAGGGAGAACGACTAACCCCACCTCATGATAACCTTCGTCTGCAGTACCATCCTCCTCCTCCCCAGAGTTTTCACATTCCTCAAAACCATCCTATGAAGTAGATGGTACAGATCTCACCTCATTTTGGAGACTGGAAAACAGGGCCTCAGAGAGGTTATGTGACTTGCCGAGGTCACACAGGAAGTGGAAGAGCTGGGACTAGAACTCAGGCCTTGTGGCTCCTGATTCCTTACTCACTCCAGCCTGCTGTGCTATTGATCCCTGTGGTCCCCGTGGGGAAGCCCTGAGTGCCAAGGTGAGGGCAGGTGGTTGAGAGCAAAGGTCACCAGCTACACAGGCATCTCTGCCAGGGTCTGGGCACCAGCCTCAGCTTCCCCAGCCCTACCCAGCAGAGCAGAGCCTTCAGCCTTGTGCCCTGAGCATCTCAGCAGTGCTTCCGGCAGATGTCCAACAGGGAACATGTGACATCACTCTCTGGGAGGAGGTCCAGCTCTGGGTTTCCCATTGGACACTCCTGAGGCTTGAGGACAGGAGAGTATTGTGACTTCCTCGTAAAGGGAACCTGAGAACCCATCACTTGGCAAGACCGAGAACCTTGAGGGAGGGGTACTTCCCTCTCTCATAGGCAAAGGTATCTCTCTTGATGATGATTTGGATGTTGTCTCAAAAAAACAAAGCACCAGAGAGGAAGACAGATCACTGACTTCTCCCACCCCCTCCCAGCCCAAGCGCCGCCTCAAGGAGGCTCACAGCGGGAGCCTGCTGCCAGCTTCCAACCTCTGGCTGCAGGCACCACCCGAGGGATGCCCACAGCCAGTGGAAGGTCAACTCTCCTTGGGAGAGAGATGCTTCCAAGGGTCAGGATCCCCCCACCAAATCTTCCCTTTAACCCTTGACCCTGATCTTCTTTGTGTGATTCTCCTGGCCAACCATGCTCCCAGGCCTTGGTGGCAGTCCAGGTATCCTTCTTACTCCTTTACACGCCCACTCACCTCAGATGAGCTGGTTCTTCTTGAGGTACTTACTGCCCATGATAGGTGATTTGAAATGTCAGATGACAGCCCTCCAGAGTAACCCCATGCAAATGTGTTTGTAGCAGCAACTTCCAGCCAGGGTGGGAGCAGTGGGGTGGGAGGTTGCTGAGTGTCCCGCATGAATTCTCAGAACCACAAACTCCAACTTAGTGAGTGAGGACCAACCAGGTTGACTGTGAGAAAGGACCATGATTTGTGGTGGACGGAGGTAACTAATATCAGTAAATCCTGATGAAGGAGGGAGGGCCTGGCTGATGGACATTGGGGCTGGGGACATACACACACTGAGGAGAGGGTGGGCAGAGCTGTGCCTCCAGGCTAGAACTCACTGAATTCAAAGGCCTGGGGTCCACCTGGTTCATTTGTTTGAAGCCCCTGCATCTATCCAGGCTTACCTGATAACCTGCTGTGTGCAGGCTCCCAGCTGGGTGCTCAGAATCAGAAGCACACTCTGTGCTCACTTCCTGCCATCTCTAGGGTTCAGCAGCTCCATAGACATCAGGATGGAAGGACTTCAGAGATGGTCTAAGAGGCTGTGGCTTCAGATAATGCATGGATATGAAGTAATGATAGATACAGACTCATAGGACAGAATGGGTGCCAGGGCCAACTATGCCTGTCATGGAAATGAAATTCATGGGTACAGAGGGAAACATCGTTTGGTCCCAGGACCCCACTACCTCAAGAAAGAAGGACCCTTTTAATGTCAATATAATTTTGCAGACCCCCCCCTCTTTATTTAACAAAATTTTATTGAGGATTTAATATATGCCAGATATAGGCTAGTAGCTATCTTTTAGTATCAGTTGATTCAATCAGTAATGACAAAGGCCATCAAGGAGTCAGTAAACTCTATTAAAGGGGGCAGTCATTGCCCACTATAGCATCTACACCTGTTTGGGGAATGGTAATCTGGTAGGTAGTGGCTCTGGAGAAGATGCTCCATATGCATGGAGGCTCCTTGGATACCAGAGAGCACAGCACAGAGATGAGAACCTCTGATTGCAACTAATACTTAGGTTTTCATCTTCGGTTTCGATTTTGCTGGAGCTGACTGTGGCTCAGATCATGAACTCCTTATTGCCAAATTCAGAGTTAAACTGAAGAGAGTAGGGATAACCACTAGACCATTCAGGTATGACCTAAATCAAATCCCTTATGAATATACAGTGGAAGTGAGAAATAGATTTAAGGGACTAGATCTGATAGAGAGCCTGATGAACTATGGACAGAGGTTCGTGACACTGTACAGGAGACAGGGATCAAGACCATCCCCATGGAAAAGAAATGCAAAAAGGCAAGATGGTTGTCTGAGGAGGACTTACAATAGCTGTGAAAAGAGGAGAGGCAAAAAGCAAAGGAGAAAAGGAAAGACACACCCATTTGAATGCAGAGTTCCAAAGAATAGCCAGGAGAGATAAGAAAGCCTTCCTCAGTGATCGAAAGATAGAAAGAAATAGAGGAAAACAACAGAATGGAAAAGACTAGAGATCTCTTCAAGAAAATTAGAGATACCAAGGGAACATTTCATGCAAAAATTGGCTCAATAAAGGACAGAAATGGTATGGACCTAACAGAAGCAGAAGATATTAAGAAGAGGTGGCAAGAATACACAGAAGAACTGTACAAAACAGATCTTCACGAGCCAGATAATCACAATGGTGTGATCACTCACCTAGAGCTAGACATCCTGGAATGTGAAGTCAAGTGGGCCTTACGAAGCATCACTACGAACAAAGCTAGTGGATGTGATGGAATTCCAGTTGAGCTATTTCAAATCCTGAAAGATCATGCTGTGAAAGTGCTGCACTCAATATGCCAGCAAATTTGGAAAACTCAGCAGTGGCCACAGGACTGGAAAAGGTCCGTTTTCATTCCAATCCCTAAGAAAGGCAATCTCAAAGAATGCTCAAACTACCGCACAATTGCACTCATCTCACACGCTAGTAAAGTAAGGCTCAAAATTCTCCAAGCCAGGCTTCAGCAATACGTGACCCAAGAACTTCCAGATGTTCAAGCTGGTTTTAGAAAAGGCAGAGGAACCAAATTGCCAATATCTGCTGGATCATCAAAAAAGCAAGAGAGTTCCAGAAAAACATCTATTTCTGCTTTATTGACTACACCAAAGCCTTCGACTGTGTGGATCACAATAAACTGTGGAAAATTCTGAAGGAGATGGGAATATCAGACCACCTGACCTGCCTCTTGAGAAACCTGTATGCAGGTCAGGAAGCAACAGTTAGAACTGGACATGGAACAACAGACTGGTTCCAAATAGGAAAAGGAGTACGTCAAGGCTGTATATTGTCACCCTGCTTATTTAACTTATATGCAGAGTACATCATGAGGAATGCTGGGCTGGATGAAGCACAAGCTGGAATTAAGATTGCTGGGAGAAATATCAATAACCTCAGATATGCAGATGACACCACCCTTATGGCAGAAAGTGAAGAGGAACTAAAAAGCCTCTTGATGAAAGTGAAAGAGGAGAGTGAAAAAGTTGGCTTAAAGTTCAACATTCAGAAAACTAAGGTCATAGCATCTGGTCCCATCACTTCATGGCAAATAGATGGGGAGACAGTGGAAACAGTGTCAGACTTTATTTTTGGGGGCTCCCAAAATCACTGCAGATGGTGACTGCAGCCATGAAATTAAAAGACACTTACTCCTTGGAAGGAAATTTATGACCAACCTAGACAGCATATTAAAAAGCAGAGACATTACTTTGCCAACAAAGGTCCGTCTAGTCAAGGCTATGGTTTTTCCAGTGGTCATGTATGGATGTGAGAGTCGTACTGTGAAGAAAGCTGAGCACTGAAAAATTGATGCTTTTGAACTGTGGTGTTGCAGAAGACTCTTGAGAGTCCCTTGGACTGCAAGGAGATCCAACCAGTCCATCCTGAAGGAGATAAGTCCTGGGTGTTCTTTGGAAGGACTCATGCTGAAGCTGAAACTCCAATACTTTGGCCACAGATGTGAAGAGTTGACTCATTGGAAAAGACCCTGATGCTTGGAGGGATTGGAGGCAGGAGGAGAAGGGGATGACAGAGGATGAGACGGCTGGATGGCATCACCGACTCGATGGGCATGAGTTTGAGTAAATTCCGGGAGTTTGTGATGGACAGGGAGGCCTAGCATGCTGCGATTCATGGGGTCGCAAAGAGTCGGACACGACTGGGCGACTGAACTGAACTGAACTGAATGTTGCCTCCACAATTCGTTGAGTGCATTTTGTTGACCATGTCAGGAGCCAGGAATCTGAGGCCCTGCATCATTCTCATCACTTATCAAAATGCATTTTTGCCACTTTTAATATCTTGTGTCCCCTGTCTTCATTCTTTGCTTCTTCCTTTCATCTTTCGCTCTTACTCTCATAGCCATCAATTAAAAAATGTAGACTTATTCTGTTTTTCACTTGGTGAAACAGTTTCTCCCCCATGTCCTGTGATCCTTCATCTCTAAATGCAGGAGCTACTTAAGGAAGTATTATTATTATCATCAATATTATTCTGTCTTTTATCAGTATATACATTATCCTTTGGAAATAGCACCTCAGAAACTGTGAGCAAAGAAATCATTTCACTTCAGTGGGCCTGTTTTTGCCCCTGTAAAAGTAAGATATTGGTCAAAACAGTGTCCTGATGGGAATGTCAGAACCCTGAGTGGTACACACTCACAGGCATGCTCGAAAGAATTCCATGGTCAAGCCATTTTGAGAGCCACACAGACTCCCCTCTAATTGATTCTCAATACACATTAGTGTGTAGCAAAGATTCTGATAATTCCTCTGATGAAGAAGCTTATTGGACCCAGGAATTCCCAGGCCTATTTGACTGAATTCCATCCCACAGCCTGCTTTGGGAGGTACTGGACAAAATCCTCTCTGAGTATTGGACAGGATAAAAACTGCCTGAAGTTGCCAAAGGAAGTGCCACATTCAGTAGCAAACCAAGGAAAAAGAGCCCTGGTTCCAACTCCTTCTTTGCCCAGGCTGGATACAGTTGGCACTGAGCATACTGGCTTGCTCTGCACTGCTCGTTTTGTCACAGGATCCACAGACCCCCACCACACACACACACACACACACACACACACACAGACATGCAGACACACCCCTTGGGTTGCAGACAATCTGCTTCTGTGAAGACTGATTATCGGCGCGGTTAATTTGCTCTGAGCAGCCACAGAGAGGGAGCCCGGATAAACGCGGCCCCTGGGTTAATGCCTGGGAAGATTTAGCCCCTGCAGTGCAGCAGACTTATGGAGCGTTTGAGACATCAATGGTCCTTGCGTCCTGAGTGATGGGGGCTAAGACACAAAGAGACTCCAGGAGCGATAGGAATGGTCCTCTTTGGCAGGAACAGAAAGAATTTTCCTGGAAATAGAAAAGATAGTCCTAATACTATAGCAAGATGGATGAATATTTCTCTCAAAAATATATTACTTTTCTTGTCCCCAGGAAATGGGGACTCTCTCTTTCTCCCAGTGCCCAGTACTTCCGACCCTAACAAGGTCCTGGGAGAAGCCAAACACATGAGCCCCTTCTCAAGTCCCCAGCAGCGCCCTCCACGGAGTAACCCCCTCCATGAATGCAGAGCCCTCTGTGAAGCACTCACTCTGTGCCTCTTGCTGTGAGTCCTCAGAACAACCAGGGAGGCTGAGAGTGTCACGTCACTTTCACACATGAGGACACAGTGGCTTGGACACAGGGAGTGCCGTCAGCTCCAGGTCACGCAGCCAGTCAGGGACCCAGTAGGATGACGCCCAGCTCAGCTCAGCCGAGCACTGAAATGTGCTCTGCACTGTATCTGTGCTCACTTGGGTATCGTGCACTGAGTTCACAGGAACTCCAGCCCTTCTCAGACATGCTCTCCTAAGAAACTCAATTTTAACTCCCAGAATCCCGCCTCCCCCAACCCAAACCCTTAAAGCCCAGCTCAGGGCAGTTTCAGCTCCCCTCTACTAGCTCTGTGACCTGGAGTGAGTCACTGAGCCTCTCTGAGCCCTCAGCCCTCTCATCGTCAATATGGAGGTAACTTTGCTTGCCTACTGACCACACAGGACGTTGCATCAAAGGTTCTGGGACTTGCCCTTTTGCAGGTAAGGGACTGCCTGATGGTCCATGGGCAGCAAATGTTCCCCTCCCTGAGTCGTCCCCCCTGGAACTGAAGCAGGCCCCAGACAAACTCCTCGCCACCTCCCCCAGACCCACATTATTGCTCCAAAGAGTCCCAGGGAGGCCCTGATCTGTGGCGGCATCTGGAAAACCCTAATTTGGCTTTAATCAACCAACAAACCCCCTTGTTCACTGAACCTCGGCAGTGAGCTAAGCGTTGTGCTGGAGACCATGGAAGTGGATGCCAAAGGCCCTGCCTCAGGAGCCTCGAAGTTTCCTCGGGGATGTGGTAGAACAAGCCCAGAGCAGCACAGCGCACGAGACACTGCCTGAGGACATGCTGCTGTGGACTTGAGGGGTTAGGAATTTAGAAGACACCAAGGAGGGCGAAGCCCTCAGAGAAGACTTCAGGCCGCCCCACCAGACCGGGGGAAGGAGAGCCAGGCTGCATCCTGGGAGGGGTCGGGGAGGGGTGGGCAGCAACTTTTGCACAAAAGGAACTTCATGCAGGAAAGCCAGCTGCCCAGTATTTTCTGGAAGGTTCGCTTTTTCAGTCCACTTCAGATCTAGGTCTTCTTGAAGAAAGTTAATTTTTAAAAATATTTTTAAGCATTTAAATAGAGCATTTTAAAGCAACAGTACCCCGCCTTGATTTCCTCACAGGCTTGTTGGTACATTTAGGGATTCAAATGTTTATGAAGATAGTGGTGGAAGAGTGGGCAGAAAAAAACGCGAAGGGGCAGAACGTCTGTGGTGCAGGTTCCGGCCCCACTCACCGGGCAGCCGTGACTCTGTAAACGCTGCGCCCGCACAGAGGCGGAGTCACTGTTCTGGGCTGAGGCCCAGGCGTGTGCATTTGTATAACCCTACCGGTGATCGCGAATGTGCAGCCAGGGCCGAGACCCCAGGGCAACCAGCCTGCGTTTGACCTCCTGGTGAGCCCGGGAGCCTAGTGTTTCAGACCTTCTCTCCCCTGAGAGCTCCTCACCAGCCGGTCGCTTCTGTTTCCTACAGAACCAGCCCTCCTCCCTGGCCATGCTGGATCTCCTGCATGTGGCTCGGGACATCGCCTGCGGCTGTCAGTATCTAGAGGAGAATCACTTCATCCACCGGTGAGTCTAAGTGACCTTGCTCTGCCCTCACCTTCCAGACGCTCCCCTGCGTGTCCCCAGGGCTTTGTTTGGCCCCTGTGTAAAGTGGGGTCATGTGCTGTGCTGTGCTTAATTACTCAGTTGTATCTGACTCTTTGCAACCCAATGGACTGTAGCCCGCCAGGCTCCTCTGTCCATGGGGATTCTCCAGGCAACAATACTGGTGTGGGTTGTCATGCCCTCCTTCAGGGTATCTTCAACCGAGGGATCAAACCCAGGTCTCCCACATTACAAGTGGATTCTTTACCAACTGAGCCACCAGGGAAGCAAAGTGGGATCATAAAAACATCTATATCAGCGCCGGAGACCCAGATGAGCTCTGCCTGACCTCCTGCAGGGACCCCTGCCTGTGTCAAGTCCTACCTAGGTCATGTTAATGTTTCCATGTCTAGAAGACTGAGCTTCCTAGGTGGCTCAATGGTAAAGAATCTGCCTGTCTAAGCATCCAGGGTTCAATCCCTGGGTCGGGAAGATCCCCTGGAGAAGAAAATGACAACCCACTCCAGTATTTTTGCCTGGAGAATCCCCACGGACAGAGGAGCCTGGAGGGCTACAGTCCATGGATCACAAATAGTCAGGCACAACTGAGTGACCAAGCATGCCACATCATCTAAAAAACTGGGCTCCTTAAGGGAAGTTTGAGGATTTTGTATTTTCGGATCTCTGGCTATGGATAAATCAAAGGCAACAACCCTATTTTATTCATCTTCATATCCCCAGCATATAGTGGCACACAATAAATGTTTATTGGATAAATTATTTTTTTCTAAAACACTCAGAAATGAAGAATGAGAATTATTTTCTTTAACTCTGTACTTCATTTCTTCTACTCAGTATGACGCTTGTGTTTAAATGGTGTTTGCACTTGTACATCAAGTCCATGTGTAACACTATAGACATGAGAGATGACATATATTTCTTTCCACGTGGCTATCCATGGCTTTCTCAACAGACAGCTTGATTCTGAAACTTGAAAAGTCAAATAGATTGTTAGACTCTTTGCAAAGTTCTTCCTAATGATTTGTTTTTCATTTAGTAAATAATAACCTAGTGAACTAATAAACATTCATGAACCCATCAAAGAGTATAAGACATGTTGCTAATCATTAGAATATGTAAATATAATGTAGAGAATGAGAGACACTGTATGAGTTTAGAAATAGAAGAGCATGGAGGTAGATAACAAGCTATGTTTTCTTCCCTAATAAAGGGGATGTTAAAGATCAAGAAATACACTGGCCTAGTTTACTGAAATCATTCTGAAAACAAGGCCAGAAGCCCACACTGGCTCATCCTTTGTCGCTTCCATCCTTTTGGCCCTCAGATCTTCCTCTTGAGTCTCAACCTTTCCAGCTTGCAGATCATTGTGCTTGATAGAAATAACAGAAGCAAGAGAGAAGCCGAGCCCCAGTTCTTTCTGTTCTCATCCAAAGCCACACTTTCTGCTTCACAGCGCAGGTCAGCCCTGCCACTGTTGTTCTTGCCCTTTTTATTGTGTCCAGAACTTTCCATAAATCTCAGCTCTGGGTTTTATTGTTGTTCAGACATGACAGGGTTGTGCTCTTTTTAGAATAAGTCCTTGGCTAGAGCCATCTTTCCATCTTTTTTTTTTCTTCTTTGAAGTATAGTAGTTACAATGTTGTGTTACTGCTATACGACAAAATATGCATTCTTTTTCATATTCTTTTCCACTATGGTTTCTCAGACTGGTGTACCTGGAATGAATAAATGTCTCTCCATCTCATGTCTACCTCCTCTAAGTCTGAGCCCATCTGAGAGCAATGTGACCCATCACCTTAGTGACTTCAGATCTCTCCCTTCACTTCTCCCCGAGGTCGTCTCTCCCTTTTCATCTCCACCCCCACGTTAATCACCAAGTGTCCAGATTCTCTGACTGAGGGATTGTGTCTACTTTTCCTCTGACGTCTTGAAATCTGCTTTCCTAAGGGATGATACATTTTGACTATATCCAGTGCCCTGTTATTACTGAAAATAAGATAACAGAATCAAAAATTCACTCAAGATTCCTATTCCTTCCATATCTGTAAATAGTTGCTGAAGGTCACAATAAGATCCCAGAGTAATATTTTGTTGCTTCTTTTATCTTTTTCAAGAAATGAAATTGTCAAAAATTGAATCAACAGTATGTTCGATGATCTGCTTTATAAGCAAAAGGTGACGATTAGCAGAAATTGTCCATCTCAATCAAAGCTGTCTTCTGGAATAATTGGTTTTAGGAAAGCATCTTTTTATATCTTCTTCTAACTGGCTCCAGGCTGATGGCACCCTCCCCCAATAGTTTTACTTAATTCGCTCTCCTTCACCATCTGCCTTAAGATTCACAGACTCCCATGCACACATACCTCCTGAATTCAGAGCAGACTCCCTCGCAGATCCACACACTCCCATTTTTCTATTAGATCTGTTTCCTTTGGACATGGTTTATTGCCGTTTTGAGAAATATGTGTCATTCTACCAATTCTTGGTGTGTTCTATGATATTACATTTACTTTCTTGCCGTTAAATTCAAGATCAATTTTTTAAGCAACCATTCCATGCACATCAACAGAAAGACCTTTCCAGAGCCATAAATATTGTTCTTGGTCGACTTCACTATATTTCTCTTGAGAAGCAATGGCTATATATCCTACTATATTTTCTTCTTTTTGATGTCATATATGTTATGCTTTTATGGTTTTCTTAGGGCATTTTATGCACCATTGCTCCTCAAAATTCAACTTAAACCTTCTGGCTTAGGGCAGTGGCATTAATAACACCCATCTCCCACCCTGACCAATTGTTCTGCTATCCTAAGCCATGATCCCCCACCCAGATCTTTTTTGTAAAAATACTATCCAGCTGTTTATTTTCCATGTTCCTTCTTTCTCAGCCAATGATCATGAAACCAGTTGAAAGTATAAAAACACCACCCATTCCCCCCAAGAAGTACTATTTTTTTCTGTCCAAGACTTTAATATTATTAGAAACCCATTCCATGAGTTTGAACAAACTCCGGTACATAGTGAAAGGACAGGGAAGCCTGGTGTGCTACAGTCCAGGGGGCCACAGAGAGTCAGACACAACTTGGTGACTTAACAACAACAACATTCCAGACTTCATCTGGCTGCATCCTTAATCCCCACATGCAACTCAAGAATGGGTTAGCGGTCAGTGAGTAGAAGCTGGTGAGTCTTGGAAAGCTTCTGATCCAGGCTTACGCACATGCTATGGAAGAATAGGCCCTGACGACTGGAATGTAATGACTAAGACAAGATAACTTTATAACAGGAAAGAGTGATTCTTTGGCTTCATAGCTATGATGCATACAGTTTAACAAAGGCTGTAGATAAAATCATGGATGTAAAAACCATGATGGCATATTAAAATATAAAGCTAGAAATATTTGGGGGAAGACGACCTACTTGAATCTCATGGGAACTATGCTGTTTCAGAACATTCCTTCAAACAACCAGCAGAAACCAACTAGCACTCTGTACAGAACAATAACCAAAGGCCAAATACATTTCTATGTCCCTCTATTATCTTCTTTTAAATTTTCTGATAAAATAAGGATAATACTAGCACCTTGTATCTTACAGAGCTACAGTGAGAATTAGATATGAAGCAGTTAGAAGAGTGCTTAAGTACATAGTAAAAGGACAATCAATTTTCTAGTTCCTATTATAGTTATTTTCATTATTATTATCCCATTAAACATTTTCAATCATCTCCCCTAATCCTTTTCCATTTCCCTGTTGGTTCTGAGACCTAGAATTGCTTAGCTATTCCTTTCATACTGAAGTCTAATGTAGTAAAGGAAATACAGAGAAGAAAAGGGAACTATTTGAACTTTAGATTGGAGGTGAAAATGCTTGTGATTCTTATACCTTTATCTTTTTAGGAATAAAATTACAAAATGCACTTTCTCTTGTTTTTTCATCCCAGGGACATTGCTGCCAGGAACTGCCTCTTGACCTGCCCAGGCCCTGGAAGAGTGGCCAAGATTGGAGACTTCGGAATGGCCCGTGATATCTACAGGTGAGTGAAGACTGCCATCACCCATCCAAGCTCACCTTCTCAACTGCATCCCCTAGAGCACTCTGGTGCCTTATCAACCTGCTGCCTAAAATGGCATTAAGTTCCTTTTCAGCATGGGGCAGCCTTAATTATTGTTCATGCCTGAAGGGCTAATTCTAGGATCTCTCTGCCTGCAATAATTGACACTAACCTGTTAATTAGATTGTCTTTCTGGTTCTAACTCTTTAGTCCTAGCATGTTCTGAGACAGAATAACCTGGATACTTCACATGGAAAAAGTTTCTAGGTAAACTTTAGCTTAATTAACCCCTTTCCTTAATACTCAGGAATTCCAAACAGACTTAGCTTCCATTCCCCTAGGCAAGAGCACCTTAGAACTGACAGGAGACTGGGCCCAGCGCATTGCTCTGCATTTCCCACGCCAGGAGACATGGAAGTATAGTTCAAAGCCCGTGGGTACTTAGCTCAGCTTCATTTCTTTTTCCCTGTCACATTCTCGAGGCTACATCAAAAAACAAACAAAAAAACAAAAAAAACAGGGAACTTCCCTGGTGGTCCACTGGTTAAGACTTGCACTCCCAATGCATGGGGCCCGGTTTTCGTCCCTGGTCAGGGAACTAGGTCCCACATGCCACAACGAAATTCAAAAATCCTGTGTGCCACAACTAAGACCCAGTGCAGCCAATTAAGTAATTAATAAAAAGAAATCAATAAAATAAAATTTTAACTGAAAAAAAAAACCTCTATTGTATACTATCCCACACTTCTCTTCCCAACCGCTAGTTTCATCTTTGTCTAATTATTAACAACAGTGACTCACTCCATGAGCTGAGCGAGCCACTCTCTGGCACAGTCACTAATTACACCTTCCCTAACCCAGCTGTAGAGTGAGGAGAGGTGGTCGGGTAGACTTTTCAGTCTTCAGACAATAAGGGAGACCCCTGTCGGTCTCCCACGGAACTGGTAGCAATCTCCTAGGGCGAGAATGCTGATGGCATCCTGTTACCGCTGGGCAGCAGCACACGGAAACTCAGGAGTTAGCAATGTTTTCACCTACTGTTATCTTCCACTGATATCCACTGCATATCTGGTAAAGCTCCGCTTCACCCTCTTCCACCACCCGGAGCCTCAGTGTTCCTTCACCTCCTGTCTCGGAGCACCCAGGAGTGCCTGTGCTCTAAGACTCAAATGTTGCAGCAAGACTAAACAAGTCACATGGTCTGGCCCTTCCCCTCCGTCCTCAGCACTGGTAGGTCCCAACTGTAGACTTCAGCACCCTAACTTCCCTACAGCCCCCTGCTTCCCACAGGCCCCGTGCAACAGCATGTGTCATGAATGTCTCCTGTGAGAGGTTCTTTGCCATTCGGCTTCATCAGCACCCCCAAGACACTCTTCCTGTACTTTTCCACCCACCACCCCCACCCCAGGTAGAACAAACCCATTCTTCTTTGGTCACTGAGTTTCCTCTTGAATACATACTTTTGTCATCATATGTGTGTTCTTACTGCAGTTAATTATGTCTGTTTCTTCCACTAAATCATATCCTTGGAAGAGAGAGACTATGACTTATTTCTGTCCTCAGCACAGGGCAGAATACCTCACACGTTGTTGTTCAGTCACTCAGATGTGTCTGACTCTTAGCAACCCCATGGACTGCAGCACACCAGGCTTCCCTGTCCCGGAGTTTGCTCAGACTTATATCTGTTGAGTCAATGATGCCATCCAACTATCTCATTCTCTGTCGACCCCTCCTCCTCCTACCCTCAAACTTTCCCAGCATCAGGGTCTTTTCCAATGAGTCGGCTAACCACTCAATTCATATTTCAGTCAGTTATTTTTTGAAGTAATTAATCTAGGCAGCTGGGAGGAAGCCACCTCCCATAATATACCAGGCACAAGAACGCAGGGCTGGGGTGGAGCTGGCTTCAGAGGTAGGAATTAATTTATTAGTTTTTTTATCAGTGAGTTCATTAATGATGTCACTGACAAAAACTAGTTACCTCATCCCTCGGATGCCAGCTACACCCCAGGCCTGTGTTTTCCCTGGGGGCTGTGCTAAAGGAAGCAGCTTCGCACCAGCCACCCAGAGGACTTGGAGTCACGTGCCTGTGTTGATTTGAATTAGATGCTGTGTGAGTGCCGACAAGGACCCAGACTAGTAGGACACCAGCCCCGCTCTTAGCCCTCCCATTGTGTATCTCGCATTACCGTGGATCATCAGGAACTGTACTCATAAGGTTGGAGTAATGTTATTCATTGTGAGTTACAGTAAACAAAATCCATCAGGGAAATCTAACCATCTGCTAGCGGGTATTTTAGTCATTGCATAGATCTTTTCTTTCACGCCTCCAGCGGGTTGTTTCGTCTCCTATTAAGTGACACTAAGGTTGTTAACTAGATGATCTGTGTTCCTGCTCTCCCTCCAAATCACAAGAGCCCCTCATTAATTTCAGTTCATAGACCTTGTTTTTTGCCACTCTCTCAAGGCACCTGGCTCAGAGCCATCTCCAGAACCAAGTCTGCTTTTCTCTTCTCCCTGCAGGGCAAGCTACTACCGAAAAGGAGGCTGTGCAATGCTGCCAGTCAAGTGGATGCCCCCAGAGGCCTTCATGGAAGGAATATTTACTTCTAAAACAGACACGTGGTGAGTCTTTCTGCTACTCTCATCCAGGTCTCACCTTGAGCCTTCAAGTAGAGCTCATGAGTCAAATGAGCCCACACTCTCTTGTGGAAGGGTAAGAGAGATGACAGCATACCTCTGTAGCAGGGCCCACATCAACAGAGCATCAGACTCACCAGGAAGTCTTGGTAAGACACAACTGAATGCTGGACCCCACCCTGAGAGCTTAGGATCCAAGAAGTCTGAGGTCGTTGAGAAGCTCTATTTCTCACAAGTTCCCAGGCTGTGCTGATACTGCAGGCTGGTGGACCACACACAGAGCCACACGTAATTTTTTTAACATAATAACAAAGTTGGATTTATTCCAGGAATGCAACATTGAGTTAAGATTAGAAAAATGATCAATGAAATTCTCCAATTGACAGAATAACAGAGAAAAAGAAATTATCAGCACAAAAATATCAGTGATGGTGATCTACAGCTAAAAATCAGTTTAGAAAACACTATCTGCACATTAGATCTCCAGAAATCATTCATCCTGCACAACTGAGACCTTGTGCTCCTTGACTAGCCTCTCCTTCTTCCCTGGCAATCATCATTCCATCCTCTGTTTCTGCGATTCCACTTATAAGTGAGGTCATGTGACATTTGTCTTTCTATGGCTGATTTATTTCACTCAGCATACTGTCCTCCAGGTTTATCCCTGTTGTTGCAAATGGCAAATTTCCTTCTTGTTTAAGGCTGAATAATATTCCTCTGTGTGTGTGTGTGTGTGTGTGTGTGTGTGTAAAATACATGTCACATGTTCTTTATCCATTCATCCATCAATCAGTATTTAGGTTGTTTCCATATCTTGGCTATTGTTAATAATGTTGCAGTGATCTTGGGAGTGCAGATGCCTCTTCAAAATACTGATTTTATTTCCTCTGGATGTATACCCAGAAGTGGGATTGCTAGATCTTAAGGTAGTTCTATCTTTAATTTTTTGAGCACTCTCCATACTGTTTTACATAATTCCTACAAGAGCAACACATAATTTTAAATGGCAGTCAACCTGTGTTCCCTCCCAAAATACACACACACAGAGGAATCTTTTTTGCATAAAAATCCACAAGGACAAAGACAACAATGACATAATTCTGGAAACTGGAAACTTTACAGACAGATGGTCCCTTACTTGTGTGTGCGCTCAGTGGCTCAGTCATGTCCGACTCTGTGTGACCCCACGGACTATAGACTGCCAGGCTCCTCTGTCCATGGAACTTTCCAGGCCAGAATACTGGAGTGGTAACCCTTCCTTTCTCCAGGAGATCTTCCCAACCCAGGGGTCGAATCCAGGTCTTCTGCATTGCAGATGGATTCTTAACCATCTGAACCACCAGGGAAGCCCGGTCCCTTACTTAGGAGACTAGAAAGTTGACACCTACATCCATCTTGAAGTAGCCTGCTTTACTCTGCCTGGTCAGGTGCCCCAGAAAGGCCCAGGAATGGAAGGTGCCAGCACCTCTAAGTAGAGGTGCAGCAGAGAGGAAAATGAGTTACAGATCTGTTTAAAAAGTAACTAGATCATTCCCTCACCTCTGCCCCTCCTCTACCATCACACAAGGCTAGGGGTTCCCTCTCCGAAGAACTGAATTCTTTCTGACCTTGGGGATATCAGACATCAGCAAGGGTGGATTCTCTACTATAAGCAGATATAGTAGAGTTTAAGAAGTCTGCCTACTTAAAGGTGCATGCCTCCCTCCCCTCAGTGCCAAGCACATGGCAGCTAGGCAGAAGGAGATCAGAAGATTCTCATTGAAAGAACTAACCCATGAAGAGAAAAACTTCAGACATCGCAAGTGCTAGTGGGCTGAAAAATGGCCCTCCAGTGCTATCAGGCTCTCATCGCAGAAACCCTCATCAGGAGAAGGAGTCTGCATCACCAGTGTCCTCACAGGAGGCAGAGGGGGATTTGCCTCACACCCAGAGGAGAGAGGCAGAGGCTGAAGAGATGTGGCCACAAGTCAAGAAGTTCCAGCAGCCTCCAGAAGCCGGAAGAGGCAAGGAACAGTGTGGTCCGGCATACACTTCACTTTCGGATCTCAATACTGACTTCAGACATCCCGCCTTCGTGCCTGTGAGAGAATAAACTTCTGTTGTCTTACGTCATCGAGTCTGTGGTGCTGTCAGCACCAGGAAACGAATGCCCCTCGTGAAACAAGCAAGTCAGCTGCCCACCAGTTAACAAGCCTCATCTACAGAGAGCTTCCCATCTTGTTGGGTTCCAATCTTAATATATGAACAGAGAGCCAAGAGTATACAAACACTTGAGAAAAGATTCTGATCTGAAGGAAGTGAACATACACAAAGGAACTTGGAGGAAGAAAGATGCAGAAAGTTTAGGAAAACTCTGAAAAACAATATCCTCGGAAAGTTAAATTATTGTAACCATAATCTTAAGGACAAAAGATTATTTAAAACAATGTTTTTGGCACTTCCCTGGCGGTCCAGTGGTTAAGAATCTGCCTTCAATGCAGAGGTTGATCCCTGGTTGGGGAACTAAACTCCCACAGGCCAAGAGGCAACTGATCCTGCATGCTGCCAAGACTGAGCCTGCACATCACAAGGAAAGACCCTGCATGCTGCAACTAAGACCCGATGCAGCCAAAAATTATTAATTAATTATTTCAAATGTTTTTAGGGAAAAAGCTCCTGGATAGAAAAATGTGATAAGAGAGCCTTCAAGGAGACGGAGCCTAGTTCCCTGGAGCCCATGTGGGCAGCACACAGCGGCATTTTTTCAAAAAGAACAGAGAGGGAAAAGCAGGGGGAAGAAAGAAACTTGGCAGACACTACCTCTGCCAGGCTGTCAAGGTCAACATCAACAGCAGTAGATCATGTTGATAGCACGTACCTTGACATATGATGAAATGGTAGTTAACCTCTGAGGTCTTTCTCCCAAAACCCATTAACTCCAGTCTAATATTAAGAAAAACAGACAAATCCTAATATGACATTCTACAGAATTCCTGACCAGAACTGTTTGAAACCATCAAGGTCATCAAAAACAAGGAAAGTCTGAGAAGTTGCCAAAGTCAAGAATAGCCTAAGGAAGCATGACAGCTAAATATAAAGTGACATTCTAATGGAGTCCTAGAACAGAAAAAGGAAATTCAGCAAAAGCTAAGGAAATCTGAATAAACTATGGGCTTTAGTTAATAATAATTCCTTAATATTGGCTCATTAATTGTAACAAATGTATCACATTAATGTAAGATGCTAAAAATGGAACTGAGTGTGAGACATGTGGGAAATTTCTGTATTATCTTCATAATTTCTTTACAACCTAAAACTGTTCTTAAGAAAATAAAGGTTTTTTTTAAAAAAGATGATAAAAGATGTGTGAAAGTAGTAGAAAAGTTGGAAGACAGAGTTGAATAAATCTTCTAGAAAATAAAATGACTATAAATAGATGGGATAGATAGGAAAGGAAAGACAATTAAAAGGATTAGACCATTAGACCCAATTAGCTGACAAATAGGAGTCCCAGAAAGAATGAAGAGCAGAAATGAAGGGAATAAAAACATCAAAGAAATAGTTCAAGAAGATTTCCCAGAAGGACATACGTTTTCAGAATGAAAGCATCCAGCAAGTGCCAAGCGCTGTGAATAAAAAGAGCAACCCCATGAACACATCATTGTGAAATTTCAGACCAATGGTGATCAAGGTGGTAAAAGTTTCCAAGGATACAAATAAAATCATAGTAAAAATTTATCAGAGATGAAAGGGAATCCAAACAACTGAATTTCTCAACAGCAACGTGGGAAACCAAGAAGATGGACAAGAGTTCTCCAGTTTCTGAAAGCCTCGCATTGAGATAAGGTCAGAAGACAGAGGAGCCATGATAACCAGGCTCCCTCCTCTGACCCATTTTTTGATAATGTGCATAAGAGATATTGTTGTTTGAAGCCACTGATATCTGACTTACCCAAACCCAGTGGGTCTCAAAGTGTGGTCCTCCGATCAACAGCATCAGCATCAGCTGGGACCTTGTCATAAACTCAAATTCTCAGTCCCACCCCAGGCTTCATGAAGCAGAAACTTTAGGGGTGGGGTCCAGCAATCTGTGTCTTAAGGAATCCTCAGGTCATTCCAGGTGCACCCAAGTTAGAGCACCACCCACCTACCCTCTCCAGGTACACATAGTAATTTGGGTAACTATGTAATTTTTTTTAATCAGAATATAATTGCTTTACAATGTTGTGTTAGTTACTGCCATACAACTGAAGTGAATCAGGTGTATGTATACATATATCCCCTCACTCCTGGACCTTCCTCTCATCCCTGTCCATCACACCCCTCGAGGTTATCACAGAGCACCAAGCACTTGCATATCCTACGACCCAGCAATCTAAGTGCCTGAATTAGAGAGACTTGGGTAGGGTGTTCATCTGCATCATTGTTTACAATAAAGAATAAGCAAAGATAGCCTAACTGTCACTCAAGGGGAGGATGGAAAAATAAAACTGTAGTTTATTTATATCATGGGACTTCCCAGGTGGTGCAGTGGTAAAGAATCTGCCTGCCAATGCAGGAGACACAGGAGATGTGAGTTTTAAAAGGCTGGTAAACATAACACAATTGTGACTTTAAAAATTTTTTTATCAGATTATTTTTATTGATTCAAATTTCTAAGATAATTTCATCTGCAATCACTTAAGCTATTTCTATAATTTTAGGAAGAGCAAGTTTTATACCAAAAGAAACAATGTGGGATTTTTTAAAAAATATTTGTCTTATTTGATTTTTGAATGCTTCAGTGCAAAGCTTTGGGCCTTGTGGCTCCTATTTAAGACAGGCTTACCTTATAGGTGATTAAAAAAACATTGGCATACAAAATATAGATTTACCTGATCTGTAGGACTACTAGATAAAATACAAAATGGCCAGTTAAAATGAAATTTCACATGAACAGTGAATAATTTTTTGGTATAAGTATGTCTCATGCAGTATTTGGGATATGAATGTGTGCTAAGTCGCTTCAGTCCCATCCAGCTCTGTGCAACGCCGTGAACTGAAGTTCCACAGGCTTCTCTGTCCATGGGATTCTCCAGGCAAGGATACTGGAGTGGGTTGCCATGCCCTCTTCCAGGGGATCATCTCAACCCAGGGATGGAACCGTCATCTCTCATGTCTCCTGCACTGGCCAGTGGGTTCTTTACCACTAGCGCCACCTGGGAAGTCCAACTGGGACTAAATGTAATACTAAAAATACTAAATTTTAAAAAATATTAAATTTTAATACTAAAAATGTATTTCTTGTTTATCTGGAATTCAAATATTAATGAGTATCCTGTATGGTTGGTTATCTGCTAAATCTCACAACATTACTTACCTGAAATTATCAGTGTTCTGTAACCAACATGACTTCTCGCTCCCTTGAACTCTAAGAAAATAAACATCTATTTGCAGTCCATACAGTGATTCTCTCAAAGAATACTGCAATTTGTCTCCCTAGCTATCTATCCATATAGGCAGAAAACATATTGCTGGGATTTTTTAAGCCCTGCTACTTCGTTTCATCCACGATTTTGCTTAGTTTGTTTTGCCTTGGGGGGAGGTAGAAAGACCACCAAACAGAGAGGAATAATATATGCACCAGGCAGTTTGTAGTTAGTAGAATCAAGAAATCTAATAACACATTCCAGTCTGTCTTGAATTAACTGTATAATAATCTCTGCTTCAGCCTTCTCATCTGAAAAATATAGAAACTATCTTTGCCCAATTCTCCTCAAAAGAATCTTTGAAAGTTCACTTAAATGATGTCAATGAAAGTACTTTGTGTAAATCACTTCCGACATGTCCGACTCTTTGGGACCCTATGGACTATAGCCTGCCAGGCTCCTCATCCATGGGATTCTCCAGGCAAGAATACTGGAGTGGGTTGCCATGCCCTCTTCCAGGGGATCTTCCCAACCCAGGGCTCAAACCCACATATCTTAAGTCTTCTGCATTGGCAGGCAGGTTCTTTACCACTGGTGCCACCTGGGAAGCCGAGAGAAGCTTTTGTTGTTCGGTCGCTCAGTCATGTCTGACTCTTTGCAACCCCATGAACTGCAGCACGCCAGGCTTCCCTGTCTTTCACCATCTCCCAGAGCTTACTCAAACTCATGTCCATTGAGTCAGTGATGCCATCCAACCATCTCATCCTCTGTTATCCCCTTCGCCTCTTGCCTTCAATCTTTCCCAGCATCAGTCTTTCTAATGAGTCAGGTTTTCGCATCAGGTGGCCAAAGTATTGGAGCTTCAGCTTCAGCATCAGTCGTTCCAGTGAATATTTAGGGTTGATTTCCTTTAGGATTGACTGGTTTGATCTCCTTGCAGTCCAAGTGACTCTCAAGAGCTATAGTTCCAGAGGAGCTATAGTTCCGTAAATATAGTTCCGTAAATTTTTGAGGTAGTGTTAACATCAAAAAACTGCAACCAGATACTAAAACAAAGATAGCTTTTTTTTGGCTAAAAAAACTAATTATGAAATTAAATGTTTTAAAGTTTTAGTCAAAATATCAAAGGAGATGATTTTGAAACACAATAGAAATCATTTTAAAGTTCATTTAAAACAAATCAAATACATTTTTTTGTATTTTTGATTTTGAGAAATCAGATACATTTCTTTTAAAAGAGAGAAGTAAGGAAAAATGCCCTACCAGATATTAAAACATAAATACACAAAAAGTAACAGAGACTTCCCTAGTGGCACAATGGTTAAGAATCTGCCTGCCAATGAGAGAACACAGGTTCGATCCCTGGCCCAAGAAGTTTATACATGCCATGGGCAACTAAGCCTGTGTGCCACAACTACTGAAGCCCTCACTCTAGGGCCCGACTCTACAACAAGAGAAGCCAGTGCAATGAGAAGCTCGTGAACCACAACTAGAGAAAAGCTTTCATGCAGCAAAGAAAACTTAGCACAACCAAAAAATAAAGTAAAAGAAAATGGTATCAGTGCAAGAAGCAGACAAATAGATGAAGTGAACAGATATCCTGAAACAGACCTGTCTTACTCACAAGTCAATAGTTGACGAGAAAATTATTTTAGGACTATGTATGCTAAAGAGTGGTTTTAGAAGAGCGAATAAAATGAAATCCTTACCTCACACTTTACACCAAACTCAACTCCAACTGGATGTGAGAAGAAAGAATAAAGAAATATTAATACAACTGGAAGAAAATAGCAAACATTCATCTAATCATTGGTAAAGAGAGGATTGTACAATCTCTGAAACAGATGGAAGAAATCACAGAATTTTTAAAAAATAGATTCAACTACCTAAAAATAAAAATCTTTGGTATGCTAACAAGGAAAATTAGAAAGCAACTAATAGAAGTGTTTGAACTTTGAATAAAAGATTAACATCTTTGATAAAGTATGTTTATAAATCAAAATACAATATGTGGTTTAAAGTGGACAATAAGTGGTTAAACACGAAACATTCACAGGAGAAAAACAGAGTGAATTAACACATACATTCAACCATGTTAATTATCCAATCAATAAGCATAATTTAAAACAATTACCATTTTTTACCTTAAAAATTAGCAAAAGTTCTCATTTTTAGTAAGAACACTTAGTGTTGGTGAGAGTGTCTGATGCGCAGTGCTGGTTGATGACCAGCAATGCATTGGAAAGTCACGTTGGCACTATGCAGAGATAATTTTTCTGTGTTCATATTATTTTGATCTAGTCATTCTATTAGAATTATCCTAGATTTTACTAGATTATCCTTATCCTAGATTTTACTAGATTATCCTAATCCTAAATTCAAGAAATTTATTCTAAGGAAATTGTCCTTTTAAAAATGTATAAAGATGTTCATCACAATATTTTTTAAATACTTCAAAAATTGAAAACAATATGGAAATGATACAGCAAATTATGGTACAACTACTCAGTGGAATTTTTTATAGCTATGTCAAATTCTATTTATAAGAGGGTTTGTATTAGCATGCAAAATGTTTATGCTATAATGGAATTTACAAAAAAAAAAACACATCAATTATGTAAAAAAATTCTAAGCCCAGAATATTGAATGAAGAAACATAGCATGCTGGTTATCCTTTTACGGATCTTCACGTGTGGTACTTTCTCATTCTTTTCTATTTCTCTATATTAAAAATTTTTATTGTGGAAAAATGAAATTAAGCAATTAAAATTTTTCACGTGTGCATGTCTGTGTGTGTCTATGTATGTGAGACTGTGTGTATGTTTATGTCGCTATGTGTACATATACATGTCTCTATATGTGTGTCGGGGTGTCTACATGTGTGTATGTGTCTGTGAGCATCTGTGTGTGTATGAGCATCTGTGAATGTATTTGTGTGTATGTCCGAGTCTGTGTGTGTGTGTGTGTGTGTGTGTGTGCGCCCACACCCACACCTCCCGTCCTGTGTGCAGGTCCTTCGGAGTGCTGCTATGGGAAATCTTCTCTCTTGGATACATGCCATACCCTAGCAAAAGCAACCAGGAAGTCCTGGAGTTCGTCACCAGTGGAGGACGGATGGACCCACCTAAGAACTGCCCGGGGCCTGTGTATGACTGAGGATTTTCTACAATTTACTAAGCACAATTTTCCTTTTCAAAAAATATCTGCAGCCACATATGCTTTTTAATTTTTAAGATGAAGGAACAGATGGCTGACCTCATTTAATATGCCCTAAGATAGGAGTGTGTCTGTAGTTTCAATGAGATGGTTTATTCTTCCTGCTCCTTGACAGCAATAATGCCACACCCCAAAAGGTATACATTGTCTGGATGGAGGCTGTGGACTCACCAGGCTCATTCGCCTCAAGCATCTCCTAGGACTCTGTGTAGTGGACTCCGCCCCTGCCACCTTACTCCATAGGTCTTGAGTCTCCTTGAAGTATCTCTATTCCCTGGGTTTTCTGCTGTCCTATGTGTCTCACCATGGACTCTATGCAGTCCATGGGGTCGCAGGGTCAGACACGACTGAGCGACTGAACTGAACTGATCTGTCTCGCCTCCTTCCCACAAACAAGACAGATGGGAAATACAGTTAGAATATTCTGCCTCAGAGGTAACGTTAATTCAGGGATGGAACAAACGAGCCCTGTATGATACCTTCACACCCTGCCCATTCAGCAGAGGGCAGCACGTGCACACACGGGGGACAAGATGAGTCCCCATGCTAGAAGACAATGCTATTCCAGCCCCATTAGAAAAGCGCT
This sequence comes from Cervus canadensis, assembly GCF_019320065.1. Lineage (NCBI taxonomy): Eukaryota > Metazoa > Chordata > Mammalia > Artiodactyla > Cervidae > Cervus > Cervus canadensis. The sequence continues at coordinate 64,049,312 of NC_057390.1, read as the reverse complement.
GGTGGGGGGGGGGGGAATGTATTTTTCATCCCATTTTTATTGATTTTAATTTATATGCTTGTTCTTCTTTTAGATACAGGATAATGACCCAATGCTGGCAACATCAGCCTGAAGACAGGCCCAACTTTGCCATAATTTTGGAGAGGATTGAATACTGCACTCAGGTATACACATCCCCCCCACCTCCTTCAGCCAATATTTATATGGGAAAGTCTTGAAGATGGCAAATACCAAAATGTGAAATAACAGTTACACCAGCCAGGAGAAATGAGTTATACTCTTGAAGATGAATGTTAATTATCTATAAGTACACTGAGTGGTATCTCAGTCTGCCTGTTTTGTAAACAAATACTACTCGCTGTCACTTAAGAGGAGTTGAGCTGGGAGAAGGTCTGTCCAAGCCACGCAGCTTCCCGCAGTCCTGCTGGTCCCTGTCCAGATCCCACTCCTACTTCCACCAGTAAGGACTGCATTTTTCCTGTTTTGATGTTAGTAGAAATGGGGTACATTTTCAGCAGATAACTGTGCCTTCTACCTCCTCAAGAGTGGAGACCATCAAGTGAGAGCCCTGGCCCGCAGTTTCCTCCATCGTGTCTGCACCATCCTCGGTGGAGGGGTGTCCTCCTCTACCTCAAGGTCTCAGGGACCTTCACGCCGACACTTCTCACCTCCAGGCTGCGTGCATTCTCTTTCCCTCTTTTTTGCCTCTCATTCTGCCAGGATATCAGATTCTGGAGAACCTTTTAGAAGTCAGACAACAAACCACTACCTCTCTAAATTCCCTCTCCTCTTAGTTGTGACAATAGACATACACATTTTCACACTGGAGTCATCTCCTGTCCTCATGATTCCATTCTTTTGGGTCCTTTGAGCTCAGAAGGCATTTATCTATATAGACTTCAAGTTATTCAGGGTTTTTTTTTTGTTTGTTTTGTTTTGTTTTAGAAAACTTGATGTTCAGTGGCTTTTAGGTTATTATGTTGTAATATTAATGGGATGCATCCACTTAAGTACATATACTTTGGAGTAATTTTCTTCTCCAAAGTACATAAGATCCCTCTTACAGAGCTGGGAGCTCTGTACAAGCATATTTTGAATGACTCATTCTAGAAATTAATAATTAATAGGGAAGGAACAAAAGACTAAAGCAGAGAGAATTAGAAGGTAGTTATTTTTTATGCTTAAACTCTTTACTGATGAATACTGGACCCATGTGCCTTTCTATTAAACTGAAGTAATGGTTTTCCCAATTTACACAAAATAGTACAGGATTAAGTATCCCCAACTTTAAGCTTTCCTCCACAAATCTTCCTTAAATCTCTAGCAACTGTCTTCTGCTTTTCTATATCAGTCTGTCACTGTAAAAATGATCTAGCACAGAGTTGATTTTGGAAGTGGTTTTCCTCGTATCACGTCAGTATTTCCTGGGTTTCATCAGATCCAAACTTGTTGAAAAACCACTGCATTGTGATATCCGCATGTGTAATGAAGTGATGCTATAACCCAGAAACGTTATGGTCAAGTGCAGCCTCCATCCAAAGGTGATGGAAATGTGAGAACCAGAAATTAACCTTGTCAGCCAGCATGGGGTGTCCCTCCTCCCTTCTCCTCCCCTCCTCTCACTCTCAACAGACAATTTTGAAGTCAAACATATAGTTTGTTTTGTTTTGTTTTGTTTTTTTATTTCATTGGGAACTAGGCTTCCCTGGTAGTTCACAGGGTAAAGTGTCTGCCTGCCATGTGGGAGAGAGACCTGGGTTCGATCCCCTGGTTGGGAAGCTTACCTGGAGAAGGAAATGGCAACCCACTCCAGTACTCTTGCCTGGAAAATTCCACGGATGGAGGAGCCTGGTAAGCTACAGTCCATGGGATTGCAAAGAGTCACACACGACTGAGCAACTTCACTGGGAACACACTGTAACCATTTTTTAAACTGATTTATAATTTTTTAAATCCATTTATCTGTAAGTTTTACCTAAAGCTAGTCTCTGCAAAGTCTTTCTTTCCCGAGCCCACTCCCCTTCCCCAGGCAGTGGGGCCGCTTCCCGGCACTCTGTCCCAGCACACTCTTCTGTCATAGCGCCTCTCCTCCAAGCTGTACAAAGAGGAAGATGATTTTGCATGTGTTTCTTATTCTCCTGTGCTTACCAATTAATATATTCCCAGTAAACCCTGAATGGTTTCCTCATCTGTGAAATAAGTTTGGATGACATCATCGCTAAGGTTTATCTTCCCATCCACACGTTTGGCTTGTGGTTCAAAGTCTCCATCCGTCCATCTCTCCCGCCTGTAGGACCCAGATGTGATCAACACCGCTTTGCCCGTAGAATACGGGCCCCTCGTGGAAGAGGAGGAGAAGGTGCCCATGAGGCCCCAGGACCCCGAGGGAATCCCTCCTCTCCTGGTCTCGGCGGCCCAGGCCAAGCGTGAGGAGGGCCGCGAGCCGGCCGCCCCCGCCGCTCTGCCCTCGGCTCTGCCGGGCAAGGCCGGCAAGAAGCCCGCGGCCGCGGAGGCCTGTGTCCGAGGCGGCGCCCGGCCGCCGGCGGTGGACGGGGGACACGTCAACATGGCCTTCTCGCAGTCCAACCCGCCTTCGGAGCTGCCCCAAGTGCAAGGCTCTAGGAACAAGCCCACCAGCCTCTGGAACCCCACCTACGGCTCCTGGTTTACAGAGAAACCCACCAAAAAGAACACTCCACCGGCCAAGAAGGAGCAGCGCGAGCGGGGGCCCCCGGGCGGCGAGGGCGCCCGTGCTGTCCCGGCCCCCGCGCCCGCCGCCCGCCGCCCGGGCGCCTCGCTGCTCCTCGAGCCGTCGGCGCTGACCGCCAGCCTGCGGGACGTGCCTCTGTTCAGGCTGCGCCACTTCCCGTGCGGCACCGTCAACTACGGCTACCAGCAGCAGGGCTTCCCCCCGGAGGCCGCCGGCCCGGGCCGCTACGAGGACCCCGCGCCCAAGAGCCAGCCTGCGCCCTGAGCCCCAGCCCGGCCCGGGGAGGGACAGGTAACGGCTCCTCCGCAAACCACTGACCAAATGTCACTCTTCATTCTGTGCCAACTTGTTTTGAAGTGCCACATCAAAAGCTGTGTTTTCAAATTGCTTCTAAAGGTTTGGAGCACGGGTTCATCCCAGTCTTGCAAAAGGAGAACATCTCATAAAGTCGAGCGATCAACGCGAGGCCGGGCGGGACGGGGCTGCGTAGGGTTCTGACGGATGGCTGGTGTCCACCTGCTCCCGCTTCTTTCCCTGTCCCGTGTGCTCGGCGCCACGCTCGCAGAGCTAGCCGCTCCTGTGTTTGCTAGTCGGAGTCATAGGTGTTCCCTCACCTGGTCAATGTGGGCCTGGACCACTTGAGAGCCGAGGGAACAGAAATAAAGTTCTCTGTAGTGTCAGCGCGGGGACATTCTTTACTTGGAAAAGAAAAATCATAGCCAGCTCACTGGAAGGTCACTGTGGATGATGCTGGCTTTCACTTGTGCTGGGTCATCAACCACCATATCATAAAAATGTGGTGACTATAGTAGTAGAGAGAAAATGTGTATACACTCACCTGAATGAAACACAAGTGCTCAAAGTGCTTTGAGGATGGTAAGATCCAGAGAGTCCAACATCCTGGTAATATACCTCATGCCTTAAGAAAACCTTCCTACTAATGGTGAACAGCTGAGTGTGAGGTTTCCTACTGCATCGAAAATCTGAGATTTAAAATTTTAATTACTTATTTTAAAAGCTGGCACTAAAATAAACTCCGACAATATAATTTAAAAAAAAATTTTTAATGTAAGCAACAGTGATACATCAACGCATAAAAACATATCCATTCATGGGCATTAGTGTCACACTTCCTAACAATTTCAATCATGAAGGTTACCAAGTTGAAGTTTCTATTCCTGGAGATGATTCAGGGGAGCAGCAGGCCCTCCAGTGGTCCTAAGGAGAGGTACTGATTCAGTATCCTTCCTTCCAGGATTCACCCCAGTTCTGGCTCCTTAATAGTGTGTGATTCTAGCACACATGGGAACAGAAATTGACTGAAACACAAGGCATAATTTGTATACCTGTCAAATACAGAGTAAAACAATTTTTTTCTCTGGGTGACAAGTGAAGGAATTAAAGAACACGTGGAGTGCTGAGGTTGGTAGTGACATGTTACAAAGAGAGTTCTGAACTTGGTTTTCACACATGAAATTTATCTCCATTGCAGACAAGTTGGGAATCTGTTAAATCTTACACACAGACGTATGCAATGATGCTTTATCAGAAAGTTTTCATCTCTTTCTGCTCGCCTCCATTCTCTTTCCCAGTTTCATTTCTGGTGGTAGCTGTGCCAGAACCTCACTTTGGGATGACAGCATTTTTTATCACTTGTTAAGCACTAAACATTCCCAAGCAAAAGTACTGTGTCTATCCACCTTCCCCTGCCTTCACAGCTCCACTTGCATCAACAGTCTCATCTGGACGTGAGGCCATTCTGTTCTAAGCCAATACCAGACCAGTGAGTGTTGATTCCCCTATGGCAGAGCCTTGCCTAGTCAGTAGTTCTTCACATCTTGAGAAGCTTAGATACCTTGGACATCACTTTTCTTATCTTCTTGACTGCCAAAAGTATCTTCATTGGACACACATGAAGATGAAACATCAATGAACTCATCTCTTAATACTTGTATCAACAAAGTTTTAGCTCATGCCCGGCACAAAGTTAATAGTCTAATTATATAACCATTAACTCATAAACCACCTGAAGGTGTCCAAGAATCACACTTTGAAAAATACCCTCCTAAAAGGATGACAGAGCAACTGTCATAACAAGAACAACTTTATATTTGTGACACCAGTAACCAATTAAACAGGGAGCATGCTACGTGGTTAAACAGCCAACTCTTTCATTAACAAGGGAAAAATCTTATCCCTTTCTCTTCTTAAAAACTACACATCACTACATTTTCAGGTTGTGCCTTACTACCACGGAGATTGATTTGTTGATTCTCTCTAATCGTCTTTATTGGTATCAGTTTTCATGTAAATGGTAGTCAAATCTTAAAAGCCTGTATACATGGATAATAAACAACTCCACACTGAGATATGATGACCTCAAGACGTTTCATTTAACTTGCTAATCGCCCAGGTATCAGCACTCCAGCCATATGGCTCCAGCAATTCATACTGATGCTGTGGTCTCACATATTTATTTATTATGATGGAAAATTCCACCTAGAACGTGGACAGGCACAATTAAAGTCTGTAGAAGTTACATTAGTAAGCTAGTGTAATTATTCATGTTCTATATCTATAAAGAAGCTCATCATAAGTTCACAATCATTCCATTGGGAAACTGGCAATTTGTGAGGAATGACTAGTTTATCAATAGGTGGTACTTCAATATTTTAGCAGATCAATATAGCAGGAACAAACTTTTATTTTTTTAGAAAGAGCAAGATCTACTTGGTAGTTGAAAGATCAGATTCTTCAGCTGCAGTTAGGATGTGCGTCCTGGCTGTCCATGGGTTCTCAGATCTGTCTGTACCTCGGTGTCTCCATACACAAAATGAGGATAATAACGTCCCTTTCTCCCTGCCCCTCAGGGAGATTACAAACTGTGAAAGCGCAAGCACTCCCTCTCACACCTCTCGAATTCCTTAATGAACTGGGTTGGCTGTGGGGAGAACTTCAGAAGTTGGCATGTGCCTCCATGCGCCGCCCCCACCCCCCACTGGTCCCATCTGGTCCCCCCAGCTCCCCTCCTGTGCCACATGGGCTTCATCTGTCAGTTGTTTAATGACAGGAGCAAGAACTCTACCAAAACCAAGTCCTTTCAGCTCAAAGGAAGAGTGTGAAGACTCTCTGCTACACTTAGTGTTAAAAAATGAGCAACAGAGGAAGACATTTAATCAATTTGATGAATTCTTTTTAAAAAGTGTCTGGCCTCTCCATATAGTTTTTTATAAACTCTACAGCTGTAAGATATTACATAACCACAGATTAACCTTATTCTGTAACACTTGGGGCTTTTACCTCCAGATTCACCGGGCACACCACCAAAAATCCCCAGTGGCTCAGTGGTAAAAGGTCTGCTTACAATGCCGGAGCTGAAGAAGACACGAGTTCAATTCCTTGGTGGGGAATATCTCCTGGAGGAGGAAATGGCAACCCACTCCTGTATTCTTGCCTGGAGAATCTCATGGAAAGAGGACCCCAGCAGGGCTACAGTCTGCCAAAAAGAGGCAGACATGACTGAGCACACATGTACCACTAAAAATTCTAAGTGATCAGGCTATTTTAACAAATTTTTCTCTAGTAATAGTAGAATTAAAATTCACATGAGCTTTGTAGACCTAAAACATGATGCTTATGAATTTAGACTACTCTGAATAACAGACTTCCCATGGCAAGATTCATAAAATGTATGAAGTTCATTGTCAGTCTGTCTTTAGCTAATGTCTTTAGCTAAAGAACACACAACTTGACTTTGCTAATTTCACTGCAGCAGACGGTTCCCTGTGCTGCTGTGTGAACATATAAAACAAAAACCAGAAATTCCTATAATTTTCCACAAGATGCCCTAAAATAAAAGATAATTATTGAGAACAAATAGTAAGGCTTCTATTAAGATTCTGTTTTGGTTTGGTATCATGAGTCGGTGTATTTAATTTTTAATGTACCACTCAAACACAAAGCTATTTTTATCTCTAAGTTAATAACTTTTAAAACATTTGAAAAGCTCAGTGTAAGGAAATAATATGACATAGCATTGGGGGAGGGAGGAACAAGGCTTCAGTGTTCAGTAAATGTAAATGAGCATGTCACCTTTCCACGTAAAGATGGCACCACCAGGCTCACCTCAGGAGAACCCCAGATACCACGTCTATCTGCAGCACTGTGCCCTATCTATTCCTCAGATCCCTCTGTTTGACCTGTGCTCCAGCAGTTACCCCACTCCATTCATCTACTAAGGCCTACTGCCTCCCTGAAAGCAATTACTCAAAATTAGTTATCCGGCCATCACTAAAAGCCTCATTGGGCAGGCGAGTTTTTCAGCCAGTGTTAGTTGAAAGGCAGTCTTAGTATATGAACCCACTAAGCCTTAGTATATTAGTGCTCCCTGGAGCGCTTACATTGTGAGAGGTATTTGCCAGTACAGATGATTATCAGACTGATAAAAACCTCACACGGTTGTAATATTTTGCATGGTTTAGCACTCATCAATTATTTGAGAAGTAGCATGCAGACCGAGTGCAGGAGTTGAGTATAAGTATTAGACAGCAATTACCTACCTACATGACTCCAGCAAGTTAAATTCTCACTTTCTCATTTAAAAACATGAGCAGTTTGGTCTCAAAGGCCCCCTTCCAGCTCTGAAGTCTGATTCTGTTAAGACTTCACCTCTGTGTAAGGTAAATTCCAACATCTGGCCCACAGTTGGTAGGTGTGTGTGTACAAGTGTGTGTGTGTGTGTGAGAGAGAGAGAGAGAGAGAGAGACTCTTAACTCATTCAAAGCCAAAGCCAATTAATTCAGTGCACAATCCCAGTGATCAAAATTATATTTAATCTTCATTCAAAAGGAGACCAGAAAGAAGTTTAGCATCAGTTCTCTGTTTATTGTTCTATTCAAAGATCTCTTTAACAAATCATAAAATCATTAACATAGCAAAATGAGGTTAATCTGGGATGGTTTCCTGAAAGAAGCAAAGCTAACAAAGGACTATGAAAATGACTATTTAATGACCTTCACACTCACCATGACACCACTTATTTCTCTTTTGTTACTTTTGCTACAGTGGCAGCCTTATTAGCAAAGTAAAATCATGTGACTTATCACCCGAAGGTTCTCTTTCACCATGCTTAGTATTTAATGACAGATCTCATGTACTTTCTGTCCGTGACCATTCCCAGAGTAACAAAGCCCAAGATGAGCCGCATGTTGGAGACCAGGCGTGTCCATGGAGTCAGGCCTCCCTCAACAAACATCGTGGAACCATTTATGATGAGGAATTCATAGTAACTGGAGTCCTCTCTCCCAACCACCATCAGACTGGTTAGAATCCCTCTCCTCAGCTTTGTGGAGACACCCACTGCCACTGAAGGGCAATTTTTAGAAACCTGTGCTGGATTATATAGCTTTATAGTGGATCTAGAAATAGGGAATCCCCAAAAGATAGCCAATTCAAGTGTCCCACCAAAAGAGAAGACTGTGACGACTGCAGGCAATTTTCTACATTTTAGTGTTTCTAACAGTTGAGAAAAAGATTTTTAAATATTTTTCTTTATTCCACAATAATATTTATGTGGTATTTCACAGTTCTCAGAGAAGTAAGATTAAAGACAAATTATTTTTCTCCATGAATGTAACCAGTAAGCAGCAGGTGACATTTTATAAAAGAAAACAAACTAAAGCAGGACATGGACTGGATTTCACTCTGTCTCACACCAGGGAGTGTGAAGTGAGACCTCAAGAAACCTCATGCTATTTCTTAATTCCCTAAGCTCAAGTCCCTTCAAGAAAGAGAAAAGATCACTTGAGAAAATCACATTTTTAACAGGTACATATAATCTATTAAAATTCATTCAAAAATCCACGTTAGGATATTCTCCCAAAGATACTGCATAGCAACACCTATCCTTCATAACGAGAACTGTCAGGAACAGCCAATATCATCAACACTGTTGACTGAGGCTTAAGCTGAATCTCAGAAGTCATGTTAGGCAAAGAATAAAAAGGATGACTTGAACCTGTGCACATAATTTTAACATGATTCATTTCCATGTCAGTCTTATTTGATTTGTTACATGAAAAATCATTGATTTGGTCTTCATGAAGGTAAGCGTTCTTCAAGTAATGCCTCTCTCAGGCTGGAGCTGAAAGAACTTAACTTCTATGAGATCAACACAGGTCAAAGAGAACACAGCATGTAGATATTTAAACTTCCTAAACTTTAGGAATGCTTCAAATTCAGTTCAGTGCAAGTAGCTTCCTGAGACTCCCTATTTAATTTAATTTAATTTATCCAATTCAAACAACTCTGACAAAATATCCAGTCCTGAGACTGGTTTCTCTGAGAACAGAGGCATACAAGGTGTACATGTGAAGACCTGAATATCTACAGGAGCAATGAGCTTGACACCTGGAGGTTCATGAAGGGTTTTAGAGCTGAAATTAAATCATATTCATGATCGCTGGTCAAATGATGGCAGTGATCACTGGAGACAGGTTATGTTTTAGCTAAACAGCCTCAATTTAAACACCTAGAGTGTCTTCACTAACACAGCTCAGAACTTATAGCCAGCCCCTCCTCAGCACCAAGACCACACTTTCCAATTTGAACTAAAAAATGACAAGACCTATTGCTGCTTTATCATGAAAATTCTGTTATATTTTAAAGAATGAGAAGAAAAAAGGATCCTACCCCACCCCACCCCCAATCCGGGCCTTTCTCCTCAAGGGAAAAGGCTATGAGCAGAAAAGAGTTTCATTTCTATCACACATAATGAAAATATATTATTGTCAGTAATGTGCCCATCCACTCTAACTCCTCCACATAAATTTCTTTCTCCCTCCTGTAAAAAGGAGCACTGGCAAACATTTTGCTAGAAAAAAATTATTTTTGCCTATGCAAAGGCATCATATTCTGCTTGTAATAAAATCTTAACACGACTTACGTAACTTGTTCAGCCCCCACACAATCTCCACTAAAAATGTCTGTTGTGTATTCAAGCAGCTTATGTGACATTGTTTGTAAATAAGGGCCTATGTACCAAGGGATATTACTAAACAGTTACTAAAATCATATGTGATAATGTGAGTTTTGTATTAACTACTGTGTTTGTATAATAAATAAGTGTAGTAAAGCAAAGGGCATGAAGATAAATAAAAAATAAATTCTCCTACTTGCTTGTCATGCAATGAAACGTATTATATGTCTCTGAGTCAATCATTTAGATAACAAATATCCAGTGAACAGTTAATTACTAGATCTATGTCCTAATTAAGATGATTCTTAACACATTAGGTCTCCAGCCATTGGTCAATGTGGTTTAAATAACATCACATAGTCTAAATAGGTAGGTCCAAAATACAACTCTGAAATAAAAATGCTGGACACACGTGGCTGAGATCCCGTCCACCCTGTGTTAGAGCACACACGTTACTGCGTCCTCTGAATGAGCGCCATAGCACAGCGGAAACTCAAAGCCGGTCCCAGGGAAAACAGATAGGCAATCGGCGATCACACTGTCCTTCCTGTTCCCTTTTCTACCCTTGACACCCAGCATGTCACTATTTGGGGTCATCATGGACTACCATGATTCAAACCTTTCTTGTCCCTTGTCCTCCCTTACCCAGCAAAATGTACCTGTCCGTGGCCTGGCTTCTCCAGCCCACCTGGCTGAAGCTGGCGAGACAGCACCTCTACTGTAAACCAGCGATGGTCTCCACCGCCTCTGCTCAGTCAACAGCCCTTCCTGAGCATGTACTAGGTACCAGGTATTATTCCAAATGCTAGGGATGAAGCGATGAACAAAACAGTTAGAACCCACCCCTCAATGAGCACAAAGTTGAGTATAACCAAGGGTGGTAAATGCCAAGGAGAATAATAACACATGAGAGGGCTAAGAAGCTCAGGAGAGGACGGTGCGAGGGATTCACCGTGGTTAGTGTCAGCTCAGACTCTGCAAATGTCTGTATCTGAACACGTTTAAAGCACGTAAACATACTACCACCAAATTACCTTAAAATATAGAAACAAAAGCCTTTCAGTAGGAGGTAGACACTTATTAACATATAATTTTAAATCTATAAACTCAAAGTTTTCTATCCTACTCTAAATAAATGAAATCCCACTGGTATAAAAGGTAATTAAGCTATTTTAGAAAACCACAGAAATATATTATTTTCTTAAATGACTCTCTGTCCATCAAAACAAAGTAATAAGAAAGTAGCTAAAAACATAACTTTATTTGCTGAGTAGAAGCATGGCACTTTTTAAGACTCTCAATAGGTATAGGACAAATTCAAGTCATTACTGTAAGAGGAAAAAGGTTAAACACAAAGCATATGTACTGTGAGTACCGAGAAAAGGAGAGGTGCAGGCAGGGTCAGTGACAACATGCCACTCCAAACCAAACAGCGTCCCTTTTTATTAACACGCAAGATGTGGACTTTGAATGACAGAAGCAAAACACAAATGAAAACACCTAATTTTTATGTATAGTATATGTAAACATACACATAACATGGATTTAATAATCCTAATCTAAACATGAGAACAATTGGTTCTCTAACCTCAAAATAAATTCAGTGTTGACATTACTGTTACTAACTTATAGGGTTTTGCATTTAACAGGAAGAATTATGGACACCCAAGTTCAGTGTAGTCATGGATTTCATGGTAAGATACAAATAGAGTTTTTAAGAAATAAACTATATAATAAAATAAGTTTACTTTTGAATCATAGTACAGTCACTTTCTTCAATCAAAAATATTCCTTGATTATAAAGCAGCCTTACTTTGCAAATGTATTTCAGGAAAATAGCTCTAGCAATATTTGAAATTTCATACTTTTTTTAAAAAGGCAGCAAAGCAACAGACTTTAGATTTTAAACAGTATATTGCAAAATAGTTCAACGTATTCTTTCTAAAGCACAAAGCAAGCTCCATTTTGAAGGATGCTTTTTATCTTATAAAGCAAACTGTTCTGATATTTCTGTGGTAGTTTAGAGTCTGAATATCTATGATAAAAGATAAATCTTTGTACATATAGGACAAACTTCAATACATATCCACAACACAAAAGTTTTGCATTATTACATCACTCTATTATGAAGCTTTGTTAACATGTACTCAAAAGAAAAATAAAAACATGATATAGTTCTGCAGCTTTATAACAGGCTGAATTCTGCAACAATCGAAAACATGAAACCAGCAGCAACAGCAAAGGCAACACCAATCTTATGAATAATAAAACAAAACACCAAAAACCAAACCATTTAAATGAATAGCTACTACATTCTTCTTAACATATCTTAATTTGCTCTCTTGTCTTAAATATACTTTTTTTTTAATATTTTTCATCCCCAGAGGAAATGATGGCAAATTCTCCACAAAGAGGAAAGTGCATCATGTTTTACTTTCAAAGTGCTTCGCATGTGTGTGTTTTATAGATATGTCTAATAAGGAAGTTAAATATGTGCAAATAGTTCCAATTGTGACTTGAATTCATGAACCTCATTATGGGATTTTTAAGCTCCTCCAGATGAGGCAGTCACCAACACAACAGAAAGATCTGAGATGACGCGCTGGGCAGCAGAAAGATCCCAGGCCACAGATAAGGAGACCTACATCCTAGCTGGAGGGTCTGGTAACCAGCTAGCTCATGACCCAGGTGAGGAAGAGCAGCTTCAGAACCCCGCAGCAGGAGAGGTTAAGCTCCAGAGCCCCCGGGGCCCATCCACCCCCACAGCTCTGAAGTATCTGTAGGTGGGACATTCCCAGGAGGGCAAATAACTAAACCCAAAGACAAGAAACACGCAGGTTATCCAGCTACTACTCTCGCCTTGTCCTCAGTGGTACAGAAAGAAAGAAAAACTCCAGACAAGGTCATGTGAACGTCTTAACATTAACCAAAGCTAGTGAAAACCTTCACAATGATGGTATATGGAAAATCCACTATTCTGTGCAAAAGTAAGACACAGTAAGCAACATCAGTAAGTCACCTCATGGCACATTTTTCCCAAGTTTAAGAATTTTCTTGGGTCTAAAGCTTTAAAAGCTTTAAAAAAAAAAAAAGTCTTATTTTTACATTGTTTTAAGAGACCTACAGTTCATATTCCTACAGTTCATATTTCGAGCTTTTTAAAGGGGTCTCTGAATTGTTATAATGGTCTATATGAAGATAGTTGTATTTTCAAATTTTAAATAATGGCTAAGTGAAGTAAACCATTCATCATGGACTTTTTATATTGTGCGTGTGTGTGTATAAGCTCATTTATTATAATACTGTAGAAGCCTAACTCAACAATTCTCATCCACCAGCTTGGACCCGTTTATTCCCCGGTAGGTCACTCTGCTGGGCCTCACAAGGACCCCGTGGTTGGGCTTGCAGGTGAAGTAGCGTTTGTCTCCCACTGCCCCGTCATTCTTTCCTTTGGGGCTTCGAAGCTCCAGGCCCAGCCAGATCCCTGAGGCGAAGTCAGTGGGGCCCACGTACCTCACGGTGGCCATCTCGTTGGAGCTGGTGAGGAGGACCTGGGAGCCCTCGTGCAGCTTCACGCTACCCTCCAGGCCGCCGGCCGTCATGCTGCTGCTCCAGCTGCGGTGCAGGGTGGGCTTCGACCTGTGCACGGGGGACCGAGGGAAACGCTTCAGCATGAAGCCGCAGGACGCCGTGCGCCATGCTCACTTCCATGGCCAGGTTCACAAGTCATTCACGAAACAGCACGCTCGGCATTCACAACTTGATCTTTCCTATTCTATGTAGCAACATTAGGATATACTTTTGCTTAAAGTTTTTCTCTTTGGGCTATTTTAATGCTACCCTCATCTGGATTTAAGATTTCACTAGCAATTTATGTATGTGCACACACATTTTATACCTATTTAATGAAGCAAAAAGAATGAAACCTGGTATTTGGCCGTGGTAAATTAAAATTACCTTTTGTTCACCTTTCAAATATTTCTTTACATGAAAACCATTTTTAAAAACTTAATCCACAACTTTGGAAACCACACACACACACACACACACACACCCCTTCTATGAAGGAACTCCAGTTACATTTTAGGGTTCGCTACTCCCCCTTGTCACTAACATCAGGAAGGATCTTAGTTGCCTAGAACAGGATTCCTCTCCTTTCCTCTACAACAAAACATTACTTACAAGGTACTGCCTCCAAGCACCCACCACCCACACGACGTGATGACACAACTACTGAGCGCCCACACACGCAGCCCAGGCAAGGCCTTGTGCCAGCACCGCCCAGAGCTTCTTCCACTGTCCCTGCAAGTAGCTAATCCTGAAACCTGCCCCAAATAGAAATATGACCAGGATCTTGTTGCTCTATAACCTGAGACCTCCCAAAACAGTCATCCAGAAAGCACCACCATGAAGCCATCCACCCACCATCCTCACCATCTCTCCACCAAGAGAAACCCTCATCCTGGCCACACAGCAGAGATTACAAAGAACCTGTTACCAAAACTGCACAAGCCTGATTGTGAGCAGAATCTGGGTCCTGCTTGTTTTCCATTTTATTTCACTCACTGTATTTTTAAATACATTATCACATATCGTGTCTCATTTCTACATACTTCTACCTATTAACGCTGGAGAAAGGAAGAGCACTCTAATTTTCTGGGTAGGAAAACTGAGGTAAAAAGCCTGTCCTATGCCACATCTGATAAATCCAAGTTTTAAAATGCAATGGGAAAAAAAGATTATTTACCACATTGAATGTCCAAATATAATGATAAAGTTAACAAAGGAATACATAATACATGTGTGTGTGTGTATATATATATATATGTATACACATCCTCCCCAAAGTGATATTTTTGGCAACCTGATGAAATTACTCTGAATTTCACGTGACAGTATCTACCACTTCCTAAGCACTTACTGTGTGCCAAACACATACATTATCTCATCCAACCTCACCCAAACCAGTGAGGAATTAAAAGAGTTAAACTATTTGCATAAGGTCAGAGAGGTGGCAAAGAGGAGTGCTGGTATTCAGATCCAAGCTATCCAAGGACAAAGGCCAGGCTCTTGCTCACAATCGCAATGAGTATTAATAATTGACAAAATGTTGAAAGATAATAATATGGCAAAATTTACATTTTAAATTGATTATATTTCCTCAATAAGAGTATGCTTTTTTAAAAAAAACAGGTACTAGTGTCAATCTGTAGAAGGATGAGTAAAGCTTCCTTTATTTTTATTTTCAAGGAAAACCAACAAAAGTGTTGATATTTTCTTCTCATGTCAATACATCATCTTGTACATATCCATACCTGCTGTATCATCCCCACGGTTCAGATTCCTCTCTCCTCCCCTGGTTTCTCTGTATCATGCTCTTCCACTCACCAACATCTTGATACTGATTTTGATACCTTTCCCCCTTCAAAATCCTTTATATCCTGGTTGTCTCTTCTTAGTAATTTCTTCCATTCTGCCTAAGAACTCTTGAATATCTTCAACAAACTGGAGCATAAAGTTATTGCCCTTAAACTCTTTCAGCTAGTCAAGTGAGGAGACCAATTTCAAAATCTCACAATTGGTAAAGGTTTTGAGGAAGGGGGAGAAACAAAACCAAACCCACCCAACTCTGCTAAATAGTACCTGATAGTGTCTCAGCCCCCATCAGAGTTCTCACGTGAAATCTCAGATCTTTGTGAGGCTTCCCAGCAACTTCAGACCAGCTGATTACATAAACTAGCTGACTGATGCTCATCTGTTTGTTAAGTTCTAATGCATGGGCTGTAATTCCAGGTGGCTTTGAGGACCCCATGACTAGTGCATGTCCCTAACTCAGCTAGATGTTTTCCCCCCAGGGCATGGTTCATAGATTAACTGGAAGAATTTAAAATTGAAAAAAATAAAAAACTTCTTAACCCAATCAGTCTAGAAGAGCCTCATATTCCTCAAAAAAATTTCTTGAAGTTTCTGAAAGTTTCAGATAACTATTAGGGGGAATAAAGTGGGTCTAGGGGAAATAAATACAAATGAGAAAGAGAAGGAGATTCTATCTACAAAGAAACAACAATAAAGGCCTTTTGAGCAGTATATTCTACAAGAGGAAGCAGGAATATTTTTTAAAATAATAGTAAGATTACCTTATGCAAATAGGTCTGACATTTCTTTTATGGACTCCCCAAAATAGTAAGTCAATTCGCTAATTAAGTAAACAGAGTACAAAATCAATCTACCCTATTCAAAGATAACACAAAATGTAAATTCCTCCAACTTTTATTAATAGTACTAAGTCTCTTTGAAGATATATTCAGGATACTACCTTTAGTCATTGGTCACATTTTTAATCGAGCTTGCAAAGGAGGGACAAAGAATTCTTCTCACTGACACACTCATCACACCTCTTCTCCTAGGTGTTAAAATTCTACCATGCAATGTAAAAGATACAAAATTCTACTTTTCTTCCTTCACAGAATCCTGTCATATTCATCTTGAAAGATGTTTTTTTAAATCTTCTTAATACTCACTTGGCAAAAGCATTTCTTCTGTTAATCTCTTTTTGGGAAGAAGCAGAAGTTATACTGAAACTTCTCCTAAAACCTAAATATGAAAGTCAAGGTCAGAAGAGGAAAAATAAATCACAAATTCGCAGTTCTTGTTAAAAGTTATCTTTTATCATTTCTTCTACAGACTTCTATTTTACTAAATGGTTCTCTGAAAACAGACAGAAAAGAAAATAAGTGCATGTAGAGTATAACACAAGTATAGATTTCTTGACAACTGCTGTTTTACCTTTCTCATCAAACCATGCACTACATGAATAAGTCAAGATCATGATGTTACTTTTGGAAGTTTTTGTTGTAAACTTTCCTGAATACCAAACAAAATCAGACTATACACTGAGAGAGTTGAATCTTTTTACTCTCAAATATTATAATCTTGATAAATCACATTAAAAAAATAGGATAAAAATGGTTTAAAAACACTATTACTAAATATATTGTGAACAATAAATTTCAGAGCTTCTGGTTTTTGGCATCCCCAAATAACAGAGTTCTTTAAAAAAAGAAGAAGGCGACTTCACAGAAGGTAAATTTTTTAAAACATGTGTTTAAAAAGAACGGGATTTCCAGTTCTGGCAGTTACAGCACACCAGATGTGCTGAATGAATCTCTTGAATGAAACAAGTATAATTTAAAACAACAATAATCTTTAAAAAAAAAAATACTGTTGAGCTCATACAAGTGGCACAATTCCAAAAAGGCCAAAAACCAAAAAGAGAAACCATGAGGAGTTTCCCGCAAACAACCCACCACCCTGTACCCCAGGACTAGACTGCCCTTTGGAGAACCTGGGGCCTGCCAAGATGGGGTTCTGACAAAAGTGAGGGTCTTGAGCAGCTCACCCTCAGTGTAAAGTTAAACGAGAAACAAAATGAAGCACCACTCAGATGAACATAAAGGGAAGCAGCCTGTGTCAACCCTACCGTGCAGAAGGCAAGTTCATTTTATCTGTGTAATATAAAGGCAACAACACTGCAGAGAATGTAAACTGAAGTTGGCAGTGCCTTGTAGGCAACTGGCAGTGGTAAATACAGGAGTACCTCAGAGCTACTGCAGGCTCGGTTCCAGACCACCACAATAAAGCAAACAACAAAGTGAGTCACAGACTTTTTGGTTTCCCAGCATATATAAAGGTTTACACTACACTGTAGTCTATTAAGTGTGTGATAGCATGACGTCTTAAAAAAAAAAATGCATGTACCTTAATTTAAAAATACCTTATTGCTAAAACTGCTATCCATCATCTGAGCTTTCAGTGAGTCACAATCTTTTTGCTGGTGGAAGGCCTCGATGTTGATGCCTGTTGACTGATCAAGGTGAAGGTTGCTAAAAATTGGGGTGGCAACAGCAATTTCTTAAAATAAGGCAACAATGAAGCTTGCCACATCGATTGACTCTTTCACAAATGATTTCTCTGTGCAGCATACCTGTTTGATAGCATTTTACCACAGCAGAACTTCTTTCAAAATTGGAGTCAATCCACTCAAACCCTGCTGCTGCTGCATCAACTGAGTTTATGTACTGTTTGAAATCCTTCATCGTCATTTCAACAATCTTCACAGTATCTTCACCAGGAGTAGATTCCCCCTCACAAGCCACTTTCTCTGTTCATCCATAAGAAGCAATACCTCGTCTGTTCAAATTTTATTATGAGGCTGCAGCAATTCAGTCACACCTTCAGGCTCCACTTCTGGCTCTCCTGCTATTTCTACCACATCTCCAGTTACTCCCTCCACCGAAGTTATCACCCCTCAAAGTCATTCATAAGGGCTGCAATCAACTGCCAAATTTCCATTAATGTTGATATGTGAACCTCCTCCCATGAATCATGAATATTTTTAATGACACCTAAAGTGGTGAATCCTTTCCAGAAGGTTTTCAATGAACTTTGCCCAGATCTAAGAGAAGAATCACTATCTCTGGTAGCCATAGCTTTATGAAAAGAATTTATTAAATACTAAGAGTTGGAAGTCTCAAAATGACTCCTTGACTCACAGGCTACAGAATGGATGTTGTGTTAGCAGGCATGAAAACAACATTAATTTTATTGTACATGTCCATCAAAGCTCTTGGGTGACCAAGTGCATTGTCAATGAGCAGTAATATTTTGAAAGGAATCTTTTCTTCTGAGCAGTAGGCCTTAACAGTGAGCTTAAAATATTCAGTAAGCCATGTTATAAATAGATGTGCTGTCCTCCAGGCTTTATTGTGCCATTTATAGAGCATAGGCAGAGTAGATTTAACATAATTCTTAAGGGCCCTAGGATTTTCAGAATGGTAAATGAGCACTGACTTCAACAAAGTTACCCACTGCATTAGCTACTAACAGGAAAGCCAGCCTAGACTTCCCTGATGGTCCAGTGGCTAAGACTTTGAGCCGCCAATGCAGGGGGCGCTGGTTTGATGCCTGGTCAGGGAACTAGATCCCACATGCCACAACTAAGAGTTCTCATACCACAACTAAAGAGCCCACATGCCACAATTAAGACCTGATGCAGCCAAATCAATCTTTTTTTTTTTTAAAGGCTACCCCTTCTTTGAAGCCTCACATTGACTTCTCCTCTCTAGCTGTGAAAGTCCTAGATGACATCTTCTCCAATACAAGACTGTATCATCTACATTGAGGGATTCCCAGGTAGCTCAGTGGTAAAGAATCCACCTGCCAATGCAGGAGACATGGGTTCGATCCCTGGGTTGGAAAGGTCCCCTGGAGGAGGAAATGGCAATCCACTCCAGTATTCTTCCCTGGAAAAATCCCACGGACAGAGGAGCCTGGTGGCCTCAGCCCATGGGGTTGCAAAGAGTTGGACACGACTGAGCACACACACGTACCCATGTCTACATTGAAAACCCACTGTTTAGTGGAGCCACTTTCATTAATGAGCTAGCCAGATCTTCTGGATAACTTGCTTCAGCTTCTACATCAGCACTTGCTGCTTCACTTTATGCTTTGATCTTATGGAGATGGCTTCTTTCCTTAGACCTCATAAACAAACCTCTTCTGACTTCAAACCTTTTCTTCTGCAGCTTCCTCACCTCTCACAGCCTTCACAGAATTGAAGAGTTAGGGCCTTGCTCTGGATTAGGTTTTGGCTTCAGGGAATGTTGTGGCTGCTTTGATCTTCTCTCCAGGCCATTAAACCTCTCTCTGCATCAGCAATAAGGTTGTTTTTCTTACCATCTGTGTGCTTACCGAAGTAGCACTTTTAGTTTCCTTCAAGAAGTTTTCCTCTGCAGTCACAACATGGCTAACCGTTGGTACAAAAGGCCAGCTTTTGACCTATCTCTGCTTTTGATGTGCCTTCTCCACTAACTGTAATCATTTGCAACTTTTGAATTAAAGTGGGAGACATGAGACTTTTCCTTTCCCTTGAATCCTCAGAGGCCATCGTAGGGTTCTTTGTTGTCCTACTTTCAATACCGTTGGTTTTCAGGGGATGGGGAGGCCCAAGGAAGGGGAACGAGATGGAGTAACAGCCAGTTGTGGAGCAAGTCAGAACATACACATTTATCGATCCAGTTCAGTTCGGTTGCTCAGTCGTATCTGACTCTTGGGACCCCATTGACTGCAGCACACCAGACTTCTCTGTCCATCACCAACTCCTGGAGTTTACTCAAACTCATGTCCAATGAGTTGGTGATGCCATCCAACCACCTCATCCTCTGTCGTCCCCTTTTCCTCTCGCCTTCAGTCTTTCCCAGCATCAGAGTCTTTTCAAATGAGTCAGTTCTTCGCATCAGGTGGCCAAAGTATTGGAGTTTCAGCTTCAGCATCCGTCCTTCCAATGAATATTCAGGACTGATTTCCTTTATGATGGACTGATTGGATCTTCTTGCTGTCCAAGGGACTCTCAAGAGTTTTCTCCAACACCACAGTTCAAAAGCATCAGTTCTTTGGCGCTCAGCTTTCTTTATGGTACAACTCTCACATCCATTCATGACTACTGGGAAAACCATAGCTTTGACTAGGTGGACCTTTGTTGATTTATTGATCATCTTTGCCATTTTATATGAATGAGGTTCACCATGCCTCAAAAAAATTACAACAGTAACATCAAAAATTACTGATTGCAGATCCACCACAACAAATATCATAATAACGAAAAAGTCTGGGGCTTCCCTGGTGGCTTGGTGGTAAAGAATCAGCCTGCCAATGCAGGAAACATGGGTTTAGTCCCTGGTCTGGGAAGCTGCCACATGTTACGGAGCAACTAGGCCCATGTACCACAACTATTGAGCCTGTGCTCTAGAGCCTGGGAGCCTATGTGCTGCAACCACTGAAGCCCACGCACCCGAGAGCCTGAGCTCCACAACAGCAGAAGCCACCACAGTGGGAAGCCCCCATCTGCCACAACTAGAGATATGCCTGTGTAGCAGCAAAGACCAGCACAGCCAAAACTAAAACTTAAAAAAATTAATGCTAAAAAAAGAGTTTAAAATTTCAAATTTAACCCCTGTCTCTGGGTTAAAATGCAACCCAGAGACATAAAGTAAGCAAAATGCTATTGGAAAAATGATGCTGAGAGACTTGCTCAAGGCAGGTTACCACAAACCTTCTATTTGTAAAAAATATATATATACATATATATAATATCTGAGAAGCACAAAAAAGCAAAGCACAATAAAACAAGATATGCCTGTATAATCTTCTTGAGAGGCATCAACCCAGGCTTCAGAGAATTCCCATATATTAAATTCTAAGTAGGTAAAATAAGTATTTCACAATAAATTACAAAACTCACAAGGAAAGAAAGTACCACAAGTTAGGCTCAACAGAAACAGATGGCAGAATCAGACTCACAAAGATTTCAGATATTGAAGTATTAAACATAAAAGGTAACAATATTTAAAATGCTTAATAACATAAAAGAAAAAATCTTGAAAATATAGGAAAAGAATAAGTAATAACCACATAGACTTACAAAAAGAAAACAAATGAAAAATGTATAACTAAAAACCTTTGTGGCTGAATTAGGCAGTAGTATAAATATAGCAGAAGAAAGAAACACAAAGGTAACTCTGAAAATATCCAGAATGCAGTCAAGAGAAAGAAAGTTCTGAGAACTATAAGCTAGGCATGGGAAAGTGAAAAACTGGACTATCCTACTCATCAGAGTTTCAGAAGGAGATAATAAAGAGCACGAAGAGAGAAATATTTTCAGAATATGAAGAAGAATTTTACACAGTAAATCAAAGATACTAATTCCCAGATCCAGGAGGACCCAAGATGACAAACAGAATAAATGAAGGGAAATCTCCACCTAGGCACAATCAGAGTAAAACTGTACAAGACAAAGCAAACAGAAAGGATCTTAAAAAGCAGTCAGAAAGTGAAGATAAACCACCTACCATCACTTCATGGCAAATAGATGGGGAAACAACAGAAACATAGACTTTATTTTCTTGGGCTCCAAAATCACTGCAGATGGTGACTGCAGTCATGAAATTAAAAGATGCTGCTCCTTGGAAGAAAAGCTATGATCAACCTTGACAGCATATTAAAAAGAAGAGACATTACTTTGCCAACAAAGGTCAGTATAGTCAAAGCTATGGTTTTTCCAGTAGTCATGTATGGATGTGAGAGTTGGACTATAAAGAAAACTGAGCACCGAAGAATTGGTTCTTTTGAACTGTGGTGTTGGAGAAGACTCTTGAGAGTCCCTTGGATTGCAAGGAGATCCAACCAGTCAATACTAAAGGAAATCAGTCCTGAATATTCACTGGAAGGATTGATGCTGAAGCTGAAGCTCCAATACTTTGGCCACCTGATGCGAAGACCTGACTCATTTGAAAAGACCCTGATGCTGGGAAAGATTGAAGACAGGAGGAAGAGAGGACAACAGAGGATGACATGGTTGGATGTCATCACCGACTCAGGTGATCAGCTCCAGGAGGTGGTGATGCACAGGCTAGCCTGGCGTGCTGCAATCCATGGGGTCACAAAGAGTCGGACACAACTGAACGACTGAACTGAACTGAAACCACCTACAATGGTACAGATTAGACAGACTCATAGCTGACTCCTCAAAACACTGACAGAAGACAGAAAACAGAAGAATGATAATGTCAATGTGCAGAGGAAAACAGCTTTCAAACTAAAAATTCCATCAATTTTTACTTTTACCTGGTAAAACTATCATTAGGAAAGACAGTTAAAAACAGAGCATTTGCTACCAATAAGGCTTTTCTTAAAGAAATTTTTAAGAATACAAATGAGTTAAAAACAAAATGATTTCAAGAGGAAATTCAGAGGATTTATGACTAAAGATATTAGTAAATATGTATAAGCAAATTAAATAAACATCAATTATATAAAAACTAGTATAATAATGTGAAATTTGTGAGGAAAATAAAATAGAAACAGAATAACTCAATTTCTAAGGGTTTTCTATTATTTGGAAAAGAATAAACATAATAATTGACTTTAGGCTTTGTTAAGTATGTATGTCAAAGTATCTACAGTAATTACTAGTAAGCATATTTATAGAGCATAACTTTTATACAAGTAGAAAACAAAATGAGAAAAATAAGAGGGTAGGAATATAAACAGAATGAAGTCAAGAGAGAAAAACATTTAAGTACAAAAAAGTTGAAGTATTAGAAAAATTAAATAACATAAATAAACCCAAATATATTAGTTATACAATGAATGCAAATAGGTAAAACTCTCAGATTAAGAGACAACGATTGTCTTTTTTTTAAGTAAAATCCAGTTATATTCTATTCAGAAGATATTCCAA
Source organism: Cervus canadensis (assembly GCF_019320065.1). Taxonomy (NCBI): domain Eukaryota; kingdom Metazoa; phylum Chordata; class Mammalia; order Artiodactyla; family Cervidae; genus Cervus; species Cervus canadensis. Next base: position 64,026,329 of record NC_057390.1, on the reverse strand, counting down.
AAACATGAGGACATAGAAAGATTAAGGCAATGGCTAGAAAATAAGTTTTTAGGCAAATACTTAACCACAAGAAGGCTGATACAAGGTAAAAAGAATTACTATAAAGCAATACCTCTGACATTAACACCAAAATGGAAGAACCGTGTGGGTATAAATCTAATAAAATGCATATAAAATCTATATTAGGAAAACCATAAAACTGATGAAAGAAATCAAAGATCTAAATAAATGAACAAGTATTCCATGTTCATGGGTAGGAAAATTCGATACTGTTAAGCCATCAGTTCTTCACAATTTCATCTATACATTCAGTGCAATCCCAATGAAAATACCAGCAAATTATTTTGTAGCCATCAACAAACCAGTTGCAATGTTTACACAGAAAGGCAAAAAGCCCAGAATAACCAACTCTAAATTGAGGAAGATGATCAAAGTCTATTACTACAATTGGAAGAATTTCTGTAAAGCTACAGTAATCAAGACAATGTGGTATTAACAAAGAAAAAGACAAATAGATCAACAGAATAGAATAAAGGGCCCAGAAATAGACTCACACAAACACAGTCAACTGCTCTTTGACAAAAGAGCAAAGGCAATTCAACAGAGAAAAGATAGTCTTTTCAACAAATATGCTGGACCAACCAACATTTGCATCCAAAAAAAAAAGAATCTAGACATAGACTTACACCTTTCACAAAAATTAACTCAATGAATCATAGATATAAATGTAAGACACAAAACTATGAAACTAGAAGATAACATAGGAGAAAATTAGGGTAACCTTGGGTTTGGTGAAGACATTTTCAATACAAAACCAAAAGCACAAGTCATGAAAGAAAAAATTGATCACTTGGACTTCATTAGAATTAAGAACTTCTGCTCTATGACAGACACTATTAAGACAATGAAAAGCCAAGTCACAAAATAAGCAAAAACATAACTTTGCTATTTTGACTACTTAAAAATTAAAAGCTTCTGCTCATCGAAAGACATCAAAAAAGGGAGGGAAAGGGGACAAAAGACAAGTCAAGAAAAGGGGAAAGATATTTGCAACAAACAAAACGGACAAAATATTAGTGCTCAAAATATATAAAGAAACCTACAAATTAAAAAGATAAAAACAAACCAACCCCACCCCAAAAAAAATAATGAGCAGAAGACCTGAACAGGTATGTCATAAAAAAGGCAATGTATGTGGTCCATAAACATGGAAGTGGGCTCAACTTCATCTGTAATCTGAAAACCACAAATTGAAACCACAAGGAGAGGCCATTTACATCCTTCAGATGGGCAAAGACTTCTAAATCAAACGGGACTACTGTTGCTGAGGTGAGGAGTGGCAAAGATGCTCATCCATTCCCATATGGACAGTCTGACACACTAGGAAGGCTGAAGATATGGATATCCCATGCCTGGAAATCCTAGAGGAACTTTTGTAAATGTGTACAATGGCGTAGCTTCTGAATAGTAAAAAATGCGATATAACTCAAATATAGAATGGATAATGTATTTTAGGGCTTCTCAGATGGTGCTAGTAGTAAAGAACCTGCCTACCAATGCAGGAGACATAAGAGACGTGGGTTCGATCCCTGGGTTGGGACAATCCCCTGGAGGAAGGCATGGCAACCCACTCCAGTATTCTTGCCCCATGGACAGAGGAGTCTGGCAGGCTATAGTCCATAGGGTCACAATGAGTCAGACACGACTGAAGCGACTTAGCAAACAAGCACAATATATTTTAAAGGAACGTTACATAACATGACTTCCCAGATGGCTCAGATGGTAAAGAATCTGCCTGCAATGTGGGAGACCTGGGTTCGATCCCTGGGTCAGAAAAAATCCCCTGGAGAAGGGAATGGCAACATGCTCCAGGATTCTTGCCTGGAGAATCCCATTAACAGAGGAGGCTGGCAGGCTATAGTCCATGGGGTCGCAAAGAGTCAGACACGACTTAGCAATTAAACTACCATCACCACTACACAACACAGTAAACAACAATCAAAACTAAACATACATTATTTACTGACATCTATATATGATGCATAGACATTTAAAACAATCAAGGGAACATTAACATACAATGCAAGATACATAACCTGGAGACAGGGCATATGAAAAAGGGAGGCAGATGAGACTGGGCAATACTCAGGACATACAGGTAATCATCTTTGGCCATAGGATGGGTAATAGATATTGCTTTATGATTACATAACTATACAAATGTATTTCATACATTCTTCTGTATACACATACACTTTACAATTTAAAAAAGTTCAATAAAGGAAAAGAAAAGAAATAATTATTAGGAACACAAAATCGTAATCTTACCAGGATAAGAATGATTCTGTTTATTTGAAGAAATTTCTGAAAGAGTATCCAGGGAATCTGTTACTCTGTGAATAAAAGAAGGAATGCAAACCTAATTAGAAGCAGCTGGTCTTCATATTTGACTGAGGGTTTCACAACAATAGCTATATCTTTTTTTTTTTTTTTAACTTTTTGATTTGTATTGGGGTATAGTCAACTGACAATGCTGTGATAGTCTCAGGTGAACGGCGAAGGGACTCAGTCATACATATACATGTATTCAATGGATATTTCTTATTTTACTCACTGGACAAGCATTTGCTGAGTATTTATTAATAAACCAGAAATGAATTTCAATTTAGCACCAGAGACAGGCACTAATCAAACAGAAGTCCTTGTTATATAAGGATAGCAAGTTATATAAGGATAGCAAGTACAGAGAAAGTCAACTTCAAGTGAATTCATTTCAAATAGGGGCCCAACTTTGTTTTCTTGGAGCTTCATTTTCAAAGATGGAACTAAAGAAGGTGAAAATTTATTTTACGTTAAATATGACAAATGTTAGGTTGTAATTATAAAAACATTACATTTTTATATTAAAAAAGACATCAGCTGAGTCTGTGTATATATGTGATTTTTCTTATAAAACCAACATCTTTTATGTTTTATTTGACTCTAAGCACAATCATAAAGGACACATTCTTTATAGGTCTATTTTTTTGATATTCAAATCATTTGTTATTTTTAAAAAGCCAATCCTATAACAGTCTCATTTTCTTTCAACTGTTTACTGACCTAAACCAGAAAAGTCTTCATTCTACCCATCACTTGTTCCAGCACACTTTGTTACCATAAAGAAATCCTGCAACTCTTGCATTAATTTTAAGTTCATCTTGCAATCCATGTGCATCATCTTTACATGATACATAACATAGAGCAATCAATGAGAGACTAATGAATGCAAAGAATATGACTTGATGAAGCAGAGAGATACTCGAATTTAGTTGTGATGGAGAGTTGAGAACTTAATTCTAAAAGTGATCAGTTCATTAGTAAGAAGTATCTAATGGTATGAACTAAGAATAAGAAAATTAATACTATGCTGATAAAAACCACTTGAGCAAAAAAAAAAAGAGAGAGAGAGATTAGATCTAGTCACTGAGTCTCAGAATTTCTCTAAAGAAATACTGGCTTCTATATATGTTGATAGAAGAAAAGGAATTAGCTAGACAATAGTTGAGTGATCGAAGAAAGCCATCCAAGCAAAGGAAGTAATATGTGCAAAGATTCTGGGACAGGGGCACATTTTTTTAATAGAAATTTTTTTTTTTTTCTTAAGAAAAAAAAAAAAGGCCAACAACAGTCTGGGGAGGAGAGAGATGCAAGGTGAGGTTGTGATTGGTCACTATGTGATTAACAACTGTTCTCAGGAGTCCCTTCATGAAGATCAGTGTGACTGTTAGAGAGCTCCCAAGCTGGTTTAAATTAGAAACTCCTCAAAATCAGGCATCATGTCTGTTTTATTTGCTTATAGAATGCCGAGCACAGCACAAAGTGCTAAAAGACACTTAATAGTATTTGATGATGATGAATGAGACAATCAGAAGATGACAGGAAGACAGCTGGTTGGAGACAGCAGTTCATTTAGAGAGAGCCGTGCTTCGTCTAAAGATGAGGGGACTGCTTTTAAATGAATCACCTTAAAGAAGACCAAATAGATGCCCCCAAAAAAGAAAGCAAAAAATGTGTGTTCCATAAACAAAGCAAGAAAAAGAAGATAAAACTTGGAGAGAGAAAGTGGCTTCACAATGTAACAGAGAAGAAAGCTGTTACAGCATAAAAGACACTGAAGGAAAGTTCATCAATATTTACTGTGTGCACAAAAAATTGTATAATTGTACAATATGTGGTAGAGAACTTGGGTGCTGAACATTCCTGATGGTCAGCACCATCAATTTTGGCTTTACCTCCTCCTCCTTCTGCTCATGCTCCATCCCAGTGTTGCTAGTGTTGTTGTTAGTACCTGGATCTAGGTTGCAACTGATGTGGTTGTAGAAAAAGGAAGAAAAAGGTTGGATAGGAGAAAAGGAAACTGCCATGATTTGAGATTATATGATGGCCAACTTGGGTCACCTATGAGAACCTGTGGGCAAAATATTAGAAAATTTAGAAAAGTCATTGGAAATGATCAATGTACAAAATCATTAGTAACAAAATTTAGAAAATTTAATGAAAGATACTATTTATAATAACAATAGCAACTAAAAACTATGAACTCTAAGAAACAGACATAATAAAAGAGTATAAGACCATTAGGTGAAAAAAATCAAAACAATTTATTGAAACTATAAAATAAAACCAAAATAGTTGGAGACAAAATACTATGGATGGGAAGACTTGACATCATAAAACATGTCAATTTTCATCCAAATTAAATTAAAGTCTATTCAATTCAAATAAAAATTCCCAAGAAATTTTTCTCACAGAAATTGACAAAAATAGGTTCAAATAGTCACACAAAAGAGAATGCCAAAAATATTCAAAAAATTTAAAACAATCATCATAATTGTAATGATGATGAAGAGAGATTTGCCCTACCAGATTTAAAAAATTTGTACAAAACTATAGTAGCTTAAACAGTGTAATGTAGGCATAGAATAGAGAAATCTAAACAATGAAATAGAATAGAGATTGTAGAAACAGATTTATGTATATGATAAATTTGGCTTATGATGACAAAGGTAGCATTACAAAGTAGCAGGAATAGGGCAGACTATTTAATAAATTGGTCTTGGACAATAAATTATGGAAAAAGATAAAATAGGATTCCTACCTTACCACATACACATACACTTCTAGCTAGATTAAAATATAAACATAGAATGTAAAACTTAAAGATTTTAAGGAGAAAATACAGAACAGTATCTTCATAACTTTTGTTGTTCTGTCACTGTCAAGTCTGACTCTTTGTGACCCCATGGACTGCAGCACGCCAGGCTTCCCTGTCCTCCATTAGCTCCCGGAGTGTGCTCAGACTCATGTCCCTTGAGTTGGTGATGCTATCTAACTATCACATCCTCTGTCAACTCCCTTTCCCTTTTGCCTTCGATCTTTCCCAGCATCAGGATCTTTTCCAATGAGTCACCTCTTCACACCAGGTGGCCAAGTATTGGAGCTACAGCTTCAACATCAGTTCTTGCAATGAATATTCAGGGTTGATTTCCTGTAGGATTGACTGATTTGATCTTGCTGTCCGAGGGACTCTCAAGAGTCTTCTCCAGCACCGGGATTCGAAAGCATCAATTCTTCGGTGCCCAGCCTTCTTTATGGTTCACCTCTCACATCCATACATGACTACTGGAAAAACCATAGCTTTGACTAGATGGACCTTTGTCAGCAAAGTAATGTCTCTGCTTTTCAATATGCTGTCTAGGTTGGTCATAGCTTCTCTTCCAAGGAGCAAGTGTCTTTTAATTTCATAGTTGCAGTCACCATCTGCAGTGATTCTGGAGCCTAAGAAATTAAAATCTGGTACTGTTTCCACTTTTTCCCTTCCATTTCCCATGGAGTGATGGAGCTAGATGCCATGATCTTAGATTTTTTTAATGTTGAAGTTTTTAAAAAATGTATTCTTATTTATTTATCTAGCTGCATCAGTTTTTAGTTGCAGAAAGTGGGATCTTTGATCGTCGTTTTGGCATGTGAACTCTTAGTTGCAGCATGTGGGATCTAGTTCCCTGACTAGGGATCGAACCCAGACCCCTTGCATTGGGAGTGCAGAGTCTTAGCCACTGGAGCACCAGGGAAGTCCCTAATGTTGTTTTAAGCCAGCTTTTTCACTCTCTTCTTTCATCCTCGTTAAGAGGCTCTTTAGTTCCTCTTCACTTTCTGCCTTAGAGTGGTATCATCTACATATCTGAAGTTGTTGATATTTCTCCCAGCAATCTTGATTCCACCTTGTGCTTCATCCTGCCTAACATTTCACATGATGTAATCTGTATATAAGTTAAATAATCTGGGTGACAATATACAGCCCTGTTGTACTCCTTTCCCAATTTTGAACCAGTCCGTTTTTCCATGTCCGGTTCTAACTGTTGCTTCTTGACCCACATAAAGGTTTCTCAGTAGACAGGTAAAGTGGCCTGGTATTCCTATCTCTTTAAGAATTTCCCACAGTTTGTTGTGATTCACACTGTCAAAGGCTTTAGTATAGTCAATGAAGTAGATGTTTTTCTGGAATTCCCTTGCTTTCTCTATGATCCAATGAATGTTGGCAATTTGATTTCTGATTCCTCTGCTTTTTTAAATCCAGCTTTTACATCTGGGAGTCCTTGGTTCACATACTGTTGAAGCCTCGCTTGAAGGATTTTGAGCATAATCTTGCTAGCGTGTGAAATGAGTGCAATAATATGGTATTTTGAACATTCTTTGGTATTGCTCTTCTTTGGTATTGGAATGAAAACTAACCTTTTCCAGTCCTGTGGCCACTGCTGAGTTTTCCAAATTTTCTGACATATTGTGTGCAGCACTTTAACACCATCATCTTTTAGGATTTGAAATAGCTCAGCTGGAATTCCATCACCTCCACTAGTTTTGTTCATAGTAATGCTTCCTAAAGCCCTCTTGATTTCACACTCTAGGGTGTCTAGCTCTAGAGTAGGATCAAAACGACATAGGTAAAAAAGTTAGAGGAAAGAGGAAATTTTGATAAATTTGACTACATGAAAATGAGAAGATATTTGCAACCTATATAGCTAATAAAAAGCCAGTGTGCAGAATATACAAAAAGCCTTGAAAACTAATGATAAGGATCCAGGCAATTAATATTGGTAATTTATAAAAAATTGAGTAGGTAAGGATGACCCAAGGAAGAACTTGCTTTTTTATGTAATGAAAGAAATACAGAATGAAACGAGAAATCATAGCCTTCCTTGGTGGCTCAGTGGTAAAAAATCTGCCTGCCAACGCGGGAGACATGGGTTCAGTCCCTGTCTGAGAAGAATACACAAACTGAGGAGCAACTAAACCCATGGACCACAGCTATTGAGCCTCTGCTCTTCTGGAGCTAGGGAGCTGCAAATAATGAGCCCATGTGCCCTCGTGTCTGTGCTCCACAACTGGAGAGTAGCCCTTGCTCCCCTAAATTAGAGAGAAGTCTGCACAGAAACAAAGACCCAGAAGACTCAGCCCAACCAAAAATAAACACATAAAATTATTAAAAAACATCATTCCACTCCACCAGATTGACAAAAGTACAGAGACTTAAAACACCAAGTGGTGGTCAGGATGTGGGGAAATAGAAGCTCTTTAAAAATGCTGATGGCAATGTAAATTCATACATCAGTTTCTAGGAAAATTTAGCAATATTTACTACAGTTAAATGGGTGCAAGCTTTGACTTAAGCAGTTTCATCTCCAGTTATGTATCTTAGACAAACTTTTGAGTTTATGTGTAAGCAAGTTCACTGCAGGACACATTGCAATAGTGAAAATAGAGAATCAATCTAATTGTCTATAGATAGGAGGATAGATAAATGTTTGAGTAACACGACTAGGTAAAAATGAATGAACTCCTTGGGTCAAAATGATGAATTCTCAAAAACTATTGGAAGTGAAAAAAGAAGCTATAAGATGATATTACAGTTGAATGCTAATTTTCTCAAACTGTTGGCTATGACCCATCTGTAAATTGTGAAATGAATTTAATGAATCACCGCCAGCATGACGAAATAAAATTAGAAAATGTCCGCATATGCTGATGGTAAGGAAACAAGTAATTTTATGAAAGTTTTATTTCATTTTTTCATTTATTTCATGCACACACTCAGGTATATATGTATATGTACATACACACGTGTTTGCATGTGCATATTTATGGGGTCAAAATGTAGAGTGCATTTTTTTTACACTGAGTGTGGTAGAGAAGTCTAAAGCCTCTGTTTTATATAAAAAGAATACTATATGCTTACACTACCCGTAGAATGCATGGGAGTGATAAATACAGTATTCAGAGAGTGGTTTCCTTCAGAGTGGGTAGAAGAAAGAAGACACGGAGTTACAGTATGAAGACTTTATTCCATTTATGTTGATATATTACAAAACCACATTAATATCTGTTAAGTCTAGGATAAACATGGGTGTCCATTACAGTATTATCTGTACTTTTCCATATGTTTGAAATGTTTCACAATGAAAAAAAAAAAAGCCTTAAAACTTAACCAACAATAAAAGCTACAGGGATTAGGTGGGGAGGCAAGAGGGACCCAGATGGTTGCAGGAGGCTTGGAGCAAAGGAACAAGTTGTGTTCGCATCTCTGTGGCCAAAAGTCCCAGAAGGTTCTGGGCCTCTGGGCCAGTAGCCCGGGCAGCCAACTCCCTAAATGTGGCCTCACTGCTGTCCCTTCATCCTGGTCTGGTGTCGTCACCAATTTTATTCTTCTCCATTAGATCAGCATCTCTTCAGCTCCCTGCACTGGGCAAAGCAGCCTGGCTGCAGAAAGTTACTGCTAGTTATTTACTTAAAATTCTTTCCCTAGGATCCCATTGGGCCTCTGGCCTTGGAATTCTTCCACCCCCAACTTTATTGAGATATAATTGGCATACAACAGTTTGTAAATTTCCATTTTTTCCCCCCATTTATTTGCCATGAAGTGATGGGAGCAGATGCCATGATCTTAGTTTTTTGAATGTTGAGTTTTAAGTCAGCTTTTCCACGCTTCTCTTTCACCTTCATCAAAAGGCTCTTTAGTTCCTCTTCCCTTTCTGCCATTAGGTTAGTATCATCTGCATATCTGAGGTTGTTGATATTTCTCCCAGAAATCTTGATTCCAGCTTGTAATTCATCACTGACAGACTGTTTTCTTGGGCTCCAAAATCACTGCAGATGGTGACTGCAGCCATGAAATTAAAAGATGCTTGCTCCTTAGAAGAAAAGTTATGACAAACCTAGACAGCATATTAAAAAGCAGGGATATCACTTTGCTGACAAAGATCTGTATAGTTAAAGTTATGGTTTTTCCAGTAGTCATGTACGAATGTGAGAGTTGGAGCATAGTGAAGGCAGAGCACCAAAGAATTGATGCTTTCGAATTGTGCTGTAGGAGAAAACTCTTGAGAGTACCTTGGGCGCCAAGGAGATCAAACCAATCAATCCTAAAAGAAATCAACTCTGAATGTTCATTGGAAGGACTGATGCTGAAGCTGAAGCTCCAAAACTTTGGCCACCTGATGTGAAGAATTGACTCTTTGGAAAAGACCCTGATGCTGGGAATGCTTGAAGGTGGGAAGAGAAGGGGACAACTGAGGATGAAATGGTTGGATTACATCACCAACTCAACAGACATGAGTTTGAGTAAACTCCAGGAGATGGTAACGGACAGGGAAGCCTGGCATGCTTCAGTACATGGAGTCACGTAGAGTCAGACATGCCTTAGTGACTGAACAACGATTGTGTAAATTTAAGGTGTAAAATGTGACATGTGATTACCATCATAAGGCTAGTTTACATCTCCATTACTTAACATAATTACCATTTCTTTTTTTGTGATTAGAACATTAAGATCTACCCTCTCAGAAACTTTCAAGTATACAATGCAGTATTGTTAACTATGTGCCTTCCCAGGTGGCTTAGCGGTAAAGAATCTCCCAAATCTGAAGATGCAGGAGACGGGAGTTCAATCCCTGGGTCCGGAGGATCCTCTGGAGTAGGAAATGATGAGCCAGTCCAGTATTCTTGCCTAGAAAATCCCATGGACAAAGGAGCCTGGGAGGCTACAGTCTACAGGGTTGCAGAGTCAGACATGCTGAGCTCATATGCACACACACACACACATACACATTGTTAACTATAATCACCATGCTATACCTTAGTTCCCCTGGGCTATCCTGATGGCTCAAATGATAAAGAATCTGCTTGCAAGGGAGGAGATTTGAGTTTGATCCCTGGGTTGGATAGATCCTGGAAAAGGAAATGGCAGCCCACTCCAGATGTTCAATCTGATTTTAGAAAAGGCAGGGGAACCAGAGATCAAATTGCCAACATCCGCTGGATCATCAAAAAAGCAAGAGAGTTCCAGAAAAACATTTATTTCTGCCTTATTGACTATGCCAAAGCCTTTGACTGTGTGGATCACAATAAACTGGAAAATTCTGAAAGAGATGGGAATACCAGATCACCTTACCTGCCTCCTGAGAAATCTGTATGCAGGTCAGGAAGCAACAGTTAGAACTGGACATGGAACAACAGACTGGTTCCAAATAGGAAAAGGAGTACATCAAGGCTATATATTGCCACCCTGCTAATTTAACTTATATGCAGAGTACATCATGAGGAACGCTGGGCTGGAAGAAGCACAAGCTGGAATCAAGATTGCTGGGAGAAATATCAATAACCTCAGATATGCAGATGACACCACCCTTATGGCAGAAAGTGAAGAAGAACTAAAGAGCCACTTGATGAAAGTGAAAGAGGAGAGTGAAAAAGTTGGCTTAAAGCTCAACATTCAGGAAACTAAGATCATGGCATCCAGTCCTGTCACGTCATGGCAAATAATGGGGAAATAGTGGAAACAGTGGCTGACTTTATTTTTCTGGGCTCCAAAATCACTGCGGATGGTGATTGCAGCCATGAAATTAAAAGATGCTTACTCCTTGGAAGGAAAGTTATGACCAACCCAGACAGCATATTAAAAAGCAGAGACATTACTTTGCCAACAAAGGTCCATCTAGTCAAGGCTATGATTTTTCCAGTAGTCATGTATGGATGTGAGAGTTGGACTATAAAGAAAGCTGAGTGCCAAAGAATGTATGCTTTTGAACTGTGGTGTTGGAGAAGACTCTTGAGAGTCCCTTGGACTGCAAGGAGATCCAACCAGTCCAACCTAAAGGAGATCAGTCCTGGGTGTTCATTGGAAGGACTGATGTTGAAGCTGAATCCAATACTTTGGCCACCTCATGCGAAGAGTTGACTCATTTGAGAAGACCCTGCTGCTGGGAAAGATTGAAGTCAGGAGGAGAAGGGGACAACAGAGGATGAGATGGTTGGATGGCATCACTGACTCAATGGACATGAGTTTGTGTAAACTCTGGGAGTTGGTGATGGACAGGGAGGCTTGGCGTGCTGTGGTTCATGGGGTCGCAAAGAGTCGGACATGACTGAGCGACTGAACGGAACTGAACTGATCCCACTCCAATATTCTTGTCTGGAGAATCCATAGACAGAGGAGCCTGGCGGGCTACAGTCCACAGGGTCATAAAGAGTCAGACCCGACTGAGTGACTAACAGATAACTTAGTTCCCCAGAATTTACTCATCTTGTAACTGGAGGTTTATGTCCTTTTACTTATATCTCCCCCACCCTTCTGCCCCTGGCACTACCGTTCTACTCTCTGTTCCTATGAGTTCAGTTTTTGTTTTTGTTTTGCTTTTTTAAGATTTCTCACATAAAGTGATATCAAACAGAATTTGTCTGTCTCTGTCTGACTCATTCTACTTAGTGTAATGCCCTCAAGGTCTATCTGTGTTGTTGCATGTGGTGGATTTCCTTCTTTCTTATTCTTTATTAAGTAATTTTCTGTGTATATACGTAACACATCTTCTTTATCTATTTGTAGATGGACACTCAAGTTGTTCCCATATCTTGCTATTGTGAATAAAGTTACAATGATCACGGGAAGGCCAATATCTCTTTGAGATTTTGATTTCATTTCCTTTGGCTATTTACTCAGAAGTGGGATTGCTGGATCATATTGTAGTTCTATTTTTAATTTTTTCATATTCCTTCATTTCCATAGTGGCTATACCAATTTACATTCCCACCTTTATTCCACATCCTGATCAACACATAGTCTCTTGTCTTTTTGATAATAGCCATCCTAACAGGTATGAGGTGGTATCTCATTGTGGTTTTGACTTGCATTTCCCTGGTGGTTAGCCGTGTTGAGCATCTATTCATTTATGTACCTGTTGAATACTTGCATGTCTTCTTTGGAAAAGTGTCTATTCAGTTCCTTTGCCCATTTTAAAATCAGTTTGTTGGTTATGAGTTGTATGAGTTCCTTGTATATTTTGGATATTAGCTCCTTATCAGATAGATGATTTGCAAGTATTTTCTTCCATTCTGTGGGTTGTTTTTTCATTTTGTTGACTGTTTCTTTTGCTGTGCAGAAGCTTTTTCATTTGCTATAGTTCCACTTATTTATTTTTACTTTTGTTGTTTGTGCTTTTGTTGTCACATCCAAAAAACTATTTCTAAGACTATTGTAAAGGAGTTTCCCCTAATGTTTCTACTAGGGGTTTTATGGCTTCAGGTCTTGTATTTAAGCCTTTAATTCATTTTGAGTTAATTTCTGTGAATGGTGTAAGATAGGGGCCCAATTTCATTTTTCTGCATGTGATTATTCAGTTTTCTCCGCACTATTCATTGAGGAAACAATCCTTTCTCTGTTGAGTTTTGTTGATTCCCTTGCCAAATGTTAGCTGACCTTGTAAGCAAGGGTTTAATTCTAGGCTTTCAATTCTGTTCCATTTGTTTATGTATCTATTTTCAAGGCCAGTTTCACACTATATTGATTATAGTAGCTTTGTAATACAGTTTGAAATCAGGACCTGTGATGCCTTCAGGTTTGCTTTTTCTCAAGATTGCTTTTGCTGTTCAGGGTCTTTTGTGGCTTCTTATGAGTTTCAGGATTTTTCCCTGTGAAAAATGCCATTGGAATTTTGATAAGAATTGTACTGAGTTATAGATAACTTTGGGTACTATGGATATTTAAATACTATTAATTATTCTGATCCATGAACATAGAGTATATTTCCAGTATTTGTGTCATCTTCAATGTCTTTCATCAAAGCCTTATAGTTTTCATTCTACAGATCTTTCACCTCCTTGGTTAAATTTATTCCTTCTTTAGTGAAATTTATTTTATTGTTGTTGATGCTATTGTTAATGAGATTGTTTTCTTTATCTCTTTTTCAAATATTTATTTCATTTTAGTATAGAAATGCAATTGACTTCATATACTGATTTTATATCCTACAACTTTACTGAATTTGTTGATTAGTTCTAACAGTTTTTTGGTGGCATCTTTATTGTTTTCTATATATAATATCATGCCATCTGCACAAGCAATTTTACTTCTTCCTTTCTGATTTAGATGACTTTTTTCTTGATTAATTGCCCTGCCTAGGATTTTCAGTGCTTTGTTGAATACAAGTGGTTAAAGGGGTCACCCTTGTATTGTTTCTGATCTTAGAGGAAAGCATTCAACTTTTTACTGTTGAGTGTGATGTAGGTTGTGAGCTTATTATTTAAGGCCTTTGTTATGTTGAGGTATGTTCCTTTTATACTCAATGTATTGAGAGTTTTTATTGTGAAAGTATTTTGGGGGAACTGTTTTTTCTACATGTGTTGAAATGATCATAAGCTTTTTATTCTTTATTCTTTTAATGTGATGTGTCACACATTGATTTGAATGTGTCAAACCATCCTTGTATCCCAGAAATAAATCCCACTTAATTATGGTGTTTAATCCTTTTAATGTGCTGTTGGATTCAGATTCCTAATATTTTAAGAATTTTTGCATCTATGTTCATCAGGGCTACTGACCTGTAGTTAGTTTTCTTTTCTTGTAGTGTCCTTGTCTGACTTTAGTTTCAGGGGTAATGCTGACTTTGTAAAATGAGTTTGGAAGCGTTCCCTCCTTTTCAGTTTTTGGGAAGAGTTTGAGAAGAATTGGCATAAGTGTTTCTTTCAGTGTTTAGTAGAATTCACAAGGAAACCATCTGGTCCTTGACTTTTCTTTGTTGGAAGGTTTTTAATGACTAATTAAATCTTAGTCATTGTTGGTTTGTTCAGATTTCCTATTTCTTCATGATTCAGTCTTGGTAGACTGTATGTTTCTAGGAATGTATCCATTTCTTCTAGGTTATCCAGTTTGTTGGCATATATTTATATATGGTAGTTTCTTATGATCCTTTGTATTTCTGTGGTATCAGTTGTAATTTGTCCTCTTTCATTTCTGATATTATTTATTTGAATTCTCCTCTCTTTTTTTTCTTAGGTTAGCTAAAGTTTTGTTTATCTTCTCAAAAAAACCAGCTCTTGTTTATTGTGATCATTTCTATTATTTTTCTGGTCTCTAGTTTCATTTATTTCTGCTCTGATCTTTGTTATTTCCTTCCTTCTTATAACTTTGGGCTTAGTGTGTTCTTTTCCTAGTTCCTTGAAGTGTAGTTTAGATTGTTTACTTGCTATCTTCCTTTTTTCTTAATGTAGGTGTTAATTGCTACAAAATCCCTCCTAGCCATCCTAAAGTTACTTTTGCTACATTTTATAAGTTTTGTTGTGTTGTGATTCCACTTATTTCAAGATTTTAAAAAGTTTTTTTTTTTTTTCTTTTGATTCCTTCTTTGATCCATTGGTTATAGCCGAGTGTGTTATCTCCATATTTTCTGTATTTTCCAGTTTTTCTCCTGTTATTGATTTTTAGTTTAAATAGTGTTGTGGTCAGGTTTTTTTGGTCTGCATACCATACATTGAATGATTTTAGTCTTCTTAAATTTGCTAAGACTCATTTTGCGACCTGTCATATGATCAATCTTGGTGGATGTTTCTTGTTAGGCAGGTTTTCTTCCCCCCCGCCCATTCAGCACTTTGAATATATCATCCTCTTCTCTCCTAGACTGTAAGATTTCTGCTGAGACATCTGCTCATAGCCATACAGGGATTCCCTTGTAAGTTACAAGTTTCTTTTACTGCCTTTAATTCTCTCTTTGCTTTCATACTAAAAATTTTATTATAATAGGTCTTGGAGAATATATCTTTGTGTTGAGTTTGGGAACCTAGTCACTTCATAAATTTGGATGTCCAAATCTGACCCCAGATTTGGGAAGTTCTCAGTCATTATCTCTTTAAATAAGCTTTATATCTCCTTCTCTCTCTCTTTTTCTCCTGACACTCCCATGATTTGCAGACTGTTTCTTTTGATGGTGACCCATCGATCATGTGGGCTTCCCTGGTGGCTCAGACGGTAAAGAGTCTGCCCACAATGCAGGAGACCTGGGTTTGATCCCTGGGTTGGGAAGATCCCCTGGAGGAGGAAATGGCAACCCACTCCAATATTCTTGCCTGGAAAATCCCATAGTTAGAGGAGTCTGATGGGCTACAATCCATGGGCTCACACAGAGTCGGACACAATTGAGCAACTAACACTTTCAGTTTTATACTTTTATTGATTATGTAGACTTTCTTTACTCTTCTTCAACATTTTAATGTTGTTCTCCTCTGGATAATTTCAAAGTTCTTGTCTTCTAATTTGTAGAATTTTTTTTTCTGCTCAATTCATTTTCCTATTGATGCTCTCTGTGGCATTTTAAAATTGCAATCATTGTGTTCTTCAGTTCCATACTGTCCGTTTTTTAAAGTGATTTCCATGTCTTTGTTAAACTTTTCATTTTTGAGTGCATATTGTTTGCTCGATTTTGTTGAATTTTGTCTTTCCCTGTTTTCTTCTAGGTCATTGATCTTTCTTAAAATATATATTTTGAAATCTTTATTGGGTAAATTGCAAATATCCATGCCTTTGGGGTTGGTTACTGGAATATTATTATGATCATCTGGTGGCTTCATGCCTCCTTGATTGCTCATGTTCTTTAGAGCCTTGTGTTGTTGTCTTCACATTTGAATAGCAGTTGACTCCTCCGGTCTTTACTGACTAATTTCTCCAATGTGTCCAAATGTGTGTGTGCCTTTGTTTTTTTTTTTTTCTTTCTCCAACACTGTGTCAGAACTTTTGTGCTAGACACCTGGACTTCCACAAAAGCTCTCTCATCTGTGAGTAATTGTCTAAGACAATGTTTTCCAGGAGCTCCTGGACCACAGTTGAGAGGGGCTAGAGCTGCTTCACTGTAGGACCCATAGTTAGGACTGAAATCTGTATGTCTACTACCTGACGCAAGGGTGGTTGAGACTCCTCTCAAGTTCCTTGGCATATGGTGGTGGGTCCCACATCTCCCACAAAGATACTTTTATCTGGACGGAAGCCAAATTGTTGTTGTGGGGTGGGATACAGGCAAGGGACTTCTTATTTGGCTATCTTACTGATGTTACTCTCTTAGGATTCTACTAGAAAAGTTTTCCCATTATTTTTATTTATTTATTTTAAAGCCTTTATTGAGTTTGGTACAATAATGCTTCTGTTTTATGTTTTTGATTTTTTGGCCATGAGGCAGTGGCATCTTAACTCCCTGACAAGGGATGAAACCCACACTCCGTGCATTGGAAGTCGAAGTCCTAACATAGAAGTTCTCTCATTATTTTTAAATTGTGAAATTACTTAAGGTTTAGAATAATTTACCAGCACTCATGTATGCATCTTTTAGTTTAATAAGTAAAAAAGTGCATTTGAAACTTCCTGTGTCTTCCTCTGCACCCCAGTACCCACTTCTCTTTCTAATTCTGATGTTGATATTTATCATGCCCCTGTACAAGTTTATAACATACACTTTGAGCTTTAAATAACAGATTGGATTACTTTGCATGTTTATAAACTTTATAGAGATGGGATAATGCCACATGTATCCTTCAACTCCTTTTTTCACTCAGTATTATGTGTTCTGAGATTTATCCACATAGATACTACTAGTTCTAGTTCATTTTTTATGAATATGACACTATTTATTTATCCATCCAGGTTGTTTTCATTTTTTACTATTCCAAATAACATTGCAGAGAACCAGGTTTTCATTTTTTACTATTCCAAATAATATTGCAGAGAACATTCTGGTTCATGTCTCCTGGAGCACACTTAGCATCCTCCCCACATTTCATGGGTAACAGAACACGAAATGCAAACCTTCCTGTGTCTTATGGTCCTGGCAGAGACTTCAAAGTCTGAACCCAGTTTTTCCTGATGGACTATTTGTCTTGTTTTTACTGATTTGTAGAAGTTTTAAAAATGTTTTCTAGAGACCAGTTCTTTGCTGATTACAATCATTGTAAATACATCTCCAAAGTTTTTATCTTTGTTACTGTTTATTCTGCTTAAAATAATTCTAAAAATTCTAAAAGTCAAATTTGTGAATCTTTTCCTATATTGTTTGTGCTTTATGGGTCTTATTTAGGAATTGCTTCATTAAGCCCTGTAGTGGAAGGATTTCTCCTTTAATTCTAGCAGTTTATTTTTAGTGACATAATGGGTTTCAGTTTATACCCTCTGGTAGTGTCCTCTGTGCCCTGTGTCTCTTCTCATCCATGTCAACCATGACTTATGCCTACAGAGACTCAAGCAGCTCCCAGGTCCACCAGACCCATTTCATCCCAGGGGTGCTGCCATCTTGACCTATCTCATTTTTTTTTAAGTGACAGTCCCAACCTTTTTTCTTAATTAATGAATTCAATTTTGGTTGCGCTGGATTTTCATCGCTGCGTAGGCTTTTCTCTAGGTGCAGCAAGTGTGGGCTACTCTTCATTGCAGTGCTTGGGCTTCTGATTGTGGTGGCTTCTCTTGTTGCAGAGCACAGACTCTAGAGCACAGGTTCAATAGCTGTGGTCCACAGCCTTAGTTGCACCTTAGTTGCATGTGGGATTTTCCCAAACCCAGGGATGGAATCCATGTCTTCTGCATTGGCAGGTGAATTCTTTACCACTGAGCCACCAGGGAAGCCTGACCTGTCTCATCTTGTCTCCAAAAGAATTACCTAATCTAGTCAGTGAGCTTGGCTAGAATTTTTTCAGCAAAGGCTTTTTGAAATTTTTCTCTAGAATTAAGTTAGGTAGAGATTGATAATTGGACAGTAGAAATGGTTTATATGGGTTTTAGAGCAAGATGACAACAGCCATGAAATTAAAAGACACTTACTGCTTGGAAGAAAAGCTATGACAAACCTAGATATCACTTTGCTGACAAAGATCTGTATAGTCAAAGCTATGGTTTTTACAGTAGTCAGGTACAGATGTGAGAGTTAGACCATAAAGAAAGCTGAGTGCCAAAGAATTGATGCTGGAGAAGACTCTGGAAAGTCCCTTGGAAAGCAAGGAGGTCAATCCTATAGGAAATCAACCTTGAGAATTCATTGGAAGAACTGATGCTGAAGCTGAAGCTCCAATACTTTAGCCACCTGATTTGAAGAGCTGACTCATTGGAAAAAAACCCTGATGCTGGAAAAGATTGAGGGCAGTAGGAGAAGGGGGTGACAGGATGAGATGGTTGGATGGCATCACTCACTCAATGGACATGAGTTTGAGCAAACTCTGGGAGATAGTGAAAGACAGGGAAGCCTGGCGTGTTGCAGTCCATGGGGTCACAAAGAGTCAGACGACTTAGTGACTGAACAACAGAGACTGGTTTTAAAATCCCAATCAAGTCACTCATTCTGAGTCTTAATTTTTATTTTTTATCTATAATTTGGTGATTAGTGGTATTTAAAGTGAAGAATGTTCTAAGTTTTGAGTGTACAATTCTGGACACAGAGCAGTTGTAATAAACAATCATGGTTAAATTTGTTAAGTACTTAATATGTGCTAGTCACAGAGCTAATTGTTTTATGTGAATTATTTTACTTGGTCCTTAGGACAGTCCTCTGAAGTTAAATACCATGACTGTAATAATGTAGGGGTGAAGGTAAAGGTTTTTTTTTTTTTTCAATTATTTTTATTAGTTGGGGGCTAATTACTTTACAATATTGTAGTGGTTTTTGCCATACACTGACATGAATCAGCCATGGATTTACATGTGTTCCCCATCCTGAACCCCCCTCCCACCTGAAGGTAAAGGTTTTGATTGGATTCAGATCCCAGCCCAGCTACTTACTGTGTGAACTTCAGCTCTTGCATTTTGTTTTTTTCATCTGCAAAGTAGAAATATGATAATAGTATATTTATTAGATTTTTAGGGCTGTTGAAAAATAGATCAATAATCTAATTATGTTAGATTTAGGGCTCCTTTTTAATAAAGGGCCATAAATGAAGTGGCTTATAGAGACTTTTATCTCTGGGCTCTGTAGGCTAGAAGTCAGGGCTAGGCTCCCTCTGACAGTACAAGGGAAGGGTCTGTCCCAGGCCCTTCTCCTCACTTGTGGCAGTGTAATGTCAATCTTCACATAGTATTCTTTCTGTATGCACATGTTCATGTCCAATTTCCCTTTTTGAAATAAGGACAGCAGCTTCATTGGATTAGGGGTCCGTTCCACTTTAGTATGATCTCATTTTAACTAATTATGTATAATGACCTCCCTCCCCAGATAAGGTCACATAATGAGGTACGGGGGCATGGTAGGACTTGAACATATAAGTTTTGGGAGGATACAAATCAACTCATAACAATATACATGAAAGTTTCTCATGAAGATAAAAAGAGTTGATATATGACGAGAGTATAGAATATTGGTACAGAGGAAATGATCAGAAAGTATTAGTTCTTGTTACTATTACCATGAGTCGGATGGAGAAACTGACACTCAGAGAAGTGAAATGACTTTCCTAAAGTTATCTAGCCAACAAGAGGCAGAACCATGGCTTCAACCCTGATGTGACTGATCCCCAAACTTCTCTACCACGTGTCTTCATCACCCAAAGAGGACAGAACAGAGAACTTTACTGTTCAAGTCTCTATTTAAAAGAAAAGGCTCATCTGAGTATAATTATGTACAAAGAGTTTATGCTTAGTCACTCCATTTCCTTCTCCAAGGGATCTTCCTGACCCAGGGATCAAAATTACGTCTCCTGCATTGGCAGGCAGATTCTCTACCACTGAGCCACATGGGAAGCCCTAAGAATAAAACTGTTCTGAAAATTGTTCAATACTTCAGTTGCATAGTTGCATTGCATATACATTTTCTTATTTTCAGTAACATATTTAAGATAAAATGATTGTCAGTGTTCAAAATGAAATAAATTAAAAGAAAAATAATCTATACATCATTGTACTTTTGTTTTTCCTAGTACTTATTTATTGCATTCTATCACTTGTGCTCCCCTTTCCTTTCTGCTATTTTTTTTCCACTTAGTATTGCCCAGAGCCAGGACAATACCTCCTTACCAAGGCTGCTTTCCTAGTAAAGTATTCTATTGGCTGTTTTCTTTTCCTCCCAATTAATACTTACACCCCATTCGTATAACAGGATGCTTGCCCAGGCATCCTGGGTAGAAAAACCAGTGAGGTAAGCCTTGCTGGGGCACATGTGTCATTGCCCCAGTGGGTTCACAAAGACTCCCCCAACAGCCTGGAACTGGGGGCAGTAGAGTTTGCCCTTAGGGATGAGTGAGAGACGGTCAACGACAGGATAGGCCCGGCCTGGCCACCTTTGGAGGCTGAAACCTTTACCACCTTGTGTCGTGAGACCAAGTCTTCAAATTCGCCCCCATTTCCAGGGTGGCTAGCCCCATCTCTCCATCAGGGCCCCACAACAGGGTCCTCACCCGCCAGACACTGTGGAATTAGGATTTTGTTTTCCTTTTTCCCAGTGTCGTTCATCGTGCAGTTAATTCTCCCTGCTTGTGCTGAGGCGAGGCTTCTCTGGGATGTTGGAAGGAAATTTCCTCACATTTTCCATTTCTTTCTTTCCGAGACAGTTTGCTGGCAGAGTAATGGCCACTTCTCTTGGCAGCCAGATGAGAAGCTGAGATTAAGGCAGAGGCGAGAACAACACTTATGTGGCCAGTGCTATTCCTTGGCATTAAAAAAAAAAAGTCAGTCCAAATTGGGGTCATTTTTTTTTTTTTTTTTGAAAAGTAAAGGAAAATGCAAAATTTTAAAAAGAGAGTGATTGTGGCTGGGTGACAGACGCCATGTTTCTCTTTCCTCCCAGGTATCAGCTTTTACCCTTTTGTGTCACAAGCCCTGGCCTGGGTCTCTGGTGGCTGGGCTTCTGGGCTCCAAGGCCCAGTCTTCCACCCCTTATTCTCAAAGGCCACTTCTCTCAGGCCCCACGTCCCAGTGCCTGGCCACCCCTCCCTCAGATGTTGGCTACCCCGCCACAGGCCCTTAGTCACTCACTGGGTTCCTCTCTTCTTGTTCCAGATGGCCCTGGTGCCAGAAGGACAATATTCACGTTAAAGGGCTTCCAAAGGGCTTTTTGCAACTACAGTACAATGATCAAAATCATAAAATTACCATGAACACAATATTATTATATATTCTATAGATCTCACATTCAATCCATCACTTTCCGTTAGTTCTTGCTTAAGGAATTGCTATCACTTTTAAAGAAAGTGATGAAATAAAAGCAATACATGTACGTGGTTACAATACAAAAAAGAGCAACTTTACAGAAAGGCTGACAAAAGTTCCCATCTCTCGTGCCATCACCACTCATACCCTTGTCTTGCTTCCTAGAGGAAACTACACTTAATCATTGCTTTCTTTCTTTTATCTATTTAGTTTTTTATTTTGTTTATCATGGTTTAATGAGTTATGTAGTTCTACAAGGATTGCTATTAAAACAGCAGTACATTTTCTGTCTGGGATGATGACATTCATCTAAAATTAGATTGTGGCAATGGTTACACAACTCTGTAAATGTATTAAACCCACTGGGTTGCATACTTTACATGGAAGAATAGTGTGGTCAACTGTGTCTGACTCTTTGGGACTCCACGGATTATACAGTCCATGGAATTCTCCAGGCCAGAATACTGGACTGAGTAGCCTTTGCCTTCTCCGGGGGACCTTCCCAACCTGGGGATCAAATCTAGGTCTCTGGCATTGCAGGTGGATTCTTTACCAGCTGAACTACCAGGGAAGCCCTTATACGGAATAATATAATGTAAATTATATCTCAATAAAGCTGTTCTAAAAAGGGGAGGATAATAAACATTTCCAAGAAAAACTTGCTGAAACCACTCTCTCATCACTTCCCAATGGCAACCCATTCCACCAGGGTGAGATTTTCCTCCGTATTTCTAACTGGTTTGCTTGCACTGCTATTTTTGATTATTCATTTTCTGTTGTTGCTGTTCAGTCACTCAGTCGTGTCCTGCTCCTTGCAACTCTGAACTGCAGCCCACCAGGCTTCCTTGTCCTTCACTATCTCCCAGTTTTCCCAAACTCAAGTCCATTGAGTCGATGATGCCATCCAACCATCTCATCCTCTGTCACCCCCTTCTCTTCCTGCCCTCAGTTTTTCTCAGCATCAGGGTCTTTTCCAA
Source organism: Cervus canadensis (assembly GCF_019320065.1). Classification (NCBI taxonomy): domain Eukaryota; kingdom Metazoa; phylum Chordata; class Mammalia; order Artiodactyla; family Cervidae; genus Cervus; species Cervus canadensis. The sequence continues at coordinate 64,003,883 of NC_057390.1, read as the reverse complement.
AGAAAATAATTAAAAACAACTAAAATGAATTTTCATGGTTTATCTATTTGTTGATTCAAAAGTTAAAAAATTCATAATAAAATTTATGGCTATGTAATGTTTTAATTGCATATCCAATTTAATTGCATTTTTATTACATTTCACTTTTTGTTCAGTTTTTATTTTTTCCTGGAATTTTTAACTGCCTTTCTTTTTCTCTTGCATTGTCTACCTGAATTATAAGCTTAAGTTTCTAACTAAGAGTAAATTACATTAGTTATAGCTATTAATGTATTGATCTTAAAAACAGAGGAAAAATTACAGATGATAAGCTGAGGAGTGTAAGTGGACGAGAGAGGTACATGAGAAAGAAGAGAAATAAATATATACAGATTTTTTTCCTTGATTTTTATTCTCTGGTGGTTTCTGCTGATTAGCTTTAGTCTGGATTGACTGCTCTTTCATTGTGCTGAACAGTTTTTATTCTGCAACCTTAAATTCTTGGGTTGAATTTGTTGTTTCCAGAATCCTGTGTCTTCCTCTTTCTTATTTTACTCTCTTATTTTGCTGGAATATATCCTCAAGTATATCTATGAAAAAGAAGTAAATTTTTCTTTTCTTAGAAAGAAAATCATCTTTGTCTAATTTTATGTTAGATTGATAGGGTATACAATTCTCTGTTTCAACTAGGGTTTTATCAGAAATTTGAAGGCTCTGTCTGTTCTAGTGTTTTCTGGAATTCAGTATTTCTGATGCAATGTCTGAGGTCAGTTTGGTTCTGGTTCCCCTGTAGACAATTTTATTTTTCCTTTCTGGAAGCTTCTGGGATATTTTTCTTTATCCTTGGTGGTCTTGAACATATGTTTCTCTCATTTTCTCTTTCTGTCTTTCTCTTTTTTTGTGCAATGCAGTTGGTTGACCTTTCAATCTAAAGACTTGTATCTTTCACCTCTGGGATTTGGAGGTATTATTTGAAAAATAAAGATTCTGTTCTCTCTCTCTCTCTCTCTCTTTTCTTTTTTTCCCCTGGGACTTCTACAAGTCAGATGAATTAATCCTATATTTCTCTTATCTTCTTTCTTTCTTTTAAAAGTTATTTTATATTCTTTTTGTTTTTATTTATTTATTTATCTTATTTTTTGGCCATGCAGCATGTAGGATTTTAGTTCTCCGACCAGGGGTCAAACCCATGCCCTCAGCATTGGAAGTGTGAAGTGTTAACCATGGGACCACCAGGGAAGTCTCTCTTATCTTCATTCTTTTATTTTATATTTTCTTTTCTTTTTTTATTCTCTTTGTTAGGAGATTCTCTTGCTTCCCTGCTAGCTCAGGTGGTAAAGAATCTGCCTGCAATGCAGGAGGCCCAGGTTCAATCCCTGGGTGGGGAAGATCCCCTGGAGAAGGGAATGGCAATCCACTCCAGTATTCTTAACTGGAAAATTCCATGGAAAGAGGAGCCTGGAGGGCATGGACAGAGGAGCCTGGTGGGCTACAGTCTATTGGGTTGCAAACAGTTGGACATGACTGAGCAACTAATATACACACACACATACACACACAGGAGATTCTTTTAGGTTTATTTCCCAATCATTCTGATAATTAAAAATTTATTTTTGGATTGTTCCTTTTAATTGTAGTACTGAATCTCACTGGGCTTCCCAAGAGGTGCTAGTGGTAAAGAATCTGCCTGCCAGTGCAAGAGATGTAAGGATGTGGGTTTGATCCCTGGGTGGGGAAGATCCCCTGGAGAAGGGAATGGCAACCTACTCCAGTATTCTTGCCTAGAGAATTCCATGGATAGAGGAGCATGGCAGGCTACAGCCCACAGGGTTGCAAAGAGTCCCACACTACTGAAATGACTTAGCACTGTTAGTCACTCAGTCATGTCCAGCTCTTTGCCACCCCATGGGCTGTAGCCCACCAGGCTCCTCTGTCCATGGAATTCTCCAGACAAGAAAACTGGAGTGGGTTGCCATTTCCTTCTCCAGGGGATCTTCCCCACCCAGGGATCGAACCTGGATCTCCTGCATGGCAGGCGGATTCTTTACCACCTACACTATCAGGGAAGCCTGCACTGTATCTCACTATTATTTCATGTGGCATTGCCTCAAATCTCTCTGAGGATATTAATTAGCAATCTGCTCTGCCTGTGAATCGCCCATTTCTAATTGTTTGTGTTGGTCTTTCTCTTCACGTTGTGGGATTCCCTCAAAAGTCTAGTAAATTTTTAGTTGTTTGGTTATACTTAAGGATGAGGCAGTAGAAATAGGTGATTGGGAGGTCAGTGTGAGAGGGCAGAGCTTGTCAACTTGTGGCTTTTCTTTAAGGAGAGTGGACAGGAAGTTGGACTTTACCAAGGAGACTGCAAATGCCCTACACTGACTATCCTAGTTTTTCAGTTTGTCTACTTTTTAAAAAAATTAATTAAGTTGTGCCGGATCCTGGTTGCTGTGGGCAGGCTTTCTCTAGTTGGAATGAGCGGGGGCTACTCTCTAGTTGTGATGCGCAGGCTTCTCACTGCAGTGACTTCTATCATGGAGCACAGGCTCCAGGCGTGCAGGCTTCAGCAGTTGCTGCACGTGGCTTCAATAGGTGCAGCTGTTAGGCTGCTGAGTGTGGACTCAGTAGTTGTGGTGCATGGACTTTAGTTGCTCCCGGCATGTAGAATCTTCCCGGACCAAGGATTGAACCTGTGTCTCCTATATTGGCAGGTGGTTGGATTCTCATCCACTGGACCACCATGAAAGTCCTGTCTACTCTTAAAAGAGAAGAACTCTCTTATTTGTTTGGAGTAGGGAGGCAATGATTAGACAGTATCAGATGACTAGAAGTTTTGCATGAGGTGGAGGCAGGGAGTAAGGTGGGGGACAACTTTTTATTATTCCATCAATCTCCCTGTTTTCGGCCCCTCATTTACTCCCACTTTCTGGTACTTGGCATTTCTGAGTTGGAAGCCTCCCTGGAGTTGTTCAGGGGAGAGTTCTCCTTCTTTAGCTGAGGCTCCTTCTATGAGTCCTGTAGACTGTTGCATCCTTCACCCTGTTTCATCTCTTGCCAACTTCTTAAGTATTATTTAATGTCTTTGAGAAATTCATCAAAATCCATGACCCATTGATGGATACTCTCACTCTATTGTGATGGATTTTAAAATATTTTTACTATTATTTAATGAGGTCTTATAAGGGAATGACAGCAGTGTGGTCTGAATTAGACTCTGTTTTGATAGTTATAGTAGAAAGATCTTGGGTTTGTTGACAGATCTGGGTTCCAGTTATATGAAAGTAAAAGTGAAAGTCACTCAGTTGTGTCTGACTCTTTGTGACCCCATAGACCCTACAGTCCATGGAATTCTCCAGGCCAGAATACTGGAGTGGGTAGTCATTCCCTTCCCAGGGGAATCTTCCCAACCCGGGGATTGAACCCAGGTCTCCCACATTGTAGGCGGATTCTTTACCAGCTGAGCTACCAGGGAAGCCCAAGAATACTGGAGTGGGTAGCCTATTCCTTCTCCAGCAGATCTTCCTGACCCAGGAATCAAGCCGGGTCTCCTGCATTGCAGGCGGATTCTTTACCAACTGAGCTACTAGGGAAGCCCAGTTATATAGTTATATGCCACTTTATCCCTTCGAGCTGTGGCTTTGCTATTATGTGGAAGACAGGAGAAACACTGAGAAGAGTAGGCTAAACAATTTGTCTGTCTGAGGCCCAGGTCCCTCACTTTTAAGTCTTTCATGCAATTCATGAGCATCTACCCTATACATGGTTTTGTGTTAGATGCTGGAAAAGCAAAGATGAAGTAGTTATAGTCCCTTCCTGTCAGGTATTTGGGGTGAGGGTTGTTGTTTTGTTCAGTTGCTCAGGCATGTCTGACCCTTTGCAAACCCATGGACTGTAGCCTACCAGGCTCTTCTGTCCATGGGATTTTCTAGGCAAGAATACTAGAGTGGGTAGTCATTCCTTTCTCCAGGGGATCTTCCTGGCCCAGGGATTGAACCACGTCTCTTGCATCTCCTGCGTTGGCAGGCAGATTCTTTACCACTGTACCACCTGGGAAGCCCCAGGAGAGGCTACTATGAAACTTATTTCAAAGGCAGTATCCACAGAACTTGGTCACTGACAAAACATGAGAGTTAGGAGAAGATGGAGTCAAGATTGGGTGGCTGAGCCCCGATGGTTTGTTTGTCAAATCTGGGAGTACACAGTGAGTGTGCTTGGGTGGGTGGAGAGTCAGAGAGTGAGTCGGTGTTGAAAATGGTGCAGTTGAGGTGACTGTACAATATCCAGGTAGTCAAGTCCAGCAGTGGTTGGAAAGATGAGTCCGCAATGCGGGGTACAGATCTGAATTGGAGGTACAGAGGTGGGAGTCACTGACTCACGAGGAAAATGAAATTGTGGGGGTGGACATGAAGAGAGTATATGGTAGAAAGAGAGCCAAGGTCTGAGTTCTGGGAAGCATCAGAATTTATGAGGACCTTGCCTAAAAGTTGGCTGATGACATCCTTGAGAAGAGGTGGAGGGGTGGGGGCGGTGGGAGAAGTTAGGACTATTCTAGCACTGCCCCTGGGCCCTATGGTATGTGGGGCTGAGGGCTGTAAGGGGAGAGCAGGTCTCTGAAAGGCAGGAGGTGAAGGCTGGGGGTGAAGGAAAAAAGAGTTATCCCAGAGATGAGGACTGCAGGAGGAAGAGGGGGAAGGGGTGGCAGAAAGGAGAGCATTCAGGTTTGTGGTGGCAAGAGGACGCTTGACTGAGAGCTGAGTGACCAAGGGCACCATAGAAGGTGAATGAGGGAGGGGAAGGAGCCATTCCAGAGTGGCTTCTCATGTGGCGCATATATGCAATGGATACTACTCAGCCATCAAAAGGAGTGAAATGATGCCATTTGTAGCAACATGGATGGACCTAGAGATGATCATATTGAGTGAAGTAAGTCAGAAAGAGAGAGACAGCTGTCATATGATATCACTCCTATGTGGAATCCAAAAAAGTATAAAAGTCGCTCAGCTGTGTCTGACTCTCAGTGACTACATGGACTGTAGTCCACAGGCTCCTCTGTCCATGGGATTCTCCAGACAAGAATACTGGTGGAGGTAAGCCATTCCCTCCTCCAGGGGATCTCCCCCTCCCCAGGGATTGAACCCAGGTCTCCTGCATTGCAGGCAGATTCTTTACCATCTGAACCACCAGGGAAGCCCATGTGGAATCCAAAATATGATACAAATGAATTTATTTACAAATCAGAAACAAACTCACAGACCTTGTAAACAAATTTATGGTTACCAAATGGGAGAGGGGGGACGAGGGGTAAACTAGGAGTTTGGGATTAGCAGATGCAAACCACTGTATATGAAATAGATCCTACCGTATAGTACAGGGAACTATCTTCAATATCCTATAATAAACCACAATGGAAAAGAAAATGAAAAAGAGCGTCTAGGTATCTGAATCGCTTTGCTGTAAACCAGAAACTATCACAACATTTTAAATCAAGTATACTTCAAGAAAAAAGAAAAAACGAAGTGGCTTCTTTTCTCTCAGCTGTTTTCAGTCCCTAGTCTGCTCGGGTGCCTGCAGGTGGTCGTCAACCCTTATGGATCTGCAAGGTTGGACCTGGGTTCCTGAAGTGTTGATGGGCAGGAACCACTGTATACATTTACATCTACGTATTTGGCTTCCCTGAACCTGAGGACAGATGTGGAAAGAGCAATCTTGGCCAGCCAAAGTAAGCAGAGAGGCTTGCAAATCCAATCCTTTCTGTTTTCACTGGAACGTCAGAACCCAGCTTCATTCCTCCAGGCTGCTCTGGTCCAAAAGAAATGGACCATCTCTATTTGAGTAGAGCGTAACGACTGCATGCCACATATCTGATGGGCTGGTCTAGAGCACCACGCACCCTGGTCCCTGGCCACTCCGGAGCCCTCTTCCATACCCTGTGCCAGTGTCTTGATTGGTTTCTGAGTGTCTCCTGAACTTCTCTCAACAGCTCATCCAGTATTATTTGATCTTCTTTGCAACTAGATAAAAGGGAGGCTGGGGATCACACAAATACGAAATGGGAGAAGTAGAAAGTATTGTATTAAACTTTTCTTTCATTAAGAAATAACTTCAAACAGATAGAAACATTCCCAAAATAATATATTTGATACTTTCTGTACCCACTGATGGTTCTGTAAGACTCTACTGAAGAACCAGGCTTGTCCCATATCTTTTATTTTAAAAATAGTTATTTTTCTTTCTTTGGTTGCGCCAAGTCTTTGTTGAGGTATATGGGATCCTTAGTTGAGGCATGCAGACTCTTAGTTGTGGCGTATGGGATCTAGTTCCCTGACCAGGTCAAACCTGGGCCCTTTGTGTTGGGAGCTCCGAGTTTTAACTGCTGGGCCACCAGGGAAGCCTCTGGATTTTTTTTTAAAGAAAATTTTCATATATCCAGCTGAAGCTTTCTGTCTTCCTTCCTGATGTTTCCCTCTCCCTGTCTCTCTAGAGAAAACCACTATTTGAAGTTGGTATTTATTATTATCATGTAAATGTGTATGTTTTCTCACATATATTGTATTAAAAACAATCTCAGTATTATTTTGCATGCTTTCAAGTGTTGCATACATGATACGAATCTCTGCGTTTCTTTTTTATTGTTTGGATTCCATCTGAGTGCATTTAAGATATCCATTGGAGATCACAGACCATGTTCACTTCAGCTTGCCTCGAGCAAGCCAGTTTTGTCAGCTCTGACATGAAGTGCTCATAGGCTATGAAAGTTTAGTGGCTCACAATTCTATTCCAGTCCTAGTAACTCAGAGCTCCAACTCCTTAGCTCCTAATGTGGGTATTGAGGTCAATTTCCTTACTTCCTTGGATAATGTTACAGGCTTTATTATTGGAAATTTGTCTTGGTCAAGGCTTCCTTGCCAAACCATTCTGTATAATGAATGAAACATGTACAATATTTTCCATAAAGAGGAGGTGGGGGTGGAGGATGGGGAGAAATGTAGACCAACCAAGAAGTCAGAGGACATAAGAATATCAGAATCTTCTCAACAATGTTTGCAATAGTCTCAAGGTCCTTTATTACTCCTGATTCTTCTTGATGAGTCTCTCTTCTTTGGCAAAAAGAGCTATCCTACTATTGAATTCAATAGGAAGTGGAGTGTTTGGGCTTTATTAAAGGTATTTCTCATGTTTTGCCAATTTTCCATGACTCAAAGACAATGAAATAAATAATCACAGCTATCTTCATCAATGACAAGCTCTTCAGCTTCTGTAACTGAATATACAATGTATAATGTAAGGTACATGTTATCTGCAGACTTCCCAGTAACAATGGATGTGTTCAGTATCTATATTGTACAGTAATAATAGCTATAAACCACTAGCCACATGTGGCGATTGAGTACTTGAAATGTGGCTAATGTGACTAAATAAATGAATTTAAAAATTTTATTTATTTAAAAAATAATTTAAATTAGAATGCCCCACAGACCTAGTGACTACCACATGAGACAGTACCATTCTAGAGCATTTAGACCAATATGTGTTGAGAGAGCTTCAACAAGTCTCACATTAAATTACAATGGATTTATTTGCTCTCTAATTTCCCAAATCTGTAGTTAACATAAGAAACTGGTTAGCTTGGAACTATCGTACAGAGTATTTTTTCTCCAAGAACTTCTGCTAATCTGTTATTTGCAGTCAGCATATTCCTGTGGGTTTTGTTGGCATTGTTGAGTGCCGGGTACTAGGGGCCCATCTGCTTGCACTGTCTTGTCCCCGGCCTCATGACTCACTCGGTCCTCATCATGCCCCAGCTCTGCTAATTCTGACTCCTTTCAGCTCAGGTTGTCCTTAGCATCCCTCAGCTCCAGCACAGCCTCCCTCTGAGAGATGAGCGAGAGTGGGGATCTGGACCTACCAGACGCTGATTATAGTCCTGGTTCTGGACTATAAAAATGTTCCAAATGGGACAGTGGTATAAAGAGTCTTGGAGTATATTCTTCACCCAGATTCCCATTTTTTCACACGGTTAGTATTTTACCACCTTTGCTTTATTCTTCCTTCCCCTCCTTTATAGCTATATCATCATCTATATCAGTATCTGTGCTTGTATCTGTTCTTTTTCCTTCTTTTCTTCTTTTTCCTCTTCTTCTTTGTCTCCTTCTTTCTGTTGTTTAGTCGCTCAGTGGTGCCTGACTCTTTGCGACCCCATGGACTGTAGTCTAGCAGGCTCCGTTGTCTGTGGGATTCTCCAGGCAACAATACTGGAGTGGGTTGCCATTTCCTTCTCCACTCCTTCTTTCTAGCTCTTTCTATATATTTCCGCTACAAACAGGAATATTCTGTTATATAACTATAGTATTATTATCAAATCATAAATTAGCATGAATACAATATTATTATCTATTCTATAGACCTCATTCAAATTTTTCCAGTTGTTCCATTAACGGCCTTTATAACATTGACAACAAATACCTCCTGATCTACTATTCAACCCAGGATCATAGGCGTGTTTTTTGGTCTCACTAGTCTCCTTTAATCTAGAAAAGTTCTATAATCTTTATCTTTCCATGGTCTTGATATTTCTAAAGAGTGTAGGTCAGTTATTTTGTAAAATTTCCTTCAATTTGTATTTGTCTGATGTTTCCTTGTGATGAGATTTAGCTCATACATTTTTGGCAAGAATGTTACAGAAGTGATGGTATGTCCTTGTCAGTTATTCATATACAGAAGAACAGGATATCATTTTTCATTTGTGATTGCTTGCTTAAGATCTGCCAATTTTCTCCATTATAAAGTTTTTATAATTAATAAGTATCTCTGGTGAAATATTTTGAGACTATCTAAATATCCTGTTTTTGTCATAATTCTGCCCATTAATTTCAGTATCTATTTTTCATTCTTACTTGAAATACTGTTGTGGTTGCCAAGTGGTGATTAGCTAATCATATCATTCTTTCTGTAGTTGACATTTATTTGTTGACATTCTATTATAAGGAAGTTAAAAGAAAAATTTTTGTCTATATCTCTATCTATCATCTACCTCTCTATCATATGGTGATCTATTTCAATATAAACTCATGGATTCTTATTCCTTGACACGAATTTTACTCTATCACTGTCACAGTTTATTATGAGGCCAAAATTTCCCAGATGTGAACAGTGGGAATCCATTCATTCTGGTTCCTTTTTTAAATATCTTGCAATCTTTTTTTGGAACAACTTATTACTCTCTGATACAACAAAATGTTCCAGTCTCACCTTATATTTTTTGTGTGTGTACCAACTCTGGAAGCACTCATTTCTTTAATGAGAACCAGCTTTCATTTTGATGATCACATGTTGTAGAGTGTAGAGGTAAAAGCCAAAGGAAGGAGCTGTAACAGTAAAAGACAGCCTAGTGTATGAATGAATTAGAAAAATATACTGCTTTATGGATAGAAATAGCAAGGAAGCTTGCTCGTCTGTGTTGGGTTAAGGGAGAAAATTTCTCTTGAGATTTCCTAACCATAAATCGGCACTCGTTCAAGTTTGTAACTCAAATTTATACTACCTGCTTGACTCTAAATACTTTTAGGTCAAATTTTATTTTAAAATAGGTCTGGATTGGTAATGATTCCAGAAATTTGGAAGAAGCAAAAATAAATCCTCTTTGGAGAAATGCAATCACAACAAAACCCTCAAAGTTTTCCATGAATAAAGTTCAGAGGAATGTGGGCTAAGAGACAGAATCAAAAAGCATTTAAGGAGACAAGGCAGCACTCTGAGCAAAAGCCAGCAGGAACAACAAACCACAGAATAAGGCCAGCAAAATTTTTAGATATAGGAATTATCTAATACGAAATAGAACTTAAGCATGTTTAATATATTTAGAGAAAGAAAAATGGTAATTAAAAATACAAGGTTAAAGTTATTATGAAAAATAAACAGACATAGTTGAAAAATAACCAAATAGAATTTTTATGCAAGACAAATCTAAAAGCTGAAATAAGAAAACTCAGATGATTGTTTAAATTTAAAGAGAGAATTAGATATGGGTGATAAAAACATGAACAGGAAAATAGATCTGAAGAAACTATTCAGAATGCAAAACAGAGAGATGAAGTAGTAGAAAATATGAAAGATAGGTTAAGAGGCATGAAGGACAGGGTGAGGAGGTCTAACTTATGTCTAATTGGACTTCTAGGAGGAAGGAGAACAAGAATGAAAGAGAGGCAATTTTTGAAGTGATATTGAATAATGATTGAAAAATTTTCAGAATTGATGAAACGTGTGCATACTGCAGTTTTAAGGTCAACGTATTTATAGCAATATAAGCAAAAATTTCCTTAGACAGATAGTAGTGGAACTGAAGAATACCAAAGACTTTGGCTAGGTCTTAAACATTGCCAGACTGTAAAGACAGATTAAAGAACCTTTCTGTTAGTAGTTCTTATTACGGTGCTCACAAACAAAACAAAATAGTACCCATAAAACATTGGAATAATATTAATATCTTCAATATTCTGAGAGAAAATAGCTGTCATCCTAGAACTGTATATACAGTGAAACTATCAGGAGGGAAAGAGGAAAAAATAAAAGTATTGTTTGGTCAAATGAAAAAATCAGAGACTTTTTGATTAACAGATTTTACATTAAGGAAATTCTAAAGATGCACTTAGGGTACACAAAAATTTGATGGTCTACTGCAAGAAGGAATGAAATAGATCTTTAAATATGTGGCTATCTATAAATAAATGATTGCGTTTAATAAAAATTAATGTCTAAAGATGTATAAAAATTATAAAACAAGTAGAACTGAAATATTGAACAAAAATAAAAACAGGTTTGGAGTATATGATTAGATTAAAACAGTCTAAGTTCTTATATTTTTTAAAACAGGAGTATATGTAGACTAAGTTTTAGATATGTCAAATCTATGGGGTGATGTCAGCAAGATGGACAAATAAGACATCCCTCTCTTGTATTATCCCCTTAGCCACCTGTCTATGGAGAAAGTGTCTTTGTGGGAGTTTGGGACCCAGCACCATATGCCAAGGGATCCAGGGAAGACTTGTTCATCAGATAACAGGCATACAGACTTTGGTGAGGGCCCTCCTCAGCTTGTGATTTCTCCCAGAAAGTGAGTGAGAAAGAAAGTGAGTGACCACCCAGCTTCCCAAGCTGTGTGGGATGCTGCCACAGGGGTCCATTTCTCCTTTGTCCCATCCAGAGTACTTAGTAGTGAGTTGAATGATTGTAGGTGGGGGCAGTAGAGGAGAAGCTGGGAGAGAGGCAGGTGGGTCTGGAGGGCACTGAAAGGACATGGATCCTACTAACTGCATCTTGACCTGTGGGACTCCATAAGGAAACCCATCAATGAGGCCCTGGAGATGCATTATGAATACCCCAAATGGCCTGTTGCACCCCCAGGGCTCTGGATGCCTCACCCACACATTTCCCCATCCTGTGGCCAGTTCCTTGGGCATGCTCATGATGGTGGTGTGAGCAAGCCTTGGCAGATGGCTAGTTGAGGACACACAGAAACCTGAACCATACTGCCAGGCCAGGGAGAGACTACAAAGCTGAGCTTTAGTTCTACTCTGAGAGTGAAAAAGAGGTTGTCAGCACTCAATCTAGTGTACTGCAAGTTTGAGAGTAGGCATACAAAGTTAAGAATCCTGCCACAAGAGGGAAAAATACGGGTAGAGCAGGAATATCCAGGTAAAACTGGTCTGAGAAAACCTCAGAATCCCTAGCAGGGCTGGTGGAAGTTAATTTTCTCCTGAAGTCAATTTATGAAGACCAAAGGAGGTGATGGCAAGTTCAAGTGCAAAGACAGCAGTGCAAGCCTTCAGGGAACATGAGATATCAAGGAAATATGATGTCACCGAAAGACCAGAATAATTCTTCCAGTGACTAATCCCAAGATACGGAGATCTGTGATTTACCCAAGATAGATTAAACAAAAAAAAAGTTTTAATGAAACTCAATGAGCTACAAACAAACAAACAACCCAAATACACAGAAAGATAATTTAACAGAGTCAGGAAAACAATGCACACAAAAAATGAGAAGTTTAACAAAGACACAGAAATCATTGAAAAGAACCAAACAGACACTCCAGAGTCAAAGAATACAATGAATGAAATAAAAAATGCAGTAGAGAGCATCTACAACAGACTGAAGCAAGCAGAAAAAAAAATCTTTGAATTAAAAGACAATAACTAGGAAATTATCCAGGGGAGAACAAATTTAGAAGATTAAAAAAGAGTGAAGAAAACCTACATGATTTTTGGGTCACAATCAAAGGAAACAATCTGCAAATTACGGGAATCTCAGAAGGAAAAGAGAGGGAGAAGGGCATGGAAAGCTTATTTAAAGAAATAATGGCTAAAAACTTCCCAAATCTGGGGAGAGATTTAGACATAAATTTCATGAAATGAATAAGTCCCCCAACAAACTCAACATAAGGATATATTCTCCAAGACCCATTATAATAAAACTGTCAAAATCAAAGACAAAGAAAGACTTAAAAGCAGCAAGAGAAAAGAAGTTTGTAACTTAACAAGGGAAACCCCACAAGCTGTCAGTGGATTTCTCATCAAAAGCCTTACATGACCAGATTGAACCCACAGAAATGCATCTCAAGGGGCTTTGAGGAGCTCTAGTTCTTATGTCTCAGAGTGGAAAGAATTCAGTGAGTAGCAAAGTGATAGATAAAAAGTGATTTATTAAAACAGGATGCTTGTGAAGTCTACAAGTGAGTGGGCAAGAGGGCACTTGTTATCTGGAGAACGTAGTTACTATGTTTTATAATCAGAGGGAAAGTAAGGAGGGGAAAAAACCACCTTCTTCTTCATTCTTGTGTAGGTGTCAAGCTTTTATCATAAATTTCTCCTCCACGATGGGTGGGGGAGTTTTTTTCTCCCTACATGGACAAGTCAGGACTGTCATGGGGGCAATGGAAATGAGCAAAAGGAGGTAACATATATTAAAACATAGTAAATCACCTCAGGTTTCAGTATAATTTCACCTTTTCCTTATGTTTTTGTTTTTGGTGTGCAACAGAGTGGCATGTCCTAGGAATCACTGATTCACTGAGTTCACTGGGCAGCATGTGGGTCTCATTTCACCAATGTTTTATTGTTTTGGGGCATGCTTCTGTTGCATGGTTTTGTTGCTAACTAAGCCTTCTTGGTTTTGTGGTTAAGCAAACCTGCTTTCTTGAGTGATCATAAACTTACTGGGGTCTCTCATACTTTTTTCTTATGATCCCTCAGTGGAATTAACTATTTAATTACGTTACTTTGTCCCTTTACTCTGTTCCTGTCAAAAGCCTCCTTCTACCAGTATCCCATCCCAGTTTTACCATTTGTGTAAGTTTTAATAATTATATCACCACAGCATGCCAAGGGCTCTCCATTCTCCATTTACCATCAGTGATGGGGTACTCATTGCCCAAGGGATTGCTGTAAGTCACCCAGCTACAGAATTCAATGTTAGAGTCTGCTTCCTAAGACCGTTTCTGGTGACAACTGTCTTAGATTCCTTGAAACAGAGTTGATGAGCTATGGGGTGGGGGTGGGGGGCGGTACTCTCAGATTAAAAGTAAATAAGGGAGGATTGAATAGAGGAAGAAGCTGATTTTCATTGTAGCTGTAACTGAAGCCTCACCTGACTCTAAAGGGATCTCTGGAGCTGACATGGTTCTTCTGAGTTTTCTCAGTTTGAGACAAGAGGGTTCTCTGCATCTATGTATCAGCCTGTCATTGGCATGGGCTCACCCAGGAGGGAGCGTAACCTTGGCCAAGGCCAAGAACAAGTCCTAGTGAGGGAATTAGCTGTGAGCTGCCAGTAGCTAATATTCCCAGCAGCTGGGGGTTGGTATGTCATTTGTTAGCCTTGAGGAAGGGTTCTTGGCAGAGAACCATACTATCCACTACAAAATTTCATAATATTGAGTGAGAAAAATAAGATAAAAATTGCATTTATTCTATGACTTCGGTACTTTACAGTGGGAATATGTAAAAAATGACTGGAAAGAAACTAAACTGTTTAAGAGATTTTGTTTTGGTGTTGGGATAATAGGTGACTCTTATCCTCCCACTCCATGAAACACCATCTATGAAACCATCCATGTGTATTTATAAACATACATGAAAAACCTTAGAGAGTCTTATGGAAAACATAAAGCCATCCCACTAATTCCTGTCTATGAGCTGTTCAAATCAGTCGTAATGAACATCACTGTCAGTTGAGTGGATAAACATGCTGTAGTACATCCAAACAATGGATTATTATTCAGCAATAAAAAGAAATGAGTTATCAAGCCATGTAAAGACATGGACTCTTAAATGCATATTATGAGATGAAAGAAGCCAATCTGAAAAGGCTACACACGCTGTATGATTCCAGTTACATGGTATTCTGGAAAAGGCAAAACTATGGAGACAGTAAAAATATCAGTGTTTCCAGTGTTCAAGGGGAGAGAGGAGGAGGGATGAAGTGAAGCTCAGGGAATTTTTAGGGTGGTGGAATTAGTCTTTATGATGCTGTATGATACATGATGGATACATATGCATTTGTCAAAATCTACAGAACTGTATGGCACAAAGAATGAACTCCAATATAATCTGTGGACCTTACTATTGATTTATCAGTTTGTCACAAATGTACTACCCTAATGCAAGATGTTAATAACAGGGAAGATTGTTCCAGGAAGAGGGGATATATGGAAACTCTCTTCACTGCTCATTCAAAGATAAAGAAAGACAAAGAAGAAAGTGAATGTTCGTTTTTGTAATCTACCAAAGGCAACAACATAAGCAGCCTTGAGATGGAAGATGACAGGCTCAGCAACCCGGGGTGAGATCTACTTATCGTGGACTGAACGAAGCCCGCTCAGGCAGTTGTGAAATCTCAGAGCCCAGATCTACAGATGAACAGCTGCTTTGTTGATGAATGCACTAATGGGTACCATGACAGCCTGACTCTGGATTCTGGATTCTTGCTGTTTCCTCAATGAACCATGACACGACTGTTGAGTCTTGCTCTGTGCACTTACAGAGTGGCAGGGAATCTGGTCCTGTGATAGGACATTTGATAAACAAGGCAAACTGGAGCTGATTCTTCTGGTGACTGCCAGCACTGGAGCCTTTTTTCCCTTTTGGCACATACCCTAAATTCCTGGCATCTACTCTTATTTTTCCTCCCAGGCAAAAAGGACTTGACCTCAGCTGACATAGAATGTGGAGGAATGTGTATGGAGTCAGTGGATGGAGTTAGTGAATTTGCAGGGGAATTTATTCAATACCACCCAGTGAGGGTCCACAGTTTGAATATCTGCTCAAAGGCAGTGGGGGAGGAAGAACCTCTTTATCACTGCTGGTTCTTGGAAGTTAACGTTGTCTCAGATACAGCTTCCGTTTCTTCTGTTGATTTGCTTTAGCTTGGGACTTGTTGGGATTCTTCATTTGTACGTTTATTCACTCAACTACAATTGATTAACTACTGTTGGTTGGGCACCATATGCATAAATTACTACTGGAGGACTACACTAATATACAGTCTACTTTAGTGTCAGAGTGTAGGGTGTGAGAGGACCCTTTTATTTTTCTCTGTTTCTTCTTGCTGTGACCATGAAAGTGAAAGTGAAGTCGTTCAGTCATGTCGAACTCTTTGCGACCCCATGGACACCAGGCTCCTCCATCCGTGGGATTTTCTAGGCAAGAGTACTGGAGTGGTTGCCATTTCCTTCTTCAGGGAATCCTCCCGACCCAGGGATTGAACCCAGGTCTCCTGCATTGTAGACAGACGCTTTACCGTCTGAGCCACCAGGGAAGTCCATAGAGAAGACAATTCTTTCCTGCCTTCCATTCTTCTTTTTGCCCTTTTCTTGATTTTCCCTGAGGGTTGATTGGCAAGATAACAAGAACCTTCCATTCACGGACAGGCCTGCCAAAGAACAGTCACCATTAATTAGAAGCAAGAACACTTCTCTTACATTCTCTCTCCCTTTTTGAAAGTCCATCTGGAATCTCTTTCTATGTAGTGGAGATCTGAAATCTTTTTAGTATTCCATTTTCCCACTTAGAAATGTAGTACATCTCTCTTTTTGTGAAGGATAATTCATAAAGTTTTATAGTTTTCTTCTTATAGGTTCTGCACATTTTTTGGTTAGTTTTTTTCTAGTTACTATATATATACACATATATGTGTATAATTTATACATAATTTTAAATTTTCATAATTTATATATATTTCTATTATGAATGGACAGGACTCTAACAGGTATGCTCATTGACTGTATTGGTCATGTCCCTGTCTAGCTCACTGACCTCCTTTGTCAGCTGTAGTAATTTTTAAGTTGATTCTTATATTGATCCACTGTTGTTATTTTAGTTGCTCAGTCATGTCCAACTATTTGTGACCCTGTGGACTGTAGCTGGCCAGGCTCCTCTTAAGTTGATCCATTATATGATCTGCAAATAATGACAGTTTTTTCCTTCCTGATTTTTATAACTGTTTTTAAAACTTTTTGTTATTGCACTGGCTAGGACAGTAATGGTTATGGTTAGAATCCTTTCTTGTTTTTTATTTTAAAGGAAATACCCCTAATACTTCAACATTAAATATAATGTCTGTGTAGTTTTTGTGGATATGTTTTATCAGGTTAAGGAAGCTTTTCTACTTTCCTATTACTAAGGTGCAAAGGAAATGAGATTTTTTAAAAAATCAACTACCAGTTACTATTAATTAGAAGCAAGAAAACTATATCCAGGACATAGTCCTGAATGGGATCTATTTGTTTTTACTAATGGTTCAAGACTAAATAAAGGTAATACTCTTTTAAGAATCCCCTAAAAAAAAAAAAAAAAGAACCCCCTAAAAGCAAATATTGAAAAACCTATAAAGATGCTGATCTAAATAAAAAAGTTTAACATTTTAGAGAACTGATAGTCTCAGCCAGTAATATGTGTAGTGGTCCGGGCTTTTTGAAAAGGAGTCTTTGTTTTGGCAGCTTTAATGGGGCAAATGGAAATGCCTGACGAAGGTAAGACATGAACTTGAATTCTCCTGGAGCTCACTGCAGGTCTAATCCTCATAAGCAGGGATTATGTCATCAGAGCAGATACAAATGTGAGTGAGTCTGAAAGTCTGTTCAGCTTCATGGAAGCATACAATGCAAAGCCATGGAAACAAAACACGTGTTGCATAGACACTGACAGTATTTCTGTGTTAGCACCAAGAGGTGCTCGTTATATCCAATATTGTATGGAGTGGAGAAGGCAGCCAGGGGTGGTGTTAGAAAGGAGTTTGGGTATAAAATAGTTGCATGCCTATTTGAAGCAGGAAAGAAAAATTCTCTTCCCAAAGGGATGACTGGGAACCACATTACTATTCTTGAGGCTGGGTTTACTCACCCAAAGCTTAAAGTCCATCATCATGGCCACCATTTGGAATGAGAGGAACTGAACAGGGTCTGTCTGGACTTTCCCTCAGATCCATCCCATCAGTTATCAGTACTGTTTTCAGTGAAGGCATGCCCAAATGTATAGTTGTTGCCACCAGAAGTTGAATAATCCTTTGGTCATTTGCTATATCCTAGTAATCATACTGGGCTTCCACAGTGGCTCAGTGGTAAAGAATCTGCCTGCAATGCAGGAGCCACAGGAGATGCGGGTTTGATCCCTGGGCTGGGAAGATCCCCTGGAGGAGGGTGTGGCAACCTGCTCCAGTATTCTTGCCTGAAGAATCCCGAGGACAGAGGAGCCCGGTGTCCACAGTCTACAGGGTCGCAGAGCTGGACACAACTGGAGCACTGAGCTCACACGCACGGTGACCTTACTCTCATGTCTGATGTCTTTACCAGCAGGACCACAGAGCTGAATCAGCACCCGCACCCCCGGGCCCTAGATTTTTGACACTGGAATTAATTCCAGGTGTGCATTATCAGAAAATTTGTAGTCTGGTTTGACAGCTCTTCCTTTTTCCCACTCTTGCCTGGAATCACTCCTTTCCTATTCCTGTCTGAGGGTCTCCCATTGTCTTCTTTCCCACCCTTTGGAGCCTGCCTCGTGAACCCCAGGGCCAACCCTGCCGAGAAGAGGCTGCTTCTCAGTCACCTGAAATCCACCCCAGCTGGGGGGAAGCCTGATCCTTCAGGTTCAGATAAGTGTGAAAGCTTCTGCGTCACTTTTATCTATGAGGTACTCTGCATTCACGGGGACTATTTACCTATTGCCACAAAAGCTTGGATGGAAATGCATGTTACCATCAATTTCAAACTGGTCTTTTACAATGTGTACGTGTGTGTGTGTGTGTGCTCAGTCATGTCCAACTCTTTGCAACCCCAGGGACTGTAGCCCACCCTAGACTCTGTCCATGGAATTTTCCAGGCAAAAATACCGGAGTGGGTTGCTATTTCCTAGCTATTTCCTGACCCAGGGGTCGAACACCTGGATCTGTTGTATCTCCTGCATTGGCAGGCAGATTCCTTACCACTGTGCCATCTGGGAAGTCCCTTTTACAGTAGGAGATCTGTAAATAGTTTTAAAATAGTTTTAAGCAAAAAGAGATGTACTCTATATTATGTAAAGTTTCAGGTGGGACTCACAGGGAGGAGAATGTCAAAGGGCTTGTATTTATTTATTTGCTTTTTCATAACTAATATTTATTATTTTAAGTTTAATATTTATTTAATATTTTAAATTGAAGTGTAATTGACCTACCACATTGTTATTTCCAGGTGCACAGAATAGTGATTTGATATTTTATTTTAATTAATTAATTTTTAGTATATTTAAATTATTTATTTGGCTGCACTGTTCCTAGCTGTGCGTGTGGGAGCTTTGATCTTTGTTGTGGCATGTGAGCTCTTAGTTGCAGCGTGTGGGACCTAGTTCCCTGACCAGGGATCAAATCTAGGCACCCTACATTGGGAGCAGGGAATCTTAGCCCTTGGACCACCAGGGAAATCCCCGATAATTTTTATATGTTATGAAGTGATCACAATTTGAGTGGTGATATCATCATACAAAGTTATTACAATATTATTGACTATATTTCCCATGTTGTATATTTCATTCTCAAGGCTTAGTTTTTTTGTAACTGGAAGCTTGCACCTCTTAATCTGCCTCACATCCTTCCACACCTCCCACCTATGGCAACCACCTCTTTGTTTTCTGTATCTATGAGTCTGTTTCTGTTTTGTCATGTTAGTTCATTTGTTTTGTTTTTCAGATTCCACATATCTGTGAAATCCTGTGGTGTTTATCTTTCTCTATCTGACTGATTTTACTAAGCATGATACCTCTCGGTCCATTCATGTTGTTTCAAGTGGCAAAATTTCATTTTTTTATTGCTGAGTAATATTCTACTGTATACACATACCACATTTGTCTGTTCATCTATCGATGGGCATTTAGGTTGCTTCATATTAGCTATTGTAAATATTGCTGCAAGGAACATAGGGTTGCATATACGTTTGCTAATTAGTAGAAGTAATGGATTGTATGGTAGCTCTGTTTTTAAATTTTGAGAAATCTCCATAGTGTTTTTCATAGTGGCTACACCAATTGACATTCCTACCAACAGTGCACAAAGGTTCCCTTTATTCCACATCCTCTCTAACATTTATTTGTTGTCTCTTTTTTCTGTCTGTGCCATGAAGCTTGTGGGATCTTAGTTCCCCAACTAGGGATTGAACCTGGGCCCCCAGCAGCGAAAGCACTGTGTCTTAACCATTGGACCACTAGGTTTTCCCTGTTGTCTTTTTGATGATAATCATTCTGACAGAAGTGAAGTGATATTGTGGTCTTGATTTGCTTTTCCCTGATAACTAATGATGCTGAGCATCTTTTCATGTTTCTTGGCCATCTGTATGTTTTGGGAAAGTATCTATTCAGGCCTTATGCCCTATTTTAATCTAGTTGTTTGTTATTTTGATGTTGAATTGTATGAACTCTTTGAATATTTTTGATATTAATGTCTTAACAAAGATATTATTTGCAAATATCCTATCCCAATCAGTTGGTTGTCTTTTTGTTTTGATGATAGTTTCCTTTGCTGTGCAAAAGCTTTTTATTTGTTTATTTTTGCTTGTTTCCCTTTCCTGATCACTATGGCTAGAACTTTCAGTTCTGGGTTGAATAAAAGTGGTGAGAGTGGGCATCATTGTCTTATTCTTGGTCTTAGGTGAAATGCTTTCAGCTCTTCAACATTAAATATGATGTTGGCTGTGGGTTTGTCATATATGGCATTTGGTATGTCCCCTCTATACTAACTTTGTTGAGAGTTTTTCTCATAAATGAATGTTGATTTTTGTCAGAATTTTTTTTCTGTACCTATTGAAGGGGATAGGACTGCAGGGTTTCTGCTGAAATGTCAGCTGATAACTTTATGGAAGTTCCCCTGTACATACCTTGTTGCCTTTCCCTTGCTGCTTGATTTCTTCCCCATCACATATACATTTTCATAAAAGAACTGCATTCCAAGCATATATACCTTCTGCTTTCCCCCAACATTAGACCATAAACACTTTTTCTTGATTAAATATTATACCAGTCCATGACACATAGATTATCACTTAGCCACTATTGAGCATTTAGGTTATTTCTAATTTTCCTTTTATAAATGATGCTGTGATAAGTTTGAAATAGCTAACATGAATTTACTACAAAGAATTACCAATTTTTTCTTACCTCTTTTGGGAAGATATAAATGAGAGCTAAGGAAATACTAACCATGAGGGCAGCTTAAGGCCAAACTGGGCTTTGTGAAGTTTCTTAAATAAAACTCTCAGATGCCTAGAAAAAAAAAAAGATTTTCTCTTTAATTTTTGCCATTTTAATTACAATGAGTCTTGGTGTGGGTCTCGGATTTATCTTTTTGGGGATGTTCTGTGCTTGCTGGCATGTTCTCTTTCCCAGATAGCTGTAAGTTTTCAGCTATCATTTATTCAATTAAGTTATTTGCCCTTTTTTCTCTCTCTTTTCCTTCTGTGACTTCTGTAATGTGACTGTTACTGTGCTTAGTATGGTCTCAGAGATCTCTTATACTATACTTCTGTTTTAGAATTCTTTTTTCTGTTCAGCTTTGGTGGTTTCTACTACTCTGTCTTCCAGTTTGCTGACATATTCCCCTGTCTCATCTATTCTACTGTTGATTCCTTCTAGTATATTTTTATTTCAGTTATTATGTTCTTCAGTTCTGTTATTTCTTTATATTTTCTAGCTCTTTAACTTCTCATTGTGTTCATACATTTTTCTCCTGAGTTCATTAAACATCTTTATCATCATTACCTTGAACCCTTTATCTGTTAGCTTGTTTGTTTACAGTTCACCAAGTTCTTCTGGCATTTTATCTTGTTCCTTAATTTGGGACATAGTCCTCTGTTCCTTCAATTTGCCTGATTTTCAATGTATTCGGTATATTGTTATGCTTTCTGATCGTGGAGAAGTCACTTTGTACAGGAGATGTTTTATGGGACCTAGCAGCATACTCTTCTCTGGTCACCAGAGCTATATGCTCTAGAGTGACCCTGTGTGGGATGCTGGGCTCTTCGGTTATGATGGGACCACTTACTGTGGGCAGCTGGTAGGTAGAGCTGGTCCTGGGCCTGGTTTGTTGCCAGGTCCTACTTCACGCAGGGGCTGCCAACCTGCTGGCTTGTGGGGCTAGGTCTTGATATGGCTGGCTGCATGGACAGGGATGTCTGGGGCTAGTGCTTGGCCCGCTTCTGGGCAGAGCTTAGTTCTTATGCTGCTGGCCTTTCAACCCAGAGGGCCCCAGGACTGGTGCTGATCTACTGGCAAGTATGGAAGCCCTTGGTGCTAACAAGCTAGAGAAGGACTCCAAAGTTGTGCTTGCCAGCCCCAATGTCACCGTGGTAAAATGAGCCCTCAGAAATAACTGCTGCCAACATCTGTGTCCTCAAGGGGAGTCCTTGCTGGTTCTTGCTGCTCTGGGAGCCTCTCCAAGATCAGTAAGTGGGTCTGACCCAGGCTCCTTTAAATTACTGTCTCTGTACTGGGTCTCAGAGTATGTGAGATTTTGCATGTCCCTTAAGAGCCCTGGTAGCCAAGTAAGTAAAGAATCTGCCTGCAGTGCAGGAGGCCTGGGTTTGATCCCTGGGTTGGGAAGATCTCCTGGAGAGGAAATACCACTTTGGTATTCTTGCCTGGAAAATTCCAGGGACAGAGGAGCCTGGTGGGTGACAGTCCATTGGGTCACAAGAGTTGGACACAACTTAGCAACTAAACCACCTTAAGAGCAGGGTCTCTAGCTCTCCCTTAAGCAAGTCCCATTGGCTTTCAAAGTCAGACATTCTGGGAGCTCGTCTTCCTGGTGCAGGACCCCTGGGGACTGGAACCCAAAGTGGGACCTGGAACCCTTGTTTCTCTGGGGAGAACCTTTGCAATTATAATTATCCTCCTGTTTATGGATCACCTACCCATGGGTGTGGGTCTTGACTATACTGCATCTTTGCTCCCACCACCAGTGTCACTATGGGGACTTCCCTGTAGTCCAGTGGTTAAGCATCCACCTCACAATGCAGGGGACAGGGGTTTGATCCCTGGTCAGAGAATTAAGGTCCCACAGGCTGCAGGCAACTAAGCCAGGGCACCCCAACTACTGAGCCCATGTGCTGCAAAAAAGACCCAATGTCACTATGGTTCCTTCTTTATATCTTTGGTTGTGGAAAATCTTTTCTGCTAGTTTTCAGGTCATTCTCATTGATAGTTGCTCTGTAAATAGTTGTAATTTTGGTGTGCCCAATGGGAGAAGGTAAGCTCAAGGTCTTCCTACTCCATTACCTCGGCAACACCTCCAAAGTGCTTATGTTTTAAAACAATGTGAATATAGGAGGCTGTAAATCTTCCATGACTAATCTTGGGGGTGCACATTTTTGGTGTCAATGATGAGTGGTTGACAGGTCTCTTATGACTTCTCCTTCAGAAGAAAATGAAGCGTTTTCTGCACTCTTAGCACCAATGTTTCTTGTACTTTTAAAATGCTTTGCAAGAATGCAAGCCACTTCACTAAAAAGAAGTATGTCTTTTATGAGTTGCATCCATTTTAATGTTTACAAGGATCTCTCAACTAAAGATGCTGGCTAAACAGTACTGAATGTGCACAACTAATGGAACATCTTTTAACAGAGCTTTGCTCTGCACTCTCCAGTGACTCAGGCATTTTGTTAACCGCTGCTGTTGCTTTATAAGGACATTGTGAAATGACATTTGAAACTAAACAAAGGAGATGTTGCACAGTTTTAACTCCAAAATTTAAAACTGTCCCAAGTAGAGAAGGAAGAGTTTATATAACTAAATGACCATTTTAATGTTGAGCAAAAAGGAAGGAGTCAAAGCTTATGCCCAGAGGAATTAAAAGGCTTCTAATCTATTTAGGTATGATAACTTCAGGATAGAGGTGCCATGGTTCAAGCCAATATGATACAATTGTAACCAGAATAACTTCATTTGTTTTGCATATGCCAACTCTATGGTCTATGTTTGATAATTATAAGTAACATGGACCTTGTTTACAATGTATTTAGATGGACAAAGTGTTACACTGATTGTTCTACACCTAAGTGAGACTCCAGGGAAACACATTTATCTGAAGATAGAAAACTGGATTTAGTGACAAACAATTTTACACCTGCTGCTCAACTTTGCAGTTAACACTTGATCAATAATCTTATTCCTGTTAGTTTCTTTGTTTATTCAACATAATACATTGGAGCACGACTCAGCATTCAGCACTCAATCATTGAAATGATTTTATAAGAAAGTTGGTTGGTAATGCAAGCAATATATGAGATTTAAAAATTCCTCATTCCATACAGTAAATATTTTTTCTACTTCTAGTACTTTCCTGGTTTCATCTGTTACACTTAAATTAAATACAGCTGGAATTTATTTTGGTATAAGGAGTGAGGTAGGGCTCCAACTTCTTTTTCCTTCCAAATTGCTAGTCAGTTATCTCAAAATGATTTAATGAAGAATGTAATTTAAAAAAGTCCATGTGCTCAAAATGCTATTAAAGTTGAATACTAATGAAATCTTGGAAAGAAATTGTGGAATGATTTTGTTTTCAGATGGTTTTATTCCAGTTAAGATGAACTCAAGGCTTAATGAGGACTTATAAAGAAACAGATTCAGGAACTAGTAAGAAACACCATTTTACCTACAAAAAATATAAATTGAATGTTGGACAGCTAAAGAAGACAGGGTAATCAAGATAGTAGAAGGCACAAAATAATTTGAGAAATATAATTTAATCTGCAGAATGATAGCCATTTTTATGATCACAATGTTAGGCACTTGAGCAATCTGTACTTCATTTTCATAGCAAAGAGACAACCAGTGAAAGAGTTGATTTTAGGAATTTATTATTTTTTTTTAAAAAAAGCAACTTCCAAGGTTTGTCATTGTACACATTTAGCTCAGTCTTCTATAGCAGGTACAGCAATAACTGATCCTTATAACAATGACTCAGAGGCACTGAAGATTCATAATGTCTTCTGAATTATCACAGATAGAAGAAAGAATTAGAAGAAGAGTTTAATGTTAAGTGTATTTAAAACATCATATTCTAATTCTTTTAAATTGGTTATCCAAGTACAATAATATAGTAGAGTTCGGATAACTAGAAAACGCAACTGACTAGAACATCCCATGCCCATCTGATGTGCATTAACAGACTTTTTACTGCATATATCTTTATTATAGTTTGCAAACTAACTCAACCCACTTTTACACAGCATTAATTTCTTTTTGAGTTGGTGCTGGGCTGAAATTGTGGTACAATATGTCATCTGTGTTTTTTTTTTTTTTTTCTAGTTCTTGGATGAATTTCCCTCATCTGACCTAGTGTTTGAACTTTAGCATGTATGAGACTCCAAGATAGTCTCTGCCCATTTAAGATTATATTTACAGTGAAGTTACCTGCAGCCAGATATCCAAGACTATTAATTAATATGTCCACCAGCTCTGTTCTCGACTCTGGTAAAAGAGACGTTGTGTCTCACTGGAGTGTGTGCCAAGCTACAGGCCAGACACTGTGAGCTGCTCGTTAACAGAGCTAACCACTCAAGGTTCTTCTTAATGCTGTGCAAATAAGGGTCTCGTCATTTCAGTAACTATTTGTACATTTATAAAAGCAATACAGTCATGGGAAAAACCAACAAGCACAGCTTGGTAGAATAACCTGCCATGAAATTTCATTGGCCTTATAATAATTTACTACAACTGTTCCTTTTATTCACACTGGATAGGAAATGCTTCCATCTAACACATGGAATATGAATATATACAACAAAAAGTTGGTTTTTATTAAAAAAAACAACTTCGGGAGGACAATAATATGAGAGTTGAAAAAAATAATTTTGTGCAGTTTCCTGATCACAATCATATGTCTGCTACCTTTTACAGGGAATGACCCAAGTACGGATAGACTTATAAACCAGTTAAAGAATTTTCCTGCCTGTAATAGCCTACTATTCAAATATTACCTTGTTCATACAGTATAGAAGTTTCTCCTTCTCCACTGTCCTTCTAAATGACTAGGGTTTACATGAAGAATCCGTTTTAAGGACAAACCCTGCTAATCCTCTTCAAAGCCATCATGTATTTGCAGTTTCCCATTTCACCAAAAAGTTTATAAAAACATCTTGGAAACTGCACAGGGGCTTCTGATTGATGTATGGTTGAGATCTTGAATGTTGCATTCTCACCTTATGCCTGCCGTCTTGATGCACAATGTTAATTAACATCTTGGCTTTAACTTTTTGATGGCCGCAGTGAGCCAGGCGGCAGTGGTGTGGGGTGGACTGTTTTGTACCGCCAGCAGTCAAAACAGTGGCCAGGGGCTCAACGCCTCTAGGCTGTGAGCCTGGGAAACCCTTTTGCCTATGGAATGGGTCTCTGGAGTCCAGCAATGTCACTGCAGGTCGCTGCGACATTCTGACACCTGCTTCATGGAGGACTGTACTAAAGAAGAAGCCTAATGTTTTCAACATAGATAATTTGGGCCAGGATTGGGGGGCGGGGGAGGGAGCCCTGGAAAACATCTCTGATTTTATCTCTATAAGGAAGCTGTGGGCATCTCTGGAAGCGGCAGGCTGGAAGAAGGGAGGGCCCAAGGTATGCCTGGGGAAGTGTCAGTTTGGTGTTGGCAATGCGTTTAGGGCCTATAGCCCCTCACTAAGGCACTCTGCCTAGATCTATTTTCCCCTGACTGTACCTTTTATGTCCAAAGGTTTCCTCATCCCCCCACACAATCCTTGTTTGCTTTTGCTTTCTAAAGTTGAGATAGTGATTAAGGATCATTTATCTCTCAATTTTAACTGATGAGTGGTGGCTCTTCAGACTTATGGTGTGAAGATTGTGAAGGAATCCTGGGCTCATTGGAAGATGTGCTGTGATTGATTAGCAATGTCTGCCATGGCTACAAGCGTTGGTGTGTATGCGGTGTATGCTGGGTCTTATGTCTCTGTTCTAAGTGAGGTGAAAGAATGAGACTGGCTTGGGGGGTTCTTGCAAGACCTTTGGAGACCACAGCCCAAAGCACCAAGTTTGCATTTACTTTAGATTCTGCTTTATTCTCGAAAAGATTTAAGAGTTTTAGGACTTTTAAGACCTGTGGAAAGTTGGAGGGGGAGGTAATTTTGAACAGGCTGGTGCAGCAGGCCCTGAACAATGGCTTCTGTTTTCATCCTTGGGTGATGAAGTCTAATGTTTAGAAAGTGATTATATAACTTCCTGGTGACAACAGATTCAGCAAGACTTGGAGGAGTGGAGTGGTTCCCAGGCATTGTGGGAATTTCAGGCAGCTGATAGTATTTGTCAGTGTGCTGAAAAGCCAAGGAGAAATACATTTGCACCAGCTTTTTTGGGTGGATATATTCCTTAGTATGTCGGGACTATTGTCTCTCAGCTCTACCTAGAAGTCTCTGGTGCACAACTTCATGAAGAAAGAAAAACAAAATCAGTGAAATTGTGTGGTAGGTGCTAGTGATGCCATTTTGGGAAGATCAACTCATATTTGTCTCTGGAAAATAGTATCAATCACTTCTTCATATCTCAAGTGATCTACATTGAAGCCAAATCTTGATTTTTCTTTTAACATAAATCATTAGCAAGTTGCTCTTCTACACTGCTATTGTCTGTTGATTTAGGGGCCATGTTGGGCCAAAGCCAGCCACCTCTAGCTGCTGATGGCCTATGAGCTTTAGAAACTGTCTGATGCTCCCACTAGTACACGCCTGTCAGTGCACACACCTGATTTCACTTACACAGCAACATGGCAACATACCTTTTCCACCTGTGAACAACCACCCTCTTCCTCACTTGGAAACTGGGAGAATTTGGAAGGAAAATAAAGTATATCTTTTTATTCCTCTGCAAATCCCAGAACGTGCTTTTGGATACCTGTCTGATGTTGAGTTTCTTGTCACAATGGGGACCCTAATCTTTACCCAAAGTTGTAGGTGAAGGGTTTTGACCTTCCTGGCTGGCATGGAGGATTCCTTGGTTTGTAGATCTAGGGTCAAGAGATGGAGGTGGAGTGGAAGAGGGAAGGCAGCACTGAGCAACCCAGCAATATGACTTCTTATCTGACGCTGCATTTCACCCTCAGAGAAATGATTTTCATATTGGTCTCCAGGAGACCCAATCCCACTTAGAGCATCTCAGCAGTTTCACTGTCTTTGGAACCTTCTAGAGATGATGGCTGGCTGATGGCTATAATTGTGACTGTAGTTGCCTCATCACTGGTTTTCAGGCAATTCAAAATTTCAATTTCTTTCCGCTGATCACAATTGTTGGTGTATTGGTGTTACAAATTTTTATAGTGTGTGAGTGTCAGTGGGCGTTATCACCACTCTTTTCCAAAGTGGAAGCCTCCTCTAACTGAAAAGACTTGTTCTAACACCACAGAGGAGCCTCCTCCCCAAAGTTTCTGAGAGAACCCAGAGCATGAACTGTGGGTTCTAGACAGAAGGTCTAGGAGGAGGTCGGGAGGGGGGTGGCGCCCTGTTGGGAGGGGGAGCCTGTGGAGGAGGGGGGAGAATAGAAGGTGGGGATGGAATTGGAGGGGTGGGGGCACTGGGAGGTGGGGGAGGGCAATGGGGAGCAGGGGGTGGTGGGGTGTAGATGGGGGCAGGAGGTGGCGAGGTGGTGTGGTAGGCATTGTTGAGGGGGTACTTGGCAGGTGGATTGTTCTTGACTCTGGTGAAGTTGATACAGCGTCCCTGAAAGAGAATCAGAGAAAAAGAACATTAGGACCAACCTAGACAGCAGATTAAAAAGCAGAGACATTACTTTGCCAACAAAGGTCTGTCTAGTCAAGGCTATGGTAGTCATATACGGATGTGAGAGTTGGAGTATAAAGAAAGCTGAGTGCCGAAGAATTGATGCTTTCGAACTGTGGTGTTGGAGAAGACTCTTTGAGAGTCCCTGGGACTGCAAGGAAATCCAACCAGTCCATCCTAAAGGAGATCAGTCCTGGGTGTTCATTGGAAGGACTGATGTTGAAGCTGCAAACTCCAATACTTTGGCCACCTGGTGCGAAGAGCTGACTCATTTGAAAAGACCCTGATGCTGGGAAAGATTGAGGGCAGGAGGAGAAGGGGACGACAGAGGATGAGATGGTTGGATGGCATCACCGACTCGATGGACATGGATTTGTGTGGACTCCGGGAGTTGGTGATGGACAGGGAGGCCTGGCATGCTGCAGTTCATGGGGTTGCAAAGAGTCGGACACGACTGAGCGACTGAACTGAACTGAACTGAGCTGAGCTGATGTTTGCTGGGGCCTTACAACAGGGCGGGTGGGAAGTGCAGAGGGCGGGCAGAAAGAAACCTGCGGAAAGCAGATGCTTTCTGTCAGTGTTTATGTCAGTGCTCTTAGCAGACCATTGAAATAGAACCTGATAACAAATAAGCTCCCCATTTCCTTCTTCTGGGCTTACTATTGAGAGAGTTAATTCTTGGGTAGATTAATAAAGAGTCCAGGGCCCTCAAGGAGGAGAAAGGGGTCTGGGGCTCTTAAGGAGGTGAAAAGGACAAACTTTTTTTCTACATTGCTTTGTCTTAGTCACATAAAATGTTATTTTCTTTAAGCCAAGAGCTAAAGATTACACAAGAACACTCATCTTGCTCAAGGGTCTGTTTTTCCTTAAGCCCTGTACTAAGGATTATATAACAACAATGTATCTTGCTGAAAGACATGTTTCTCCTTTTTAACAAGAACCTTCTGATTAATCTTGTTACCTTAAGATGTCTGTTATGGGAGTGGGTCTGGTAAAAGTATATAATGCCTTGATAAGACTAGCCAGTGGGGCACTCTCCACCCCCTTCTGATGTCTGTCAGAAGCATTCTCTGTTCTTTGTCACTGTAATAAAACTTCTGCCACAGAAAAGCTCTGAGTGTTCAAGCCTGGTCCCTAGTCCTGAAGCTAAATCTTCTTTGGAGATCATGAATCTGACATTGTTCACCATAAGCTATCATCTTGGGGGCTTTTAAGGGAATTAAGTTGCCAAGGGAAAGGTGCAGCATTCTCGTTCCATAACTTCTCCGAGCTGGTAAGGGACACAGACCCTAAATTGTTGAGGCCAACACTATGTCACAAAATTATTTGTTCAACTTCATTTTCCCCCCAGATTCTACCAAGGGTGCGGAAGAGTAGGGGACTGGATGCACAGGGTCAGGGCAAGTACAGAAGTCATTGAATTTAATCTCCTCAACAGCCTTGCCAGGCAGGTATTATTATCTATTGTTCTGTTTCACAGCTGAGGGAACTGAGGCTCAGGAAGGTTAAACCACAACTAGGAAGAGGTGGGTTTGCTGTTACCAGTAGATGCAGCCGCCTGCTCCAGGCCCCTGCCTCCCTTGTGCTCTGACATGGACAGTTTATCCTGCTTTTGCTTTGGCTGGGGAAGCCTTCTTCTTCCAGGTGCTATGGCACCTGCTCAGGTGCCCTTAGATTCTTAGGAAATACAACCTGGGGACCTTTTATTGCAACAAAGGCATCTACTCTGAATTCGGCCTTTTCTCCACCCTTCCCAGGGACCTGGCTGGATAATGCAGAGTAGACACCTGGAATACCTACAACTGCCTCCTCAAAGTAGCCCCCTCCCCCTGGGGCACTTCCCCTCTGCTCTTTGGAAGCAGACACCCACCAGCTCTATTCCTTAAAAAAAAATTTTTTTTAATGGGAGGATAATTACAATATTGTGGTGGTTTTTGCCGTACATCAACATGAATCAGCCATGTGTACACATGTGTCCCCCCATCCTGCACCCCTCTCCCACCTCCCTCCCCACCCCATCCCTCCAGGTTGTCCCAGAGCACTGACTTTCCGTGCCCTGCTTCATGCATTGAACTTGCACTGGTCATCTATTTAACATACAGTAATATGCATGTTTCAATGCTATCTTTTCATATCATCCCACCCTCTCCTTCTCACACAGAATCCTAAAGTCTGCTCTTTACATCTGTGTCTCTTTTACAGTCTTACATATAGGATCGTCATGTTCCCATCTTTCTAAATTCCATATAAATGCATTTATACAGTATTTGTATTTCTCTTTCTGGCTCACTTCACTCTGCATAATAGGCTCCAGTTTCATACACCTCATTAGACTTGACTCAAATGTGTTCCTTTTTATAGTTGAGTAATATTTCAATGTGTATGTGTACCACAACTTCCTTATCCAATGGACCAGTTAGACCTAATTGATAGCTACAGGACATTTCACCCAAAAACAATGGATTTCAGTTCTCTTCTTAATAGGTGTTTGGGAGCCTTCCACTCAACACTGGGCTCTGCAAGGGATGGGAGCACAGGCCCTCTCCCCCTCATGAAGTTCTCCTTCTGGTAAGTGGAGCACCCCCCTCCAATCACCTTTCCCATTCGGCCCTCCCCTGCCTGTCTGGGCAGGGTACTGGCCACCTCTGTGGGCCCTGGCCTTTTCCCAAACTTCCCATGCCCATTGGGCATCTTCTTCTCCCTACTGTGTGTCCTGGATGCTGACAGAATCCTTCCCCAGGAGGCTGAGGCGGGGTACCCCCTCTGAGGCTGTCCTTTTCTCCTTGTCCTGCTCATTTTAACCTGATTATAACCCAAGACAGGAATGACTCTGGGGCTTCCACTGAGGAGGAAGTGTGGATTTTTCCTGGCTTCCTTCTTTAGGATGGACGCCATCCTGTGCTGTCCAGCCTGGATGTGATGTGTCCTGAGAGGCCAGGGTTTCCTTTTCCAGGCCTTTCGAGGAAGAGCCTGGGAGAGTGGGGAATGAAGAGGGTGTGACTGTAGACCTTAAGGACCAATTACCCAAAGGACAAGAGGGAAATACAAATGTGTGATCTGAGACTCGGCTTAGGGAGAGTCATGGTGGGGCGCGATGCAGGTCTGTGGGAGCGGATGGGGGCGGGGCCAGAGCACCGCCTGCCTCACACATGCGCCCCTCCCCGCATCTTTCAGTCCGGAGTCAGTCCTTTGTCCTCCACGCATCTTTCCCTGAAAAGTACAAGTGCTCAGGGCTGGCGCACTGGGAAGACCCAGAGGGGTCGGATGGGGAGGGAGGCGGGAGGGGGGATCGGGATGGGGAACACATGTAAATCCATGGCTGATTCATGTCAATGTATGGCAAAAACCACTATAATATTGTAAAGTAATTAGCCTCCAACTAATAAAAATAAATGGGAAAAAAAAAAAAAAAGAAAAGTCTGGCTTCTACTCATTCCTTGCTTTCCTCCTTGAATTCTCTAGTTACCGTCTACACCACACTCTGAAGTCTGCATCCTATAATTGCTTTATTTGTAAATGCCTTCGCTTCCTGACTAGATGAGAAACTTCTGGAAGGCACTGGCCTCGTTTTGTCATCTGCTGCTCCACTGTTGGTTTAGGAGTTACAAGGCTGTATTTAGGTGCCAGCACCCCAATGAGCTTACATTTTATGAAATTAAACCAGGGCCTGACCTCATTAGGTTCTGATTGGGGTTCACCAACTGCAGAAATCGGCTACCATCTTCTCATTGCAACTCCAAGATCATGGTCGGACTTTCACGAGTTAATTTTGTGACCCAGCACTGTAAATTCCTGTTTTCTCAAGCAGCCCTCTTTTTCAGCTTTATAAACCTAAGCCTCAGTTATATAGTTTATTTATGATCCTGGATACAGCTCTTTCTTTCAAGATGTGAAAGTCCTAATTTTATTGCCATCTGTGATAAGTTCCTTTAATGGGTAACTCAGCACTGGGATTTACTGTACTACATGTTCTGTCCTATGTTCCTAGATACGTCTGACCAGACCAGGATACTAGAGAAACCCATTTCCTTTAAAGCTGAAGGAAAGTTCCCTTCCTGGGGAAGGAGATGCTGATGCCTGTGGTCGAGGCCCCACGTACCTTCAGGTCTCCTTTAGGGCTGGCTGTCCCACTATTCTCTCCCTCCCTCCAGGGATCAGTTGATGGTCAGGATGGGCAAGAGACGAGGTGAAAGAACCCAGAGTCTGTTTAATTATTTCATGTAATTGTAACTAGTACTTTTACCAGAGACAAAATTAGGAGCTCCCAGGCTTCTTCTATCAATACTTCCATTCATAACCCAGATTTGGATTCCTCAATGTCTTCAAAAGGATTTGAAAGGATCCACTGAACAAAACTCTCTCACATCTGTCAGCTAAAGATGGAGAAAAAGCAGGCAGGGGTTGGGGGTGGGCGGGGGGCGATGAGAGTGAGGAGAGGAGAGATCTTCCTGGTCAGCCCTTCTCCAGCCACCATCACAGCCTTTGGCCATAGCAGCTGAGGGCAAGGGTGGGGTGGGGTGGGGGAGAGGCAGAGAGCACCCCTTCCTACAGTCAGTAACACCCCAGGAGTGCCCTGGGTCACCTGCTGCAGGGCACAGGTACAGACCTGGCGCACTGGAGCCGAGAGCAGCTCGGCTGCTCGGAGCCAGAGGGGAGGGGGCAAGCTCACAGCCTCTGTCATGCCCTCCTGAGTGACACCCCCCTGTAAGACATGAGGTGGGGATAATACACCACCTGCCACTCGCTCTCAGGATGAGGATTAACTTAATCAGCATTGGTGATGGGCTTGGAACAGTGCCTGGCACTGTGTTTGGTAAGTGAAGTTGAGTCTAGGTGGGGAAACAGACACAGTAATGTCTATTGTGCTCAGACATGATAATGACCTTGTCTAGGGTAGACGGGCCACTTGGACGTAGTAGCAGGATTTCTGACTCCTAGTTTAGTGCCTTCTAGGAGAACTGTGGGGTAGAACCTCTACATTCCTCACCTGGCTTCTAGAATAAAACTGATACACAGGGGTGAAAAAAATGTAGCAATGGACAGGTGACCAGAGCAGCTCCCAGAGCTCGCTCATTTCCCCACCCTCTTCTATCCTCCCATTGCTGCGCCACTCCTATAACTTATTCTTACAGGACACAGTTGACTGGCAATGCTGTCACACATACTTATCGTCCCAAAAAGAAGATGCAGACACCGCATAAACAGATCCCTGGAGTCAGTTACAGTTAAGATGCAGTTAGGACTTCAGGCAGGGGTGTGGCTACAAATTAAATTCTTAAAACCTGGAGCCAGAGGAGCCAACACAAACACTGTAACTCTTAGACTATATAATTGGCCTAAAGATCAGTTTACACGACATCAGTTTTTGCTTGTGAGAGGGTAATAGAAAGGCCAGATGTTTTCAGTGTCACATATGCCAGCAAATCTGCACCAGTGTTTGGTTAAAAGGCTGCTAGGACAGTAGAAGCACTTAGTTCCTGCACTGGTCTCTGTAACCAGTTTAATTCTATGCACTATTGCTTTTGGGTGGTTTGATTCAGAGCCAATATTTGGTTTTGACCTCAGTTTACCTCACTGCTCATTTACAAAGTAAAAATGCCAATTATTTTTACATGTTAGCAATAAAATGTCCTGATTAAATTTTAAGAAGAAAATGCAACAGTATTTCCTGTAAGTGGAGGCACAGCAGGATGCTAGGTGGCATTCCCTCCGAACTGAAAAATTCTACTTTGATTTGGTTGCATTTAATGGTGTTGGGAGGATTCTTAGAAATGTCCAGGCACGTCATCCACTTTATTTATTATCAAATTCCATCAGCTAAGTATTATCATCAGTGTACAGAAAGGAAGTCGACTGAGGAGGTAGAACTATTTAAATAACGTGCTCAAGACCATACAGCTGGTAAATTGTAGGAATGGGATTAAAACCTAGCTCTGCTTGCCCTAGGCTCTCACTCACCCACCCCCTTTTACTGTATTATCCTGAATATAGAATAAAAGTGCTAATAATGCTGTTGAAGCACTTGTAGATAGTATCATATAATGTAGTACTTGGCCACAGTCCATCAGCTGTCAAGAGATTTTTCCAGAACCTAAGTCTGGTCAATTCACTTCCCAGGTCACCATCATTCAATGGCTCCCACTAATGCTGAAGCTGAAACTCCAATACTTTGGCCACGCGATGGGAAGAACTGCCTCCTTTGAAAAGACCCTGATGCTGGGAAAGATTGAAGGTGGGAGAAGAAGGGGAGGACAGAGGATGAGATGGTTGGATGGCATCACCAACTCGATGGACATGAGTTTGAGTAAACTCCGGGAGGTGGTGATGGACGGGGAGGCCTGGCATGCTGTAGTCCATGGGGTTGCAAAGATTGGACATGACTGAGTGACTGAACTGAACTGAACGGAGTGATCTTTAAAGTAAACTCCAAACACCTCCCTCCAATAGCATACACAGCCTTCTGTGATCTGGTCTTTGCTTACACCTTTCAATTAAATTCTTGCTCTTTTATTGCAGGATGTTTAGCTGAGCACATCCTAAGCTCTCCACAAATATTTATTTAATGAAGTCTGTACTCTGCCACTTGGTTTTCTTCTCAACATAAACTTTGTTCCCCAATGTGCGGGTGAATATTTTTGAGGCTCCATCTGCTTCCTCTCCTTTTGAGATCTTCACAGCAGCATGAGGTTCCAGTTTAGGCTGGCACTCAGCGGATACTGCTCACATCTCCAAGTGTCTCTGAGGTGGAGCAAGCCTTCCTAGGAAGCTCGGATTTTCCCTGCAAGTTTAGGTTCTCAGAGGACCAAAGGTCCATCATCTCACAGTTCTGTTTACATCTCCTCAGTCATCCTGTGATGGTTTCCTTTGACCATAGGAGTGGTAAGAATTCTATGTATTCCCTTTGATTTCCACACTTGAAATGTTGACATGTTACTTTTAAACATACCTTTTTAGGTTACTTTTTATTGATTTATCAAGGGAAGTTGGTCTTCAGTAAAACTTTCTATCTAAAGTGGAGGGGACACACTCTGAAATGGTCATGGCATAGGCAGGATGAAAGATCTTATTGACCAGGTTCTGGCTTCTTCCCAGCTTTGAACTGCAGACAGATGGTCCAGGAAGAACAGGCAGGAAGCTGGGGGTGTGGGACTGTGGTCTGTCTGTCCTGCGGGTCTGGCCTGGGAGGCAGAGCTCTACCCCCAGTTCTGCCTCTAGCATGTGAAACCTTGAGGCCCTTTCTTTCTTGGGTCTCAGCCTCATCATCTCTGGAACAAAACTGTTGTGCTTGCTAGATGATGTCCACAGACCCTTCAGCTCTAATGTTTTAAAATTCTATCAAAATTCAAACTGCCTTGGAACTCTTTAACTTGGATACTTTAATCCGAAGTCTTTGGGAGCACCCAGTTTGCACATTTTTTTATAGACTATTTCGTTTGGCTAACTCTTTGTGTTGCATATTTTCCATTTGGTCATCAGGTTTATAGAACATTAATAGACTGAAAATTCAGAATTGGATTCTCTATGCTCTGCTCTTTTTTGTTACCATGGTAAGGAGTCAAGCTTGCCTGCGGGTTCTGAATTTGGGTTTGCGGGAGATGTGTGAGAAGAGCTGAGGTCTGATTGTGTGCAGAAGACTTGCCAGTGGTGAGCTCATGGGTTCTGAGTGCTGTAAAACATCTGTTTGGGTATCAGGCACCCTCAGTGGAGAGGGAGCTGGCCTTCAGAGATGGTTAAAAATACGCCATGGCTTCCACTGATTAAACCAAATAGTTTCCTACGAACAGAGGTCACTTAAGGAAATTGGATTTCACAGGAAGAATATGAAAATAATCAGACGGAAAATGGAGAACACGTCTGCCAAGTTTCATCTGACAAATACCTTTACTCTCTGGTTTAGTTCCTCCATTGATTGTCCTGTTTGGGGGTATTTCTCAAGTTACAAATGGATCAGGTTTCCAAAGTTTGTTTTATGTCAGTTGTTTAGAATTAGGAGCATAGTTCCTAACTTACATCATTCTTGTAAATGGGGGTTGGTTCTCAGGCTAGACCACAAAAAGCTCACTGGCGTGTTGAAGCAACTGATGTAATTCTGCTGAAGTAGATGCTCTGGTGATAAATGAGACACATGAACAATGAACGCATGGAGGATTGGATTTGAAGACTGCATCATGCCTTTTCTTCTGCCTGAATCTCTTCATTTGTTAAGTCATTTGTGCATTTCTTTCCCACAAATGGTTTTTGAGTGCTAACCGTGTCCTGAATACCTTATAAGGTGCTGCAGACAGTTCTGAGCAACCAAACACAGTCCTGGCCCTCAAGAAGAATATAGCCCAGAAGTAGAGGTGGGCAACAATCAAACAATCCCACAAATAAATGGATCTCAGCACCCATGGGCTTCCCTTGTGGCTTAGATGGTAAAGAATCTGCCTGCAATGTGCGAGACCCGAGTTTGATCCCTGGGTTGGGAATATCCCCGGGAGGAGGGCATGGCAAGCCACTCCAGTATTCTTGCCTGGAGAATCCCCATGGGCAGAGGAGCCTGGTGGGCTACAGTCCAACTATAGTTGGACATGACTGAGTGATTAAGCGCACACACAGAACACAATATTTGTGTTCTGTGGCCCTGT
Source organism: Cervus canadensis (assembly GCF_019320065.1). NCBI lineage: Eukaryota > Metazoa > Chordata > Mammalia > Artiodactyla > Cervidae > Cervus > Cervus canadensis. The sequence goes on along the minus strand of NC_057390.1, from coordinate 63,966,989 downwards.
CCTTGGTCATAGTTGACTGGACAGGGGAGTGGACACCTAATTTGAGGTAGACAGATCAGATTTCTCTTCTGGGAGTTTGGAATTATGACTAAATTTGCAGGCAGTCATTCAGTTAGGGTTGATCTCAGTTAGGAAATATAAGTGGAAACTGGGAGATGGCCATCTACTGCCACAGTCAGGGAGAAGCAGAGTTCTGATTCTCTTACAAATGATGAATACTTTATTTATTTTATTTTTGGCTGCATTAGGTCTTAGCGGCAGTACACGGGATCTTCGTTACCGCAGGCAACGAAGGATCTTCTGTTGTGATGTGTGGATTCTCCAGTTGAGGCAGGTGGGCTCAGTAGCCCCGTGGCACATGGGATCTTAGTTTCTCAGTCAGAGATTAAACCCACGTCCCCTGCGTTGCAAGGCAGATTCTTAACCACTGGACCACTAAAGAAGTCCCTGATTCTCTCTCTTAAAGATCTCTCCTATCCATCCATTCATTCCTCCATGCTCTCGCTGTTGGCTTCTCTGCTATAAATTGAGCCACTCAGTGAACCTGTCTTCCTGCTTTCTGCCTTTCTCTTTTCCAGTGACATTTTGGTTTCCATGTAAAATTTATATGTAGTGGCCAGGAGGAGAAGAGGGCAACAGAGGATGAGATGGTTGGATGGCATCACTGACTCAATGGACATGAGCTTGAGCAAGCTCTGGGCATGGTGAAGGACAGGGATGCCGGGTGGGCTGCAGTCCACTGGGTCACAAAGAGTCAGATATGACTTAGTGACTGAACAACAAATGCACATAGATATACACATGTATGCACAAACATGGATGCATAGAACTATATATAACATGTATGTGGGCTTCCCTAGTGGCTCAGGGGTAAAGAATTCGCCTGCAATGCAGGAGATACAGGAGATACAGGTTCAATCCCTGGGTTGGGAAGATTCCTTGGAGGAGGAAATGGCAACCCACTTCAGTATTCTTGCATGGAAAATCCCACGGACAGAGGAGCCTGGCAGGCTACAGTCCATGGGATCACAAAGAGTTGGATACAACTGAGCGACTGAGCATGCATGCAATAAGATATATGTATGCCTGTATATGGGCTTCCCTGGTGGTTCAGACGGTAAAGAATCTGCCTGCATGTGGGAGACCTGTGTTCAATCCCTGGGTTGGGAAGATCCCCTGGAGAAAGGCATGGCAACCCACTTCAGTATTCTTGCCTGGAGAATCCCCATGGACAGAGAAGCCTGTCGGGCTACAGTCCATGGGGTTTCAAAGGGTTGGACACAACTGAGTGACTAAGCACAGCACATGCCTGTATATATAAACATTCATATATTTCTATCTGTAAATATAAATATATATATAATCATATACACATTACATAGACACACAGTCAAGGTTGTCTTCCTGCTTAAATTCTTCAGTGTCTCCCCACCTTCTACAGGAAAATATCCAAGTTCCTCAGCACGAATTGGTCCTGCTCCCTTGGTATTTCTTTCTGCCAATTTCATGTGCTTTTCTTTTTTTGAGCTTTGGTCCATCACTGGAAATGAAGATACCACACTCTGGCTTTTCATTTAACAGCATCCATTTATAGGCCCAAGTTGAGGACAGGGACAAAGTTGCAGAGACACCTGTCTTGCCTTCTTCCTCTTCCCCAAAGTCAGAGCCGAGGGTGAAGAGAAGGTGTGTTGTGAGTGGTGATGCCAGAATTCTTTTCTGCTCCCTTTTCTCCACTGCATCCTTACCCTGTCTATAAATCTCATATAATAGCCTGCCTTTTATGTGCTGTTCGTGGAAAAGGATCCAAGGTCAATTCCTTTAGTTATTTGATGCATTTTGCTGACACACATACTGGCCTGCTCTCCATAATAACTTCTTTGGATGCCAAAACTGAGGGTAAGATGAAAGCATGAAGGAAATATTTGGTAACAAGAGCAAACTAGAAAAATGAAAGGGTAGAAATATATAAAAATGGCACATCTCTAGTGGGACACGTGTAAACACGGGGTTTGTTAAGAACGACGACTGAGATAAGACATTTAAGAGCAAAATTCCCCCTTTTTTTCTGATTACCAAGTTCTACAATTTATTTGTGGACAGTTTGGAAAATGTACAAAGGAAGGAGGGAAAAGAGGAGGGAAGAAATTTCAATGATCACAGTCAGAGTTGTGCTCATTCTTTCAGATCACACACATACATACACACACAGAGAGTAGGCACATGTTTACAAAAAATGGTATCATCATCTATCAAAGTTTTTTAAATAAAATGCCATTTTCAATGGTTGCATAATCTGTCACATGGAAATACCAAATGCAATTATTAAATTCTTTATTGGGCATTATGAGTCTATTTAATTTCTAACTATCCTTATATTTCTAAAATAAACTTCTGAAAATTGTTAATTTTTGATTTGGGATTTTTGTACCAATTTTCACATGTGAGATTGGCCACTTTTGTTCTTTTTATCATCAAGGTAATAATTTTCACTAAAGGAATTGGGAAGATTTTCATCTTTTTTGTATGTTCTATATTTGCGAAATAGCCTAAGAATTATTAGTTCACTAAAGAATGGGAAAATTCTCTCGATCTTTCTGGACATGTTATTTTTCTTAAGTGCAGCTTTTTGATGGTTTTAAAAGTTTTTGCCACAGATATTGACCTATTCCGGTTTTATAGTTTTTCTTGAGTCTATTTCTATAATTCATCTTTTCTTAGAAAATCATTCCTTTTATCAAGATTTTTTAATCCATTGCATAGATCTATGCTTTGTACATGGGAAATTCTTACAATTAAGCAAATCTCTTTCTTTGTGATAATACCCCTTTTTTTATTATCCATATTATACATATTTATATATCCTGACTTTTCTGAATTTCAAAGATTTGTCAATGATACTAGTATTTGCAAAGAAAAATTTTTAAGACTTCTCAGTTCTACTCATTTTGCTTGGTTTTCATTAATTTGTTCTTAGACTCACAGATTCCTTGTTACTGTTTTTTGTAGATTTGTTTGATATTTTCTAATTTTTAACTGAATGCTTAGCTCATTATTTTCATTTTTTCTAACAATGAAAAAAATTAAGGCTATGATTTTTTCCAATTCCCATAGGTTTTTATTGTGGTGTTCTACTTGTCATTATTTTCTAGAATCCCAGTAATTGTCATTTTCATTTCCCCTTAGACTCAACAGTAATTTATGAGAGTGTTTTAAAACTTCTAAGGGCTTTAAAAAAAGAGTTAAATTCTTATTCCTAACTTCCAGGCATGGTTTGTTTATTTGTATTTTTGGTGGTGACATGGTGGGAAAAACGTGGCCTGTAAAATTATATTTTTTCTCCTCTTCCCAGTTTTCTTTGTTGCCTAAGTCATAGTAATTTTTCACAAATTTAAAAAATACTGTGAATTTTCTAGTTGATGGGTACACTGTTAAAGAAATATCCAAAAATCTATCTTTATTAGATTAAAGCCTCTCTATCTGTTGTTTATTTTTTCATCAGCTTGATCTGTTGAAGTCTAAAAGTGGTATGGGTTTATTAATTCCTCTATACTTCAATTTTAAATAATTGTATTTGCTCAAAGTTTGCTTTGCTGCTTTAGTCATTGGGCCACCCAAGAGCAGCAGGGGAGGGCCTCTCTCAGAGCAGTCTAGGCAGAGAGTTCTGTTCCAAAGAATTCTCTCTTCCTGTTTGGGTAGCTTGTCTGCAGGAATGGCTGCCATCAACTCCTTCCTTCCTCTGGGTACAGGCTTCTCCCCCTGGTGAGGAAGAGTCCATTTTTCCACTCCCTTGAATCTGGTTTGTGATAATTTATTTATTTAGAGTTATTTATTTATTTATTTTTGGTTGCGCTGGGTCTTTGTTGCTGCTCACGGGCTTTCTCTAGTTGCAGTGAGCGGAGGCTACTCTTCGTTGCCGTGTATAGTCTTCTCATTGCAGCAGGTTCACTTGTTGAAAAGCACGGGCTCTAGACGCAAGGGCTTCAGTAGTTGCTCAGTAGTTGTGGTGCATGGGCTTAGATGCTCCTTGCGGCATGTGGAATCTTCCCGGACCAGGGATCATACCTGTGTCCCCTGCATTGGCAGGCAGGTTCCTATCCACTGTATCACTAGGGAAGTCCTGTGATAGTTTTGAATAATGAAACATAATGGAGATGATGTACTGCTTTGAGACTGATATCAAGTGGCCTGGAAGTTTCTGCTTCCTATTTTTGGTGCCCTGAGACTCGGTGTAAGAGGTCCAGACTACTGTAGTGAAAGGCCACGTGGAGAGCACTGGGCACAGACAGGTGAGTGAAGAAGCCTTCCTGGACATCTAGCCCAGTCCATCCTGATGACTCTAGCTCTAGCCACCATCTGACTGCAACTTTATGAGGGATCAGACCCCAGGTGAGAATTATACAGGTGGGTCAGGTCAGCCCACAGAACTGTGAGAGAAATAGCAAGTTATTGTTTTAAACCACTATGTTTTATTTACTTATTTTATTATACAAGTTTGAGGAGGATAGCATTATAGTTCAATATCTGTGTACACTACAGAGCAATCACCACCACAGGTCTAGTTACCATCCATCACTACACAATTGACCCCCTTCACCCATTTTGTCCACCTCCACCTCTTTCCCCTTTGATAACAACTAATGTGCCCTCTGTATCTATGAGTTTGTTTTTTTTGTTGTTGTAGGTTGTTTTTTAGATTCCACATGTGAGTGATAGGCTATGGTAGCTGTCTTTGTTTGATTTATTAGCTAAGCATAATATCCTCAAAGTCCATCCATATTGTTGCAAATAACAGGATTTCATTCTTTTTATGGCTGAATAGTACTCCACTGTGTTTATGTGTATGAAAAGTAAAAATGAAAGTGTTAGCCTCTCAGCTGTGTCCTACTCTTTGCAACCCCATGGACTGTAGCACGCCAGGCTCATCTGTCCATGGAATTCTCCAGGCAGGAATACTGGAATGGGTTGCCATTCCCTTCTCCAGGGGAACTTCCCAACCCAGGGATCGAACCTGCGTCTCCTGCATTGCAGGCAGGTTCTTTACCATCTGAGTGTACCTGGGAAGCCTGTTTATATGTGTGTGTGTGTGTGTATATGTATACATACATACATATGTATACACATATGCACATATACATACATACATAGCACATTTTCTTTATCCATTCATCCACTGACAGACACTTAGGCTTTTTCCATATCTTGGCTATTGGAAAAAAATGCTTCAGTGAACACACAAGAGTCTATGTCTTTCCAAGTTAGTGTCCAGAAGTGGAATAGCTGGGTCATATGGTAATTCTGGGCTTCTCAAGTAGCACTAGTGGTAAAGAACACACCTGCCAATGTAGGAGAAATAGAGATGTGGGTTTGATCCCTGGGTTGGGAAGATCCCCTGGAAGAGGGCATGGCAACTCACTCCAGTGTTCTTGCCTGGAGAATCCCATGGACAGAGAAACCTGGCAGGCTACAGTCCATAGGGTCGCACAGGGTCGGACGCAACTGAAGTGACTTAGCACACACACAGAGAGACACACACACTATTTATTCTTAATTTTTTGGGGAATCTTACTACTGTTTTCCATAGTGGCTGCACCAATTTACATTCCCACCAGCAGTGCACAGGGTTCCCTTTTCTCCACATCCTCTCCAACATTTTTACTCCTTGTCTTTTCCATAATAACCATTCTAACAGGTGTGAGGCAGTATCTCACTGTGGTTTTGATTTGCATGTCCCTGATAACTAGTGGCATGCCTGTTGGCCATATGTGTATATTTTTTTTTTTTTTGGTAGTTAAAAAAAACCTTTTTTTAATTGGAGGATAATTGCTTTACAATGTTGCGTTGGTTTCTGCCATACAACAACGCAAATCAGTCAAAAGGATACAAATGTCCCCTCCCTCCTGAAGCTCCCTTCCACCCCCTACGTCATCCCACCCCTCTCTGTTGTCACAGAGCTCTGGGTTGAGCTCGCTTTGACATACAGCAACTTCTCACTAGCTATCTATTTTACATATGGTAAATTCTATTATGGTCAACGCTACTCTCTCAATGCGTCCCCCTCTCTCCTTCCCCTGCAGTGTCCATAAGTCTGTTCTCTATGTCTGTGTCTCTATTCTTCCCCTGCAAATAGGTTCATCAGTACCATTTTTCTAGATTCCATAGGTTCATCAGTACCATTTTTCTAGATTCCATGTGCGCTAAGTTGCTTCAGTCATGTCTGACCGATGTGATCCTATGGACTGTAGCCTGCCAGGCTCCTCTGTCCATGGAATTCTCCAGGCAAGAAGGGGAGGGAGATGGGAGAGAGGTTCAAAGGGAGGGGGATATATGTATATCTATGGCTGATTCATGTTGAGGTTTGACAGAAAACAACAAAATGCTATAAAGCAATTATCCTTCAATTAAAAAATAAACTAAAAAAAAAAAAAAAAAGAATACTGGAATGGGTTGCCATGCCCTCCTCCAGGGGATCTTCCTGACTCAGGGATCAAACCCATGTCTCAATACATCCTGCACTGGCAGGAGGGTTCTTTACCATCAGTGCCAAGTACATGATATTTATTTTTCTCTTTCTGACTTACTTCAGTCTGTTCACCCACCTCACTAGAAGTGACTCAAATCTGCTCCTTTGTATGGGCTGAGTAATATTTCATTGTATATATGTGCCACAACTTCTTTATCCAGTCATCTGTTGATGGGCACCTAGGTTGCTTCCATGTCCTAGCTATTGTAAATTGTGCTGCAATAAATATTGGGGGTACATGTGTCTTTTTGAATTATGGTTTTCTCAGGGGACATGCCCAGTAGTGGGATTGCTGGGTCATATGGCACTTTATCCTTAGTTCTTAAAGAAGTCTCCATTCTGCTCTCCATAGTGGCTGTATCAATTTACATTCCCACCAACTGTGCAAGTTCCCTTTTCTCCACATCCTCTCCAGCATTTATTGTTTGTAGATTTTTTGATGATGGCCATTCTAACTGGTGTGAAGTGATACCTCATTGTAGTTTTGATTTGCATTTCTCTAGTAATGAGTGATGTTGAGCATTTTTTTCCATGTGTTTATTGGCCATCTGTATGTCTTCTTTGGAGAAATGTCTGTTTAGGTATTCTGCCCGTTTTTTGATTGGGTTGTTTGTTTTTCTGATATTGAGCTGCATGAGCTGCTAGTATATTTTGGAGAGTAATCCCTTATCAGTTGCTTCATTTACAGTTATGTTCTTCCATTTGGAGCTGTAGGAATTAACTTTCCTGTATGTCTTCTTTAAACTCAGAGGCTGTGATACCTTCAGCTTTGTTTTTCTTTTTCAAGGTTATTTTGACTATTTGGGATCTTTTGTGATGCCATGCAAGTTTTAGAACTATTTGTTTTAGTTCTGTGAAATATGCCGTCATGCAAGCATGCACGCTAAGTCACTTCAGTCGTGTCTGACTCTTTGTGACCCCATGGATTATAGCCCATCAGCTTCCTCTGTCCATGGGATTCTCCAGGCAAGAATACTGGAGTGGTTTGCCATGTCCTCCTCCAGGGGATCTTCCCAACCCAGGGATCGAATCCATGTCTCCTGCATTGCAGGCAGATTCTTTACTGCTGAGACATGGGGGAAGCTTTTGTAGCCATTATATTTTATTTATTTATTTATTTTCATTTATTTTTATTAGTTGGAGGCTAATTACTTTACAATATTGTAGTGGTTTTTGCCATACATTGACATAAATCAGCCATGGGTTTACATGTGTTCCCCATCCTGATCCCCCCTTCTGCCTCCCTCCCCATCCCACCCCTCTAGGTCTTCCCAGTGCACCAGCCCTGAGCACTTGTCTCATGCATCCAACCTGGGCTGGTGATGTGTTTCACCCTTGACAGTATACTTGTTTCAATGCTATTCTCTCAGAACATCCCACCCTCGCATTCTCCCACAGAGTCCAAAAATCTGTTCTGTACATCTGTGTCTCTTTTTCTGTTTTGCATATAGGGTTACAATCTTTTAAAATTCCATATATATGTGTTAGTATACTGTATTGGTCTTTATCTTTCCGGCTTACTTCACTCTGTATAATGGGCTCCAGTTTCATCCATCTCATTAGAACTGATTCAAATGAATTCTTTTTAATGGCTGAGTAATATTCCATTGTGTATATGTACCATAGTAACCACTATATTTTAGAGTGACTTGTCACAGAATGGTACTGAAACAAGTGGTAACTCATGTCTTTGCCTAGTATTGGAGCTGAGTAAAGAAATGTTGTGGGTTTCTCATTTTTTGTGGACTCAACTTGGTATCCTTCAAAGGTGTTGGTAAGGACCATGATCTTTGCTCTACTCGTTGACTGATAGGCTAGGACTTCAGATGGCTAGAATCCATGGGCCCTCAGGAGAAAGATAAGCCCACTGAATGAGAAAAAGATATAACCCCAAAGGAAACCATCACAATTTTCCCTTTTTGTTCTCTTGATATTACCCTACATTATTCATTATGAAATGTAGGCTGTTATGGTGATGAGAAAAGGCTGAACTGGAAAGAAATAGGCAAGATGTTGCAATATTGAAAGGCTTTTCCTTGTTTATATACTTGTGCAAGCTTACTTATGTGAGCTGGGCCTGAGATATCCCATCACTTACTCCTATGCTGCCAGTGGGTAGCTCAAAGTTGAAAGGTCTTCCCTGCTTCTGCAGTCAAGTGAAGTACCTATGCTCCAATTGCATTCCAGCATGGAAAGTCTTTAAGCATATTTTTATAAGTACCCAGACAGAGGAAATACAGTAAGATACAGTAATCCTGCCACTCAAATGTGGATGAATAAATTCTGTCCTAAGGTTACATGAAAGTCTGCTAAGTGCACATGTCTAAACTATGCCTAAAGTTGCAATGAATTACTTGTCATGCAAATAAATATATTAATAAGTCCACGTAGAGAAGGATTCACTCTTATGGCCTCTGAGGAAGACCAATATGCCATTGCAGTCAACAAAGACAAAAACATACACAGTGACATAAGGAACTGCTTTACAAATGAAGTTTCCCATTTGATGCTTAAATCCCCTACTTATGTCTCATCGTTATATAAAACCTTGATGTATTATGTCTGCACCTGTCTAGTTCTGACACATCTTAAAAACAACAGCAACAAAAAAAGGAATAGGACCAGAGAAAGGAGACCCAGGAAAAGTGATCAGTGGCCAAAAGGACTCTAAAAATTCAGAGTATTCAGGGTAGCAAGACAAAGATGCATGCAGAGATTCCAAGGGTCATGCACTTTAGAGGTGGAATTAATTGAAAACATTTGCTGATTCAAGAGGAAGCAAATGGTGCTGAGTGGCCGGACCTGATGTAGCATGCCCTAAATATTGTTTCTAAGTTTTGCTTTTCTAAAAACCAGCCCTTGGTATTGACCATTTTCTCTTCGTTGGTGGTATCAAGTTCAATGTTGGGTCCGGCTAAGCAGTGCAGCAATTATTTTTCCAAAAAGCCTGGTTTTAATTGACATTTTGGATGGGTCTCAGTAATAATGTTGCTTTCAAGCACTTTTCAAAAATTTAAGAAAACACTGTGGCATGGTCATGCTGAGTGAGTGAAAGTCTGACCCAAGATGAACTAATTTTGTTCAGAGCCTTCCTTCTCTCCCTTTCTGTCTCTTCCAGTTAACAACCTTGAGGATATTTTCCCTGTCCTTGTCCCTAATCCCAGTTAAATGACTCTGACTACTTAGAACTATCGTTAATATAGTCTATTTATTATTTTATTTATGTTGAGATATTTGCCTTAAAAAATAGGGGCCAGAAGATAAACTGAGATTGCCTGGCCAAAAGCATTATTTAGCTTGGATGTGAAATGTAAAATTACGAAATTACTTATTCATCTGGGGCATAGCTCCAGCCTCATCCTGCTCCACACATACAAGCTCCTGGATGAAGGTCTGTTTTCTTTTTTCTTCTTTTGTACAATGTGAGGAATTCCATCTTTAGGGTGAGTTCTTTTCCAATGCCTGTAGTTATCAAAGTGCTTTTCCCAAGTGGAGAGAATATTAATTAAAATATAAAGAACATTTTGCTTTTGTGGCTACTATACTCTTGCCAATGAATGGCTGGCACCCTAAATGGGTATGTGTCCTTTAGATTCACAGCATCTCACCATGTACTGTTTTTCTATCCTGTGACCTGTCATAATGTCTAAGCTCCATATTTGAGGGACCAGTTGCTTATCATGAGATGAAAGGTTTCATACTAATTGCATCCACCATTCACTGAGCCAGCCTTAGTTGTTTTATATACATCATCTCATTTTGTGCTCTTAATAGTACTGTGTGTGTTAGTTGCTCAGTTGTATCCGACTCTTTGAGATCCCATGGACTGTAGCCCACCAAGTTCCTTTGTCCATGGAATTCTCCAGGCAAAAATACTAGAGTGGGTTGCCATTTCCTTCTCCAGGGGATGTTCCTGACCCAGGGATAGAATGCGGGTCTCCTGCATTGCAGGTAGATTCTTTACCATCTGAGCCAACAGGGAAGCCCTAATAGTACTATTAGTTAATATTAACACTGTGATTTCAAAATGTAGAAAAGGGCTCAGAAAGGCTAAGTAATTTGTCCAGGGCCTTTCTGCAAGTAAATGATGGAGCAGAGATATAACTCCAGCTCTGCTGAATGCTAAACTCTTTCTTTTGAGCAACATGTGCTTTTTAGATTGGAATGAATATAGAGCAGAAGGAATCAAGAAGCATGTCTACTTAAAGAGCTGGCCACCAGTAATATCATATATTTGAGAATTGGCTTTGGGTCCTGATATGTCCCTGTTCCCACCATTCCCTTTGAGCTTTCCACATCTCTATTTTTAACTTCCTCAGAATTTTAGTGCCCTCCAGCTGCCCTTCCTAGGGAAGGGTTCCATATATCCCCACTTTCTTCTAATCAAAACTTGCTTACCCTTTCAGTTCTCTGTGCTTTCTATGTGAAAATCTCTAATATGATCCATGAGCTGGGACCACTATGAAGGTTTATTCCTTATTAGGCACCTTCTTTTCATGTCTGCAAACATATACTATAAAAAGCAATGGTTAACTGTCTCCCACATCCATTTTCACTTTCTTCCTTCAGGGGTAGAACCTAGGAGTTTCACTGGGCACAGGACCACACAGTAATGATTACACTTCCCAGCCTTGCTTGCATAAATTGGTTCAGGAGGTGGGGTAAGTGATGCTGAAAGCTGACCTAGTGTGATGCAGGAATTCACAGGCAGGTGTGGCTTCCTTTGTGTCGAGGTGTGGCCACATGACCTAAACTCTGACCAGTTGGCTGTGAGCAGAAATGGTGTGTACAAATTCTAGGAAGTGCCTTAAAAGGAAGGGACATACCCTCCCCTGTTCCTTTCTTGGACTATGCAGATGAAAGCCACTACACTTGGGTTAGTGGAGACACAGACAGAAGGAACCTAGACCCCTGACAGCATAGAGCCACCATACTGGAGCCACCATATTGAAGCCGCCATATTGACTTTGGATGGCTTATCCCCAGAAGGTTACATGTGAGAAAAAAAAGTTCTATCTTCTTTGCTGTTTGTTTAGTTGCTAAGTCATGACTGACTCTTTTGTGACCCCATGGACTGTAGCCTGCTAGGCTCCTCTGTCTGTGAGGTTTCCCAGGCAAAAATACTAGAGTGGGTTGTAATTTCCTTCTCTAGGGGAACTTCCTGGCCCAAGGATTGAACCTGTGTCTCCTGCCTTGGCAGGCAGATTCTTTACCATTGAACCACCTGGGAAGCCCCTATCTTGTTGCCCCTAGCTTATATTGTTTTGGGATTTGCTAGATCAGCTGAACCGCTAACCTTAATATTGTAACTCCTAAAGGGAAAGTCCTGAGATAGTGTTTAACTTTAAAGGGGTGGCACCAATAATGGGCATTTGGGGGGCTAAGGTAAGCCACTGTGGTGACGTGCTGGAGCAGGTAGGCTTTGGGATGCCTCTTAAATGTTGACCATGCAGTTGGCTGCCCACTTCAAATTTACACAGGCTGATCCTTGCCCAGCTGGCTCCAAGCTGCCACTGACATTTTCCTGGACTCATCTGCTTTTCAGGTAAGGGCTACTGTGATCCTGCCAGAGTGCTTCTTAAACTGAAACCAAAGGAAGACAGTAGTCAAGGCCCTGAAAGGTCATGGTTGATGTTTGCCATTGCCAGCCGAAGAAATGGAAAATTTATAGCATTCAAAATCTGGGATTCATTTAGGAGTAAAAAACATTAAGTTATTCAGCCTCAAAATTAGTTTCAGGCCTCCACTGGGCCCCCATATTCTTCCTACCTATGACACAATGTAGAGTTGGATCTGAAAGGGGACCCAGTATTGAAATGCCTCATCACTGTGGTACAGGAAAAACCTCACTAATTCAGGCTCATTAATTAAATATTTGTGATGTTTAATTCTTCCCAGGCTGGTCTGAGCTTACATTCTGTCAGATCTGGGAAGAAATGGTATGTTAGACTGATATTTAGTGAGAGTAGAGCACAAATCATTAAGAGGAAAAAAATTATACCTTAAATCCCTTGGAAAGAAGCAGGATATAAAATATAGGAAAGCTTCTGTGGATTTCAGCACCTTAATTGCAAATAAAGGATGTTGCCAATGACCAGTGCATTTTATTTGTTCAGTGGAAGTGGACTCAGTAGAGAGTTCACTCTCAGTAGAGGGTCCACTCTTCACTTGGAGAGACTTTGGTGGCGCTGCCTGCTTCATTTCTATCTATTTAAATGGTCCCTCCCAGTTGTACAAGCCCCTCCCATGGCAGCAAAATGTCACCCAGATGCCTGCATGGATCTCTGATTCTGGAATTCTTCTTGGCCTCCACCCAGGTTACATTGATGCAACTGGTTTTCTGCATTTCTTCCTTCTTGAACACTCTTCTGGCCCCAGGCTCTCTCATTCCTATGGGTTGATGAGACCTTTGAAACTAGCTTGACCTTTATTTCCCTTGGCTGCATGATCTGCTCCAGGTCCTGCCTAAGTGACCAGGCTTTCAGCAGGCCTCACTCAACAGGGGGCAGAGAATGATCTGGAGCAGATGATTACATTTATGGATAGGAATGCGGCTGCCCTGAGAAATTTACAAGTCAGGCTTTTGTTAATTTGCTTTGTGTTCCCTCTTCCCCTGTGTGCATGCATGCTAAGTTGCTTCAGTTGTGTCCGACTCTGTGTGACCCCAAGACTCTCAAGAGTCTTCTCAGCACCACAGTTCTACAATCCCACTCCTGGACATGTATCTGAAGAAAACTCTAATTCAATACACACACCCCAATGTTCATAGCAGTACTATTACAATAGTCAAGCCATGGAAGCAACCTAAATGTCCATTGACAGATGAAAGAATAAAGAAGATGTGGCATGTATATATACCTAAATCTAATACTACTCAGCCATAAAAAGAAGGAAATAATGCCATTTGTTGTAACATGGATGGACCTAGAGATTATCATATTAGGTGAAGTAAGCCAGACAAAGAGAAATATGTAATATCGCTTATATGTGGAATCTAAATAAAGAGAGATACAAGTGAACTTATTTACAAAACAGAAATAGACCTATAGACATAGAGAACAAATTTATGGTTACCAAAGGGAAAAGGGAGAGGAGAGATAAATTAGGAGTCTGGGATTAACATACGTGTGTATGCTAAGTCGCTTTGGTCATGTCTGGCTCTTTGCAACTCTATGGACCACAGCCCGCCAGGCTCCTCTGTCCATGGGATTCTCCAGGCAAGAAAACTGGAGTGGTTTGCCATGCCCTTCTCCAGGGCATCTTCCTGACCCAGGGATCAAACCCCGGTTGCCCCCATTGCAGGCAGATTCTTGATCTCCCAGTTTGAATCAGCCTTACTGGGGCTGAAGGAGAAAGTCCTGAGTTACTCTGTTCATGTAGAGGGCTATCCTTCCAGTGAGAGCACTTCTTCATAGTTCCATTTTAAGGATGAACTGAGAAGGAAGTCAGAAAATTCAGAACCCTCATCTCTCCAGGTTGGTAAATTAGTAGAAGGGGAAACCTACCAAATCAAAATGAGAAACCAGTTAAGAAGGGAAGGGAGACTATAGAGGATTTAGAAAGGGAGATGTCAGCTGAAGAGTGACAGCATTTGAGTGAGATTGACAGAAGAGGTTGCTTGCGATGTTATCTACAAAGAGGAGTTGGCTGAGTAAGGCATGGCCTTCCCTCTGGGTCTGTCAATGTCCAAGCTGTTGGTTACTCAATCACCCTTGTCTGTACTATTTTATTCCCTATCCATGTATTCCTGAAGTGATCTCAAGCTGTGGTTCACTGTCCCACCAGGGCCTTCTGAGTAAAGGTGACCTGATGCCATCTCAGAACTGTTCTGGACTTGAAGAGAGCCATTTCCTTGTTTCTCTTGGAACCACAGGGACCCCCAAAGTGTGGAACATGGTTAGTGAAGGGGCTTTTTCTGAATGCAAATCACAAATGTATGCATTCTTTATATAAATGAAAAGATGCCACTTCTCCTTATACCTGAAGGAACATTAAAGAGTACAAAAAGGAGCAGTTCTAGAAAGTGATTATGAAACTGTAATTTATGCAAAATAAAACCTTAGAGAAGGTTCTAGGCCATGCAAAAGGGGTTTATTGACCACAAATGTCAGAGTACTATCACTTCACATCCCTTTTTATGAATGAGAAGAACCTTTACAAAGTTTATCTTCTTGATATGCCAGGGCTGGGACAACGGTGCTGCTCTGCTCCAGTCTAAGGAAACCTATGCAAGGATGCCTCCTCCCACCTCCGCTACCTTGGAAACCAGACAAGGTGCCTCCAACACCATTTCACTCCTCACCCCTTTCCTCAGCATCCAGTGATTTTGGGGTCATTCCTTATCCACTTTCTGGCCTGCTGTTGTTCAGACCAATACAGAAAGCCTACTAAATAGTCTCTGGGGGAAAAGACAGTTTTCTTGGGTCATTTTAAAAAGTTTCTACAGTTTATTACTATTGTTATAGAGAATAACTAATATGTTTATAATTTTGCAATGGGCACATGTGGGGACAATGACAGTTCTGACACTCTGTTATTAACACTAGGAAAACATCACTGTCTACTCAAGAATATTGAATAAATATTGTACACTGTCGTTTTCAGCTCTCAGTGTGTTTCACTTTTAAAGGTTCAAATCTTGGGTCAGCCTGCCAGAAAACATTACCTCATCATACTCTGTCACTGAGAAAAGAAAAAAAATTCTGAACTAAATGAAGATTGAATTTCATACCAAAGTGCTGAGTCCAAAGACCTTGGGGGATCACTAGACAAAAAAAAGACAAGAAGACCCGAAAATGATTTTGAATGATGTGACCTTGCGAATGAGTGTCTTGGGAGACTTGGGCCACAGATGTGAAGATGGTGCTGGATGCAGCGTAAGCAGAAGTGGTCAAGGCAAAGAACCATCATGCTCTCGTGTGACCAACCACTCATGCCTCCTTGCTTTGATGCAATGAACTGGAGCATGTTTTACCCTTTACCCAGAAAGTCTAGCTCAGATATCACAGACCCAGTTCTACAATCATCCCTTCAAGCATGCATTTGCAGCTTTCTCTCTCTTCTTAAATTCCCACTTCTTTCATTAAATAAAATCCACTGAGGACATTAAAAACTTTACAGAACTAAGATAAAAGAAAACCTCAGGCCCATGATCCCAGCTTGAACAATGTTAATATTTGGGAGCTATATGATTTTTTTCCACATTTCACCATTTTCACATTTCAGTGGATCTGCCTTTTTCTGGGTGATGCAACAGGAACCAGAGATTTTTTTTTTTCCCCCTAGAGGGGAAAATGCCATCCAGGCAAAATTAATCAACTGCCAATAGTCTCTCTTTGATGAACTGTGCCATGATTTGAACTAAGACCCCACTGAATGCCTTTTAATTTATTCTTAGGTCCCCCTTTCACTCTCACTCGCATTACAAGTTGAATTATGATACAGGGACAAGATGAGGCTTTATCTGGATCATTTTAAAAGAAACAATCTTTCATCTGGGTGTAAGGGCAAATAAAACTCCCAAACTCTGATATCTGGTGAGATTTTACTATATTTTAGGTGCATAAAGTTGTATAGATACTTTTGAAATGTGTCTTTAAGTCAGTTTCATTGGAACTTGATTGTCTGGGGGTATAGTGGCCACTGAGTTCTGGTTCTCTGTAATCACATGTGTGCTCAGTCACTAAGTCGTGTCCAACTCTTTGCGACCCTATGCACTGTAGCCCACCAGGCTCCCCTTCCATGGGATTCTCCAGGCAAGAATGCTGGAGTGGGTTGCTATTTCCTTCTCCAGGGGGTCTTCCCAACCCAGGGATCGAACTTGTGTCTCCTGTATTGGCAGGCGGATTCTTTACTGCTGAACCACTTGAGACGCCTCTCTAATTGGAGGGTCTCTTGATAACTCCTGGTCAGCAGGCCACTGTTATAAATGTATAGTGTCACTTAAAAGCCCCACACTGTTGGAAAAGAGGCAACAGAAAAAAATGCCTTCCCATATGTTTCTACTTAGTGTATATACAAATATTGTTTAAGTCTTTTTTGTGACATTCCATCCATCTTCTCTGTTCTGCACATGATGTTTTATTTAATACACATTCATTTTATTACGATGGATCATATAAGCTGTATTCCCAAGACATATCACATAAAGTCACTCTTTGTATTTGAGGCAATGATGATCTCTTTGAGTTTCAAAACAAATTTGATACAGGAGAGAGGAATCATTGGAGCATAGGGACTTCTAGGGGTCAAACACTCCACCCTGCAGTTTCACAGTTAGTGAAGATCAGCCCCCAACAATCTCTGTTCAAGGAGAAGATGCTGGACTCTGTCTTTACAATCCACCAGAGGACAGTCAACTACTTGTTACATAAATCCATCCTAAGAAGCACATTCAATTAAAGCTAAGACATGGAATACATGTTTTGAAAAGTTGTTTTAAAGAAATAGAGAACAGTACACACACCTGATTTCAGGGTGATTCTTATTTATAATTCCTAATTAGTACACGGAAGCCTTTTAGGTTATAGATACAAGCTGTGATCTTCCTTGTGTCTCAGACTTGGAGGTTTCAAAGCAGTGTCTTGTTACTCCTCAATATATGAGAAAACTCTCAGCTAATTGCTTCTTTACCCAAATTTAAGCATTTCTCATCAGGCTCTCCTGGTGGCTCAGATGGTAAAGAATCTGCCTGCAGTGTGGGAGACCCAGGTTTGATTCCTGGGTTGGGAAGATCCCCTGGAGGAGGGCATGACAACCCACTCCAGTATTCTTGCCTACAGGATTCCATGGACAGAGGAACCTGGTGGGCTACAGTTTATGGGGCCACAAGGAGAAGGACACGACTGAGCAACTAACACTTTCATCATTCCAGGCACACTGGGATCATTTGGTGGATAAGGAATCATAGTTTCAGGGGGTGATGCTATAACTGTAACTGTTTAATTTTGCCTCAGAAACTCTAATGCCAGCATGGCCTTATCTTGTGGATCACTTCAGTAGCTCCATGTGAAGAGCAGGGAGCAGGAATCATCACTCCCTTATAGGCCGGAAAAGCTGAGCCACAGAGGGGAAAGAGAGGGCCCAACTCCAAGGTTTCTTGGACTCCCTATGTGGGGCTGTCTTGGCTTCCTATGTGGATATTTCTGTTAAATATTTTTGCTGTTTCAATAGGTGAAACCACCATCAACATGAATGTTAACCAAAACAGACTTCAAGTTAGTTGGCCTCCCATTTCTTTAAATCATGGTTCTAACTCTGAGAATTTCATAAACACAAAAAAGGACTGTCCTTAGGGCAGACAGTTTCTTTCCAATAAAAATTTCCTTACAGTGGCCTGCTTTGGTTTTCAATAGCTAAAAAGCTTGTACAAAAAATACACAGGGAGGATAGAGATGATTCAGGAAGAACTCAACAGGAGAGGGGAACTTCCTGGTGGTGGAGGGGCTGTGGCCAAGTCCAGAGCTGCTGGTCTGGGCGACTCCTGCCACCAGTGGAAAACAGGGTACATGGACATTTTCTGCCACGTGTCCTGATGACTCCTGGCTATGTGCTGCTTGATGCATGGGAGAATGGAGCCAGGGTAAGAAAGGGAACTGGACGAGCTGCAACAACAGGCTAAATTAAATAACTTAGGTATTTAGGATTAAAGACCAGGTCGAGCACTTAAGAAAACTGATTCTGGCATGGGGGAACCCCTGGCTCAGTCACAGCTGGGGTAAAGAGGATCTGGCGGTTGCAGACTATCTGATCAATTTGAGTCTGCTGTGTGACGGCCCAGGGAAAGTGAATGGATTTGTAAGTCACATTGGGAGGTCAGCGGCCCCTCACTCAGGTGACCAGCCTGCTGCTCTCTGCTCTGTGGTGATGAGATCCCACCTGCCAGGAAATTGGGGGCACCTCAGTCAGGAGGCTGTGGGCAAACTGGGACACCTCCCAGGAGAGCTGCTCAGTCATAAGTATCAGTTGGGATCCTTGTCAAACACACTGATTCCAAACCCTGGATCTACAGAATCATGATTACCAAGGTCATCTATCATTTCTGGGCTTCCCTTGTGGCTCAGCTGGTAAAGAATCCTCCTGCAATGTGGGAGACCTGGGTTCGATCCCTGGGTTGGGAAGATCCCCTGGAGAAGGGAAAGGCTACTGACTCCAGTATTCTGGCCTGGAGAATTCCATGGACTGTATAGTCCATGGGGTCGCAAAGAGTCTGATACGACTGAGCGACTTTCACTTTCACTTCACTTCTATCATTTCTACATATACTGAAAGCTTTCTGATACATGAAGATGATTAATTTGCTAAGAATATAGCACAGTGCCTGGCTCATAGTAAAGGATCTAATTATTAGCAATACAAAAAATGGTGAATAAATAAAGAACAAGATCTACTCTTAGCCAGTTGATTAAAGATTTAACTGATACCATTTTCATCAGTGATGTGTGTGTGTGTGTGTGTGTGTGTGTGTGTGTTTGTGTTCCTCAAGCTGGTAGACATTGATGTTAACTAGGTTCAAAGTCCCTAAAGCAAAGCAATGAACCGTTCTCCTTTTGGAGACTTTCTGGTAAGTAGGTTGGGGAGATACATATACACAGAAGAGTTTTCTAATCACAGCTTATGAACTGCTCTGACTAAGCCTCCAATATAAGAGTAGGACTACCAAAACCCTGGTAAGGAAACTGGGGACTTCTTTACGAGAGGCTGGCTCTGAGAATAGATGTTCATCTGTGATGGATGAGGAAGTTTGATCTTTGGTGATCTTTAGTCGCACTGTTTTAATTTTTCAAGCATTGATTAAGTGCATGAAATAAAAAAAGCATAATAATCTCTACATTGTAACCATTAGCAGAACTAAGAATGAGTTCCCTGATGTCAACATAGGGCAGCAATTGAGGCTCCTGGTTTGTTTTAATCAGAACCGAGATTTTAGACCTGGAGGCCCCCCACCCCAATTAAGTGGTGATCTAGGTGGGGCAGGGATATTTAATAGGCCTTTGGTCTTCTGTTAGCCTTTTATTAATGCTGAAAGGTATATAGGTCAGATGTTCTCAGCTGTGTTTCCATCTATGCTGGGTTCCTGGCTGC
The DNA here is from genome assembly GCF_019320065.1 of Cervus canadensis. Classification (NCBI taxonomy): domain Eukaryota; kingdom Metazoa; phylum Chordata; class Mammalia; order Artiodactyla; family Cervidae; genus Cervus; species Cervus canadensis. The sequence continues at coordinate 63,947,386 of NC_057390.1, read as the reverse complement.
TGTGCTTTTGTTCCGGTTATGATCTCTAACTCTTGCTGAAAGTTGGTCAAAGTCAAGGCCGGAAGTGCTGCCCCTTCTAGCAAAGCCTCAGGCTGGACTAGGCGCTTTGTGAAGAAGCAGCCTGGCAGGCACCACCTCCCTTTCCTCACCAGCAGCTTTCTGCTCTTAACCTGACCCTTGTCACTTTCATATCGTCCAGTGAGGAGGGCTTTTTCTACAGGGTCTCAATCTGTGACTGTGGCATATTGAATTGATTACTTTTAGACTGACAAAACACAATGGAATCTCTCTATTGACTTATCCTTAATATGAAAATATACAGGGATACCCAACTCCCTAATTTTTTTCAGTTTGAAAATAAAACTTCAAGTTCCCAGCTGTCATTTATTACTATTGCCCTTAGCTCAAGTATTTAAAAAATAAATGTGCTTTAGAAATTGACCCAGGACTTCTCAAATCCACTGCAGCTGAATTCTGCCAGTTTAATTTTAATCAACAAAGGTATAGGGTGACTGTCCAGCAATTTTCCCACAAAGGCTGGGAGCGTGGATTGTGATAACGTTTGCCCTCTGGATGGACATTTCTTTGGAGCATTCTCTCTCTTGGTTCCTCTGGATTTTCCTGAGTCCTCAAGGAGACAGAATCTCTTGTACTGAGCTCTGTGGGGATTAGGAGCTACACTGAAGAACTTGCCCATGAAAACCATAGATCTTCTGAAAAGTGACCCCAGGAACCAGCTGGGAGCCAGTCCTCTGGAATCTCAGCCTGACCCAAGGACAGCAAATTCACAAACCATGTGGCTGAAAGAGGACATTTTTTTTTTCATGATTTTTTTTCTCTACAAGAATCCAATCTTTATAGGAAGACTGTCTTTCCTGTGTACCTCCTGATGCCTGGGAAAATGAATTGTGTACTTAGGAGCATACTCCTCATACACAGATCCCTCTCTCTGGGCCTATCCCTGGCCTTGTCCCACCCTTGACCTCCAGGAATTGATCAACAAGGTCATTTCCTCATAGTGACAGTCGTTATGTGTGCCAGCCACCATTCTATACACTTCAAGGACCATGCTGCATTTAGTCCTTACAACCTCCTGCAAGCTCATTTGGCAGGTTCAGTGAAAGTGAAGCCTTAGTCACTCAGTCGTGTCCAACTCTTTGTCAGCCCATGGACTGTAGCCTGCCAGCCTCCTCTGTCCATCGGGATCCTCCAGGCAAGAAAACTAGAGTGGGTTGCTATAGTTAGCCAAACCCAGGCAGCGTGTGGGAGAGTTAGGTTGCAAATCCAGCCGTGCTTCTTTGTAAAGTCTTGTTCTTCTGCTCTCGGCTAAGCGATTCTGAGCCCTGGATTGGTGTTGCTGATACAGAAATAATTCCACTAACTTGAACTCTGCTTGCTTCCCGCTGTGCTCCTGTAACAAGCAGGAGGATGAGGGAGCCATTTCTGTGACCTGGACTTGGGCCAGTATCTGGGACAGGAGCCCCTGAGGCCCTAAACTCTTTTGGTGGGAACTGCTGACTGGTGAGATGGACGTCAGTCCTCGGCAGGAAGCTCGAACAGGTCATTACACAGATGGTTTGTGAGTTCCAAGGACAGGAAGCAGTGGTCGTCCCCTTGAGCCAAGGTTTGCAGAGAGTGAATTGGGGCCAAACCTCATTTTTTTTTTTTTTTTTGCAAGTCTCACCAGAATTATAGATGGGGGCTGACAGATGTAGTTTATCTGCATTTCAGCAAATCATTTCACAGCGTGTCTCACAGCACATTTGAAGAAAAGATGGACAGATGTGGGCTGGATGTTTAGTTGCAATTTAGATGGTTCAGAGAAGGTTGAACAAACAGCATCCGGAGAGTGTTGATGAATGCAGCAATGACAATGACCATTTGTCCTGAGTGCCATACACAGGGTCAAGGGTGTAGCCAGCACTTAGCAAATATTTGTTGGTTGCATTAAACTCAGGGGGGAAGTCTTTAGTGGCCCCATGAAAGGGCTCTTTCTTTGATTTAGCAAACATTTACAGAATAGATGAGTTTGGGGAGTGGAGGGAGCAAGGTCTGACCCTCAGTGGAGGGAGGGAAAAGTCAGGTCTTATTTGCTTTGACCTCTGGAGCCCAGCCTCACAGACATGCTGATGACAGAGGACAGCATGGGTCTTTCACTGTGTTTGGACCCACTGCTTCACAGCACTTAGGAATTCTGAGGGGGAGGTTTGGAGACTATTGTGGGAAAATCGTTATGTGTGTGTATGTGAGTGTGTGTGTGGCTTTCTGGCTCACTGCCCATCTAGAACCAGATCATCTCCTCTTATCTGTTTTTCATATTGGCTTCTGGTAAGACTCAAAGAATTCTCCTTTTGGCTCAAAAATGTTTGAAAACCACAGACTCTGATGGTATCTAAAATTCCTTCTAGCTCTAAAAATTAAGTGGTTCTTTAAAAGTGTGCGGGAGGAGGGGGTGCTAAAGGCAAAACACATTGTTAAAAAACAGTGGCTTTGTTTCCGTTTCCCTTTCACCTCCTCCTAGGCTCAGTCTCCTTGGCAAGTCTCTCAGAGGGTCCCCACCTGGAGGACCGCCATTTTTTTTCTTGTGAGTGCTCCCTCCTGGCTCCTTTTAAGTCCAACTAACCTTCCTGTATCAAGCTGCCTTCATAAGTATAAATGACTGACAGCTTCCATTTACTTAGTGCAGATATATGGACTGCTAAAGACTCACTCTGAGAGAGATCTCTGATGGGTACAGTTTCAGGCAGTGTGGCCAAGTGAAGAATTTGAGGAAGGGTGCGAGAGATGTTTGAGGTTAGTGGAGGGTCCATGAATTCGAGTGAAAGTGTGGCCACTTGCCCAGGTTCATTAGTTCATTCAAAGCTACTTTTAGGGACTTCCCTGGGGGGCCAGAGGTTAAGAGTCTGCCTTCCAGTGCAGGGGACAATCCCACACCACAATTAGAGAAGAGCCAGTGCAAAAGAGCCAGAACAAAATGAAACAAAAACTACTTTTAAAACATCTACAGTGGGCTAGCATTCTACTAGATACTAGAGGTAAATGTTGAGTAAAAATTAGCTCAGTTTCTATGCTCGTAAAATTTACAGTCTAGAGAGAGACCATGACTTTATTTAAAAATTAATTAATTAATTCAACAATTATTCCCTGAGTGCTCACTATATGGTGGGATATAGCAGTGAATAAACCAGATGAATTTCATGCCCTTTGGGACTTATATTTAAATAAGTACATGATTAAACTCTAAGATGAATGTGTGCGGAATGTTAAAATGGAAGTTCTGACTGTGTTCCACAATGCAAGAGTTTCTAAGGAGGTGTCTCCCCATCAATGCAAGTTTCCATGGCAACATCTGTAAACTGGCCCCATGATGCATGGACCCCTCAGTTGGGGTCTATAAATGGGCCGGGGTAGGGAGAGGGGTTTGGAGAGGTGCTGTGTTTGTGTTGTGAGTCCCCAGTGGGCCTCCTGCCAGGGAGAGAGGTATGGGGAGAAGAGGGGGGCTTCCCTTCTAGACTGGTGAGGTGAGTGAGGAACAGAGAGCTTGGAAACAAGTTCCCTGAAGATGGTAAGCACAGAGTTCTGCAAGCAGCCATAGCAGTGGAATAGAGATGGCTGCCATGGGGTTGGCCTGGCCACATGTTGTCTGAATGTCTCCTGTGGAGCAGATGTAGACACGCAGAAGGATCCAGTGTGGAGCCATCTTGGATCCTGACTAAAGCCATCTAATAGGACAGAGGGAGTAGGAAGTTGGAGATGAACCATCCAGAGGTTGTGGGAGCAAGTAAACCAAGTAAACACAGGGCTACAGAGACATCACCCACGTCATAGGAATTGCCTGAGAGGATCCAAAAGGAGTTCCAAACACATCAGGGGAAAACAGAGCCAGCATTTAGCCTGGGCTGCGCTCAGCTTAATGTCCAAGATCAAGGAAGATCTATTCTTTCTCTTATCTCTGCTCACCGGTCCTCGTCCAAAAGGTGTAAGAAATTGGCTGATAAGCTGGGGTGGGACTGAGGAGGAGAAGAGTGAAGTAGAGAAGAGAGGAGAGACACCCAAACTTGCGCTTCATGGGAGGCCAGCCCAGGGTGGGGAAGGGAAGACTGAATACCGGATGAGATGTGAGATTTTGATTGATCTCTTAGATTGGACTTTCTGGTGGCTGAATTTAGGTTCCTCTTTTGATTGCAGATCTGCCTATAACCTAAGAGTGGGCCTAGGAATTGTGGGGCCTGCTAAGTTCGCATCTGGTGGCAGGAGGAAAATCTCTCAGTGAATGAAGTATACAAGGGGTGGAGGGAAAGACAAACCGAAGTTTTATCTTGATCATGCACAAGTCATCTTGTGCCATGTTCCAGGTACCAGAGCTCAGAAGGAGATACTTACTCAGCTTTGTGGGGCTGGTAACAAGGAACTGACCCAGCTACAGGGCAGGGAATGGCTTGGTCTTCCTGACCCTGCGGATGCGTGCATCATTTTCTCTTCTTGCTCACAAGTCCCAGAAATGCTCTCCTAGACTGGGCTCTTACACACGCTTGGTTCTTTACACACTTCCAGCTCTTTTTCTCCAACAGGGCTGGCTGTTAAATAATGTGGATGGCTCTGGTCTCAGCCCTGCCCTGGCTCAGCTCTGCCAACTGTGAGTCCCCCGGGGCTGGGGGAAGGGCCAATTTCTCTCCCACGGCCCACATCAGCCCTTTCCGCTCAGGGTCCACTGTCTCCGTCATGTCCCATGGCTTCTGGCACATGGGGCCCCGTCATCTGCTTGCAACTTGTAAAAGTCAGAGGAAACACTGACTGGAACCCAGGCCTCCTGGCATTCAGGTTCTTTCCACGAATCACTTTCAGGAGACAGATTGAGGTATTGCCCTGACACTCTGAAATGGAATTTATGCACATGCATGAAAGAAACACATCTGGGCATTTAACAGAGTGTTAGAGACAGGTCTGGCAAACCCGCCAAGCCATGTGCTTACATAGGATGAGCTTTTCCAGGGTGGGACTCTGGCAGAGCCCCGGCCTTTGCAGAAAGGACCTAAGGTGATGGAAATGGACTGATGTCTTACCAAGGCTGGGCTCTTTTGGAAGATATCTGTTTAATCTGATTCATAACGTACACCATTTTGCTTGACATTTTTTTTTAAGAGTATAGGGGAAAAAAAGAGGAAGGTCAGGTCCCATAAAAAAAAATAGCTTTGTTAAATGGGGTGGCCATGTTTGTGTGAGTCAGAAGCATAAAGCAGACGTGGGAAGGTTTCTTGTGTGTCTGTCTCAGGCAGTTGGCCATTTGGCTGAGAAAGAGATCACAGACTCCCTTGCCAGGGAGGCAGAGCTTAAAGTAGTTCAGAAAGTGAGTACCCAAGGCTACAGATCCAAGGTTTAAGCTCAGTTTCAAGGCTCAAGATGCTCTGGGTTTCAGGCCTCTCCCATGTAAAAGGAAGGCACTGGCTTTAGCAAAATGCTCATATGATGATCGCTTTAGGGTTAATTCATACTTTGTTATTTATTTTGCTTGATATTTATCATTAATTGTATATGGTGTTATGTTATCTGGGCTTCCCAGGTGGCTCAGTGGTGAAGAATCCACCTGTCAGTGCAGGAGATGCAGGAGACACAGGTTGATTCCTGGGTCAGGAAGATTCCCTGAAGCAGGAAATAGCAACCCACTCCAGCATTCTTGCTTGGAAAAGTCCCATGGACAGAGGAGCCTGGTGGGCTACAGTCCATAGGGTTGCAAAGAGTTGGACACAACCGAGCACAATTATGTTGTTGACACAAACCAACAAAGAAAGGGGTACAGATGATGTTTTGTTAATAGTGTAAACACATACCTAATTATGTTAATTATTAAGGCACAAGTCAGGTTAAGGGGTCACAGCTGGGCCACTCTCAGGTATGGCACCTCCAGTTTGAGCTGGTGCCCTACAGTTGGGCACTGGCCTCCTGCAAAGTGGGCCTGGGAACTGGTTCCCTCCCTGGGGGCTGCTGTCATGGAAAGAAAACCCAATGGATCTTCTTTTCTGCAAAGTAGTTGAGGTGCGATTCCTAGCTGTGCCTCTCCCGACACTGAATGAAATACCACGTCTAAGATCCTGGAGGACTCCCTTTCCCTCTGTCACCTCAGAGCTCTTCTCTCCTCTTCCTCCACCTCCATCATCCTTCTCCCTGGCTTCTTCTCTTGTCCTCTCTTCCTTCACTGCCTTCCTGTTTCTCCTCTTGTTGAGCGCCTACCACTTGCGAGGTGTCAGAGGAAGTTGGGGTGGGGGGATCTCTATGAAATGCTAGAGGAATGGGACATGAAGCAGGGTGATGATGGATCAGAGGCAGAAGGCATCTCGGAGACCTGGCAGGGACTGGCAAAGAGGAGACAGGATTTGCATTGAGTTACAATGAGAGGACAGGAAAGGCCAGGATCATTTGGGTTAGGGCTCGGTGTGAGTGGAGGTCTAGACGCAGGAATACATAGGGCCTGTCCACTGAAACAGTGTCTCAAAGGGCAGACTGTTTTGTGTAGGACTCATGGAGAGGCAGGCAGAGTCTGACCCACTGTGCAGGGTGATGGGGGTCAGGGGGGTGGGGGGAAATGCTGGTCAACCCAGCACTTTCCAAATTTGCCTTCCACAGGGCACAAGTGATGCTCTATCAAAACAGACCAGTCATTTTCAAGTTTGGGAAATATGGCATGATACATTCCATGGGAATTCTTTGGAGATTCCCACTGCAATTGGCTCATGAAAGCATCTTTGAAGTCTTGCAGATTAAAAAGCAAAACAAAACAAAACCTTTAACACTGTCACGTGCAGCATTCCCCAAACTTATTTGATGCCTATGAGCAGCTGGGGAATAAGTGTCCATAAAACACATCTTGTGTGCAGGCAGTGGGAGCCAGTGGAGGTTTCAGAGGGGGCATAGTTCATTGCTGTCAAGAAGTCAGAACTCCCTCACATCAGAGAGAAGTGGGTGTGGGGCATATGCAGACGTGCCAAACACCTGCCGCTGTGGTTGATCGCCTTCTGTTTTCCTGGGCAGAGGCTGGCTGGCTAGTAGGTAAAGGAGGGTGAGTTCTCATTCCTTAGCACTGAGAGCATTAATGAAGGCTCAATGTCCACGCCAAGAAAATGTTTTCTCTGGCTGGAGAAGGGGCTACATATACATACGGACGCACATATAAACTTGCTGACTGGCAACCCTGTTGGTCTTACTCTTTTTCTGTTGTTTTGTTTAGCCAAAGCCTGAGCATCCTCGAAGGAAAAGCTGAAGTCATACCTCCTATCTGCAGTCTCTTTCAACCAAACTTGACCTCTGGCTTACCCCCTCCACTCATGATCTCTCCAATTTACTGTCAGCAGCAAACAATCACTTTATGACACACCACCTGATTTCTTCCCCATCCGCTCTGTCCCCTAATCAGGAGTGCCGACCCCAGGCTGGGCCCCCGTGTGCGTGGTGCATTGGCTGATGATTGGCATATATGACAGCGCATTCTGCTTTTTCAGCCTCCAAATGGCAGCAGGGCAAATGAATGTGCAAACGCCTCATCTTCCTGCCAGCCCCCATGTGAGAAAAAACAGAATCACGTCTCTATTATTTTCATGGAAGAGATTCTGGAATACAGTAAGGTCTCACTGTTCATCTCTGATTCCAGAGCTTACCAAGCATAGTCAAGAGGCTGACAGCGAGGCACGACAAGAATTCACAAAGCGAAACCAAAGGGTGACATACAATGGCGCTCTGCTGGAGTTTCCTTCTGCTTTCTGGGCATGGTGGAAAGGCCCCTACTAGGTGAATGGGATGTGAATTTCCAGGACAGAGTGTGTTGGGAAGGACACTGCAGGAGGTGGAGGCGGCTAGAGGGACAGCCAGATGGAAAGAGGGACGAGCACTCATCAGCTAGTCTCATCAGCTGTGTTTCCACAATACTTTCTTCCTTTCTCTTTATTTGGCTGCACTGGGTCTTCATTGCACACAGGCTTTCTCTAGTTGTGGTGCACAGGCTTAGCTGTCCCATGGCATGTGGGATCTTAGTTCCCCAACCAGGGATGGAACCTGCATCCTCTGCATTGGAAGGTGGATTCTTAACCACTGGGCCGCCAGGGAAGTCCTTCTACAATACATTCAGATTGCATTCACTCCTCGCCACTTGTGCTCTATTCTTGCCAGGCCATCACCACTGCCCCTCATCCAGCTCTATTTGCAACGAGCTCCTTACTGGTTTCCCAGTTTCTGCTCTGCACCCTACAATCCCTTCTCTCCATTGTGTCAAGGGCAGTGTGGGTTGAATGTGAATCACACCATGTCCCTCCTCTGCTAACCCTCTCCTCCATGCAGCCTTCCTGTTAACACACAGAGTAAAATCCAGTCCCTGGTTTACACGCCCTGCCCTCCTGTCTCTTACTGCACTTGGTGCTGGCCTCTGACTTCCTCCAACAAGCCACGCTCTCTCCAGCCATACAGGCATCGGACTGTTGCTCCTCTCCTGATCTTGACCTGGCCAGTTCCTGCTTGTCATTGACACCTTACCTTCAGTGCCACCCCTCCAGTGCCCATCTCTCCAAAGATAGGGCTTTTCTAACCATGCAGGCTAGGCGTCTATTTTCTTTCTATTCCACCACCCTGCTTTAATTCTTGGCATAGCACTTAACACTTGGGTACTGAGAACCCTACAGTGCAGATTGCAGGGAGGGACCCTGGCCTCCTGGTTCACTGGGGCTTAGTCTGACAAATAAACGTGATGAGTGAATAAACACCAGCTTTTCCATGTATCAGCCATGGACTCAAGAGGCTCTTGAGTCCTCTGTAAAGTGAATTTCCTCCTCTGTAAAATAGGGATGAGAACACTTACATCAAAGGGTGATCAGAGGAAATGCATTCAAAATAATTACACATTATGAAGCTCCTGGTAAATACAAGTTATTATTTCCCAAGTCAAGTCAGTTTTCTTTTTGGTAAAATGGGGATAATATTTGCTTTCTAGGAATTTTTCAAAGATAAAGCAGATAATCCAATAAATGTACAAATATCTAGAACAAAGTTTTAAATGCAGCAAACCTTTTCTTTCCTGTGATGATAGTACAAGGAAGCCTTAAAACAAAACCCTCCATGCTGGTTTGGAGCATGCAAGACTTTTGGCTCCAAACAAGAAGTTTGGAATAGGAACTGGCCCAGAAAGGTAAAGTCACAGCTGACCTAACAGAAAATCAGAAAGGGCAGACCGTGACACAAAACTCTGAAATTATCCTTATGTGTGCTAAATAGAGATGACTGGAAGATGCGGGGCCTGTATGAAATCATGTTGTCCCTCTTTTCACAAGTGTCTTGCAGGCTAGTTCTCTAGACCAGCACAGCCAATAGAAGTGTTACACAAACCACATAAGTAATCTTCAGCTTTTTAGGAGCCCCATTTGTAAAAAGTAAAGAAACAAGTGAGAGTATTTTTAATAATAGATCCAGAATGTTATCATTTCAACAGGTGACCAATATAAAAATGACTGGTTCCAAACTGGGAAAGGAGTATGGTAAGGCTGTATATTGTTACCCTGTTTATTTAACTTATATGCAGAGTACATCATGCAAAATGCTGGGCTGGATGAAGCACAAGCTGGAATCAAGATTGCTGGGAGAAATATCAATAACCTCAGACATGCAGATGATACACCCTTATGGCAGAAAGCAAAGAGGAACTAAAGAGCCTCTTGATGAAAGTAAAAGAGGAGAGTGAAAAAGCTGGCTTAAAATTCAACATTCAAAAAGCTTACTTAGATCATGGCATCCGGTCTCATCACTTCATGGCAAATAGATTGGGAAACAATGGAAACAGTGACAGACTTTATTTTCTTGGGTTCCAAAATCACCGCAGATGGTGACTGCAGCCATGAAATTAAAAGACGCTTGCTCCTTGGAAGAAAAGCTATGATCAACCTAGACAGCATATTAAAAAGCAGAGACATTACTTTGCTGACAAAGGTCCATCTAGTCAAAGCTATGGTTTTTCTAGTAGTTGTGTATGGATGTGAGAGTTGGACCATAAAGAAAGCTGAGCACCGAAGAATTGATGCTTTTGAACTGTGGTGTTGGAGAAGACTCTTGAGAGTCCCTTGGACTGCAAGGAGATCAAACCAGTCCATCCTAAAGGAGATCAGTCCTGACTATTCATTGGAAGAACTGATTCTGAAGCTAAAGCTCCAATACTCTAGTCACTTGATATGAAGAACTGACTCCTTGGAAAAGACCCTGATGCTGGGAAAGATCGAAGGCAGGAGAAGGGGATGACAGAGGATGAGATGGTTGGATGACATCACCGACTTGATGGACATGAGTGTGAGCAAGCTCTGGGAGTTGGTGGTGGATAGGGAAGCCTGGCGTACTGCAGTCCATGGGGTTGCAAAGAGTTGGACACGACTGAGTGACTGAACTGAATTGAAGGAGATCTTTTACATTCTGTTTTTCATGCTACATCTTTGAAAATCCAGAGTGTATTTCACATGTACAGTACATGGCATTTCTGACTAGTCACACTTCAAGCGCTCAATAGCCACACATGGCTAGGGGCTGCCTTATGGGACTGTGCAGCCCTACACTTTACATTTTTTAGAAAAATTTGCTTTAATTTTTAAATTTTGCTGTGCCAGATGTTAGTTGTGGCATGTGGGATCTAGTACCTTGACCAGGGATTGAACCCAGTCCCCTGGCATTGGGAGTGTGGAGTCTTAGCCACTGGACCACCAGGCAAATCCCTAGATTCTACTTTTGAGGTGTTCAAGATCTTTTGCTGCTTGTGAAATGGGAGGTCACAAATAATTTTGTAAAGCACTCCATTTATTTGTAAAAGACTCCACTTATAATTCCACTAAGTTGTCCACTGTTTTTCCACAGCTGGAAGAAAAGTTCTAGTTGATTGTTTCGCTGGCCAGTGAGGAGCTTAAAAGAAAATTTAAGAGTTTAAATTCCTGTCATGGAAATACTTTTATCTTCTGATCTCCATAGACTCTTTAAGGTATGTAAAACTGTTTGAAACTGTGCCCATCTGTCTGTCTGTCTATCTATCCTCTGGAAGTGATAGGAAGCTTTATACTCATTTAAAATCAAATCACACCCCTTTCCTCTCACCCTGTGTTTCAGAGAAAGATTTATGAGAATCTGTGTTTCTTCAGGGTGGGACAGTTTGGTCCATGGCTTGCAAAGCTAGAGAATTTCAAAAATCAAATTGTTGTCTTTAAAAAATATCAAACTTGGAAATGGATTAGAACTAAACACATCAATGGAATGAGTTTAAGAGAGAAAGAAAATGATTACAAGGTAAAGTTATCCAAAAATTGTTCTCCCTTGACTCATAAATCTGTTATATTATAAGTCTCAGGCTTTCTGGACATAGATGGGTGAATTATAAAGGACAGGCATCAAAGCTTGGCTGTGTCCACCGAGGATCAGAACAGTCATTTCACCATTGGCATTTACAGTAATCTGAAGGCATAGCAACATTGCTGGATGAAACTGGAATTTTCCCACGGGTAGGTTAAATCTTTTGGAAGCTTCCATCCATGTTGCTTATTAGTGACCTTGTGTGGGATGTAGTCACGTGGGTTGTTGGTGTGTGTGATGTGAACTGCTTGTAACCCTAGCTTTTTGCTAGGAGGTTCTGTTGTGAATCATTAGCAAACACATTTTCAACTTTAGGCGACCAGTGGAGGATCTAGTGCAGAACAAGCCAGGGCAGCTGATGTGGTACAGTGGGGACCATGGGCTACGGGAGTTCTGTACTTATTCCTGGTTTGGAGGGATGCTTACTGTCTATAAGCACAGAAGGTAGCCTTAGTTCTACAGCTGCCTTGGCCATCTCTGGAGGACCATACATCCCCTGGGCCTACAGACATGGTGGAGCATCGAGGCTGTGGCTTCATAAATTTTGGTAAGTTTGTTTCCACCACCAATTGGAAAATATTCCCTCTTCTTTCCATTTCTCTCTACCTCCATGCCTAAGAAGTCCAGCCCTGCTTGGTCAGAACTACTTCCCCCGTTAGAAAGAAAGAAGGGAGGATTCCACAATGGACTTTCCAGTGGACCCACTTTGATTAATGATCCCAGTAAGGGGCATGGATGTCTGTTATGATGTCCGATTTTCCAGACTCTGTGACATTCAAGAGTTTCCCATTACAAATCACCTTGAGTGAGCAGTAGAGAATGTGGAAAAGCTTACACAAGATTTACTCCTATTTAGAGCTTATATTCGAGTCAGAGTCACAGAGGCCTTGGAAAGTAGGTGCACTGGGGATTGAGGCCAGTGACTGGGTGTCAGCTGCTTAGGGCCACCCAGTCAATGGGGTGACCCAATCCAGATGTTGGTGGGATACAGGAATGCACGCAGGTGCTGAAGGCTAGAGGAGTGAGCGCCCCTGGAGCTAACTCTGCCGTTACTATGGATTCTGAACATAGCTCTGCTCTCGATGGTCTCAGCCAAAAGGAAAAATGGAAAAACACTAAAAACGTTAAACAAATATCACAAGAATGAATTTATAAAGTATGATGAGTAAAGTCAGAGAGTCGTTTTCCTCTCACATTTTCTATTTTCAAAAAATTTAAAGGAAAAGTCAAAGTTATTAATAAATGGCAATGACAGAAAGTATGATCAGGAATTATAACGAAAGTTTAATGTTTTAATAATGCTTAATCAGGTGGTGTAGTGGTAAAGAAACTGCCTGCCAATGCAGGAGATGCAAAAGATGTGGGTTAGATCCCTGGGTTGAGAAGACCCCCTGGAGTAGGAAATGGCACCCTTCTCCAGTATTCTTCCCTGGAGAATTCCATGGGCAGAGGAGCCTGGTGGGCTACCGTCCATGGGGTCACAAAGAGTTGGACACGACTGAGCACACACGCAAACTGTTGGTGTAGTAAGGTGTGTGATATGTGTGCACACATAGGTGCATGTGTGAATATAACTGAATAAACTGAATGCTCAGTCAGCCTCATTTTACCTGAAGATGACCCTACAAGAACATGTGAACTCTCCCTCTTTGTTAAAGGTGAGGATTTTTTTTGAGACATCTTTGGCCACTACTATGGAAGGAATCTCATAAAAGTTTACAAATAGCTGTGAACTGGGGTCACAGAAGAAGTCTTCACAGAACAAGAAAACAAGTCGAACCATGTTCTCAGTGCTATGAGGGAAAGGAAAGGAAATGTCCCTTTCCTCAAATCTGTTACTGTTTCCTCAGGGAATGAAATATCAGTACAGCCTTTAAATTAAAATGGTGTGAAATTTTGGGGCAGCAGCTGTGAGCACAGGAGGAAGGAAGGACCAGACAATGAGCAGAAATCAGGGGAGAACCTCGGAGAGCTGGGCACCCGAAAGACGTGACCAGCTGTAAGGGCGGAGAAGGCAGAGCTGGGAGGCGGAGTGTGACTGTTCTCCCCTCCCCTCCCAGGGTCAGCCTGGGCCTTCTCTTTCAGTTCATTTGGGCCTTCATACATGCTGTTTCTTCCACCCAAATGCCTTTCCCTCACTTCGCCAGGAGAGCTCATCCTTTAAATCTCAGTCCAATGGTCTCTTTTCAAAGTCTTCCCTGGTCCCCCAGCCTGGATTAAATCTCTGTGTTCTATGCTTCCATGACACTTCAGATGCTCCCCACAGTTCCATACCACTCATCACACCAGGTTCTAATTTAGTGCTTTTCTGACTACTCTGATGTGCATCCCACAAGGGCAGGGATTGGCCACATTCATGTAAATCCCCAGTGCCTAGCATGGTACCTGCTGTAGGGTCGGAGCTCGAGACCAGTGCATGGGTGTACTCTTAGACACAGTGTTGGTGATAGAGAGGCAGGCAGAGGTGGAATCAGTAAGAGAAAATATGAGGTAACTTGGGAACACAGCACGCTGAAAGGAGGGCAGGTCACTAAGGGAGGCAAGCAGTGGGTATGCCATCTTGGGCAGAGTATAAAAATGGAACAGTGTTGGGAGGTGGGCGAAGGTAAGTGGACAGGAAAGGAGGAGTTTGGGTCACAGGGACCAGCTCTACCTCCCAAAATTCGGTCTGGTTTACCTTTTCTTCAAGGGATCAAACCCAATCATGAGCTCCACACTCTTCTCCTGGCCTGGGGAGAGGACTCAGGAGAGCCAGGCTGTGTAAAGGGCTGGAGGGGTCTGGTCCTGCCACTTCCACTAATTCCCTTTGTAACTGTGAATGAAGCAGGGGTCTTAGTATGAGAGTATTAATCTTACTAACATGAAAATAGGAGATAAGTAAAGCAGTGATGGGGAGCATCCGAGGAAATGTACTTGGGAGTGTTTGGAGGTGTCCCCATCAGCTTGCTAAACATCAGTTTCCTTATCTTGAAAATGAAGGGACTGAGATCATGAGGAACCTCCAACCCATTCCTGAGACTCAGGGTCAGGTTGAGGTGAGGTGGTGATGGGGATACTGGGAGAAGGTGTGTGTGCGTGTGTGTGTCTACAGCAGTCTGTGAATTCTGGAAGGATATCTCCTAGGTCAGATCCTGCCACCTATGATTCAACCTAATACTTTTGGACCAGAATAGAACTCCCCACCAACCTGGGTTAAATAAATCTTAATTGAGGCCTATGGCAGAGATGTAGACCATTCACTAGAGATGATCTTTTCAAATGCCCTCAGCTGGAAGAGAAGGCCCATAGCTGCCAAGTGGCTAGACATAAACATCACACTTGAGCAAAGTAGAAAACTTCCTACAGTGTTATACACTTGGATGAAATTTTGACCCTAGAACCAAGCCCAATTTCCTTCAGTCCTGACTCTGTTTGGCAGGGAAAAAAAAAAATGAGATCAGAGAATTTCAAGAGGGGGTGTCTCTATTACCCAGCCCCACCTTCTTCAGCCCCCAAATTCTCTTCTGTTTGCTATTTGCAACCTGATACCAGGACTTAACCTGTTGCTGCAGCTGTTTGGGAGATGAGGCAATTCAAAGGTGAAAGTCATCAGCTAAGCAATAAAATGATGATGCTGATGAGTATGGAAATATGTATGGATGTGGAAAAAAAAGGGATTAGGTTATGGGAGATTGGAAGGGAAGGGAGAGACCTCAGCCACATCAGATACCTTCATAATTATTTATTTAAAGAGACCTCCCACTGGGAGTGGGAAGTTAGTGCAAAAAAAAAACAACAAACAAAACTCAAGATGGTATATTTTGCACCATCAACTTTGGGTTTAACTTCTCTGAAAAAGTTAACTTTGCAGGTTTCGGGTACAGTTTGGTTTTTGCTGTGGACAGAGGATGTCTTGAACTTTTTCTTTTGTAAAATCAGGCGGGTAAGCCAAGAATTCTAAGTACTCATGTTCCTCTCCAATGAGACAGTGAAGGAAAGATTTCCAAGGGTGAGAACTGAATAAATACTACTGAGAATTCAAACATCCAGGGAAGGGGCTCAGCCAAAATAAATCACACCCTCTAGGAACATTTCCTATAATTTGCTTTTTTTTTTTCTTAAATGATCTAGTCTTACAAAAGTTTATGAAAGGTCAGAAGTCAGTGGCCAGCAAATTGGACTTTCTCTCCAGATCTATTGGGGACTTTACATCTTGGTGTCAGACACTGATAGAAATTTTGAAGATCCCTGTTTACTCAAAGTAAAAACCAATATATTCTATGCAAACTTCTTTTCCCCTACTTTAAAATAGAAAGTCTACTTTTTCAGCGGTTCTGTGAATTGAATTAAAGAGCAGAGGGACTAAGAAAAAAGCCTTATATAAAGCCTATTGTCTATTGTGCAAGAAGGAATTGACCTTTATATAAAGACATAAATACAGTAATTTGATTCTTTTAGTCACTGCTGAATTAAATATGAGAGAGGAATTCTGAGAAGTTTTTCATGTGTGCAGAGATCTAACTTCTTTGAAATCAATTGTAGTTTTCAGGGTAAAGAAGGGAAGAAAATGAACTCCCATCTGTTTGAATTATTTACACTTGTCATTTTGTTTCATCCTGACAAACCAATATCATTAATTATTAGCCTATTAACTATTTACCAACACATTGGATCCTTTGCGTTCTTGAGCTTTGGTAGAATGATTTTAACTGGGCTGTTCTGCAAGACAAAGATGCCTATGGCCAAGTTTTCTACCTACATTAAAAACAATGAAAAACTCTATCAGTATCTCGTCAAACCAGAGCTTTGCAAAACTTTTGAGAAACTGTGCCTGAAATCAAATGTCTTGAAAGACAATGTAATTTGGCACTCTAATATTTATCCCAGATGAAGACTAGCTCAAAATGATTATAGTGTAAATTTTTCAGTCCCTGTCATCACGGTGGTAACATCTCATCCTTGTTCCCCCTCCAGCCTCAGGAGGTACACTCATCCTCTGTATCCCATCCTGAGATGTCTCCTCTCACTCTGCAGGTTGGCCATGGGCACTAAAGGGCTGCAGGCTGGTCCTGGAAACCTGCTACCCCGACCTTTCTACTTCCTGTCTGCATAAGTTCCAACTTTCCTTCAAAGCCCATTTCAAGTCCTACCAGTCCAGGAGAAGGTTTCCCATCCTCTCAGATGATTGCCCCTCCTCTGTGGCTCTCATTCCCTTCAGCAATCTTGTCTGTCCCGGGAGCTACCACCATCTGTTCTGTCTCCTCAACCTTAGCCATCTGTTCTTTGATGTCTCACACTTGCCTTTTCCCCAGAGCCCTTCCCAGCACCTCAGTAATATTTGCTGAAAAGCATCACACTTAGAAAGTTGGGTAAACATTTCCTGCTCTCAGGTTTGCTCCATTCATTTTATTTTCACCAATCAGGTTGTCAGAACAGAGGCGTTTGCAATGAAGCAAATTCAGAGGAAAACTGAAGTGAGGAGTTTCAAATGCAAAATGTTACTCCACACACAGGAAATGACTGATTAGAGCCTCAGGGTCAGGTAAACTTTCTACAGAATGTTAACCAAACAATTTTGTGTATTGTGGATGCTGGGACTTGCCCAAGTCATCCATTTTCACCATGTTTTTGAGATGTGTCTTAGAATGTGCTGGTATTTATGTACTTGGATCTGCTGTTCCACCAGCA
The DNA here is from genome assembly GCF_019320065.1 of Cervus canadensis. Lineage (NCBI taxonomy): Eukaryota > Metazoa > Chordata > Mammalia > Artiodactyla > Cervidae > Cervus > Cervus canadensis. Next base: position 63,930,364 of record NC_057390.1, on the reverse strand, counting down.
AGCTGTTCAAATGGGGATGTTCATGTCTTTACATAGACAACCATGTGTTTTTAAATTGCCAATATTTAGGAAGGACTGTCTGAGCAGCACACATAGAACAGTGGTTTTAATGATTTTAATTGCCTAGCAATTTGAAAAATTGTTTCCGCCTTATGTTTATAGGGATAAAATTAAAGAATCAGACATTAAGTTATATACATGCATGATCACAGGTGAATAAAGAAAAAAGATAATATAGGGTAAAAACTCTATTAACTATGTAAATGCTTTCTTGGTGAGTACAAGGAATGGTGAGAAGGATGTTACTTGGAATGATAAAGTTGGGGGAACCCACTGGACTGAGCAAAAGTATCTAAAGCAATCCTTGGGAGGAAATGAGTTGCTTTCTATTTTCATATGATGGGGGCCATCGCTGGCCCACATGGTGCTTTTGCGTGAGTCAGGAAGAGACACTCCGCTCTGAGTTGGGATGCAGGCCTGTTCCAGGGAGCTTGACCAGTGATGTTCTGGGTGGTCCTCTGTCGCAGGGCACAGCCTGCACATGCAGGTGCATGCATTCCCAGTAAACAATTCTTTGGAAAATGGACACGGTCTTAAAGAGCACAGTGGACTGAAAAGTGACCCTGCTAGTACACAGTAGAGTGAGAGAGTAACTCCAGAATGGTTGGTTTAACCTAATCCTGACCAAGGATATTTGTTGATGGCTTTGTCTATGAATCGTAGGGCTCTGCCACAATATTGATAGATGACAAGTATCTCACTTAAGTAGTTAATTATAACCTAGTATAAAACTAGTAATTGGTAATTGACAGATATTATGGGATTAATTTATCAGAGAAGTGGGAGGCCCCCACTAACAAAAGAAGTGGGAGGCCTCCGCTAACAAAACAAACTACCCCAATGCAGTCAGCACTGCCCTTTAGGTGCCATGGGTAGAGAAGATCATTATTTCCATTCTGCCACTGAGAAATAAAACATACAGTAATATATTCTAGGGACCCAACCATGGGCTCTCTTGCAGGTGGAGTTTTGAAGTGAAATTGCTTGTAACATGGCATCCCAAATTACCATGTTTCTTGCATGAAGACTCTGGAGAAGGAAATGGCAACCCACTCCAGTACTCTTGCTTGGAAAAGCCCATGGATGGAGTGTGGTAGGCTATAGTCCATGGGGTCGCAAAGAGTTGGACATGACTGAGTGACTTCACTTTCACTTTGCCTGAAGAAGAGATACCCACCCTGGAACTGCAGCAAATGCGGATGCACGGGAGAGGTAGAATTCCGAAGGTGCGGCTGGTTTCCTCCTCATCCTCTCCTCAGACAGTCTATGTCTACCTGCCCTGCTTGTCTGGCCTATCACAGGGAAGACAGAGGCCACTGAATGGGGGAGAGCCCATCTTGGACTCTGCCACTGAGGTCACTAAGGAAGAGAGGCATTTCCTGGCCTCTAGGTCTTCTACTTCCTCAGGGCTCTTGCCCTCCAACAGTGAGCTCTTCAGTCTCAGCCCCTCCTGGACTTCCATCATGAGCCCTTCATCTTTCTCAAGTCCTTCATCCTGATCAAACAAAGAGCCTCTTTCAAGTCCAGCTCTCCTCCAGCCACTGCTTTGGCTCTCCCTTCCCATTTTCCACTAAGCCTCACTCCTGTCCCCATCGTTGCACTGAATCCATGTCACTAAGACCTCCAGGACCTTCTTACTGCTGGTAATTAGAGGACCTGCCAGCTTTCATCTAAATTTCCCATACTTGATGTTGTTGACCCCAGCCTCCCCTGTGATGAACCATCTTCCCTTGGCTTCCATGACCCAAACTCTCCTGTCACACCTGCTCTTTCTTTGGCTGGTCCTTCTTCGTTTCCCTCTTGTTCTCCTTTTTTCTTTCCCCACCCCAGCTCAAAGGATGTGTTCAGCACTCAAGCCATTTCCCTTCTCTCTCTCCACCCTCTCCCTGGCTCTGCATCTATTCACATTGGTCTCAGCCGTCATGGTGTTGACGCTTGTCTTTGCCTCCTGCCCAGAACTCTCACTAGAGAAAAACTGCCTCCTGACAGGTCGGGTGATGTCAGGGGGCATCAGGGCACACCTTCCACTCTCAGGTCCTGTAGGTGCACACCCTGCACGCATATGACTCTGAGAGTGAGCATTTCTGAATGTTTGTGCCCTAGACACTCCATGGTACTTACACTCAATTCCCTCCCAAAGCTCGACTTGCACCCTTATCCTGCTGAATGATGTCACAGTTGGCTGAGACCAAAACCTGGAGGTCCTCCCTGACAACCCGCTCTCTCAACCAGCCAATTGCCAAATCCAGTCATTCTGTTTCTTCAACATCTCCTAAATCCAGCCTTTTTCTTCCTCCTACCACTGCCTCCGGTCAGGCGGCCACCACGTCTACACTGCAGCTAGCGTGACTTTTCTGAAACACAATGTGACCACAACTATGCCTAAAACACTTGGAAGTGATTCTCCACTGTCCCCAGAGTGGGCTCCATGACCAGCACCCCCTCCACCCCTTTCCTCCACTCCTCACACTGTCCTCCACCAAACCCCGCTCCTCAAGTCTCCTGAAGAAGCCACAGGCCACCCCCAGATTCTTGCTAAAGATTCCGTCCCACAGAAGAGCCTCCTTCCACAACTCCGCTCTGATCATAGCCTCAGTGCCACCTCTAGAAGCCAGTTTTGATCCAAGGCTGGTGAAATACCCTTCCTGGGTGTATCCCCTCCCCCGCCCCCAACCTCTCACATCCATTTCAGAGCCATCACACTGGTGTTTGGGGCCTTGACTGTTGGTTCCTGCTTCTCAAGGGACAGGACACAGCTTATTAATTGGTGAACAGCCAGCACAAACTCAGTGCTCATCTCACAGGAAGTGTTTGACAAGTATCTATTTTTTTTAATATTAGCAGCTTATTAGGAACTCTCTCACTTATATTAGTAACAAGACACTGGTATTAGTATTTTAATCTAAACTTGGCTAATCTGTATAATTACAAGAAAATAGACATTAAATTCTTAATAAAAAAGGACTATATAGAAACTCTTATGTTTGGGAATATATAGAAACTTTTAGGTTTCTATATTATTCAACAAGTATCTACTGAATGCATGAAGGATTTGAGGAATCTCAGTGTGGACTTCAAGTCTGATAGTCCTGAATTAAGCCCCAGATCTGCCCCTTCCCAGCTGTGTGTCCTAGGGAAAGTTAATAGCCTCCCCCTGAGTCTCAGTTTCTGCTCTATACAATAGAGATAATAGTGCTTCCCCTTCTTGTGAATGGATCTGTGCTTCTATGTGTGCATGTGTGCTAAGCCGCTTCGGTCGTGTCTGACTCTTTGTGACACTATGGACTATAGCCCGCCAGTTTCCTCTGTCCATGGGATTCTCCAGGCAAGAACAATGGAGTGGGTTGCCATGCCCTCCTCCAGGTTATCTTCCCAACCCAGGGAAGGAACCCAAGTCTCTTATATCTCCTGTCCTGGCAGGTGGGTTCTTTACCACTAGTTCCACCTGGGAAGCCGCTGTGCTTCTATGACCATCTATAATTAATACAGTGCTTTACTCTTCCCTTTCAAATCATGCACTGAACTCCAGGAAGTCAGAATTAAGTCCTATTCTAACTGGCATCCCCAGTGCCCAGCCCAGGGATGGGTTCCTAGGTGGGAGCACAGAGATGAAATTTGATGAAAGAATGTTTGAGGGAAGGTAGCCAAGATGAAGACGGAAGAAGGAGGAGGAGGTCACGCAAGGTACATGAAGAGGGAGAAAAGAGAAAGCAAGAAACAGAGTGGAGACACTCCGAGTCTGCTTATGTTACAGGAGGCCAGTCTGCTTTCGAAGGACTGGGCTGAGGACACTCTGTCCCTGGAGATAACCTGCCCAGATCCTTCTTGCCTCTGCAACAGTAGGAAGGCATGCGGCCCACGTGACTGGCCCAGCTCCCTTGCTGGAAACAGCTGTGCAGACGGCAGCCCTGGGGAGCTCAGGGAGATTTCACAACCTCCGCGGCTGCCCTTCAGAGGAGTATCATATGTTGTTTACGTACATCTCCATCTACATGTGTGTTTCCTGGGTCTCTCCTGATTGCAGTGAGGCTCAGTCTTGCAAAACAAGTTCAGAGTGTGCCTCATATTTTGTTTTTGCAGATAGCGATGGAGCGATGGAATGTACCAGCCTCCCCATGCCAGATCGGAGAGAAACTGAGGAGCTGAAAACAAAGACGATATCCAACCCCAGTGGCTCCTCCCAGAGCATGTGCAGGGGTTGGGACATTAAAGCTGGGGTAAAAAATGCCTGGGGAGGGTTTAGACAGGTTGATATTTTAATTCCATCTGGGAAAGACCCAGGAGGCAGAGTTATATTTTCTCTTTTCCTTTCTCTTTACCCAAGCAGTAACAATATTGGAGCAGGAAGAATCTATGCTTATTGTCTGGTGATTGTAATCATCCATTTTCCTTATGCCTATGAAACACAGGATAGAGTTTTTGAAGGGATGTTGAGAGTTGCCTTCAAATTGTTCCATGACGGAAACAGAAGATGCTGCCCAGGACAAGAAATAGAGAATTGGATCAAATCACTGATTGTCAACCCTAGTTGCTTCTTAAAATGACCTGGGGAGCTTTTAAAACTCCTGTATCCAGACTTCATCCCAGAAAAATTAAATAGAACCTGGCACCAGGGCCTTAAAACTCCCCAGATGATTACAACATGCAACCAGATTGAAAATCACTGGATTCCATGAACTCTGATCTCTGAAACTCCCTTACATTTCTGTGTTTGAAACTAGCAATCTAGGAACAAAACCATCTGCAGCTGGCAAGATTTTTCTGCAACTGGTTGGTATTTAATTTAATATTTAGACTTCTGCTAGAGCAGTTATTCCCCAATTAGGTTAATAGGTGTTCTGCAGAGAAACATAGGAAAGTAGTCACTGGTGGTCAAATAAGCACAGAGATGCTGACTTCAAGTCCCCAGCAGTCAGGGTTAGAGGGATCTTGATGGACATTTAATTCCATTTATCTCATTGGTTCCAAAGTGTGGTCCCCAGATCGGTAGCATCAGTATCACCTGGAAGTTTGTTAGAAATGCTAGTTCCCAGGCCCCACCCCAGACCTGCTGAGTCAGAAACTCTGACAGTGGGATCCAGCAACCTGTGTTTTAACAAAACTTCTAGGTGATTCTGTGCTCAAGTTTGAGAACTAGTGATCTGCTGCAGGAACTGTTTACTATATCTTGGCCCAGTGGTTTGACTGGTTTTACCCCTGTTTGGTAACATGGAGCAACCCCAGTGATGCCTGTGGAAGCCTGTTTGTTGTTAAAACTCGTCTTTCAGTTTTTTAAGATGAAATATGTGTTACTGTAACTTCTGCCTGTGGCTTAACTTCATGTCTTCTCTGAAGTCATATTCTGTACTTTAGAGACTTTAATGTTCCAGGGCTTCTGGTTTGATATAACATATAGCTAATAACCAGAGAAGGCACTCCATTACTCTTGCCTGGAAAATCCCATGGAAGGAGCCTGGTAGGCTGCAGTCCATGGGGTCTCACAGAGTCAGACACGACTGAAGCGACTTAGCAGCAGCAGCATGACTGATAACTCCTGAGGGCACTTCTCCAAAATTTACATAAAATACCCAGGAAGATACAGAAAAGGTACCAACTCACAACACCACCAAAAACTAAAAGTGACAGAGACGAAGTAATAGAAAATTTTTGTGAAAATTTACATCCTCTTGGACTAGACAAGATTGTTCTAATTTTGACACCAAAGGCAGAAATTAGAAACATTCATAGATTTAACTATAAATGTTAAAATTACCTATAAAATTATAGGTAATGTCACACACACACACACAAAATTAGACTTTAAGTTTCATGAAGTAAGCATCATATACTTAATATATACCACTGGATCTTCAAAACATTTGACTAGTAAATGAATGAATATGAGTTAAGCAAATGGCCATATAAAAATCAAAGCTAAAATATCCAATAGAAAAATAGGATAGAGGCATATATAGGCAATAGACAAAAGGGAAAATAGATATTTGAAAGACGTTTTACTTCAGTAACAGAAAATGCAAATTAAATTAGCACCTGTCCAATAGGTAAGATTAATAATGTTAATGGGAGATGGGATTTTCATAGATGCAGGCTCTAGTGTTAATTCACACAGTGTTTCAGGCAATAATGAATAATGAGCCCAACCTGGCAATTTATGTCAAAACTTTAAAATTTTGCATGCTGTTTGATTGATTGATGAGACAACTGCATGCTTAATCCTAAGGAAACATTCATGAATGTGCACAATGATCTGGCAACAAGTATCCTGGTTACAGATAGCTTCATTTGTAAAAATAAACACTCTAAAAAGAAGGCAGGCTGAAATATAATGTCACAGTTTGCATTTAAAATCACATCATACAATGATATGAAGGGGTATGAAAAGATTATTCCTTGAATACAGGTAAGTGATTAAAAATATTAATGAAAGTGAAAGTGTTAGTTGCTCAATTGTGTCCAACTCTTTTGGAGTTGTCCTGGACCTGACCCCATGGACTGTAGCCTGACAGGCTCCTCTGTTCATGGAATTCTCTAGGCAAGAATACTGGAGTGGGTTGATATTCCCTTCTCCAGGGGGTCTTCCCGACCCAGGGATAAAACCTGGGTCTCCCACTGCAGGCAGATTCTTTACCATCTGAGCCACCAGGGAGGCCCAGAGAGAAAATATTAATAGTTTATAAAAAGAATGCTTAGCATGCTGACCAAGTTAAAAGCTCTCAGCTCCCTTTAAGTCTTCTGCCTCAGACTGAACATTCCCAATTCCTTCTGCCATTTGTCCTTGAATGGTGAAAATTTTCTGAAGTCAGAGAGGCTCCCATATAGGAAGCCTTGGGGACTATCCTGGCAAATGGTCATGGGACACAGGTTCTAATTTCCAGACTTTCCTGCTAAGTCTCTGTGAATGTCCTCTACTTTGGTAAACCCCTCTTTAAAGCCTGGGTCTGGACAGCAACGTTGTGTGTTTAGAGGGGTACCATGGGGACAATGAATAATCTTACCAAGGTAACAGTTCAGTAGGTAGAGATGATGGGAAAGATATCCCAGGCAGAGAAATTAAGACTGTACAAAGGCACAGAGACACAGACGAATGTTCAGGGAATGGTGAGCAATTCTAGGTGGCTGGAGCCTCTATGGAGTGATACGGGAGCCAGGGGGAAAAAGTAGTTGAAATGACAAGGAAAGCCTTTCTAAATCAAGCTAAGGATTTGGGGCTTCTTCCCAGCCTTTGAAAGACTGAAGCTTTGGGATGGCATGCTGAGATCCATGTTTTCGAAAGAGCAAAGCGATGGCTATACACTGGAAGACAGGGGATGGTTTAAGCAGAGGATATCATACGGTTGGGGCTTCCCAGGTGGTGCTGGTGGTAAAGAACCTACCTGCCAATGCAGGAGATATAAGAGAAACAGGTTTGATCCCTGGGTTGGGAAGGTGCCCTGGAGGAGGGCATGGCAACCCACTCCAGTACTCTTGCCTGCAGAACCCCATGGACAGAGGAGCCTGGGGGGCTACAGTCCACAGAGTTGCAAAGAGTTCGACACGACTGAAGCGACTTGGCATGCAAGCACCATATGCTCAGTGAACTTATTAACTTTTAGGATCCGATGTGTTGCTGGTTTGCTACTTAAGTAGCTTCTTTGGTACTTTCCCTTTTATGTTGGCTCAGGCTCTCTTGGTGGGCTCCAAAACAAAACAGGACTGTGGGCCCATCCCAGGCAGAAAGAGCAAGATGGGTGGTGGCAGTCAGAAAGCATTCATGTCTCCTGCTGTCATCCCATTCATGTTTTCCCTGACCCAGGGCTTGGAGAGCTCCCAGGAAGTGGGCACCAATCCCAGGGAAGGATGTGACTCTGGGCTCAGGCCTCTCCCAGCCCTCTGCTCTGTGGTGGGGGCTGGAGTCACTCTGCTTTTCCAGCAGCCTCCGAGGCTCTCCTGGTGAGCCCGTGTCTGCCTCTGTAAAGCTGGAGTGGGTTCATTTGGGGAAGGATGGAGCAGACAGGAACTGAGAAGGAAGAAGTGCCAGGTTTCTGTGAGATCAACATGTGTTTGAAACAATTCAGAATGTAACTGAGAATGTAATTAGGTGATGTTTGTTTTTGTTTTTGTTTTAAAGGAAAAACTCAGAACCTGTGACTCTTGTTCATGAGCACATGCCTGGATGTAGTCATTTTGAGTTTATGGAAAATGTGGTCAGCCCCATAAATCAGTGCTGAGGAATTCTTACAGAGTCATCCACCGTGCAAAGAAGGCAGGTCTGTAGTGAGTCTGTCAAAGCTATGAATACAGAACCGAATAAGCACATAATAATAAGCTACAGTATAGTCTTCTCTTCTCCTAGAATTGTTTCCTGAGTTGCCATAAAGTAGCTTTGAATTTCCCTTCCTACATAATCTATGATCTTTCTTGTATATCTCCGTGTGTACAACTAGATGTCTGTGGCCATCACCATGATTACAAAGACACGGTTCTCTCCATCTACTCTCTCACGTGTCTTAAAAATTTTAGCAGGATTCCTGTAAAGAAAGTCCATTTCAAAGTAGGCTGGACAACTGTACTTTGCAACACCTCTGAGAACATGGTCACAATTGTATCCTAATTCTCTGACCTCCCGTCCTTCCCATCTATTATTTTGTGTGACTGGAGAATGAAATTTCGGGGTGAGATTGTATTTCTCAAAAGCACGCAGAAGGTCTTCAAATGTGAAACACAAACTTTCATTCAGAATTTGTAAATAAGAGATTCAATCTAGGTGTGATTCATTAGAAGGAATTCCATCCATTTTCATCTCATTTTTGTTAGATTTATCCAATCAGCCATTTGCCCTCAAACAGTTTTAGTTCTTATATCTTATTTACCATAATATTTCTCTTATCCTTCCTCTTTGCTACACTCGATTCTCTGGTTGACCCAGTTTATAAATCTGTTTCTGGCAAACTGGTCAGTGAAGAATGGAATGTTAACAAATTTGAGTGGAGATGTTTTTCAAGTGCTCTGAAAAAAAAATGGGCTTGATCATGGACAAGCATGTTCTATCACAAAAATAGTACTGCTGAGTCCGAGGAGTTTACCTATCCTATTGCTTTTTTCTTAATCCGTTAGATGCGTCTCATGCAGGCTAAAAAATTTCTTGATTTTCCACAGAAACCATATGTATAACTTATAAGGCCAGATACCACGCTGAGTACAAAGCTGATGGCCAAGGCTCATTTCTGTTAGCTGTTTGTACTTTAAAATCTGCTCTAGCAATGTGTTCTTGTTGACTTCCAGACAAAAAACAAATTCTAGAGATCATGAAGGTCAAGTTGGCCCAGCATTTATATGCCCTGGGTGGGTTTTTTTTTTTTTTTTTTAACATCATACTTGCCTGCTGTCCCTGCCGAAATGTGGAGCAGGAACAGCTAGCTGGCAGCAGTCTGCTCAGGCTGTGAAACTTTGGACCAAATCCTCTCAACCACAAGCCACCTGTTGTCACCAGGTGCAAAGGGAGGGTGACCCACCTAACTGACCCTGCTCTTGAGTTCTATTAGTTGTGCCATGTTGCAGAGCGGGCAGTGTAAAGATGCAGGTATATCTGACATGATCAACAGCCATATAGTCTGAATTTCTGCATCAACCTTTCACCGACAGAAAAGCACAAGGTAACTAATCATAACAATGTTTGAGCATTACTATTTAATGTGTTCAAACGTGAAGCCAAATGCTTTACAAACATTACTGGCTCCAGCCAGCCACCCTGCAGTAATTATTATCAACCACTTTACAATATGAAGAATGGCATTCAGAGAGGTCATGTGACTTGCTTAGAGTTTTTCCAGGCAGGAAGGAAGCAAAATTCAGACCCAATTCTACCTGATTCAAAAGAAGCCCCAAATTAGACACCTTGATTTTGCTTTTGGGTTAGTGTGTCTGATTCCCAGAGCAGCGTATGAAAGATGCAGGTTGTGGGTGGTTGAGGGGGAATTTGGTCCCAGGCTTTGCTTTGTAGATTTTATAAAAGAGAGATTAGCTCTTCCCAGAAGAGCTAGCAATGGCGTGATTACGGCAGAACTGAAGTTGTTTTCAGCATTGTTATTATTTAGCTTGTCCTGTCCTCTGTTTCCTCATTTACCAAATGAGGACTAAGGCCTCCGCGGCCTCCTTCCTGTCTATCTCCTTCCAGTTGGAGACACTCTGAGCTTGGCCCTGACAGTTTCGGGGAAAATCCTCATTGTGGAAGACCCTCCTGTGATCCTGGATCAGACAAACCCAGGACCTGCTGGATGATGGGGGAGTTTTCCTATGGTCCCTATTCCCTGGCTCCACCTTGTGGCCCTGGCATCCTGCTTGTGACCACTGGCCAGTGTGGCAGAGGAGCAGCAGCCCTCTCTCTGGAAGCTGTCTGAGCATCCCTGCTTTATTCAGTCACTGTACCTGGAAACCCAGCAGCTCAATTCCTAGAAAGCTAATCTAACCTGTTTCGGTCAAAATCCTTTTCAGAAAAGCAAGTCGAAACTCAAGGTCTTGTAGAACCCAAATTTTGAAAACTAGTATCTGATTTGTCACAACATAATATGATAGCTGGATTCACATACCTGGAGTTATTCCAGCTCAACAGTCAGAGGGAGAGAGAGAAAAAGAACGCATGTATGCGACATTGTTAACGAATCCTACCGTGTCTCCTGGCTGTGGACGCATCACGGACACACGATCGTAGCCTTTCCTTAGTAGGACCCACAAGGCATCAAGTTTTCCCTGAAATGAAACAAATGCACCAAGATTACATCTGAAACCAGACTGAAGGCCCACACAGACATGAACTTTCCACGCTTCTTCAGTCATATGAACCTCACTTCACCAGCAATGCAGTTGTCACAGGACGTGACTCTCTAGTTCAAAATGTGGGTTTCAGCAATGGAGGAGAAGAGATGCATCCCAGAGAACCGTGATGCTCATGCAAGGGACACCTGCGACTATAGCGCAGCCTCAGGTCTGCAGACACAGAGGAGTCATTCAGCCAGTTGTCCTCATTGCATTTCTGGGCATCTCCTCATACTGCAGGTCAAGCTTTTCAACTTGCACTAAAGTTTTTTCTTGATACTTAGTGTCCCAAGTTTACAAATGAAACAATGAGGACAAATTCAGAAAAATGACTGAATAGAAGCGTGGGTGGGGCTAGACCAATGAAAGGGTCCTGGGGCGCAGATCCATGGCTGTCCCCACAAGAGGCTTCAGAATCCTGGGCTTGAGGGGCAAATGACCAAGGATCACGGATCACCACAAATCACAGCCCCCTTTGGAGTTGTAGGTGATTGGCTGAATCTGAGAAGATTGAATCTGTGAGGGCTAAAGTTTTCATAGTACATGACAAAGGGAGTCTAATGATCTAATTCCTTAGACATGCTGAGTGGAGCTGGCTTCTGCCACTGCAAACACTAAAAACACAGGGAAAAAAAGACATTTATTTAGCTTTGCTCTTATTATTAACCCTGGCTGGTGACTCCACCAACAGGCAGAAGTCACCTTTATTTTGTCTGATTTCCCTTCACCACCAGGAAATCTGCTCACCTCCACCTCCAAACATGACATTTTAGCCTCTGGAATTGGTGACTACGTTCCCTTTCATGGCAAAAAAAAAAAAGGACTTTGCAGATTTGATTACTGTTGAGTCCTGTTCTAAAGCCACAGGTGCGAGCCCTGTACCAAGGCCACAGAAGCGGAGCCCAGAACCAGGTCAACAAGTTAATTGAGCCTCTTGGTAACTGTTGCCAAAAGCCCCTGATCATCACTAACAGGCCTCCTGACTCCAAATTAGGCAAAGATGCCCACTCTAGTAAACACTCTATCGCGCCCCAACCAATCACCTAACACCAACCTTCCAGCAGGAATTTTCTTTGTCTGGAGGCTGTAAAAATTGGCTATTAACCCACAAAAACTGTCAACTCTTCTTGGTCTGTCAGGTCAGCCCACTGTGTTTGCAATGCCTCCTTGATCTCTGCTCTTTGTTCTTAATAAACTCACTCCCTTCTGAAGTGCTGTGTGTCTGGAAATTCTTTTTCAACCTGCACTCGAATTGCCCCAACAATTATGTTAAGGATCTTAGACTGGGGGACATGATCCTGGATCATCTGGATGGACCCAAGCTAACCACATGGATTTGTTTATTATTTATGTATTTCGCAGGGGTCCTTAACAGAGGGAGGCAGGAGGGTCCGAGTCAGAGAAAGAGATGGAGAAACAGAAGCAGAGTCAGAGTGATCCCGTGTGAGAAGGACTCAACCCGTGGTAGCTGGCTTTGGGGAGGAAAGGGGGCCACAAGCCAATGAGCGGGCAGCTTCTGGAGTCTGGAAAAGATGAGGAGATGGATTCTCTCCTAGAGCCTCCAGAAGGAGTGCAGCCCTGGCCTTGCTGTCATCTTAGCCCAGTGAGACCCATTTTGGGCTTTTGACCCCCAGAAATCTTAAGACAATAAATTTGTGCAGTCTTAAGCCACTCAGTTAGAGGTAATTTGTTGGAGCAACAGTAGGAAACGAATACAGCCCTTATCACTCCCTGACAAAGACTCTGTTTATTTGCTTGGTATTTGTCTCTGGAATGCCAGCTCCATGAAAGCAGAGGTGCTGCTGCTTTTTTTAACTGCTGTATACCCAGCCCTTAGCACAGCTTCCGGTGCTCAGTAAATATGTGTTAGATGAATGAATGCATCCAGTACTGCCATATGCTGGGCTAGGTGCTTTTCTGTGTGTCTGCTCATTTCATTCTCCCAGCAGTCCCAAAGAGTTATGGGGAAGGAATCAGAGAGGTCAGCTAACTCGGCCAGAGGCACATAACTTGTAAACTGGAGAGGTGTGACTGGATGCCCCCACCATGTCTGTCTAATTCTAAATATTAAAAAAAAAATTTTAATGGCATTTATTAATTTTTAAATTGAAGTATAGTTGATTTACAATGTTATGTTAATTTCTACTATAGAGCAATTGATTCAGTTATATACATATCTACATTCTTGTGGCCCAGCTGGTAAAGAATCCACCTGCAATGCAGAAGACCTGGGTTCAATCCCTGGGTTGTGAAGGTCCCCCAGAGAAGGGAAAGGCTACCCATTCCATTATTCTGGCCTGGAGAATTCCATGGACCATTCCATGTGGTCGCAAAGAGTCGACTTTCACTTTTACTTCACCTTCTTTTAAAATACTCTTTTCCATTATGGTCTATCACAGGATTTTGAATATAGTTCCCTGTGCAAAGCTCATATACTTTCTACTATACCAATTGCAGCTTCTTCCTTGTGCAGATCTGGTCGGAGCACTTTCACTTAGGTCCTCTAGAACAGGGTTTCTAAACTGGGGGTTGCAACTCTTCGACCCCTCATGAAATAATTTTGTGTATTAGGATCTGAATTAATAGGAAAGAAAATATTTGAGTTAATGGCACATGGTGAGGATAAGTATGATTTGTGAAAAATGTGTATCAGATAAACATGCATGGGTGTGAGTATTAGTGTATGAAGTGAATACACACATGTGCACACATAAGGATTTACTGGGCCAACCTATATTCCTGTTGGGGTCTCATGAGCATGTTTGAAAACACTGACCTGTAAGTGGTCTTTGAAGGATAATGCTGAAAGGCTAAGCATCTAGAAACTTCAAGTTCCTTGCCACAAAGCTTTCATAGTGGCAGCATCGATTTAAGAATGCCACCTTAAAGAATTGGTGTTCTGAAGTTATTTTCTGGTGGGTTTTATTCAGATATGAAAAATGTGCTCTGCAACCTTTATCAATGGTTGCTTGAGTTCTTGTGGGTTCAACTCTGTCTTGCTAAGCATAATGCTTCTCATCTCTCTTGGCCAAGTATTTACAAAAACCTCTAAAAATATTCTGGAATGACTTCAGAATGCTGGGAAGGACTGCTGCTGTGTTCAGCATGGTTTTTTGCATTAAACCGTTATCAATCATTGGTTAAATGTTTTCCTTTAAAGTTCTTTGGGATAAGCATTTATATGTCAGGATATAAACAGGTGGACTTCCTGGACGAATGCCTTTTTTCTTTTCCCTTTTTTCGGGGGGACTCCTGGTAACTGACTTGGTAAATCATCCCCCTCTCAGTACTCTGTGCACTGATCACTCAACTCCTCGACAAATGAGGTGCAATGAGATGGGGCTAAAAGAAAAAGTGGCTGTTGAGGAAGTGTTATAATTAACTCAGCAGAAATCCAAAGTTCCAGGCAGGGAAAAGGGGCAAAAACTACCTAGATGTGCAACACCAGAAGAATGGGTCATGTTTCTTTATGGCAACAGATCATAGAGTGATATTTAAGCACAAAATGACTGGCTTTAGACTGTATTTCAGGGCTGCCCCTCACCAGTTCTGCTGTGGCCTTAGACAAACTGTTTCATGTCCTTAAGTCTTACCTTTCTCATCTTTAAAAAGAAGAGAGATAATAATATTGTCTGCTCTATGGATTTCTTAAAAGGCTTACAATTAGATATTGAAGTAAGATGTGTACATGCTAAGTTGCTTCGGTCATGTCTGACTCTTGGTGGCCCCATGGACTGCAGCCCGCCAGGCTCCTCTGTCCACGGGATTCTCTGGGCAAGAATACTCCAGTATTCTCAGTGGGTCCCCGAGCCCTCCTCCAGGGGATCTTCCTGACCCAAGGATTGAACCCGTATCTCTTATGTCTCCTGCACTGGCAGGCAGGAAGCCCTTGAAGTAAGATACTTGTCTCACAGAAAGCATTCAATGTTATCAATGTATTAATCCTTAGGTAAAGTCATTAAAATGATAATTTGAAATGCTCTGTAGAAATATGGAAATGAGTGTAAGATGACGAGTAAGAATCCAATAATTTGTACTTCACAAGCCTGGAGCACCCGTCCTCCACTCTGTCCTTCAACCCCATTTCCGCCTTTCCCCCTGGCTTCTATGACGGTGTCTGGGAACCCCCAAAACTCCACCACAGCTGCTTCGCTAAGGCTTGGCTAAACCTTGGCTCTGCCTGCTCCTTCTCAACTCTCTCAAATCCTTTTCAGCCTCTTCTCCCCTCTGCCTACACTTGATGCAAGGGTGTCCTCGGTGTCCCCCCTCTACTAGACTCACCCCCAGGCGGAATGCTCACCCCGCCTACTTTCACCTGGTCTCATGGGTCAAATTTCCACCTGTCTGCCCATGGCTCATATAAGCTTCCAATCCAATTACCAAATCTTAGTTGTAAAGTAAACATATCACAGGTATAAAAAAACCCCAAGCATCACATATTGAATAATTTTTCCCCAACCTGCTCCTCCTTTTACACCCTGCCTTGAGTATGCCATGGAGCACCATCAACATCCAGACAGGCAATGACTAGACAGGTCATTCTCATCTCCTCTCTCTCTGCCACCCCTTCACGTCCAACGTCGACCCTGTCTGGTGGACGTTCTGTCTCGTCTCCCCTCTTGCCTCTTCCTGTCCAGCCCTGCCCCATTGTCTCCTCGGCTACTGTCTTGGCCTTGATCATCTGTCACTCATCCTGAGAATAGTTTCCTGATCGGTCTTTTACCTTCAGGCTCCCAGTCCTTTCTACTACTTGATTAATAACAGATTTCATGGCTAGCTGGAATGGATGCTTTGTTGGTAATAAAATAAATCAAGAAGCATCTTTATTAGCAGTGTGAATTTAGGCAAGTTACCCCTCTGTGCCTTGATTTTTCCATTTGTAAAACAGAAGGAGTAGTAGCAGTTTCTAATTTTGAGGATGTTGGTAAGAAATGAAGGAGTGAGTGCAAGTAAGGCCCTCGGGACTATGCCTGACTTGTGGTACATGCGTCACTCAGCTGTGCCCTTCATCCAGGTGAACTGCTATCATGAGCTGTTCTGGCCAAAGTAAGACCAGCTAGTTCTGATTGGAGCCTCAGTGCTCTGAATTCTGAAAGTTCCACAAAGGAATCCAAAGTCCCCATTCTGTGTGGCACAGAAAACAGTTGGGGTAATCTATACATCCTATACCTTGCTGTACTTCTGTCAATACATCAGGTAGCATTTTATGCAAGAGCTGAAGTAAGCTTTAGAATAAGTGTTTTTAGAATCAGGAGGATAAAAAATAACTCTTAAAAGTCAAAGAGAAGTACAGAACAAGGTTTCTTTGCTTGATTTTCTGAGAGGAGGCAGAAGTTTTGTCATTTCAAGACAGTAGCTACTGGGCTTATTAATAACATCCCTTTGGGGCCAGAAGAGCCTCAGGAAAGTCTTCCAAGTGGTTGGTGGGCTTTACTCACAGCCTGGCAGGAGCCTCTGAGTTGACTCCATTATTTCTCTCAGATCTGAGTGTCCTGCATGCATGGCCCTCTCTACAGGTACATTTTAAGACACAGGTCCTCACTCCCCAGAAGGAATGCTTCTGTGAAGCTTAAAGATTCTCCACCATTCTGGGAACCCTCCACCAAAGTGTATTAGCTGACATTTATATATATTTTTCTTTCATATGAAATTGACACACTTTGACTATCACATGAGAAGTGTACCAATTCCAGGTTCCCCAACTTGACCCCAGCCTGATAATCAGTATCTTCCAATCCACAAAGGCTGGCAAACCAGGAATTCTCCATCAATGCTCACTTGTTTCTTCCTAAACAAGAAGACCAAGCCAGGAGGTTTGTGAGGTCCATTGCTCAACGCATCTTGGTGCATGGACTTTGTGGCTGCCTTTCTTTCCTTTTTTGGGGGTGGGAGGAGGGGTAGGCAGGCAGCAGCTGTATCTTCTCTTCTGGTTTGTCTGCCTCAGCTACTTGAAAGTTAGTCAGAAGCTGGAAATTTTGAGGGTAGTTCAACTTAGAGGGCTGTGAGAGACTAATACTTATTTTTTATCCCTTAAAATATATGGTAAATATTGTGACTCATGCGTCTCCTTAAATGAAACAAATGAATGCATAAGTTAGAAACTTCCCCTACACATGCCCACACATAGACACACTCACACATGGTCATTTTTTTCCCCTCTCTTCTTTCGGTCTTTGTTTAAAACATGTTTGGAACCATTCTAAAATGTAGCCGGGAAGGGACAAAAAATGCCTGTTCAACGTCAACAGCACATCTGACAACATTTAAGGCTTCAGTGTGTCTCACTGGACGGCATAGAGCTTCGTTCAGGGCAGTTCAGCGCTGAACGCTGCTTGATTACAAGGTCAAGGTGCTTAAGGCCAGGGATGACAGGTTTGCCTGAAAGAAAATGAACAGAAGACCACCGGCTTCCCTGCGCTGTGAGCCGCGCAGGCCGGTCTGGCTCTTCTGCAGAACACAGCGGTCTGCAGGGCCAGCCAGGGTCTGGCTTTTGTCCTTCGGCTGTCATTTCTGTCATTGCCAGTCAAAGGGAGGAGCTACTGGAAAAGGAGGAAAACCATTTCTCTGAAGGCTGCAAGCCTTCCAGCAAACTTGAAAATAGACCTGGTTTTAATCTTTCTGGTGGCCATACATCTGGGCATTACTTAACTCGCCTGAAGCGGTCAGTCCCAATTTAATGAGAAGCACGGGATTGCTGTAAATCCAGGGGGTGAAAACCGAGCAAAGAAAAATTCAGGCCAAATATCGGAAAATGTCCTGATCATGAGCCTGGAATGAGGAAAGGGTGAAGTGTGGTCAGTGTGGTCAGGGCCTTAAATGAGCCTGGGCGACGGCAGGGAGCAGCCCGTGTGGACTCCTTCTCCTAGGGAGCTCCCCTGGGGTGTGCTGAGGCAACGGGCTCCCCTGCTTCTCTGGTCCTCAAATCTACTTCCTGGAATGCTTGAGAAACCGAGTCAAATGCAACCAGTTTAAAGGTGTGTGATTCTGATCACCTTCACTGGGGAACCAGGACTCTTTCTAGAACTTTCTGAAAGTTTTGCCCTGGGTGGAGATGTTCTCCCTGTTGATAGTGGGGCAGTGAGTGGGCGGGCCATCCTCCATGAGCTGCCTGCCCCCATCCACTCTCTGCAATTCTCTGCCTTCCTGGTTCCATGCCTTGGAAGCACAACCTCAACAGATGGCATCATTTAGCTTCCCTTTGGTCTGGCCAACAGGTAGCACCAGAAGATGACAGCAGACAGATGAATGGATAAAGAATATGTGGGGCATGCACACGCATGTGTGTGTGTGTCTATGTGGGTATATATAGAGTGGAATATTACTCAGCCATCAAAAAGAATGAAATAATGCCATTTGCAGCAACATGGATGGACCTAGAGATTATTACACTAAGCGAAGTAAGTCATACAAAGACAAACATTATGATGTTACTTATATGTGGAATCTGAAAAAAGATGATATAAGTGAATTTACTTACAAAACAGAAACAGACCCATAAACATAGAAAATGAATTATGGTTACCAAAGCGGGGAAGGGGGTGGAGGGATAAATCAAGAGTTTAGGATTAACATATACACAATACTAAATATACTAGATATAGAATAGATAACCAACAAGAACCCTACCATATAGCACAGGGAACTATACTCAGTATTTTGTAATAACCCATAATGGAAAAGAATCTGAAAAAGAAAAAAATATATATATAATGGAATCACTTTGCTATATAGCTGAAACTGAAACAACATTGTAAATCAGCTATATTTCAATTTAAAAAGGGAGAGAAGAGGGCAAGATAACGGGGAGGTTGGTACTTGTTCCTTCTACTCCCTCCCAGACCCCCACTTCCATCAGTGGCTGCTTTCTTATAGGGCCGGGGTCTGCAAACATTTTCTGTATAGGCCCAGAGGGTAAATATTTCAGGCTTTGTAGGTCAAGAGGCTATTATGTAGGTGCTAATAAAATCATTAAAAAATACAAAAACCATTCTTAGCTTGTGGACCATATTAAAACAGGGAGCAGGGCAGATTTAGCTTACTGACTCCCTCTCTACGGCCACAGCTCCCACTGGGTGACCTCTGCTCCGGGGCTGCAGCTCTCACGGATCCAGTAACACCGGCTCCTCTCCTTGCCCTTCAGGCCCAGGGATGCCACAGCCCTCCCTGTGGAGTGCCTGCATGCCTCCCCATCGCCGGGGATTCTCTTAACCCTGCCCAGATCTGTGTGAGTTCGACCCTCTTGAGTGTGCCTTCTGTTTCCTGCCAGGACCAAGACAAATCCAGCCAGAGGGTTCAGGAAAGGGAAACAGAGTTTATGAACAGCTTGAGGCTGAATGCTTTGTCCAAGGCCTAGTGGGTGTGTATAGACATTGTGGCTAGAATGGGGCTCATTGTGAACCACGCATGAGGTTACAGTCCAAAGGCTGAAGTTCTGGTGGACAGGCTGCTCTTCTGAATAGTGTACATTACGACTTTTCAATTCTGTTCTGTGCTTCTACTCTCAAACTTTCTTGTTTTTTCCCTTCCCTTGACAATCTGGCCCAGTTACACATAGGATGACCTCTTTTTCTCTCCTTGCCTCAAAGAGATGGCAAGAAGAATGTCACCTTCTTTGGTCTGAGAGCACCAAAGTGATCTGGGTAAGTCACAGGAGAAAGTCTATCTGGCATGATGCTCTGGGTGTGGTTTCATAATTACATTCCACGCATCAGCTCTATTAACAAGAGGTGGAGGAATCCCTACTCCATGCCAGGTACAATGCTGTTTGTGGGTGATTCAAAGATGAGTTAAGCATAATTGGTGCCTCCAGCAGGGGGAAGACTCACAAACAGGAGCAGTCACACGAACGAACGAAGGAGCTGTGCTAAGCCTTTGTGTGAGCCGCTCCAGCAGCAGGAGGAGCATTCACGCTTTCTCATGTCCTAACAAAGGGGTCCTAAAGAGGTGCCTAACGAGCCCAGCAGCATCACAGGTGTTTTCCAGCTGGCTTTTTTGGTGATCCCTTAACATGCAGTTTTCCAACCATCCAACATTAATCCAGCAGCTGTGTTTGGGAGAACAATGGACCCATGTGAAATTTAGGATGTCTCCAAGGCATGATTGTGGTCACTTTGCCACCGCACCACGGTTCCTGCTCTCAGGGAGCCTCCTCTGGAAGGCTGGCTGGTACCTTCGGTGGTCCCTTTTTAACTGGGCCCCAGCCCTGACGCTGCTGATTTGGCAGGTCAGGCTTGGGGCCTGAGGGTGTTCATTTCTAATAAGCTCCTGGGGGATGCTGATGCTGCCCATCCAGGGACCACACGTTGAGAACCAGCTTGCACACACACAGACAGTGACCAAGGCTGAAGAGCAGGGGCTGGGGGAGGCAACAGTGCGGTCTCCCTTAGGGAGTTTGGATGGGAAATTCGAAAAGGGAGAAAATTAGGGGAAAAAAGGAGTTTCCCTTCATGAGAAAAAGTGGGCAGGTCATAAAGGCCAGGGAGACTTTGAAAGCCTTTTGTGAGACTGAATCATGAGGTTTGAGACATTAGGCCTGGGAATTTGTGTTTTTAAAGCTCCTACAGGTGACTGACTCTCAGCCAAGTTTGAGACCCTCTATAGACTCAATATCCAGCAGTACCTGGCACACAGTAGGTACACAACAAATATTCAACTGACACTAATTCCAAGTGCGTGTTGGGAGTATTCTGATATTTCTAAATCTAGTTGTCTATGTGCTCATTTGTTTCATAAAACTCAGTCCTAGACCACTAGTTACCAGATGAATAACATGTTCTCAAGCAAATACAAATTCTTCAAATAGAATTAAAGCTCTCTCAATATCCAAGATTACAGAGATGAAACCCTGGCTCTTACCAAATATGTTGTATTAGTCACAAGGTACAGATTTCTGAAAACAACATAATAGAAAATCCCCTTTCGCCTTCATCTGAGATTCTCCTTGGCTCCTTCCTGTCTGCGCATGCATGCACGCCACTGCATGTTCCACATTAGAATATAATTAGAAGCAAACAGCTGTTAGTCAAGCAAACTACATTTGGGCCACATTTTTTCCAGAGTTCAACCCATTGCTCTAGGAGAGGGGGTGGCTTATCTTAAGAATCTCACCACTTGAAACACAACAAACCAAAATGACAATTCACTGAGATTAGTTTGAGAATGAGGTAATTCAATTGAGCAGAGACAACTACCAAGGAAGTTTCCTCCACTGTTTAAAATGGTTACTTCTTTTGATTTCATGGGAGAAGAGCTGCTCTGAAAATAGCAAATATCTCAGTTATCACTGGAAGGGGAGTAAAGCTGTATGTGTGTGGGTGGGGGGGCACTGCTCATGAGATCTGGTTCTTTTTTTTAACTTTTTATTTTACATTGAAGTATAGCTGATTAAGAATTTTGTGATAGTTTCAGGTGGACTCAAAGGTGAGCAAGGGGACTCAGCCATACATACACATGTATTCATTCTTCTGCAAAGAGAGTTGGTTCTTATATTGATTGAGTCTTTCACCTGAGGCCTTGGCATAGTTCTGTCTGCAGCACAGAGCTAGAGGGTGCAGATCTGAGTTGGAGCCTTGGATTCCAGACAGACTCAGGCAGAGCAAAGACTCTACCACTCTAGTTTTTCTGGTAGACTATGTCGGTCTTTTTGGCTACAATTTTCTAGTGCTCTTTGATGGTTGGCATAGTGCAGATGCTTATGGGGAAGACCAAGGAGCAAGGGTGTTGAATGAATCACATGAATTCAAAGACATCTGCACCCATGAGGAAGAGAAAAGAGGCCTTTAGGAAGCACTAACTGCCTCCAATGACTTAAATTTCCCAATAAGTTAAAAAGGCTTTCAGTTAAGCTGTGGAACTGTGAGGGGGAAGAGAGATGCTGGAGAAATAAGACACTTTGTTCGCAGCCAGGGAAAATGAGTACTAGACTCATGGCCAACACAGCCCACTACACCAGCACATGGCTTGAATAAAGGGAAATGGGCTTCTGTTGTGGCAAGAAGGATAGATATTAGGCATCAAGGAGAATCCAGCCATTGTTATTAGACTATGGAAAGCCTACCAATGAAATCATTGAAAGTTATAATCATTCTCTGGGGTTACTACCCAAGTCACTTTCTTCAAGTCCACTCTCATTCCACCACTTTGCCATGGGGATTTTAAGAAGCCCAGCTCCTATTGCTGGGCACATACTGGGAAAAGTTGAAAACTTTCAAGCACCCCAGTGTTTATAGTAGCACTATTTACAGTAGCCAAGACATGGAAACAACCTAAATGTTCGTTAACTGATAAATGAAAAAGAAATGTATATAAATATATATATATATACACATAATGGAATATTACCCAGCTGTAAAAAAAAAAAAAGAGAAGAATGAAATAATGCCATTTGCAGCAACATGTATGGACCTAAAGATTATCACAGTAAGTGAAGTAAGTTAAAGAAAGACAAATACTACATACTATCACTTATACGCTGAATCTACAAAAATTATACAAATGAGCTTATTTAAATAACAGAAACAGACTCACAGACACAGAAAACAAGCTTATGGTTTCCAAAAGGGAAAGGGGGGGAGGATAAATTAGGAGTTTGAGATTAACGGATAGAAACTACTATACATAAAATAGGTAAACAATAAGGACCTATTGTATAGCACAGGGAACTATACTTAATATTTTGCAATAACCAATAATGGAAAAGAATCTGAGAAAGAGTATATATACATGAAACTGAATCACTATGCCGTATACCTGAAACTAACAAGACACTGTAAATCAACAGTACTCCAATTAAAACAAAAAAGCCCAGCTCTCACCTTGATATTGTGGAAACTGAGAAAGTATACATTTAAACTTTCAAGTCCATGATTTGAGAAATTTGTTTCTTTGTGACAAGCTGGATTTTGGTTTGCTATCATCTCAAGAGATTCTGGTTCTTTCTATGTAAGTGTTTTACAGGGAGTGAGGATGGGTTTTTGAGTAGAAAGAGGCACACCTTGATCGGAGAATACCACTTCCGGGGAGAGGAGGGCCGGCGCATGTTGTTGTTGAGATTTCGGGGTTCAGGGAATTCGTACTCCTGCTCCGGCATCTTGACTCTTGCATTCTTTGCCTTCTCCAACTTAGCACCTTCTTCTGTGGAGCCCTTTTCTCCCCAACGAACCTAAAATAAATAACATACAAAAAACCCCACAAAATAACAAAATAAAATATGATGCCCCCCGAAAACAGGGATCACAAACAACTGTATGATGTGCTACCCGGTCCATTTCTTTTGGGTCATGAGGACCAGAGAAGAGGGGTGGAGTAGAGAGAGGGAAAGGGGGAAGGGCTGGAGGAGCAGCAAAAGCAAGCAAGGGACATGGATATTTGGGGGAGGAACCATCCAGGATGTGGGAACAACATACGCAAAGGCATTGTGGGCCCAGTAAGAACTCTGGATTTTATTCCAGTGATAGAAGAAACTACTGGGGTGGGGGTAGGGGGGACTTGAGCTAATGAGTGAATTGCTCTGACTCACAGTGGACAAGACACCAGGGTGAATAGGTAAAAGGCTATACTTGTTATCTCTCCATTGATGCCTCATGATTCACATCCCCATTAGACCTTAAGTGTGAGTTTTCACCATTTTGCTTTGGTTTTCTGTCACTGAGTAGTCAGCATGTAGACATGAGTAAGTGAAGCTGTCCTTACCTCCATCCTTTTAATGCCTCCAACGCCTCGGCCACCATAATAAGAAGCATCTACCGTAGGCCACTTTTTCTTAGGCAGACCATCATCATCTTCTTCCTGCAGAGAGATTGTGACACATGAAGGAAGCAAAGCAGCATTGTGTCCACTATGGCAAAGTGGATGGGAGCAGACTGCCTGGGTTAAACCCCAGTGTCACCATTTACTGGGCCTTGAGCAAATCACTTAACCTGTCCAAGTTTATTTTCCTTATCTGCAAAGTGGGAGTAAGAGCAGTACGACCTGGTTAGATTATGTTGCGTTCTTGGAACATGTTCTCTTCTGCATCTCTACTCCTTTATAGCGTATCTCATCTAATCCTATCTACATGTTAATGCCTTGTGAATTTACATCTTTGTCCCTGACTTCTCTGACCTCTGTTGGCACCGACATCTTCTCGGGGACTAATCAATTTCTCAACAATACATGTCTAAAAGAAGTCCTGATTTCCCCACCTCAGATTGGTTCCTGCCGTAGTCTTTCCCCTTGCTTGGGAGTCATGCTTGAATTCTCTCTTCCTCTGTTTCCCCTTCCCTATCTCATCTCAATTTTCCAGCAAGTTCTACTGACCTTAATTCTAAAAGACTCTCAATTCATGGCTTCTCCAACTCAAGCTCCATCACCACCTCCACCACCCTGGTACCAAGGCTCCATAAGCTTTCTCCTGGGTATGGAGACAGTC
This sequence comes from Cervus canadensis, assembly GCF_019320065.1. NCBI lineage: Eukaryota > Metazoa > Chordata > Mammalia > Artiodactyla > Cervidae > Cervus > Cervus canadensis. The sequence goes on along the minus strand of NC_057390.1, from coordinate 63,906,105 downwards.
TCCTAACTGACCTCTCTTACCTATAATCCATTCTCCACAAAGTAGCAGAATAAATTCCAAACCTCAACTCTGATTTGAGAGCTCTGGCCTTTACTCACCTCTCCAGCCTTCTTCCTTCCACACTCCCCTCTCCCCGATACTCTGAGTGCATTCCCTGGACATCCTTCTCAAGTAGCCCCAGTCTCTTCATCCCATCAATCTATTTTATTTTATTCTATTTTATTTCTTACAGGGCTTCCCAGGTGGCTCAGTGGTAAAGAACCTGTCTGCCAATGTAGGAGATGCGGGTTTGATCCCTATGTCGGGAAGATCCCCTGGTGGAGGGCATGGCACCCCATTCCAGTATCCTTGCCTGGAAAATTCCATGGACAGAGGAGCCTGGTGGGCCACAGTCAATGGGGTCACAAAGAGTTGGACACAACTAAACAACAGAGCACACACATGGCTTGCTATTTATTTATTGTCTGTCTTTCCACACTGCAATGGAAGTTTCAAGAAAGCTTATGTTTATTTGTCATAGTTACCATTGCAGTCTCAGCTTTTAGAACAGCACCTAGTACATGGTAGATGCCCAAGAATTATCTGTTGAATTTATAAATAAATTAAACAAGATGATTCAAATAAAGCAGTTAACTAGGTGTCTGCAACTTAGCTTACTGACAGGAAGTTAGCATTTACAATGCTTTTTAAGATGAAGGGAGAAAACAAGAGGAACTTGTAAGCTTATGGGTGGAAAAGGGAGGGATAAGGGAGGGATAATTAGCAAAACCCTTCTTTATCTTGGCGCTAATTCCTGTTGTGGGGAGAAAAAGTCACCATCAGACAGCCCTAGATGGGCTAGAGGGTGGTGGCATAATTTCCCTTCGGGGTAAGGAAAGTCTGCAAAACAGATTAATGTGCTCAGAACAAGATCACCTCCCACAGCCTTGGGTTGGAGGCATTTGGGGAGGCAGGGTGGAATCCCATGCGGGGCCACTTCTGTGTGGAAAGGGGCAGGCATGGGACCGGGTACATGCAAGGGTCCGCAGAAGAGAGGTCAGAGCCAGAGGTGACAAAGCAAAGCAGGAACACAACACGTTAAGACCTTCAAGGTGACCTTCTGTGCTTCTGATGGGCAGGTTTCTGTTTAAAAATTAATGTATCTAAAGGACAGTGATCACATTCAGGCAGCTGACCAGAACGGGCCAGTCTGCGTGTGTGTGTGTCTGCGTGTGTGTGTGTGTGTGTGTGTGTGTGTGTGTGAAATGAACCTGTCCTCCTTGGACGTGGGGCTGTGCGCCCTGAAGGCACAGTGGGTCCTGTTGACGACCCTTGTATTCTAAATCTTGCACAGAGCCTGGCACATGGTAGGTGCTCAATAATTGTCAGTATCGAATTCGTGATAACACAGCTGGATTTATGTAGCCTTTAACATGTATGTGCTGGTCACCCTTCCGAGTGCTTGACATATATCAACCCAGTCATCTCTCAACCAGCCAGTGATGTAGGTGGTGCTATCACACCCACTACAGAGGAGGAATAGAGAGGTTAAGTGACTTAGTCACCAGCTTCGATGTGGCAGAGATGGATTTGAGCCCAGGCAGCCACACTCTTGTTTGACTGTTTCTCTGTGTTGACAAAATTCTAGGTTTTGGCCTTTTGTGTTTTGCTTTTCCAATCATTTGATGCTTTCAAGTAAATGCAGTTTTCTACTTCTCACCACTTGTACCTGCTAAGACTTCTGACTACATGTGCCAAAATAATAAATAAAAACAAACAAAAAGGACACCAGCAAGAAAATACTATAGCTCACAGTATCTCACCTTACAATTTCAGAAAGTTTATGATGTCAACCAGGAACCTTATATGTTTAAACTTCACCACTAGATGTGTCTGTGTCATACATGAAACATGGCTTCCAAAACCCTGGGCATGCCCGGTCAAGGACTTAACGAACATAGCAGCACGGAGAATGTATGAAATTCCAAGAATAAAGCTGCTCTATTCATTAGGGCACTGAAAGGGTCTCATGAGTCTCCTAATTATTTAAATGACAGGAGCACAGATGACCATATAATTGGGATTTTTCACTGCACAGAAGAGGATAGCCAGACCCAGAGAAATGAAGAGACCAGTGGAGTGGAGTTCTGATCTGGCTTGCCTTGTCGGGTATTCCCCCTATAGTTACACGCATAGCTGCCCTTCCCCCTAATCTCTTCCCGCCCCTGGGCTCTATGCCTCCGCGGTTGCCAGGTACCCAAATTGTGCTGGCCTTCTGCGCATGTGTAGGTCCTGCATCCCATACAGGAAATGCCTAGAGGGCAATCCACTCCACGCGCTCTTGATACAACCAAGCCTGCCCTTAACCCCCTGACCTGAGCTTGTGGGCCAAACTCAAACAACAGCAAAAGACAACACAGAGGCCCAAGGATTGACCAACGGGAGAGTCAGAATTTCCCTTCAGTTACTATGGCTCTGTTTACACATTCTAGAGACGGAAGGGTTTTGCAATCTTCAGAAGAGAAGGGAATTTTTGATGTGGTGTTTTTTCTTTTTTCTTTCTTTCATTTGGCCAAAAATTGATGAAATAAAATCATAGATAGTCCTCAGCAATTTCACTGACAGAATTGGCAGCACCTGAGGTGAGTCTCTACCTCTAACTAAATAGCAGGGCTTTGGGGGAAGTCCCTCTCACACTGCCCTTTAAGGATGTAGCAGGGAAGGGAAAAATCACCAGTACAGAGATCCCCTATGATAAATGGAGTACAGACTGAATGAGCAGAACTGCTTTGTGTCAGCAAAGCCATAGGAATCAGGGGTTTGTGGGCAGTCAGCAGAAGATGAGCAGAAGAATGGAACTGAACTCCAGGAAACTGCCAGGTGCCACCAGAGAAGGAGGCCAGGAGAACCTTGCAGGAATGGAATGGCAGGGATGGTATACATGTACAGGGATGGCTGAGTCCCTTCACTGTTCCCCTGAAACTATCACAACATTGTACGTTGGCTATACCCCAATACAAAATGTTTTTGGTGTTAAAAAAATTAAAAACAAAAAAGAAGGGGCTGTTTAATACTCTGTTTAATTGGCTGCACTGTATTGTAACCCACTGGTACTTTTAAACCTTCAGTAAAACTTCCTACACAGATGGCTTTGTGCCAGTTGTGTCTTTGGGGAATAGAGGGATCTGATTTGTTAGATGGTATCCAGCAAAGGAAGAAGAGGAGATAACGCAGAAGAAGCAAGTAGTAGGAGGCAGTGGTGCCTGGAGCAACCGCAGAGATTAGGAAGGGATGCTGGTTTTCCATTAGCGGAAGTTTTGTTTAAATTTTGAAGGATGTGGTGACCCCAGACATCCAGTTGGCTGATGCTTGGGTGACACGAGTGGCAGCACATGACTCAGATAGGGAGGCCTGTTCTGACCTGTTCATCCAGGCAGACCTGGACAAGAAGGAGCTGAAAAATAGAAGTCTGATGCACACATTTGGGAGGCCATGACTGGTTTAGTCCTCTGCTGTCTGCACGCACTGTACTTTTTCCATCTTTCCAATCGTGCTAGGCTTTTATATAGCTCCATGCTTCACCATTCACAGTTCCATATGCTTGAAACAAACTTCTCCTGCTTCTTTTACCCATCTTTTAAGATATTGCTCAAATGTAACCTATTCCATGAAGAACTCCCTGATTTCCCAGGGAATTCAGTGCTCCCTTCTGTGTTTGCCATGGTTCCTTGTATTGACTTTCACTCACTCAACAAATATTGACCTCTTAGTCAGTTATTAAGCAAACCAGCAAGGAAAGGGGTGAGATTACTGATTCTGGGGATCCCTCACTCCTCATGCAAACCATGATGTGAATAGCGCCCCCTAGAGTTGTGCCATGGTGGCCCTCTGAGACTCAGTCTATGAGTTCTTTAACATTCCTGCTTCTTTGATATCCATTTGGCAGAAGAACCAAATGGCCATTTTGGCCTAAATAGGCTCTCAATCTCCAATTCACTATGGGTAGCACTAGGACCCATCTATAGAAGGGAAAACATAACTGAAACAGAATGGAGCCCAAGGAAATAGTTTTAAACCAGCCTTTGAATTCATTAAAAAGTTCTTTGAACTATTGCACATCTTAAAACCTTATGATAAACCCTACGTGCCCCCAAACAAGGGCCCTATATTTGTCCATTCCTTCCTTCACTCACTCAGATGACTGTAGCTGTGCCTCCACTGCAACATGTTCTATTTTGAGAAAAATAGAATGCAACTGTCAATGAGATTGTTTACATTTATAGAAGAGTAAGTTTTGTGAGGATGATGATATGAAATAAAGGACAGAAGCCATAGAATCTCCCAGGTCTGAGAGGCTCTGGAGGCCCGACCTTAAGTAGCTCTGACTACTGTGTCTTCGGACGTCTCTGGGGATAAGCCAGAGAAGTCAGCTTCAATGTCTGTCTTGGAGATGAATTCCTCAGAAGAACTGGTGAGTCAACAAAATTCATCAACTCCTCTGTGTAAGTACAAAAAAAAAAAATCCCAGTCGACTTAACTGATATGTTTTGGTACCATCCTATTTGTTTACATACACGTAATGATTAACACAATGACTGTCCTGTGTTTTTCAGTAAAGAATTGTGTGTGCACTTTTTAAAGCAATTGTGTGTTTTTTTTTTAAACTACTGAATATAGAAGACTGAATTTGGGTCTGTTCTAGGACTTCTGATTAGAGCAGACATGTGTGTATGTAAGGGTGTATTTGTGCATGTGTGTATCAGATGTGTCATATGTCCACTGAAAAAAAAGATGCCTGGCAGAAACTTGGCTCTTCACCCCTCCACAGTAGGATGCTAGTCTGGCTGTTTGTGTAGACACAGCTGTGAGAGGGACCAGGTCTGCTGCTGTTAGGGAGTTCAAAACAACAAGACTTGTTGTTTAATTTTTCTGTAGCCCAGTTTTCCCATCCAAGAAATTCTTGCCACATAGAAATCATTAGCATCAATGAGCAGGATGATAAACCTGGAAATAAATTCATCATTTAAAGCCAGGTGCTTATTATTAATTGGGTGCTCACACAGTGTCAGTTCACTCAACACATGTCCCTCTCCCTCTCAAACAGTCAGAAAATGCATGGAGGGTGATGACCTTTAGAACTAAATTAGCAGGTGAAGTACTCCATTATTGATTCTTCCATAAACTGCCAATTATTTGGAATAACTAGAGACAGTGAGGAGTCCTTAGTCTATTGACAATTAGGGAAGACCCTTAACCCAGGAAATACTCTTCTTAGTTGCTAAAATTTACTTTTCTTGTTTTTGTGGAGAGCTTGAAATTTCAGGTAATTTTTCTTTGTCTTGTCTTTATACACAGAGATATCACTGTCAGTTGCTCGGAATCTATAGCGCCAGAAAGAATGAAGTGGCTAGGCCAAAGCAAAAACAATGCTCAGCTGTGGGTGTGTCTGGTGGTGAGAGTAAAGTCTGATGCTGTAAAGAACAATATCGTATAGGAACCTGGAATGTTAGGTACATGAATCAAGGTAAACTGGACATGGCCAAGCAGAAGATGGCAAGAGTGAACATCAACATTTTAGGAATCAGTGAACTAAAATGGATGGGAGTGGGTGAATTTAATTCAGATGACCACAATATCTACTGCTGTGGGCAAGAATCCCTTAGAAGAAATGGAGTAGCCCTCATAATTAACAAAAGAGTACAAAACATAGTACTTGGGTGCAGTCTCAAAAATGACAGAATGATCTTGGTTCTTTTCCAAGGCAAACCATTCAACATCACAGTAATCCAAGTCTACGCCCCAACCACTGATGTCGAAGAAGCTGAAGTTGGCTGGTTCTATGAAGACCTTAAGACCTTCTAGAACTAACATTAAAAAAAGATGTCCTTTTCATCATAGGCGATTGGAATGCAAAAACAGGAAATCAAGAGATATGAAGTAACAGGCAAGTCTGGCCTTGGAGTACAAAATGAATCAGGGCAAAGGCTAACAGAGTTCTGTCATGAGAATACACTGGTCATAGCAAACACCCTTTTCCAACAACACAAGTGTTGACTCTACACATGGACATCATCAAATGGTCTATACCAAAATCAGATTGATTATATTCTTCGTAGCTGAAGAAGCAGCAGCTCTATACAGCTAAGACCTGGAGTTGATTGTGGCTCAGGTCATGAGCTCCTTATTGAAAAATTCAGGCTTAAATTGAAGAAAGTAAGGAAAACCACTAGGCTATTCAGGTATGACCTAAATGAAATCCTTTATGATTATACAGTAGAAGTGATTAATAGATTAAAGGGACTAGATCTGGTAGAGTGTCTGAAGAACTATGGACAGAGGTTTGTTGAATAAGCTATGACAAACCTAGACAGCATATTAAGAAGCAAAGACATCACTTTGCCAATAAAGGTCCATATAGTCAAAGCTATGATCTTTCCAGGAGTCATGTACAGATGTGAGAGTTGGACCATAAGGAAGGCTGAGTGCCAAAGAATTGATGCTTTTGAGTTGTGGTGCTGGAGAAGACTCTTGAGAGTCCTCTGGACAGCAAGGAGATCAAACCAGTCAATTCTAAAAGAAATAAACCTTGAATATTCATTGGGAGGACAGATGCTGAAGCCAAAGCTCCAATACTTTAGCCACCTGATATGAAGAGCTGACTCATTGGAAAAGACCCTGATGCTGGGAAAGATTGAAGGAAAAGGAGAAGGGGGCGACAGAGGATGATATGTTGAGATAGCATCACCGACTCAATGGACGTGAGTTTGAGCCAACTCCAGGAGATAGTGAAGGATAGGGAAGCCTAGCGCGTTGCAGTCCATGGGGTCACAGAGAGTCGGCCATGACTTAGTGACTGAACAACAACAAGAATAAAGAGGATAACTGAGAGTTCATTATAAAGTTGTGTTCATTTTCTCAGTATATTTATCACCTTTAGGATATGATGCTTATAGAGCTGATGGAAGTTTGGATAATTGATACTTGTTCATATATATGGCAGATAGCGTTTAACCTCATTTGGCTATTAATGTCAGATATTGTAAATCCTTTGGGGATAAATAAAAGATCAATTAGATATAGATCCTGACCTTCAAGTATAGCTAATAATCTTAAACTTTGATGCAGAAGGAAAATGTCAATAAAATACCCTGGGAATACAGAGAAAGGAGAAATTAGCTGTGGTGAAAGGAAATTACAGCACAGGAGCTGTCCTTGAAGGGCTGGTGGGATTTGAACACAGGGAGCTAGAGTGGAGAAGGTTGTCTAGGTTTGGACTGTGATTCAGGGCTTTGTGTAAAATACTTTCATGGGCTGGGTTACATCACTGTTTCTGTGGGATTTCTTTTTTATGATTATTTTCTTTTTTTCTGCCAAAACACATTAGGAAGGAGATGAGGGCTGCTGAGCTCACAGGGCCAAGGAGCAATCAGGGCCAGCATGCATGTCCGGAGAATCAGCGCCCCCTTTAGCCTGCCCTGGCCAGCATGGACGCTCCTATAGGTCTAACACAGCCTGCTAGGTCTCAAGGGTCCCCAGGTTGTCACTGTGTTTCAGGTCTGCCTTCTAGAGGTGAAAGTATGACTCCCATAACAATATTGGATGAAACTGGAAAAATTCAACTACTTGTCTTCTCTTGCTTTTAGCTATTCTTTCTTGGTGATTTACTGACTTGGGCTTTATTTTTTTCCTCCAGAATTGTAGGACTTCACTGTACAAATACTTATTGCATTTATTTTGTGCATGGAGTCCTATGCTAGATGCTGGGGCCTGGGGGTCAACCATACCCCACAGTCTTGGACCTAAGACCCTTGGTGGATTTTGGCCATGGTGGCTGCCACGTCACCTTCCAAAGGCAAATGCAGAGCCAGCAGCAGAAGAAAGGGTAATAACTCCGCTAATTGAACATGATGAGTAAAGGGAACATTCTTCACCTCAGGGCAAACAGAGCAACCTCATCGAGAGTTTCTTGCCCTATTTTTCTCAGGGAGTATAAGACACAGCTGCACACAATAGAACCACAGCCAAATTGGAACTGGGGGAGCTAGCCACGGTGCTTTCTCTTGAAGGATTAAGAAGAGGCTTTTGTGGATGTCAGGAGAGTTTTTTTTCCCCTCCCTTAGCTGTGCACAGCAATGTAATTTCCTCCACTGATTTCTGGGCAGAAAGTTAGCATTCCAACAAGATGCGCTTTAATTGATTGCAGTTATTAAATCCCTTAGCTTACAAGCTTATAGTTCAGGATATAAGAGCCACATGGAATTTTAATCATTATCTCTTTTTCTGTATGAAGGAAACTTGACAAAGGCATTGGGAAGAGGAATGGTGAGGGGGTGGTGCTCACTTTGCATGCAACCTACCTTAGGGATTAAGGAAAATGAACTGGAAACCTCACTGATATCTCTTTGGAAGCCACTAAGTTTGCAGACCTGTACTCTGGCTTCTAAATTTATGAATGCCACATTGAGGGAAGCCAGCTATCCCAGGACTAATCAGAGGACCAGGAAAAGCTCTGGGCAGGCACTGCTCCCCAGGGATGCTCCTTCTTACCATTAGCCTTTAACGCCTCTAGGCCACACATGACCAGATCTGCCTATTGGACAATTTATGACGGAATCTAAGACATTTTTCTCCTTTCCGATGATGAGGATCTAATATCCTATGCAAGGCCAGAATACTAGCATACTGGACGGGGTGCAAGTATATTTTCTTTATTGCCTGGCAAGTCTTTAGGTAACATTGTTTTAAATTAAAGGAAAATGTAATACTTAAGCATCAGTTTGTTCCTAGAATCACTGATTGTTTGGAGAATGTGGCAAATTCACTCAGAGCCACACACAAAAAGCATTGTCTCTTCAGGGAGAAGAGATCCAGCATCTGTCTGTTTTGGAGGAAAAAGCAGTACCTTGGGGCTCCAAATAATTGTACTGAGAAAACCATTTATGTTCGCATTTCAATTTTTTCTTGCAGGGAGAAAACCTTCCAAAAACCATTGCGCCTCCGGCTGTCAGTTCAGATCAGTTCCTGTTTATCCTTGGTTAAGAAAGAGCCAAAGACCTCCCTCTTTGCTGCTTTATATGCAGTGGGAATCTGGGCCTGATGTAGTTCTGCTCTGTGGGGGCCTGAGTCTGGGGCCAGCGCAGTCAGCTCTCCGTCCCACCCCGCCACCCAGCCCACCTGGTCACTCACCTCACTTTCCTCAGCAGGGGGTGGAGGGACCTCCTTGATAATCTGAAAAGGAAAAAAAAAAAAATGAACAAATGAGTAGAAATCTCCATCCACCTGCTTTCCAAGAGGCCTGCTTTCAAAAGGTTCCTGGGTGGTGTGGCCATAATTACCACTGTAATGGGTTCAAGCAAGGCAGATGTCTTTCTGGGCAGAATAACTCAGTAATTACAGCATGACCCAAGCTGAGGGCTCCACACTCAACTGTGCCTCTTTTAGTTTTGTACAGAGAAAAAAATATTCCATACGTAACAGTTTCATCTCTTACCCCAGGTAACTGTCCTGCAAATGTATTCACTCATTTATTCATCTAGTCATTCCCGCATCATCTCATTCACCAATCCACCCAGACCGCTGCATGTCTAACACAAATGGTACACAACAGAAGTTAAGATAGTGCTGCAGAGGTCAGTTAGGTATGGACCACACTCAGACTGTTGGCAACCCCATTAACTGTTGCTGGCCCCAGGTGGTACTCTTGGAGGGATGGTGTGACAGTCAGGCAGACTGATTCCCAACAGAAGGCAGCAAAGAAGGGGTAACCAGGGATTCCTTTCAGGGCCTTGAAACTGAAGAGGTACAAAGATTTACAGATCAATATTCCAAGACTGGACTCCGCAAACACCACATCATCTGGGTTAAAGAGAGATGTGTGGTCACTTTGGGAAGGCAAGCAATTGGGAGCCACTTCTAACCAATGAGAGGACGGGTAACACGTGGGAGAAGGACAAGCGAGGAGGACAGAGGGGTGGCAGTAAGCCACCTGTCCTCATTTTTATCTCCAACTTGTACACCCCATTCATAAAAGGAAAGCTCTTGCCACCTTTTAATTAATTCTATTTAAAATTTTTTACAAGGCAGTTTGGCCATTATTCACTCTGACTCTACCATGTGAAAAAGCTGGCTTAAAATTCAACATTCAAAAAACTAAGATCACGGCATCCTGTTCTATCACTTCATGGCAAATAGATGGGAAAAGGTGGAAACAATGGCAGATTTTATTTTCCTGGGCTCCAATATCACTGTAGCAGTGACTGCAGCCATGAAATTAAAAGATGCTTGCTCCTTGGAAGAAAAGCTATGACAAACCTAGACAGTGTGTTAAAAAGCAGAGACATTACTTGCTCACAAAGTCCATATAGTCAAAGTTATGGTTTTTCCAGTATTCATGTATGGATGTGAGAGTTGGACCATAAAGAAGGCTGAACACTGAATCTTTCAAACTGTGCTTTTCAAACTGTGGCACTGGAGAAGACTCTTGAGAGTCCCTTGGACAGCAAGGAGATCAAACCAGTCAACCCTAAAGGAAATCAACCCTGATTATTCATTGGGAAGACTGAAGCTGAAGCTCTAATACTTTGGCCACCTGATGGGAAGAGGCAACTCATTGGAAAAGACCCTGATGATGGGAAAGACTGAAGTTAAAAGAGGAAGCAGGTGGCAGAGGATGAGATGTTTAGATAGCATCACAGACTCAATGGACATGAATTTGAGCAAACTCCAGGAGATAGTGAAGGACAGGGAAGTCTGGCATCTTGTAGTCCATAGGGTTGCAAAGAGTGGGACACAGCTTAGTGACTGAACAACCACCACGTCCCTCGAAGGCTCCCTCCTCTCATACTCCAAACGTTATTATCAGAATGTTGGGATCCCAACATGCAGTCCTTTTCCTCTGAGAATTCTGGTAGATACAAAAGTCATTATGTATCTTTTGATGTGTTAGCATCAGCGCTGGCCTGAATCACTTTGTGGATGGGTGCTCAGGTGCTGTCCATGGGACCAGTTTCTTAATCTGGTTGGAGAGCTCTACTGGCTGCAGAGCAGGCTGCCTACTAGGCAGCTCTTCCTCCCCGTCCCTCCTACTAAGCACATCCCACCTTTCATTTGATGATTATTCTGGGACCTCATTTGGGCTCTGATCCCCACTGCTGCCACCCATGCTACCACTATCTGTAATGTTATCTCTGCATGCTGAGACAGGCCACTCACTTGAGGCTCTACTAACACCAGCCAGGGGACTGAGCCTTCACTCACCTAAAAGGATAGTATTCAATTAATCAAGAGGCAGAGGTGATCATTTCAAACTATTGTTGCATTTGCCTCCATTTCCTGGCCATTGTGAGAAACCTGCTGAAGGTGTTCGTAAAGTATGAAGCCATGATTTTTCTCACCCACTTAACACTGGCTCCAAATTCCTTAAAAAAAAAATTTCTGAGGAGGGTCATTACCTCCCAATGCTGACTTCCCATTGTCCCAGAGGCAGTGGTGATTTTCAAATAGGAAATGGAAGGAGGAGTGAGGAGCTAGGGACAGCAATCTGGCATGCATCTCTTCTCTCAGGGCAGTCTTAGGGAAGAAAGTGGGAGGAGAGCAGGAGACTTGGGAACACAGACAGATGTTGACAAGAGTGCTGTGAGCTATGTGCTTGCTGAGTACCCTAGGTGAACAGAGGTTCGGTGCAGAGCAGCTGGGCTTTTGTCTTCAAAATGCAATCGGCCTTGTCCCTTGCTGCATAGAATAGTTGTCACTTGTGAACCCCAGACCTGCCTCTTTCTGACTGTGAAGATCAGACAAGTCCCTGAACCTCCTTGACCTCCACTGTCCACTTCTGTGAAATGGGAGCAATAACACTAACCTTGCAGGAACTGAGTCACGGTGAGCAATAATGTTTGTTCTGAAACCAGGTGGGTGCTCAATAGATGGTGCATACTATTATTAGTCCCCTTTCCCTTTCTTATAGTCGCTGTCTCTTGCTTTTATCACATCTTTAATGAAGGTTTCACTTAACACTGCCCGCCACCCCCTACCCCCCGTCCCAGATATACTGAATGACTATGTATGGTGATTTCCAGATGGTGCAGCCTACAAGCCAGAGCTTCATAAAATGAGTGAGATAGGCTGGTGTTCAGACAGTGGCCAGGGCGCCTGACAGTGGCCAGGGTCTTCACAGGGGTCAGCAGCAGTGTGTTTTACCACATATGTTTAAACACATGACATCAGCCAGGAAGTGCAGATATCAGCCAAGTGGCCCACCACTCAGACCAACCCATCTGTGAGCTGATGTTCACAGTGTCTTATTGGATATTTATTGAATTTTACAGCCAACAATGTCCCAAGGGGAACCCAAAAGACAAAGCAAAGTGCAAGATTTATTAAGTGTTAATCAAAAGCAGACTAATCTATAATCTAGATTCCACTCTGACATACTTGTAAACTGGCCACCTGAGCCTCTGAAAAAATGCCACCATGTTCAGGTAGACAGGATTTAAGCACTTCCATCTGGCCCTCTGGGTTGGGTGTCTGGCTGTATTCAGTGGGAATGAAGGAGACTTCCTATTGCCTCCAGCACCGCCTTCTGTCCCCTAAACACTACCCGCCCCCCACCCCCAATCCTGAAATGATGGCAAGAGAGCATCTCAAAGTGTGATCCAGGCAGGCTGAGTTGAAGTCATATGATTACTCCAAGCCTTGAAGCTGGATGGGCTGCCTGTGAGTGAGCCAAACCTTCATACCAAGACCAGCGCCTGGGCCACCCAATGGAGTGCTCTGAGATCACAGCCACATCATCCCTCCCCACCTCATCCGACCGAGGGCCCGAGCCCAGTGGCCTGGAGGAGCAATTGGGCAACAGCCTGCATTGCTCTCAAGCCTACAGCCCACTGCCACCTTGCTGCACACAGACTGGCCCAGGCTCACAGGATAAAATGCAGACTGCCCTAGCCCCAACAAGATCTGCAAGACATGGCCCCCCACTTCCCTACCTCACTCCTCTCCACCTCCCTCCCCTTCACTTCTGCCCTTCAGCCTCCTGTCACCTTCCTGGTCCTTCCACGCACCTGGCTGCTTCTCACTGGGAGCGCCTTCTGCCTAAATGCTCGCTGTGTTCCCTACTTTGTCTGCACGTCTGCAGGTCTCCGTTATAGGGTTTTCTGTCATACTTTTAAATGTAATTGAAAGTTAATTGCATAATTTTTGGGCTTCTAACTAGTATGACTGGAGGATCTTTATTTCTTACAAGAATGCACACAAGAAGTTGCTGAGCACTACCAAACTTAGGCTTGATTTGGGCCACTTCCCTTCTTAGAAGGTATCTGGAGCTTCCTCTTGGTTTTGGGTGGGCTTGTCAGCTCCTTCCTCATTAGGAGGGACAAAGAGAAGATGGATAAGGGTGAAGAGATCCTTAATGAAATGTTTAAGAGGAAAATCGCTCAACAGACATATTTGTAAGCATATTTGGAGCTGAAGGAGGTTCAGGGACTTGTCTGATCTTCATGGCAGGACTGGGGAGAACGCTGGTCTGTGATGGTCTGGAACAGAACTGTCTCTTAAGTATGCATGTATATATTTTAGATTTTTTTGGTTATGGTAAAATTCATATAACATTAACCATTTAAAAATGTGAGCCAATTATATTGGGTGTAACAAGTGCTATCAGGTGAATGTGAAGATGCTGTCCAGTTGTCAGTAGTGACCTGGTAGAAATACACAAGACTCTCTCTCACACACACACCTCATCTGCTTTCTCACTTCTGTTTTCCCCTGTGCAGTGCAATTACATATCACACTTGTGAGCATGTGTACTTTTCTTCGCTAAAGCATTTACTATAGCAGCCTTAACACAAATGTGTGTCCTGGTTAAAGAAGTCAGGGATTCAGGGAAGGAGGAAAATCTTAAGCTTCTGTAGAACTCGTGACATGAGAGACAGAAGATACCCTGAGAGCAAAGGAAACAGAGGGACACCCAAGAGCTTCATCAGAGACCACACTGAAGAACACAAAGAAAGGAGAATGGAACTCATGGGGCCCATCATTTGCTTTACAGGGGATTAGAAGCATGTGCCATGGATGAAGAAAAGGCTATAATGCTGAGAGCAGCAGAAAAACAAATTTGTGGCATTTGTTCTTATTTGGAATCACACAAATAGCTTTTATTTTGTTGTTAAGAAAAGAGGACCCTGGCAAGACATCAAAAGCTGGGCTTCTATTTTAAGCCAGTGCAGAAGGAATAACAAGACAATGAGTCACAGCCATCCACCTCTGTTGTTGTGATACTTCGTCCTAAGAATGTCCTTCCTTCCGTCCTGTTAACTCAGAGGCATGGGGCTACATCATACTCAAACCCATCATGAAACTTCACGTGTTTATATTAAAAAAATTGAGGCATAGAGCTATTTATATTGTAGCATTATTTTAGTTGGGCTTCCCTGTTGGCTCAGACAGTAAAGAATTTGCCTGCAATGCAGGAGACCCAGGTTCAATCCCTGGGTTGAGAAGATCCCCTGGAGAAGGGAATGGCAACCCACTCCAGTATTCTTGCCTTGAGAATCTCATGGACAGAGGAGCCTGGTGGCTACAGTCCATAGGGTTGTAAAGAGTTGGATGTGACTGAGTGCATGACTAACATACACACATTACTCTAATTAAGAATTTAAAGCATTTAAAATGCTAGAAAATTTTAGTGTATTATTAATGCTAAAAAATGTGTTACTTTAGAAGGTTTTGAGTGTTCTGTTCTGAACCTATTTCCCTCACTAGGCTGTTACTTTCATGGGGCTAAAATTCCATAAGGAATTGACATTTTAATTTATTTATTTTGCTTTTATTTTTAAATTTATTTTTTAATTGGAGGAAAATCACTTTACTATATTGTGATGGTTTCTGCCATATAATGTCGCAAATCAGCCATTATGTATCACCTCCTTCCCTCCCCCCAACCCTCTAGGTCATCACAGAGTGCCAGAGTGGTCTCTCTGTGTTACATGGCAACTTCTCACCTGTTATCTATTTTACACATGATAGTGTATGTGTGTCCATGCTACTTTCTCCATTTCTTCCACTCTCTCATCCCCACTGTGTCCATAAGTCTGTTCGCTATATCTGTATACCCATTTCTTCTCTGCAAATAGATTCACTGTTACTATTTTCTTAGATCCCATATATATGTGTTAATATATGATATTTGTTTTTCTCTTCCTGACTTACTTCGTTCTGTATAACAGGCTCTAGAACTCACTAGAACTGACTCAAATCCATTCTTTTTTTTGGTTGAGTAATAATCCATGGTATATATGTACCACAGCTTCCTTATCCATTCATCTGTCAATGAACATCTAGGTTGCTTCCATGTCCTAGCTATTGTAAATAGTGCTGCAGTGAACACTGGGGTACATGTGTCTTTTTCAATTATGGTTTTCTCAGGGTCTGTGCCCTGTAGTGGGATTGCTGGGTCATATGGTAGTTTTTTATTCCTAGTTTTCTAAGGAATCTCCATATTGTTCTCCATAGTGGTTGTATCAGTTTATATTCCCACCAACAGTGCAAGAGAGTTCCCTTTTCTCTATATCCTCACTAGCATTTATTGTTTGTAGATTTTTTGGTGATGACCATTCTGACTGGTGTGAGGTGATACCACATTGTAGTTTTGTTTTGCATTTCTCTAATAACTAGCAATGTTGAGCATCTTTTCATGTGTTTATTGGCCATCTTTGGTCTTCTTTGGAGAAATGTTTGTTTAGGTCTTCTGCCCATTGTTTGATTGGGCTGTTTTTCTGATATTGAGCTGTATGAGCTGCTTATTTATTTTGGAGATTAATCCTTTGTCAGTTGTTTGATTTGTAACTGTTTTCGCCCATTCTGAGGGTTGTCTTTTAACCTTGTTTATTTCTTCATTTGCTGTACAAAAGCTTTTAAGTTTAAGTAGGTCTCATTTATTTATTTATTTTTGTTTTTATTTCCATTACTCTAGGAGTAGGGTCAAAGAGGATCTTGCTGTGATTTATGTCAAAGAGTGTACTGCCTATGTTTTCCTCTAAGAGGTTTATAGTTTCTGGCATTACATTTAAGTCTTTAATTCATTTTGAATTTATTTTTGTGTATGGTGTTAGGAAGTATTCTTGTTTCATTCTTTTATATGTGGCTGTCCAGTTTTCCCAGCACCACTGACTGAAGAGGCAGTCTTTTCTCCATTATATATTTTTGCCTCCTTTATCAGAGATAAGGTGCCCAAAGGTGCAGGGGTTTATCTCTGACATTTTTTCCATTGGTTTATATTTTTGTTTTTATGCCAGCACCATACTCTCTTCATGACTGTAGCTTTGTAATATAGTCTGAAATCAGGAAGGTTGATTTCTCCAGCTCCATTTTTCTTTCTCAAGATTGTTTTGGCTGTTCAGGGTCTTTTGTTTTTCCAAATAAATTGTGAATTTTTTTGTTTTAGTTCTATGAAAAATGCCATTGGTACTTTGATAGGTACTTTGATAGGGATTGAATCTGTAGATTGCTTTGGGAAGTATAGTCATTTTCACAATATTGATTCTTCCATCCAAGAACATGATATATCTCTCCATCTGTTTGTATTGCTTTTGATTTCTTTCATCAGTGTCTTACAGTTTTCTGCATATGGGTCTTTTGTCTCTTTAGGTAGATTTATCCCTAGGTATTTTATTCTTTTTGTTGAAATGATGAATGGGATTGTTTCCTTAATTTCTCTTTCTGAGTTTTCATTGTTAGTGTATAGGAATGCAAGGGATTTCTGTGCATAAATTTTATATCCTGTGACTTTACTATATTCATTGATTAGCCCTAGAAATTTTCTGGTGGCATGTTTAGGGTTTTCTGTGTATAGTGTCATGTCTTCTGCAAACAGTGAGTTTTGCTTCTTCTTTTCCAATCTGGATTCCTTTTATTTCTTTTCCTTCTTTGATTTCTGTGACTAGGACTTTCAAAACTATGTTGAATAATAGTAGTGAGAATGGGCACCCTTACCTTGTTCCTGATCTTAGAGGAAATGCTTCAGTTTTTTACCACTGAAAATAATGTTTGCTGTAGGTTTATTATGTTGAGATATATTCCCTCTATGAAGTTTTTTTTTTAATCATAAATGGCTGTTGAATTTTTGAAGTGACATTTTTAGAAACATCCTTCAAGTTATGGGAGAAATAATGGTATTTAGAGAACTTTTGATGTATCTGCTACTTAACCATTGTTACTTTTGTAAAGAGCACAGGAAAGACAAATGACAGGGCCTGACTTTCTCAACTGGTTTTTGGTCTTTTGTGCTTTCTATGCATAGTAAAACACCAAGGAATCTGAGTAATAATATTCCTTGAGTTTTGGGTAATTTTCAATTGTGAACTCATGCATAGTTTGCATTTACCTATGGGAGTCTTATGAAGACTAAGCTAAGGGATCAGCCTGCCAGAGAGGATTCAAGTTTCATTTTGCAGATTCCTAAGTACTTCTAAACTGTGAATCCCTTTCTCTTAGTTTGTAATTTATAGACCCCAAAGTAATATATATTTGAACTCTAAAACTGAGAGGTTGTTGTTTTAAATTTTTAGGGACACACACACACATCAAACTCATAGCCCATCCCCTTACTCAAGGTCTCAGCTATAAGCAGAAGATTCAGTCCTACTCTCAAACTTTTATGGACTTATGTAAAGCTATGAAACCAAATGTCTAGGTTATTGAGATTAGAAAATCACCACAGCTTTAGGGTCAGCTAAGTACCTAATTTCCAGAACCTTCTTTATTTTGTCCCTGGAAATGTCTGTTTTCTTGTGATCCTGGTTATGCACTTAAAACAAAATTTTATTATACATTTTTTTCCAGGAATTTTTTGTTTTTATTTTGCTATGAGGTCTAGTGTATCACCAGCTGGGAGTAATTGATTTTTTGCAAATGATTACCTCCTGCATGCTGAGGAGGCATGTTTCTTCAATCATGTGTGACTCTGTTCAATCCTATGGACTGTAGCCTGCCAGGCTCCTCTGTCCATGGGATTCTCCAGGCTAGAATATTGGAGTGGGTTGCCATTTCCTTCTCCAGGGGATCTTCCCAACCCAGGGATCGAATCTGTTTCTCTTACATCTCCTGAATTGGCAGGCAGGTTCTTTATCACTAGTGCCAGCTCAGAGGGGTTAATGCAAATAAATGTATTTAGATGCTTAAAGTCAATTGGAGCTTTTGATTTAAAACATCACATATTATGGGACTTCTGGACTGATACCTTAATTCCAACTCTTTTGCTACCTCCCTGGCCTTACAGCTCAGTTGGTATAGAATTTGCCTACAATGCATGAGGCCCGGGTTCAATTCCTGGGTCAGGAAGATCTGCTAGAGAAGGGAGAGGCTACCCACTCCAGTATTCTTGGGCTTCCTTTGTGGCTCAGCTGGTAAAATATCCACCTGCAATGTGGGAGACCTGGGTTTGATCCCTGTGTTGGGAAGATACTCCTGGAGAAGGAAAAGGCTTTCCCACTGCAGTATTCTGGCCTGGGGTATGCCATGGACTGTATAGTCCATGGGTCGCAAAGAGTCAGACACAACTGAGCAACTTTCACTGACCTCTTAGGTTCTGTGTGAGGAGAAGCCATCAGAAGAGAGCTGTGTATAGAAGAAATGCCAATGAGATCTGAAAAGCCATATAACAAAAGGCTTTAAATTCATGGATGGAAGGAGATGCTTGCTGCTATGCTTTTAAACTCATGGATGGAAGGAGATGCTTGTTGCCATGCTTTTACAATCTAGACTTCAATTCTGATCCCTTAACCTTATAATAAATATCTTTCTAATTAAAATCAAGAAACCAAGGGAAACTAGGCAATGCAATGTGGAGAATGTCCAGCAAGTATGAGATACTAGCTGATGACAGATAAATGAATCTTACTATACAAACAGTATAAATGTAATAGAAACCTCACAGCTGATTAAAGCTGGCCAAGTACTGCCTGAATTCAATAAATTTACACTGTAAAAGTTTAGTAAAGGCTACTGCCAAGGGTGTTGATCTAGAATGTAGTACAAGACATTCTCAAAGAAATGAGTTCAACTTTTTTTGTCTTTTGCATTTGGAACTCAAATTCCAAATAATTCTTGGCCTTTCATCATATCTCCCTTAAGATTGGAATTATTTCAAAGGCAAAACTCATCCATAACTCAAGAGAGAATGGTGGCAAGAATTTTAACATCAGTTGATAAGACCCAAATGACTTACATGGTAATTAAAAAAAAATGGCTATGCATAGTCTCCAGTAGACAATGTGCCAGGCACTGCAAAACTGAGACAGTTTTAAAAAATCCATGAATTCAGATTCCCTGAAGCTTGGAGGAGCATCTTGTCTGCCTTGGTTATGGGCAAGGTGATTCCAGCCAGGGGGAGTGGCTGTGGATCTCATCAGGACACACACTGAGCAAGGATGGGGCATGATGTTCACAATGTGTTTGAACTTGTTGGTGTTGACATACCCTTCGAGAAGGGCAGGAATGGGGCCATTCTTAGGAACCCAGGAATATGACTTTCAGCCAATTTGGCATTCTCTGGGATTATGTTTCCCAAACAGTCTTTGGCAGAATGTTAGTGTCCTTCCAGACATCAGTATGTCTATAGGTATTTGGGAAGAACTAGTGTACTTCTAGGTGCTGGTATGTTAACGGGTGGGGATAGGACTACGCCAAGGGAGAGGGGCTCCAGGGTCAAAAGAAGCTTAAGTGGATGTTGTTTAGAAATGTTGCCCCTGACTACTTGCATCGTATTTTGATGTGTAACCAGATTTGAGGATCACAGGCCAGGACATATTGAAGGGGAGGAGTAGGTTCACTTACATGAGGTGAGAATAAAAGGAAGCAACCTTAGAGCCAATATGGTTCCAATTTTCTAATTTTTCACATGAGGAAATGAATTTAAAAGATTTGCCTTTAACTGATGGATGATGATCTCATACTGGAACCCTGTAGTCTTTAATGACGACTAGTCTCTTCCTAGCTCACTTGGGGGCACGAGGATGCTGGTGGGTGGGTTCCCAAGCAAGTGTCAAGGCCAGCCCCGCAGGGATGAGGGAAGCTATGAGGGCAAGGTGGAGATGACAACAGACTGGGCGTTTGGGGCTTGCAGTGCAGGGCAGGCCACGGCAGAACTCTGTGTAATCTTGCAAGTTTCAGAGCAAGGCGTGTCCAGATGGGAATGGGTGGAGGCTGGAAAGGGGTCCAGAAAGCACGATGAATCTAGGCCTAAAATGCCTGGCTAAGGAGCTGCTTGTACTTGTTAGGTTTCTATTAAATAAACTTCAGTAAATCCCTTTGGTGATGTGAGGTTTGGTTGTCTGGCCCTAAAAATTAAATATTATGCTTAAAGGTGTGGAGGGCATTATTTGAAGACTTTATTTTTATTTCAATTTAAGGCATATCAAGTTCCTGATTAGTTTTCATCCCTTGGAATTTGTCACTGGTGATGACAAAGGGGCTTATTTGTTGAGCTACCCTGGAAATTCAATAAGGGTATGAATGATCCTTTACATAATTCTTTAAAAACTGTTTATAAAATACCTACAAGGCCACTAAAAACAAAGCAAAGCAAAAGGGAACTGAATTTTGTTTATATTAAGAGACATTCTCAATACAAGCACATAATCCTTTTCCAACAAACTGAATAAGAATATTTGCTATTATTTGAATAGAAATGTAGCAATTTGATTTCACCTAAATAGTATGGTTTAATTAGCTGGGTTGCAGAAGAATTGCGACTCTCTAGCAGGATCTCTTTGGAGTAGGAAATGGCAACCCACTCCAGTATTCTTGTCTGGAGAGTTCCATGGACAGAGGAGCCTGGTGGGCTAGAGTTCATGGGGTCGCAAAGGGTTGGACACAACTGAGTGGCTGAGCACAGCACAGCAGGATCTCTTGCTTTGTTTCTAGTTGTGGAAAAAAATGCACAACCTACTCTTAACCATTTTAAAGTGTACAGTTCAGTAGTGTCAAGTATATTCATGTTGTTAGGCAACCAAGCTCCAGAACTTTCTCATCTGGCAAAATAGGGCAGGATCTTTTGGCTCAGGGCTCCTGACCCCATTTACCTTCCAATAAAATGGGCACATTTCTAGGATTATATTTAAGAAGCAGATATAAATGTGCTTTGTTATGCAATGTTTGATACATATAAAACCATGTGTTAACAGACATGTAATTTATGAAACCTAATAATAATGATACAAACACTCATGAGACTACCATGCCCTACAGTTCCACTGTTTGTGAGTTCCTTGCATATTCCAAGATGATTTAGCTTTTTAGCTTAGTTTGGAAAACATATGAATTACATGCCAGGTGCTGTACTCCTTTGTAGGATGATTTTATGTGACTAGTGTCTCCCTCCCTTGGAGGGGTTCACTGTATAGTGACAGGAACATATATATGAATGAATCGTTGTGTTAGAATGAAACAATTCTCTAGTCCAGTGGTCCCCAATCTTTTTGGCATCAGGGACAGGTTTCATGAAAGACAATTTTTCCAAGGATGGCGGGGCTGGAGGGATGGTTTTGTGATGATCCAAGCTCATCATATTTAGGGTTCATGCTCCTATGGGAATCCAATGTGGCCACTGATCTGACAGGAGGCAGAGCTCAGGTGGTAATGTGAGCAACAGGGAGAGGCTGGAAATATAGATGAAGCTTCCCTCACTGGCCTGCCTGCAGCTCACCTCTCGCTGTGCAGCCCTGGTTCTAATAGACCACTGACCAGTGCTGGTCTGAGGGCTGGGGACCCCTGCTTTAACAGATGTGTGAAAAAAGTGCTATGAAAACCAAGGAAAGTTGAAGCTAATTCTCCCAGGTGGGAAAAAGGAAAACTAGTTAGATGGAGTAATCATGAGCAGGACTACAAAGAGGAATTGTAGACAGAATAGATAAAGACTATGACAATATCTCAGCAAGTGGAGACAACAGAAAGAGATCAATAATAACTACATGGTATGTTCAAGGAGCTCCAAAGAACAGAGCGAGCCTGGAGACAGCTCTCTTTCCATTTGACTACTCAAAGAACTTTGAGATTTATAAGTAACAGTCTTGAACTGGGCATGGTTAATGTCTGCGGAACTACACTCCCGGCTTCCAACAGCTTATGTCTATAAGGGAAGATTGACAAGTAAACAATCAGTAACAACAGCATGGTTGGTGCCATGAAGAAGCTCTCACGGGGTGCTTAGGGAGTCCATGCACACACAGGGAGGAGGGTAGGAGGTGAGGCTGGAGAAGGGGTTTGTGGCCAGACTGGGAAGGGTCTACACATGCCAAGTCAAGGAATTTGAAGTCTATTTTAGAGAATTTGAACAGTCATGAGGATTTGGGGCAGGGAAGGGAGTGGGATCATGAACTGTTTCCTTGATTTTTTTTTTTTTAAAGAAAAAAACCTAGTGACAGTAGACTAAAAGAGCAGTTAGAAAGTTATTGCAATAGTTCAGGTGGGAGATGCAGAACCTTAGACTAGGGCAATGACATCCATCCATTCACTCATTCATTCATTCCAAACTATTTGTTAAGCAACTCCTGAGTGCTAGGTATTATACTTGGGCTGGGGTAGAGGACGTGGACAGAAGTGCCAGATGAGACTGGGTATGGGAGAAGAGGATGCTCTATACACAATTCTGAGGTGACAGAAGACAAGAAGAGAGGGAGAAGACACTGGCAATCACTCTGCTGTCTCTAGTTTGGGCAGCTCAGAGGATGATGACATATCCAGTGATGAAGACCAGTTCTGGGGTCAACAAGTTTAACTGGGACATGTTGTGGGGGCAGGTAGAGATACCCATGTTTGAGAAATCCACTGGGTCCTGATACTATAGACCTGATCTTTTGAAGCCAAGGCCAGAGATGGCTGGCCACGTTGAAAAGCCATCAGCATATCCGTTGTAGCCAAAGTCATGAGCATTGGTGATATTGCCAGAGACAATGTGTAGAGAAGGCTGAAGACAATTTCAAAGAACAAGAGGTGAGCAGCAGCAGCAGGAGACAGAAGAGTCAGCAGCAGCCAGCAGGGGAGGGAGTTGAAAGGAGAGAGTTCCCACTGCTGAAAGAACTAGAGTAGGAGGAGAAATGAGCACTCCTGGCTGGGAGGTCAGGCTTGCAAGGGATGGACTAGAGAAACAATGGTGATGGAGCCCAGGGTGCAGCAGGCTGAAGAGTGAATAGAAGAACAGTCTGCTCTGCAGAGAAGGTTTCAGATGAAAGAGGGGGAGAAGGAATAGGGCAGCTTGAAGGAGGAATAAGCTATGACACATTCGAAAAGGTTGAAGGAGGCCAGCAGGCAGTGGGGAGGAAGACGGTGGAAAGGATGAACATACCATAGGCAGAGGTGAGTGGGGGAGAACAGGATGAAAGACAGGAGTGGAAGGAGAGGGAGAGGGGCCAGTCTGCATCCGGGGAAGGGAAGGATGTTGGAGAAGGATACACACAAGTCTGTTTGAAGTGGAAGGTTTCTCACAGGATGGTTTCCATCTTCTCACTGAGACAGAAGAGCAGGTTGTCTGTTGAGAGTGAAAGGGCCAGAAGTAGCATAGACATCTCCAGGAGAAGAACAGTCTGGGAGAGACACTGTGAGGGTGAAATCTGGGGCTCCATACAGATGAGGTCAGAGTTTGCTAAGCAATTCAAAGGACCAGTAAATGTGCCCTGGCTTCATCAGTGTGCTCGGGAAATTATTTTCTGAAGGGATCAGCATCTTGGGAGCAGGAGAGAAGACTTACAATTGCTCTGTTCAGGTGCAGGAAGCGGGCAGGGCAGGTGGAGAAGGAGTTATGGAATCGAGGGTGTTCCTGAGAGTGGCAATATGGGGTCAATAGGTTAAGAGACCATGCAAGCTTTTATTCTATCCCCAGATTTTTGATTTGGAGGAGTCAAGTCCCCACTACTAATCAGGGATCTATCAGTGTCTGGTGACCTGCTGAAATTTAGGCCAGAAGTGATGGCCTTTCCCTGTGTACATGAAGCTACCACCCTAGCTGGACTGCAGGCTCTCGTTAGGGTGCTGCCTCTTGGCTGGGATGACGGTAGACACCCAGGGTTAACTACACTTTCTTGATCTATATTAGATGATATTTACTGCTAATACCACTGATTCATTGTTGACTTTTTCACTCTTACAATATATTTCAACCCTTTTTTCATGATCATCGTCTTATTTAGATTTCTTGGTCTTCCTTTTTTTAAAGTTCAATCGAGAAAGTTCAATAATATTGGACCAACTAATAAGTAGATGGAATGGCCATTGCATGACTTAAAGGATTCTGGCAATGCCCCTTGTGGAACTGAGGCAGGGCTCTATTTATTTGTCTATTTTGGGGTAAAATATTGGCTCCTGAATTCCCTTTCTGCAACTGCAAATAAGCCCAGGCTACATAGTCCAGTGACTCTCCCCTTCAATGGGAATGTTTTCGGTGCCAGTGAATAAAGGTAGGAATCTTAGAAATCAAAGGTTTACCTGGGGATATTGAGGTCCATGCTGGGAAACACTAAAAGGTTTTGATCCAGGATCTGGAAAAATTCTCTCTCCATTGGTCACCACTGATAGACTATTCTCTGCTATTTGGGCAAGAAGTTAACCCAGGTTCCATCTAGGCAAAGATAAGAGCCAGATGGGAGTAAGGTCCTTTCAGAAATGCAAAATGCAATGAGTAGCACCAGTCCCTCTCACCCTTCAGATTTCTTCTTTCAGATGGGGCCAGCAGGAAGTGAGAGGATGCTGAGTTCTGCAGAGGGCCAGCTTGTAGTAACCAACACACTTGCTCTGGTCATCCTGGTCATTACTTTAAAAATGTTCATTATGATGAGTAAAGAGTGATCTAATTGCCTGCCCTTCTCCCCCTGCCAGCCTCCAGGACTTTGTGGACCACCCCCATTCCCAGTTCAGCCACTAAACAGTTAATGTTTGGCTCAGTTGGGATGGCGGTGGGGGGGCTTGAAGGTTGTTAAATACTTTAAATATCATTCCTGGAGAGAATTGTGCAGAAGACAGAGGAAGGACACAGCAGAGAATCGTCATGGCCTCCTCACGTTACAGACCCTTTCTGCCCTCTGGTTATTTTCCATCATTGAGATGTGGCTTTGGTACCAGGTCATGAGGCATTCCTCACACTCGAGGCAGCGTAGAGAGGACAGAGGAAGGTTTCAGGACCATCAGTCACAAGGACACCCTCTGTCAGTCCCAGACTGTGGAGGGGGGCTGCTGTCAAACAAGGGAGAGAAACTTCCTGCATTCTGCCTCCTAAGGAGGCAGGAGATGATGTCTGCCCTCCTTCCTGTATACTCCCTTCAGAAAACACATGACTTTATCTCATCCCCCTCAGAACATCACCATTCATGAAGGAAGCCAGTGATCAAGAAGCAATTTTGGGGGTACACCAAGGGTCAGAGCCCCAGCCAGTTTTCAGAAATAGCTGTGAGGGCAGTTTGTATAGACCTCATAAACAGGGAAATCAATCTCTAAGATCTTCCCCTTGCAAAGAAATCCTTCAGGACTTACAAAATCAGACTGCATTAAGACTTTTGGCTGTCTTCCAAAGCAACATAGGCTTAACCAGATAGAATCGTTGAAAAATATTTTGAATATTGCAAAACAATCTGGCCTTATGTAATCCTGCTCCCAATAACTAAAGGCGTTAATTAAGAGGCATTTTCCTGGAAAATAAAACCACAATAAGATATCATCTCATGCCTGTTAGGATGGTTATCATAAAAAAGACAATAACAAATGTTAGTGGAACTCCTTATACACCATTCATGGGAACATAAACTGGTAGAGCCACAGTGGAAAACAGTATGGAGGTTCCTCAAAAAATTAGAAATAGAACTACCATATGACCCAGAAATTTCACTTTTAGGAAACAAAATTACTATCCCAAAGAAGTACCAGCAGCCTCATGTTCATTACAACCTTATTTATAATAGCCAAGACATGGAAACAACCTATGAAGGATGAATGGATAAAGAAGATGTGATATGCATATACAGTGAAATACTATTTGGCCATAAAAAAGAAAGAAATCCTTCCATTTGTGACAACATGGATGGACTTTGAGGACATCAGGCTAAGTGAAGTAAGTCGAGCAGAGCAAGACAAATACTGTATGATCTGACACATGGAATTTAGAAGAACCAAATCCATAAAAGAAGATCAGATTTGTGGTTGCCAGAGACAGAGGTTGGGGTACAGGGTTGAGGGTAGAGGAACTGAGTGAAGGTAGTCAAAATGTACAAATTTCCAGTTAGTTCTAAGATAAATAAGCTCTGGAGCTGTAATGTAAGACATGATGTCTACAGTTGAGACTACTGTACTGTCCATTTAACAGTTGCTAAGAAAGTAGTTCTTGGGCTTCCCTGGTGGCTCAGAGGTAAAGAATTCATATGCCAGTGCAGGAGACGTGGGGTTGATCCCTGGGTTGGGAAGATCCCCTGGATGAAGGAAATGGCAACCCACTCCAGTATTCTTGTCTGGGAAATCCTATGGACAGAGGAGCCTGGCCGGCTATAGTCCCTGGGGTCACAAAAGAGTCGGACATGACTTAGTGACTAAACACCACCACCACTACCAAGAAGGTAGTTCTTAAAAGTTCTTATCACAAAGGAAAAAGTGTGTAACTATGTGGGGTAAAGGGATGCTTGCTATGGGAAACTTTGTGCAATACAAGTATCAAATCATTAAGTTGTAGACTGTAAACTTATAAAATGTTATATGTCAATTATATCTCAACAAAACTGGAAAAAAGAGACATTTCTCACCAATATAAATTGAATGCCATATGGTACAGTTATGTATTCTTATTATAGTAACTATTTTAAAATAATAATATTAATTATTGTTATTAAAAATAATACAAGGAACTGTTTCAAGCAGTATATATATGCATATACATATATATCTATACAGATATAGATATACATATTTATGATCCTTTAATTTTCACTATCTACCTATGAGGTCAGAGCTCTCATTGTCCTCCGTATGCAAATGAGGAAACTGGGGGACAGAGTGGTTAAGTAACTTGCTCAAGATCGCACAGCCAGTAAGTCATAGAGTACTGCTTGGCTGTTCTATTGCTTCTAGCTGCCTCCACTCAGAAGTAACAGTTTTTAACAATTAAAGGGACTCAGTGAACAAAGGGGATGCCTGCTATAACAGAAGCCCTGGCGCTCACTTTGGGCTGCCGTCAATACCACCGCCAGCCACCCCTTCTTTAAGAGCCCACTACAAGGTCTCCCTCCAGAATTCCAGACTTGGAAATGTGTATATTTCTGAATCACCATACAGAGCACTCTGGCTGGCTCATTTTTTTTTTTTAAAACCTTCCAAATAAAATGGTTGTGCAGCCTTAAGTATTTAAACATTTAACTTTTGAGGCTGCCGTGGCTGAGACAGCTTAAAATCTTGGTGAAATCACTCCAGCCTGGATTACACTAATTGACTCAAGATTTGCACCTGTCTGGAGTCCCTCCCCACCACACATTCTTGTCTGCTAAAAGTCATCTTTTCCCGTCTACACCAGAGGCTTCTGTTGGTGCAAAGGCTTTACTTTCCAGAAATCCTTGCCACATGGATCCATATCCTGGCTGAATTTCTTGTTTCATTCATTTCCCATCTCCTTAAGATGCCATTTGAAGACATTTCCTCCTTCAGTTCAAGTCTAGTGCTCTATGAGTCTTTGGTTTCTGTTCTTCACACAGAATTTAAAAAAAAAAACACAAAACTTTTATTTTTTTTTTGCTGTACTATGCAGGATGTGGAACCTTAGTTCCTTGGCCAGGGATTGAACCTGTGCCCCCTGCACTAGAAGTGCAGTGTTAACCACTGGAACACCAGGGTATTTCCACACATAGATTTTAGGAGCTCTGTGCTGTGTGCTTAATGCTGGCATTCCAGAGATAAAGTGAAGACAAACTGGCCTGGAGAGTCTCACCATCTGTTTTCCCCTCCTGGGCTGGCCACAGAGGGACTGAAATCCAGGGAATGAAAGATCCCACATCAGCAGAGCAGCACTGATTCAAACCTACCTGGCTTTACAGTGCTTGCTCTGACTCTGCAAGAAGGCAGGGTACGTGCTAGAACTAGACCTATGAGACCTAATGTTCTCCTTCATTTGGATATTATGTTGTTTGGGCTTTTCCTTTTGTTTGGGTCTCTGTGCCAGGGAATAGAAACTGATTGTTGCTGTTGTTTAGTCAGTAAATCCTGTCCAGCTCTTTTGTGACCCCATGGACTGTAGCCCACCAGGCTCCTCTGTCCATAGAATTTCCCAGGCAAGAATACTAGAGTGGATTACCATGCCCTCCTCCAGGGGATCTTCCTGACCCAGGCATCGAACCCATGTCTCTTATGTCTTCTGCATTGGCAGGTGTGTTCTATACCACTATCACCACCTGGGAAGCCCAGGTGCATGCTATAAAAGGTAGGTGCCACTCTGTATTGTTAAAAATAGAGGCCTAAGTCACTTTCTTGGATGAGCTGACTAGTTGCTAAGACCAAGTTGGCTTTGGAAGAGTACCAGTTGATGCAATTCAACAAATATGTGTGTGTATGTGTGTGCACACATGCACATGTACCAAAGACACACACATTCATGTGTACTGGTTACCTATCAACTAAGCCTCATCATTTATAGTATTCTGCTAATCCTTCCTAGGCACTGGACCCAGAGCAAGTTCTCCAGCTGTCCTACGCAAATGGCATGTCCACTGGTAAACTCACTCCCTAACCCATTTGAACTCCTAATGACTCAGGGTCATTGATTGTGTTAGATTGATTGTGTTAGATGTGGCCAATTTTGTACTAACTGTACCAAAAAGTGCTAGACTTATTCTTAATTATTTACAATTTTCTTGTTACCCTTTCCTTGCTCGTGGGACTGTTACCTTTGTGTCACTCTTCGCCTTGCGTGGCCAGAGGCCCAAGGTCAGAGGAGGAGGTTGCGTCACTTACCACAGTGCAGCAGAGGGGCCAGAACCACCAGAGGAGAGCCAGGGCCAGGAGGAGGAACAGGATCAGCAGGGCGATTGCCAGGATGGAGCCATCGGACTGTGGGGCCAAGAGAGAGGGTGGTTAGCAGTGGGACTGGCTTTGTGTGCAA
Organism: Cervus canadensis; assembly: GCF_019320065.1. Lineage (NCBI taxonomy): Eukaryota > Metazoa > Chordata > Mammalia > Artiodactyla > Cervidae > Cervus > Cervus canadensis. The sequence goes on along the minus strand of NC_057390.1, from coordinate 63,877,016 downwards.
CCAGTACGGAGCTTGGGTGGGGCAAGGCAACCCCTGTGGTCCCCCACCCCACACTCCCATCCTCAGTATGCAGATTTAAGGCCCAGAGATGTGCACAGTTCGCCAAGCAAATGGCTGAGACTCTGCCCAGCATTTTGGGCAACACACTCTATATAGTCAATTCTCATGAGAAACAGATTCCTCTTTTCAGGGAGGCCCTATTCTTCTCTTTGAACAACATCCTGAAGGACTAATTCTGCCACAGACAAAGCAGATGGCTGCTCATGCATCTGGGCTCCGAGAAGGCCTGCCACTCCCTACCTGCCTGCGGACCAGCACCCTCTGTCCGCTGACAGTTTCCTGCTCCCTGGATCTGCTGTGCCTGCCACCACCTGGTATGGACTCAGGACAGTTGTCAGGACTCAGTCTGCTCCCCTGAACCTGTTTCTCATGTGTTCATGTAATAGATTCACGAGCAAAGACTAGAGCCCACAGATAGGATGTGATAAAGGGCAAAAAGATTCCAGGGTATGGAGGGTAAAGCAGCTGCTGCTGGCCCTGGGAGGGGAGGGGTGTGGTGGCTGAGTCAATGCTGCTGTCAGATCCAGTGAGACAGGCAGCCAAGACAAATTATGCCCACTTCCAAACATGCCTAGGCCAGCCCCCAAAATGACAGTTGCCATGGCCTGAGATGGTTAACTTTTAGCAGCAGAGATCTCATTGACTGGGTGTCAGTATTCCGAGGCTGGCGGTTCAAAGAGGCAGATTTAAGTGCCCTCCATCTCCCTTCCTTCCCAGCTCCTGGGAATGCAAGGGGGCACAATGTTTGGAGCTAGGGCTTAGAGGCAAGTTGTCACAGGTATTAATTGTCATGGGTACCCCTTCTTGCCAGTACAGCCAGCACTTCTACTTTTAGCACCTCCCTGGGAAAATCAGGTATGTTTGCACAGATAATGATGATGGTGATGATGATAAAGGAAAGCAACCTAAAGGTTTAACAAAGAACGACTAACAATACATTATAGAACCACCATACAGTCAGTTACTCTGTAGACATTATGTCTGCAAATATCTAAATGACCCAAGAAAACACCCCTGATATAAAGAGTGGACTTATGTATATGTGTCAAGAGTGAGAGAGAGACTGAGGGATATTTACTAAAATATTAATGGTGGTTTTGCAGGTAGTGGGTTAATGGTAATTAAAAAAAAAATCTCTTTGTTTTTTTCTCTTTTTAGCATTGAATAATAAGAAAATAAACTCCTAAAGTTGTATTTTAAAAATCTGCACTTGGGGTTCCGCCCTTTGGTGTGAGCACTCACATGACCCTGGGGCTCTCACCCTGGGTTGGAGGACCTGTGGGGTACACAGACAGGCTCAACTGGATGGAAGGTGTCACCCTCCCAAAACGACACTCATGAATTTTAGGGCACATGACTTCATGGGAAGCTGTTCCCAGTGTGACCAGGTTCTCAAAGCTGCTCCCTCCCTGCCATTTCCAGAGCTGGGAGGCTGTGTGGCCTGTCTGAGGTTACACAGTGAGTTAATGGCAGAGCTGGGGTGTGACTCACTCTTACTCTGAGTGCGCATCAGGGACTACTGGAAGCTGTTCAAAGGCATCTCTTACTCTGTGGAATGTCTTTGACCTAAAAGCCAGGGAACTAAACATTTGACTCCCACCAAGCCGAGGCTTAGGAATGCCCTATTGCCCCCGAGGGAGCTGCACCTCACAAGTGCAGGTGCAGGGCTGGGCAGTGGGTGGGGAGGGGCCACGGTGGCCAGAGGATGCTCCTGGACCACAACATTCATGCATGAGCTACAGCAGAAAATGATGCTCTCCTGGAAGACACAAGGAAACGATGTGTGTTTTCCAGACTTACTGTTAGTCAAAGGCAACCCTCTTGATCTTTCCATCCCTACATTCCATCCATAAAATGGAGATACTAAACCTCACCTGCCTCATTGCATTGACGTCAGGACAAAATGAATTGTAAGATGAAAGCAGACATGACTGGATGAGAGATTTGGAAGCCATCAAGCCAGACGCTGCGTTGTAACTCACCCTCTCTTTGTTTCCACATGGCCAGCAAATATGGTGGCCATTTCACATCATAAATCTGTTTGCACTCAGAATAATATGTAATTTTGTTACTGCAAGGCTTATAAACCTTTGGTATTTCAGTATTAAGTTATAATTTAGTAAAGACTACAGACTACATGTATTCACATTATACGCAGTCTCTCCTCTTCTGATTTAATCCTCACTCTAGAGAAAGGAACTGAAGCAGAAAGGCTGATGTACTTGGAGGATTTTTAAAAATTTCCTTCTGGAAAAAGGAGAAGGTTTCCTATGAAGTGGGGAGGGTGAAGGACCGGGCCCAGATGGGAAGACAGAAGGCTTCAGTACTGGAAGAAGATTTCCTGGATTCAGACAAAGCTCTGTGTGGCCTGCCTCTGGCCAGGTTTGGTCTGACCCTACCCAGCTCCAGGCCTCCCTGCTGCTGTGGAGGAAGACAGCGTGGGACTCAGGGAAAGGCAAGTGCCCTGGGGATGCTGGGGGAGACAAAACGCAGCAGGGCAGGAGGTCCTGAAGGGACTGACCCCTGCTCTGGATGCAGCCTCCAATAAACCCCCCAAATGCACTGCCTGGTTTTCAAGATCTTCCAGCAACCATTATACACAGACATCCAGTGCAAAAAGAGTCACCATCAAACAAAGGGCGTGCATTTTTGGTAAACTTAGACCCGAGACTCATGTCTTATAAGGAGATAACATTTGCATGAACATGAACCTCAGTGGTTCACTCATGGATTCATTCAGCCAGCGTTTACGGGGGTCTGTCTTGTGCCCACTGAGCGGATATCTGGGGTAAGGACTAATTAGAGAGAACCAGGGTTTTCACAGTCTGCTGAGGAACATGTATCAACTGTTACCCATACTCAGGGGGCTGTGGGCCATTCAACAGCTGTATATACAGCACCTTTTACTTATTAATTTGTTGGATCGGTTTCATTTTATTTAAAAATGTTATACAACTTTGAAGGTTTACTTTCCATTTACAGTTATTACAAAATATTGGCTATGCTCTCTATTGATAGTACATTCTTGAACTTATGTTACACGCTATAGTTTGCACCTCCCACTCCCTCCCTCCTCTAATGCCCTTCTCCCCACCAGTAACCACCCCATGTGCCACCTCTTATGTGCCAGGCAGTGAACTATGTAGACAGTCTCAATTCTTAAAGCTTACATTATGGGGCAATAGTAATAATGTAATGACGATAATACAGCTAATACCACATACTTATTAAGTGCCAGGGACTGTCTATTCTATGTACTAATATGCTTTCAATATGTCAGTTCACTTAATTATCATTAAAAACCTTATGAATTCAATAATATTATGTTTTCCATTCTACAGATAAAAATACTGAGGCAAACATAGGAAAAGAACCATGCCCAAGTTCACAGGGAAAAACCAGAATTTAAGGCTGGGCCATTTGGTGAGACAAAGAAACAACCTAAATGTCCATCAGCAGATGAACAGATAAAGAAAATGTGATTACATACATATGATAGAATGCTACTCAGCCATAAGGAATGAAATAGTGCCATTTGCAGTAACATGGATGGACCTAGAGACGATCATACTAAGTGAAATAAGTCAGACAAAGACAAATACCATCATATATCATTTATATGTCAAATCTAACATGTGACACAAAGGAACTTATCTATGAAACAGAAACAGACTCAGACTTAGAGAAGAGACTTGTGGTTGCCATGGGGGACGGGGTTGGGGGAGGGATGGGGTGGAAGATTGGGATTAGCAGATGCAAACTATTATATAGAGAATGAATAGACAACAAGGTCCTATTGTATGGCACAGGGAACTTTATTCAATAGCCTGTGATAAACGGTAATGGAAAAGAATATGAAAAAGAATGCATATGTTTATGTATCTATATATAATATATCTCTGTGTGTATATATATATATATGTAAACATGAATCACTTTTCTGTATAGCAGAAATTAACACATTGTAAATGAAAGAGATGGGCATACCAGACCACCTGACCTGCCTGCTGAGAAACCTATATGCAGGTCAGGAAGCAACAGTTAGAACTGGACATGGAACAACAGGCTGGTTTCAAATAGGAAAAGGAGTACGTCAAGGCTGTATATTGTCACCCTGCTTATTTAACTTATATGCAGAGTACATCATGAGAAACGCTGGGCTGGAAGAAGCACAAGCTGGAATCAAGATATCCGGGAGAAATATCAATAACCTCAGATATGCAGATGACACCACCCTTATGGCAGAAAGTGAAGAGGAACTAAAAAGCCTCTTGATGAAAGTGAAAGAGGAGAGTGAAAAAGTTGGCTTAAAGCTCAACATTCAGAAAACTAAGATCATGGCATCTGGTCCCATCACTTCATGGCAAATAGATGGGGAAACAGTGGAAATAGTGTCAGACTTTAATTTTTTGGGCTCCAAAATCACTGCAGATGGTGATTGCAGCCATGAAGTTAAAAGACACTTACTCCTTGGAAGGAAAGTTATGACCAATCTAGATAGCATATTAAAAAGCAGAGACATTACTTTGCCAACAAAGGTCCATCTGGTCAAGGCCATGGTTTTTCCAGTGGTCATGTATGGATGTGAGAGTTGGACTGTGAAGAAAGCTGAGTGCTGAAATATTGATGCTTTTGATCTATGGTGTTGGAGAAGACTCTTGAGAGTCCCTTAGACTGCAAGGAGATCCAACCAGTCCATCCTAAAGGAGATCAGTCCTGGGTGTTCATTGGAAGGACTGACGCTGAAGCTGAAACTCCCAATACTTTGGCCACCTCATGTGAAGAGTTGACTCATTGGAAAAGACCCTGATGCTGGGAGGGATTGGGGGCAGGAGAAGAAGGGGAAGACAGAGGATGAGATGGCTGGATGGCATCACCGACTCGATGGACATGAATTTGAGTGGACTCCGGGAGTTGGTGATGGACAGGGAGGCCTGGCGTGTTGCGGTTCATGGGGTCGTAGAGAGTTGGACATGACTGAGCGACTGAACTGAACTGAACTGAACTGAAATCAACTATATGTCAATAAAATAAATTTCAAAAAAGCTGAGCCATTTTCTTCCACAGCCTACAGGTTGAACCAGCAGGCTACTGCTCTCAGCAAATGCTAAGAACCAAGTGCCTGGAACCAGCCATTCACAGGGGGTGACACTAGACTCTTACCCTGCAGGGTGAAGGAGAGCTTGGCATTCCTGCCGAGAAAGCAAACGCAAAGTGCCTATTGTGGGGGTAGAAGGGAGGTGGGATCTCCCCTGTCAGAGGCCAAGCCAAGAGCGTGACTTTTATCTTGAGACTGAGTGGTTTCAACCTGAGTGTAATGTAATCAGATTTGTTTCTTGCAAAGCAAATGCTTTCAATGCATAGAGTATGGACCTGAGGAGGGAAAGACTGGAGGTCAAGGGCCCAGGTGGAGGGGTACTGCAGTTCGGTCCCATCTTTTAGGATAACACTTCATAGGGTCACTCATTCTGAAACTCTTGCATTTTCATAGATGTTTGTACTAATTTTACTCATGACAGCCGACAGTTAATGTGTGCTATTGGCATTCGTGGCACCAGGCCAAGTGCTACACGTGCATGAGTTCATGTAACTAAATGAACAGCTCAGCGAAGGTATATCACTGACCCAAGACTCTTACAGACATTTACATGCCCTCAATTTTAATGTTGCAAAACTGGGAATTGAACCTTCACAGTCTGATTTTAGAACTTTGCCCACTTCCACTTCACCATTATACTGTAATATGAGATTTATAAAAAATTCACTTAAGAAATATTGGTACTTTAAAGACTAAACATTAAATAGCCATGTGAGAGACTGACAATGTGTTTGTAATTGCTACATCTGCTCTGACGGAAGTTCACCCACACGGCTCCAGGGGGACTGGAGTCTCAAGTGGTGAAAATGTGCTTCAGAGTAAAGTCCAAAAGGGATGGGGGTCACAGCAGAGCCTGCTTGCCTTTTATGAGCTTGGATTGAAGTTTTAATCAATTACCTCATGACAACTCATATTAGGAGACTCTGTGTTACTTTGTTGAATATATATCAGAATATAGTAGAGAAATACATACACACCTGCACTGTGTAGTAAATGGTATTTGTTTCATTCTAGAAGTTGGTTCAGTTACTCTAAATTAATCCTTTTGTATCTTCATCGTATTCCAAGATGAAGAGCTCCCTTGGGTGTTAAGATTCTGCCATGAGCCAGGAGACACGTGGAATGTTCCAGAATCCAGAGGATAGCCTGGTGGCCCATAAGCTGCCTCTTTTGATCTGTTCTGGTGCCACCTTCTTTGGCTCCTTGAACTCAGGCCTTCCACCAGCCTTCCTGTGTCCCAGGTCACGGCGTTACCCACTGCTTGCTCCCCAAAGCTTCTTCCTAGCTTGGAGCCTAAGAGGGTCATGGGCTAACCATCGCTCTCAGTCTGACTCAGGACAAGAGTGTGGACTTGGCCTCTGCTCACCACTTCACCAGGGCACAGGGTGACCAGGACTGGAAATACCCCGGGCCCACGTGGCCTCCACTATGGGGCTGAGCGGGGCCATTTGGGGCAGTGCCTAAATGTGTCTGCCCCGGCCGCACCAGCCAGCCTCCAGGCCTGGAAGCAGATGTAGCCTCTCTTCTCTCTGACGCTGGGGAGGGACCTGCCTGGACCTGATTTTATGATGCAACGTGAGAGCAGACCCTGATCTGCCCTGCAAACTCTGTTTTGACACCTGTCCTTGCTGGGAAGCCTCTGCATGTAATTCTCTAGAAACTTCGAAAGAGTTTTCTGAGGGAAAAGAAAGCAGCAGACAAATAGCCAAAGATTGATTCCTGTCATTGGTATTTTCTGGATAGCCTAAATATCCAACAGCTTATATTCTTATTTTATTTAAAAAATAAAAACAAAGTTTAATAAATCAACATAGCCCTTTATTTGTTTTTTTTTTAGTTCTACCACTTTATTGCTACCAACCCATCTCCCTCCACCCTTGTGCACACATGCTCAGTCATGTAATCCCACGGACTTCAGCCCGCCAGACTCCTCTGTCCATGGACATTTCCGGGCAAGAATACTGGAGTGGGTTGCCATTTCCTTCTCCAAACATAGCCCTTTAATTTGGAATATTTTCAACAGGAGGTTGGGGGTTCTGGGGTCTGTGACTAGAGCTGAATGGAAGCAGCCTAAGGTACTTCCAGCTGGGGGAGGGGACACACCTAGACAGCGTATTAAAAACCAAAGACATCACTTTGCCAACAAAGGCCCATATAGTCAAAGCTATGGTTTTTATAGTAGACAAGTACAGATGTGAGAGTTGGAACATAAAGAAGGCTGAGCACCAAAGAATTGATGCTTTTGAACTGTGGTGTTGGAGAAGACTTGGGAGTCCCTTGGACTGCAAGGAGATATATTCATTGGAAGGACTGATTCTGAAGCTGAAGCTCCAAAACTCTGGCCACCTGATGTGAAGAACTGACTCATTGGAAAAGACCCTGATGCTCGGAAAGATTGAAGGCAAAAGGAGAAGGGGGCGGTAGAGGATGAGATGGTTGGATGGCATCACCAACTCAATGGACATGAATCTGAGCAAACTGCAGGTGATAGTGAAGGACAGAGGAGCTTACAGTCGATGGGGTTGCAGAGTTAGACACGACTACTTAGCGTCTGAACAACAACAACACATCGTTTTCTTCAATGAGGAGTAGTTTCGTGCCTTTTTTCCTGTGAATGCTGAGGTGTAACATGTTCACCTGCTCCTTTCTGCAGTCATTCTTTGTTAGGATAACCTTCTCTGAAGTAGACCTGGCTTGAAAGGCAAATCCCTGCTTCATGGCTTTGTCAGTTCCTCTGTTCCCAGCTCACCAAATGAGGGTGTGTCTTTTAAGACAAGGAGGCATTATTTTCAAGGGTATAGATTTGGAAACTCGAATAATGACAGCATCTTTCACATGGTAGGTTTCTAGTAATTTTGGATTTCTGACTCACAAGTAGTGGGGCATGAGAGATCTTGTATAATAGGAGGGAGGCAAGCTTCTAAGGAATAGAGCACTAAGCATCACTGCTCCTTTCCGTCTTGATACTTTGTTTTTTTGTTTGTCTGTTTGCTCTGAATATCTCTCTAAAAAAAAAAGGAGAAAAAAACCAAAAAACCAAACAAAAAAACCTGTACCTACAAAGGGATGGCCTCTAGTGGGACCCTGCCTGTTCTCCCTGACTCCAGAGACTTTTATATGAGTTTTATCTGCTTGCTGGCCTGGGGGAAGGGAGGAGGGTAAAACTGAGAGGAATGATGGGAAACTGGGGGAAGCTCAAGTTTACGAAACTCAAATCTTCAAGGTGGGTTTGAACTGGGATTCTGCCTGATGTCCAGGCATGGGGTTATTAACATGTAGCCAGTGGAGTGTCTTCAGTTCTGGATCAGTTAAGGAGGGTGTGTTCTTCCCCACTTCTGCATATCTTTCCCTGTTGAGGGCACTTTGTGTACAACTCCAGGCATTTCTTCCTCTTTGAGGGCTTAGTCACTCAGTCGTGTCTGACTCTTTGTGACCCCGTGGACTGTGGCTCGCCAGGCTCCTCTGTCCATGAGATTTCCCAGGCAAGAATATTGGAGTGGGTTGCCATTTCCTTCTCCATTCAGTAAATAGGACCAGAGCACAGAGGACATGGGCCTCTGCTCTCCACTTCCTCTCCTGGGAGCATGCTACCCACTGGGACAGCTACTCTTCAGCTCCACGCAGGCTGGTTTTGCGTGAGGCCTGATGCTTGTACAATTTGGGGAGGCCTCTTTAAGAAAAAGAATGTAAAAATACGAACTCATAATTATAAGTGCCCCTCCTGGGGCCTTAAAAGGGCTAGGAGGAACCCATTCAAAAGAGGATCCTGGAAACTTAAACTTCATCAGCTCCCCCAAAGCTCTGCATCTTCCCTGGACAAGCCCCAGGCAAGAGGAGGCTGGCAAGTGTATTTAATCCTGGACTTCAGTTTCCAGTCCACTGCTGTCCCCTCAGCCTCAGTCTCCAGTCCACAACAACAAAGGCTTTCATATATGGTGTTGAGGGTCTTATTTCTGTTTGTTCACATGCTTTATTGCCCCTAGGACTGTGACCCCTCCAGTATCTTTTAACTTACTCTAATATGGGCCCTAGGGCTTCTTTGGTGGCTCAGACGGTAAAGAAACTCCCTGCCAATGCAGGAGACCCAGCTTTGATTCTTGGGTCAGGATGATCCCCTGGAGAAGGGAATAGCTACCCACTCTAGTATTCTTACCTGGAGAATCCCAGGGACAGGGGAGCCTGGTGGGCTAGAGTCCATGGGGTCCTAAAGAGTCAGACCGGACTGAGTGACTAACACTTTCACTTTTTAGAAGGGCCCTGGTAAATTGTAACAATTACATGTTGACAAGAGTGTACAGGAATTATTAATAAAGCAGTATGATGAGCCCTCCCTGATGGGTGGTGGGTTTGCTGCAGTTTTAGGATCTAGGCTAGGTTTTACAGATCCTGAGCATTATCACTGAGTTACCGAAGATACTCAGACTATTTCACCTGGTTAGATGAGACTGTCTTTCAAACATTTAACCTGAAGAATGAATTAGCAGGTTTATTCTGCCACATTGTAGGGCTATCAGCCAAACTCTGCCAAAAATATGACAGGAAAACAGCTGATGATCCATTAGATCTTTTTAAAAGCTGGACAGGCTGCTTCCCCGGATTCAGCTGGGAAATGATGATGCCACAGGGCACTCCAGGATACGACTAGGCGGGTTTGCTACGGTGTGTGGCTACCCGGTGGTCCCTCTTCCTCTCCTGCCTCCATCTCTGGCTCCGTCCCTCTGTCCCTGGTATTGAGCAAGCACTGTCGGAAAGCACCCAAGGGAAAGAAGCCCTTCGGCCAGGGGCAGTTATGGTCCGTGACCTGGAGATCTCATGGCAACTCGCTTGTAAACAACAAAGAGGCTATCCAGCTGAGAGGGAGATGTGCAGAGACAAAGGGACCAGGGATATGGTGACTTGTCCTGCACCAGGGACATGGTGGGCAAGTCAGACGGGAGTGTCAGCTTCTCCAAGGGAGACCAAAGGGCTCTGTACCCGCTGCTGTACCCCCACCCTCCGCTCCAGGCAGCTTCCCTCCCTCCCTCCCTCCCTCCCTAGGCAGAGGCTGCCACTTGGGAGGTGTCACATTCCAGGGCTCTGAAGTGGAATTTCGAACCATCCTCAGCAGCTGGTATGAGCTCTGTTTCCTGCCCAGACAAAACTGGCAGAGTACGGGCAAGTTTTATTTTGAAAGATGAAATTTAAGTCATTTTATTACTGCTGAGAAGTTCTGGATGGGCAAGCCCTGAGACCAAAATTCTCTCTCTTTCTCTCCCTCTCTCCCAGAGCTTATATATTCTGACTGTTATTTCTGGAAGTAACTTTAGCTGTTATCTAACTTCACTGCCCATCCCGCTCTGCATTTTGTTGGAATTCTGTTGCCTTGGCATCTGTGGTGACTCTCCTTAGCTTCCCACCTCACATCTCTGATTATTGCTTGCCCACCTCCTCATGAGCTTTTCCTTGTATTCAGTCCCTTAAATATCAGCAGGGGCATGGATCTGGGTTGGTTTTTTTTTTTTTTAAAGCAAGTTATATACTTTTTAAAAATTAATTTTTATTGGAGTATAGTTGCTTTACAATTTTGTGTTGGTTTCTGCCATAGAGCAAAGTAATCCATGATACATATACATATATCCCCTCTTTTTTTGAATTTCCTTCCCATTTAGATCATCACAGAGCAGTGAGTAGAGTCCCCTAAGCTATACCTGAAGTGTCTACTCTTCTCTCATTTTAAAAAGCATGGTAAAATATACATACACACAGCATTTGCCACTTTAACCATTTGTAAGTGTACAATTCAGTGGCATTTAGTTCGCTTGCCATGTTGTACAACCCATGGATGCATTCTTGGTCCCTTGTGGTTTTTCTTTCTAAAACTGGCCACGGGCTGTCTCCCTTCTAGATACTGATGACTTAACTCTTTATCTCTAGCCTAGATCTCTCTTCACGCTTCAGGGTCATAGTCAGGGTCATTCCACTGTCTGGTAGGTTCTACTGGCACTGCACTGCAAACTCAACAATTCAAACTGAGCTCACTGTTTCCTTTCTCAAACCAGCTCATTCTCTTCTCCTCATTCAGTGATAAGTACTAAGTACTTCCCAGGTGGTGCGTGATACAGAACCTGCCTGCCAATGCAGGAGACATAGAGACCTGGGTTTGATCCCTGGGTTGGGAAGATCCCCTGGAGAGGGGAATGGCTACCTACGCCAATATTCTTGTCTGGAGAATCCCATAGACAAAGGAGCCTGTCAAGCTATAGTTCATGGAATTGCAAAGAGTCGGCCACAACAAGCGACTTAGCATGCACGCACCACCTATTAATCCAAGTTGGAAATCTGGAAGTCCATCTCAGTTTTCTCTTTTTTCCTCTCTCCCCTCCCCAAGTTCACACCGTCTTACAAGTACACCTATTCCTTTGACCGGCTAAATACTTCTTGAATCTGGCCTTATATACTCCTTCTTCAACACTTGATTAGATTTAGAATCTTTTTTTTTTTTTTTTGCCAATCATAGTTATCTCTTCACTGGTTTCTCTACCACCAGCCTTACTACCCAAATTCCATCCTCCACCATTGCATCTAGAGTCATTGACCTAACATGTTATAATAGCTCTGCCACCTATAAACCTTTAACAGCTCTTCATGGTCAAGAGTTCTTAATATTGGAGAATTTGATGAAAGTGATACAGCCCTTTCCTCAGAAAAGGACACATTCACATTTATAAACAAGCTCACTAATTTTGCTCATATTTTCAGAGGGGTCCATCAAACCCCCAGAATCCATTTATGGGTCCCTCAGTACAAAAGTCCTTAGCTCAAGGCCCTTCACAACTAGGCCTCTGTTTTCTCCAACCTCCTCTCACACCACCTCCCTCCTTATACTTTGGGCTTTGACGAAACACAACCACATGTAGTATCCTGTACACCAGCTCACTGTTTCTCTCATGGTCTTCTCCCTGAAACACCCTTTCTTCCTTTCATTCCTTGGGCAACTGTTTTTCATCTTTCAAGTCTTAGCTAAGTGAGTGAGTGAAGTTGCTCAGTCATGTCCGACTCTTTGCAACCCCATGGACTGTAGCCTACGACGCTCCTTCATCCATGGGATTTTCCAAGCAAGAGTACTGGAGTGGGTTGCCATTTCCTTCTCCAGAGGATCTTCCTGACCCAGGGATCAAAGCCGGGTCTCCTGCATTGTAGGCAGATGCTTTACCGTTTGAGCCACTTCCCAACTAGTCTTAGGTAAGGCACCACCCAATTCATTCATACCATACATATTTATTGAATACCTACTCTATGCCAGGCCCTCTACAAGCACTGGCATAAAGATGGATGTGGTCTTTGTAATCACTGACCTTGTAATTGAGAGAGGAACACAGATAAGTAAGTGCTACCACTCAACTCCAAGTGTGGGCTCTCATCTTATATCTCTATCTCAGTATCTCCTTTTTATTATAGTATTATATCATATGTGCTTGTCTCTCACTGAACTATAAGACCCTGCAGGACATAAGTCTGACTTTACTTATTTTTGTGACTGAGATGTAACACAATGTTTAAAACTAAAAGGACTTGTCACTCAAGTATTTATTAGATTGAGGGAAATAAGGATTTGGTAGACTAAGACCTTCCACAGCTAGTGGGTAGCTGAAATAGCACAGTTGCCAATGTTGCCCCAGGTTGCTCACCTCCCCCTCCATGGTCCTGGCGCTAGAAACAGCTCACCAATCTTACTGCAAAGAGCTTGGGCTTTGGACTTAGTAAAATTTAAAGTCCTAATTCTTTCACTTATTAATACATAGACTTTAGGTAACTAACCCAGCCTCTCTTAAACTTCCTTTTCTCAACGTGTATGAACTTGCAGTAATTCCTGCTTCCCTGAATTGATTTGATATGACATAGGATGAGGTATGTAAAGATCCTGGCACACAGCCATCCTTCAATAAAATGTGACTTTCCTTTCCATTCTCCCCCTTGCTTCTATGCCCAAGCTGTGTTCCTGGTGATGTGCCCAGACTTGGCTCAGGTGAATAAATTTGATTCCTGTGAACAGTCTCTTGCAACTGTGACTGGCTGTGGTGTTGGTGGGTGGTCCCGGGTTACATAGTGGGAAACCACAGGCCTTCAGGTTGCCATTGCAATGTCAAGCAAAGGGAAACCCAAGTGAGAGTTCCAATGATAAGTTTAATAGCTTCCATTAAAATCAATCAAACATTAATAGGGGTAAAACACTATCAAATATTATGATCTATTCTTGCTACCTGAGAGGTAATCCAGGCTAGAGGTAATCTGAGCTAAAATGGTGATAAAATTGATAGGCACCGAAGATACTAGATTCCTTAACCCATAAATTGGGCAGTATAGGAAAAATACTAGGTGAGAATTACCTCGGCTCTTGTGGGACTCTTTGTAAAAAGCATGACTATAAAGTAATGAGGCTGTTCGTGTATTGAACACAGTAGAACTCCCAGACAGGAATCTAATTCCCTCTAAACTAGTGACTCTGGATGCTGGAGACTCTCCAGTGATTCAGCCCATGCTCAAAGCAATTCTGAAATACCTCCTTTGAAAGTGTTTCTGAAGCTAATTAATAGGCCACAAAAAGAAAATCTGTTATCTTGTAAGTTACGTGTTGCTTTTTATCAGTGAGTTTCCCAATTTGATCATCCAACATTCACCAGATCTGGTTCCCACAACTTTTGGAGTTGTTTTGATATCAAATCACGATGGTGTGATCACTCACCTAGAGCCAGACATCCTGGAATGTGAAGTCAAGTGGGCCTTAGAAAGCATCACTACCAACAAAGCTAGTGGATGTGATGGAATTCCAGTTGAGCTATTTCAAATCCTAGAAGATGATGCTGTGAAAGTGCTGCACTCAATATGCCAGCAAATTTGGAAAACTCAGCAGTGGCCACAGGACTGGAAAAGGTCAGTTTTCATTACAATTCCAAAGAAAGGCAATGCCAAAGAATGCTCAAATTACTGCACAATTGCACTCATCTCACACGCTAGTAAAGTAATGCTCAAAATTCTCCAAAGCCAGGCTTCAGCAATACATGAACTGTGAACTTCCAGATGTTCAAGCTGGTTTTAGAAAAGGCAGAGGAACCAGAGATCAAATTGCCAACATCCGCTGGATCATTGAAAAAGCAAGAGAGTTCCAGAAAAACATCTATTTCTGCTTTATTGACTATGCCAAAGCCTTTGACTGTGTGGATCACAATAAACTGTGGAAAATTCTGAAAAAGATGGGAATACGAGACCACCTGACCTGTCTCTTGAGAAATCTGTATGCAGGTCAGGAAGCAACAGTTAGAACTGGACATGGAACAACAGACTGGTTCCAAATAGGAAAAGGAGTACATCAAGGCTGTATATTGTCACCCTGCTTATTTAACTTCTATGCAGAGTACATCATGAGAAACGCTGGGCTGGAAGAAGCACAAGCTGGAATCAAGATATTGCCAGGAGAAATATCAATAACCTCAGCTATGCAGATGACACCTTTATGGCAGAAAGTGAAGAGGAACTAAAAAGCCTCTTGAGGAAAGTGAAAGAGGAGAGTGAAAAAGTTGGCTTAAAGCTCAACATTCAGAAAACTAAGATCATGGCATCTGGTCCCATCACTTCATGGCAAATAGATGGGGAAACAGTGGAAACAGTATCAGACTTTAACTTTTTGGGCTCCAAAATCACTGCAGATGGTGATCGCAGCCATGAAATTAAAAGACGCTTACTCCTTGGAAGGAAAGTTATGACCAATCTAGATAGCAAATTAAAAAGCAGAGACATTATTTTGCCAACAAAGGTCCGTCTGGTCAAGGCTATGGTTTTTCCAGTGGTCATGTATGGATGTGAGAGTTGGGCTGTGAAGAAAGCTGAGCGCTGAAATATTGATGTTTTTGACCTATGGTGTTGGAGAAGACTCTTGAGAGTCCCTTAGACTGCAAGGAAATCCAACCAGTCCATCCTAAAGGAGATCAGTCCTGAGTGTTCATTGGAAGGACTGATGCTGAAGCTGAAACTCCAATACGTTGGCCACCTCATGCAAAGAGTTGACTCATTGGAAAAGACCCTGATGCTGGGAGGGATTGGGGGCAGGAGGAGAAGGGGGCGACAGAGGATGAGATGGTTGGATGGCATCATCGACTCGATGGACATGGGTTTGAGTAAACTCCAGGAGTTGGTGATGGACAGGGAGGCCTGGCGTGCTGCGATTCATGGGGTCTCAAAGAGTCGGACATGACTGAACAACTGAACTGAACTGAACTGATGATGATGTCTTCCTATTTCCTCGACTGGCGATATTCAAATACTGTGCCTTCAGAGTCATGCTAGTTTCATAGCAGGAGTGCAGAAGGTAGCTGAAATTTTGAGTCTTGTTAAGGATACGGCTTTCCAAGTAAATATTTTGAAGAAGCATTAATAATATGGATGTGTCAATTCTAGTTTGCTATATATCTTATTACTTTTTGCCTTATGCAAATAACACCAAAAGGCCTTAGAGAAGCCACCATTATAATGCAACAAGAAGGGGAAGATTAATGCCACACTCCTACAAACTCAAGCTTTGAAGTCCTTATCATGGAAGGACAATCTGTGTCAAGATTTTCCAGCATCATCTTGATCTTCACTAGCAATGGTGAGGGTGATAATAAGTAGATGCTGGATTCATTCAGCACTTTCCTTTCCATAAAATTCATAGAGCTTGCTAGTCAGAACCAGTTTTTAGACAACAATGCAGACAACATTTAGCTCATAAGTACTCAGAATGCCTTAATTCCTGTCAGTAGGCTATTGAAATAGGATTACAGAAAAAGTAATGTTCAACTACTGAAAGTGGAAGAGAAAGACTAATTTCTCATTTCCACTTTTTGTTCCATTAGCTACAGAGACTTGTCTGTTTGCCTTTAATGTAATTATTTATTTAATGTTAATGCATATGCTCAATTGGTCTTAGTGATCATACTTCATATGTTAGTCAGCATCATTATTATCTATTGTCAATAAGTATATCTTCACTATACAGTTAGCTATTGCTTTAGACTATGGACTTGGAAAGGTAGAAGCCATGTTTATGATTTGGGGCCATTGTCGAGAGACAGATGCTTACTACTGGTGATCACGATGATCTAGTCCTTAAGACAATGTCTCTAAACTGCATAATAGGGCTTCCTGGGTGGCTCAGTGGTAAAGAATCTGCCTGGAATGCAGGAGATGTGGGTTCGATTCCTGGGTTGAGAAGATCCCCTGGAGAAGGAAATTGCAACCCACTCCATTATTCTTGCCTGGAAAATCCCAGGGACAGAGGATCCTGAGGGGTTACAGTCCATGGGGGTCACAAAGAGTTGGACATGACTGAGTGACAAAATAACAACAAAACTGCAAATAGTATCAGGAGACCAACAGATCATTTTCTATTGAATAGTTACCATATGTTCAGCAGTAGGACACATAGAAAGATGAACAAAGTCAGCCTATAATCTTGGAAGATGCTATCACCATCCATTGAGAAAGTCAGGACTGACTCACAGAGCTTGCTCAAAGAGCAGCACACAGTATGTGCAGTTAATCTCTAAACGATGCTATAACCCACAGTGCTTGAGCTCAGAGCAGGGGGAGTTCAGCAGGCTCGCTGAGATCAGTGAGGCAACCTGCGGCAGGTCCAGGCAGCACTCGGCAGGCCCTGTAACCATGGTGAAATCTGGGTAGGTGGAGAGGAGGAGAGAGCAGTCCAGAAGAAAAGTGAAATTTTATCAAAGGCATTGAGTAAGATGGACATTATTTAGAGTGAGGAAATATGAGATACAAATATGGAATCATCATCAAACATTTCTTTTTTTAATCTGTGAGGGATCAAAAATTTGCATTCACAAATTTTAAGGCCAGCAGCTAAAGGCCAACTGAGGTTGCCATGTCAGACTCTACTGTGAAGAGTATTTGTTAGATATCTACTTTCATGGGTTTGCACATTTTACACACAGTCTCAAAAGCCTTGAGCTACCTTTTCTAAGTTGATGGATTTGGGCAATGCAGATAAAACAAAAGTGCCTTAGCTGCACCTTTTTCATTTTCTTGGCCTGCAATTGAAACAGTTTTCCTGATGTTAGACAGTATATAGAGGGAACTCAGAAATATTTTAGTTGTCACTTATTCAAGTGCTTTTTAATTTTTTAAGTAAATGAAACAAAATATTAAGCCCACTGCTTTGGACACTGGCTAAACTAACATCTGTTCTAGGAACCATCGTTACAGCAAAGGAATGCTAGCTATATATTGCTTGTGGCACAGACTCTTCTTCTGGGGAGCTAAAAATTAAATTACTGACCTTTGAATTTCCTTGGTGCCCTAATGAAAAGGTGAGAAGTTGGTTGATTTGAAAAAGGAAGGGTGCTCATGTACCCTGGTGGGACTTTGTCATTCTGTGGGGAGCAGAGGAAAGAGTCTGTTTGCTCTTTGGGGGTGCAGACAATGTAAATCACAACATCCTGGTCAGAAGATATATGTAAAGACCCTATGGCAATTTGCGATTTGGTGCATTGTGACTGTAAACTCCCAGCCAGGACAATGTAGCCTGGGCCTGGCTGCTGTCTCCTCCAGTTCTGGGATAGCCTAGTCCACTGGTTTTTTGCCAATTTTGGACTATTTAAAGAGTTGGCATTATTTTAGTGTTGGCAGACAGAAAATGCTCAAAGGTTTTCTCTGTGATTTGGTCATATTTCCTCAACTATGAATCTGTCGTCCCTCTCTTCCTGCCCTACTCCCTCCACCCCTCTTTTCTCTCTCTCTCCACAAACACACACTTTTTGGATCCTCTTTAAATTGTGCACTTCTTCCTACAATTGTGCCTCTCCCAACTGCATTTGCTAATTCAGAATGCTCAACCTAAAAGACTCAATCTTTTGGAATAGCCCCAATGACCCAAGAGCACGCGTAAATGCACACAATGGACATTCACTAAAGCTTGTGTACTTAAGGAATATACTTTCTCTCAGGTTCCTATTCAGAGACTGGGGATTCTTATTTTATATTCAAAGAAGCTTGGTTGTTTGATATCTGAGCACCCGGAAGCTTTGTCAAATCAGAAAAGGGGGCAGGGAGGGGATCTAAAATAGAAGACCAGGAAGTGAGAGGCTAGAAAAAGCAGAACCATAAACTTCAAAAAAAAAAGTGATCAGAAGACCTCCCGAGGGGCAAACAGCCACAGAAATCAAGGGTTTCATAGTAACATGGAAAATTTTAGTTCCCGACAAGAATGGCGAAGAGTAAGGGATTTCCCTGACAGTCCAGTGGTTAAGACTTTGCCTTCCAATGCAGGGGGTATGGGTTCAATCCCTGGTTGGGGAGCTAAGATTCTGCACACCTCTTGGCCAATCGCAGCCGAAAAACCAAAACATAAAACAGAAGCAATATTGTAGCAAATTCAATAAAGACTTTAAAAATGGTCCACACTAAAAAAAAAAAGAACTTGAGAAAGAGTGGCGGAGAATAAAATGTAAGCACTATACAACACTTTATAACATTCACTTTGTGTACAAAGGCTTCCATGGGAAGAAAGACCTCGAAGGGAGTGAGGGATGAGCTTAACTGGCATATGTTTTCTTCGTTCCCTCAGTAAATGATCTCAGTCCAGCACAGCCTGAACCTGTGACAGAGGGGAGTTTGTGTGTCCCCCACCCAGAACTGGGGGCTTCCCTGGTGGCTCAGATGGTAAAGAATCTGCCTGCAATGCAGGAGAACTGGGTTAGACCCCTGGGTCAGGACAATCCCCTGGAGAAGGGAATGGCTACCTACTCCAGTATTCCTGCCTGGAGAATTCCATGGGCAGAGGAGCCTGGCGAGCTATAGTCCATGGGATTGCAGAGTCAGACATGACTGAGCGACTAACACTTTTCCCTCAGAACTGACCGATGAGAACACAGTTCTTTGAATACATATTTATTCTTTTACTTCCCTTCCTCACAACTCTGGGAGAAGGCAATGGCACCCCACTCCAGTACTCTTGCCTGGGAAATCCCATGGATGGAGGAGCCTGGCGGGCTACAGTCCATGGGGTCGCGAGGAGTCAGACATGACCGAGCGACTTCACTTTCCCTTTCCACTTTCATGCATTGGCGAAGGAAATGGCAACCCACTCCAGTGTTCTTGCCTGGAGAATCCTAGGGACGGGGGAGCCTGGTGGGCTGCCATCTATGGGGTCGCACAGAGTCGGACAGGACTGAAGTGACTTAGCAGCAGCAGCCACAACTCTGTTTTCTGTCTTGTTTTCTATTCTCTTACTTTATTGCTTTTGTTCTATTTTTGGAGGGGCTTACTCCATTGTTCCTCTGTAATGGTTTGAGTTCAAAGCTTGGCTAATCAACTTATGCCTTTCTTCTTTTCTCACATAGATATTTAAGGATACACATTTCCATCTAAGAGTCACTTTAGCTGTATTCCACAAGTTTTGGTATGAGGAATCTTTATAATCGACTACTTTATTTTCTAATTTCCATTATGATTTTAATTTGACTTATAAAAGATTTAAATGACTTATTTGAAACTGCAAGCACATGAGATTTTCCTATACACAGTAAGCCCTGCAGCAGCACTATCAAGACGTCATGATTTGGCTGTAAGGTGGTTGGCGATCAGCTCCTTCCCTCTGCCTGGCCCCCACTCTCCAGAGGAGAAAGGATAGAGTTCTCATTTCCACTGTTGGTAGGGGTGAGTGGGGGAGAAGAAGTGAAAAATAAGTTTTGTTCAGCATATGTTTCATCATCTTTACTTTGGATATAGCACAGACTGCTGGGAAACATTTTAATGAATTTAAGATGCATCCATTGTAGGATGACTCATTATTTTATGAGCCATTAGGGAAAAACACTATGAGATTATGATACATTAATCTCTGAAATTTTCCAATTTCAGAGATATCTTTCTTAAAATTTATGGAATAATGGTATTTTTCATTAATCTTTTAACTGTATAGCCCTCATTTTATGCCCCCTCCAAATTTTGGACCCTACTTGGAACATTTTGCTGTAGCATTATTGTGTGTCCACTAGATCATGTTTAATTGCATGATTTATATCATTTTTCTGGTATTTATTCTTTTTGCAAAGAAATAGAGGAAAACAATAGAATTGGAAAAACTAGAGATCTCTTCAAGAAAATTAGAGATACCAAGGGAATATTTCATGCAAAGATGGGCACAATAAAGGACAGAAATGGTAGGGACCTAACAGAAGCAGAAGATATTAAGAAGAGGTGGCAAGAATACACAGAAGAACTGTACAAAATATATCCTCATGATCGAGATAAGCACAATGGTGTGATCACTCACCTAGAGCCAGACATCCTGGAATGCAAAGTCGAGTGGGCCTTAGGAAGCATCACTATGAAAAAGCTAGTGGAGGTGATGGAATTCCAATTGAGCTATTTCAAATCCTAAAACATGATGCTGTGAAAATGCTTCACTCAATATGCCAGCAAATTTGGAAAACTCAGCAGTGGCCAGAGGACTGGAAAAGGTCAGTGTTCATTCCAATCCCAAAGAAGGGCAATGCCAAAGAATGTTCAAACTACTGCACAGTGGCACTCATCTCCCACGCTAGCAAAGTAATGCTCAAAATTCTCCAAGCCAGGCTTCAACAGTACGTGAACCATGAACTTCCAGATGCTCAAGCTGGATTTAGAAAAGGCAGAGGAACCAGAGATCAAATTGTCAACATCCGTTGGATCATAGGTAAAGCAAGAGAATTCCAGAAAAACATCTACGTTAAAGCCTTTGACTTCGTAGATCATAACAAACTATGGAAAATTCTTCAAGAGATGGGAATACCAGACTACCTTACCTGCCTCCTGAGAAATCTGTACACAGGTCAAGAAGCATCAGTTAGAACCGGACATGGAACAACAGACTGATTCCAAGTTGGGAAAGGAGTACGTCAAGGCTGTATATTGTCACCCTGCTTATTTAACTTATATGCAGAGTACATCATGAGAAACACTAGGTGAGATGAAGCACAAGCTGGAATCAAGATTGCCGAGAGAAATATCAATAACCTCAGATACGCAGATGATACCATCCTTATGGCAGAAAGTGAAGAGGAACTGAAGAGCCTCTTGATGAAAGTGAAAGAGGAGAGTGAAAAAGCTGGCCTAAAATTTAACATTCAAAAAATGAAGATCATGGCATCGGGTCCCATCCCTTCATGGTAAATAGATGGGGAAACAATGGAAGCAGTGTCAGACTTTATTTTCTTGGGCTCCAAAATCACTGCAGATGGTGATTGCAGCCATGAAATTAAAAGATGCTTGCTCCTTGGAAGAAAAGCTATGACCAACCTAGACAGCATAATAAAAAGCAGAGCCATTACTTTACTGACAAAGGTCCATCTAGTAAAAGCTATGATTTTTCCAGTAGTCACGTATGGATGTGAGAGCTGGGCCATAGAGAAAGCTGAGCACCCAAGAGTTGATGCTTCTCAACTGTGGTGTTAGAGAAGATGACTAGAAGGAGATCTAATCAGTCAATCCTAAAGGAAATCAGTCCTGAATATTCACTGGAAGGATTGATGCTGAAGCTGAAACTCCAACACTTTGGCTACGTGATGTGAAAAACTGACTCATTGGAAAAGACCCTGATGCTGGGAAAGCTTGAAGGCAGGAGGAGAAGGGGAGAACAGAGGATGAGATGGTTGGATGGGATCACCAACATGATGGACATGAGTTTGAGCAAGCTCTGGGAGTTGGTAATGGACAGGGAGGCCTGGCATGCTGCAGACCATGGGGTCACAAAGAGTTGGATATGACTGAGCGACTGAACTGAACTGAACTGATTCCTTTGGCTGTTTGATCTATTAATTACTAAGAGAATTGTTTTAAAATGTCCTCTTGTGATGGTGGATTTATCAATTTCTCTTTGTAATCTTGTCAGCTTTTGCCTCATATATGTTGAGGATATATCATGAAGTACAGGCTAGAATTATACTTCCTAGGTTAACAGTTCCTTTTAACATTATGTAATGGTCCTCTTTTTATCAATAAAGATTTTTAGCTAAAAAGTTTAACTTTAATATAGCTATGTTAACTTTATTTTGGTATTCCCTTGACATAATTTTTCTCATACTTTTATTTTTAACCTTTGTGCCCTTTTATTTTGTTGAATGCATGCTTTATTATAAATAAAATATAGCAGAATATATTTTAAACACAATATATCAGTCTGTGTTTTTTAACTGCTGGCTTTGGTCCTTTATATATTTATCTTGGTTATGGATTAGTATTTGGACTTTTTATTTCTAAAAATAAATATCACCATCTTGTTATGTGCTTATCTGAATTTCCTCAAGTATAGATTCAAAAAAATCCTTTTTTTTTCTCATTTACTCTCAAAACAAGGAAATTTCAAACTTAGAGCAAACATTCTTTAAAATGCCTTGAGATAAAAATACTGAAAGTCAATTCCTCAAACATCCAAGAAAAACAAATCAGCACAATCCTTCAAAACATATTTGAAAAGATTCTTATATATACAAGGGTTATCAAAATAGAGATGCCGCCAAACTATTTTTATTTCAGTTCATAAACAACGTCTGACATCTGAGTTTGGCATTCTGATATTACTGTGGTCTTTCAGCCTTTCTAATGACAGTACAAGAAACAATAGCTGATCTTGTTAAAATAAAAAAAGACCTTGAATTATATATGTCTCTACTAAGGCTAATTAATAAATAGATGAGACTGATTTCTGACTAGTGTATTAATCATTTGTAAATGAGATGATGCGTTTGAAGTTATTTGAAAACAAATTTTTCTTGTGAGGAGCTTTAAGCTCACTTTGGTTTGAAATATAATCTCACTTGTATCAGGTGGAGGTTGGCTAGTTTGAACCACATTAAGAGAAACTATCTCCAGTGTCACCAACAAAAGGCTCTTATTTATTTTCAAAATATAAAAGCCAAACTCATTTGTTGCACCATATAGGACTGATAATATTTGCCTTACTCTTTCACTAGATCACTTTTAGTTCTAGAATTTCAGACTTTCAGCACTGGAAGAAGTCTGAAAGTTTTTCTAGTCCCAATTGCCTATCTGATGCATGAATGGCCTTTACATAATTCTGCCAATTTATCAAGTTGCCTGGACTTGAATATAACCACAATGGGGAGTTGACTCCCACCTGTACGGAGCACCCAATCAGAAAGACTTTTTACAAAACTGAACCACAACTATCCGTCAACCTATTCTACTCCACTTTTTATAACCTCATAGACTGTAGCCTGCCAGGCTCCTCTGTCCATGGGATTTTCCAGGCAAGAATACTGCATGGGTTACCATTCCCTTCTCCAAGGGATCCTCTTGACTCAAGAATCGAACCCGGGTCTCCCGCAATGTAGGCAGATTCTTTATCATCTGAACCACCAGGGAAGCCCCATTCTACTCCTTAGATATACACAATAAAAGCAGATATACCTCAGGAGAGCCCAGCCCTTGAAATATTGAAAATGTCTATCAAGTCTTTCTTCATATCTTTGGTCTCAATTCTATAGATTATTCTATATGACTTATCATACTTGGTAATCTTTTTTCACATATTCAGTTTTTTGAGATTCTCCTTTGCAGTGTCCTTACTATTTAATATGATACTTGAAAGGTGTTCCTTCAGCAAGTTGAAAGGTTCTATTGCTTCCTTAGGCTCAGATACCATTCTTCTGTCGAATGGTATCTGTCAGAGACTGTCGCCATGCTGATTCTTAGAGAACCTATAACATCAGCCTAAGGAAGCTAACACTGGGTATCTATTGTGTATTAGGACCACTGCCAGTTGTTTAAGGACTGGGATTTTAGTCACACTGATCTGATCCCAAAGTTCATGATGGTTCCCACTTTTCTTCCCCAACTAAGTCTTTCCTTTGTACTTTGCTAAGCCACATCTTTCACAGGACATATCACCTATAATTACAGCAATAAGAAAGCAAAAGCCATCCTTTTTCAGGTGCTGATTATGAGACGCTAATGAATCACTAGTAGCCCTAGGGCTGTGGATTGGTCATTCTTGGAACAAAGTTTCTTTCGCCTCAGATAATGGAACAGTAAACTGGAGCCTGTTCCTTTCCAAATGACCAAATTATAAATCAGGGACATCCAGATAAATAATATTTTGCTAATAGACTTGGAATAAACAAATGCTGGATTAATCTTCCAAAAAGATTGCCTTGTTCTTCCTTTGAATGGCTTCCCATTACCCAGACTCCATCTTCTGTCATTCAAACCCTCTGCAAAGTCAGTCTCCTATTTCCCCTCCAGCCCTGACACCCCTTATTCTTCCAGGATAGGAAGTCTTCACCCTCTGTGAAGACATGGGGGCTAAATGGATAAGGAGAAGGGTGGACATGGGAGTGAACTATACAGGCAGTGGAATGATGTCAGGGTGAAGAACCTATAGGAAAAATTGGGGTGTGGGGCTTGGTCCTGCCCTTCTCCACTGATTGATTGGAAGGGACTTGTCTTCTTCATGAGTCTTTTCCTATAATTGAGAAATACAATTGGGGAGAAATAAAAATTGGGGAGGGTCTTGTTCGGAAAAAGACACTCTGAGTTGAGTACATCGTGAGCTGTCTATATGTTACTCTTGAATTTCTAGAATTTGTCCAGCTCCCTTTTGCAGGAAGACATGAATGCCTTCTTAAGTAACTGAGAAGTTAGGGTTAGGGTTAGAACTTGGTAACCCACTAGGACCATTAAGTGGACTCTCCCCAAAGTGTGCAGTGCTTGTGTCAATTTACTTATCCACAGGCCTGGGTGGAGACTCATGAGTCTTTGGAATAGACAAAGAATTTCTGGATACCCTGTGGTATTTGCCTTTTGCACCCCCAAATATAATATTTACCTTTTACACCACCAAATATAGTATTTACCTGTTGGAGTATGTATTCTGCCTTGATAACTAGTTTGTATGCTTCTGGAGGGCAAAGACAGGCTACGCGCTTCTCTGAGAGCCTAACACTTGGACCACAGTACTATTTCATATGTGCCGGTCCCAGTCTTTGGCTTTGTTCACCATCAGCAACTGCTTCTCTAAACTACTTTCCTTAATGAAGAGGCCCACATACTTATAGCTGCTGGTCTGAATTAGCTACTTCAAAGATAGCTACCTATTTTGATTAATGGACTGTTTTGTTTACCTTGGAAAAGAAATAGGAGAAAAAAGACTTCTCTGATTTCTACTTTTTCTGAAGAGTGAGCATTAGTTTTTTATTATGTTGGAAGGCCAGATTGCCACTCAGCACGAGGTTCTGGATTCATTCCCTACCAGGCTGGTGAAATTCAAGAAATTTTGGCAAGGGCAGTCATGCCAACTGTCTGTTTACCTAGATAGTTATACAACTACAAAGCTGGGCTGGATTTTTATTTTCCTAAGTTATTTCAAAGCAATTAGTCACAGAATTGAACCGACTTACAAAATGAACCCAGGAAGTTGCTTAGAATAGAACTCTGCAGACAAGGTTGGAAGATGGCCCCTGACCTTCATCTGAAGCCTCTCTTTGCTGCAGGCACTGGAGCATTCTTCTATGGGTTCCAGCACACTGTCTTCTGAGCTAGCCCTAACCAAGGCTGCCTGTGCAACCTCAGCCTACACTGGCAGCATCCAGATTATATTTAAGTTACCATCGCCTTGGTTTCTGGTGAAAGTGAAAGTTGCTCAGTTGTGTCTGACCCTTTGTGACCCCATGGACTATACAGTCCATGGAATTCTCCAGGCCAGAATACTGGAGTGGGTAGCCTATCCCTTCTCCAGGGGATCCTCCCAACTCAGGGATCGAACCCAGGTCTCCCGCATAGGAGTTAGATTCTTTACCAGCGGAGCCACAAGGGCCCTTGGTTTCTGGTATTCCAAGGCAAACTCAGGCCATGCCAGTTTTCCTACGACACTGCTTTCCTCTAGATTCTCTTTTTTGAAGATGAAAAATGTTTATTTCCTAAATGAGGAGATATTGGAATTCAATATCAAAACAGCATTCTGTATTATACTTAAAGTAAATACTAGAGAAAAACTCCAACTAAGGAAGGCTTCTCCAACCGGTCCCAGTTGTTTCATCTCTATCTTCTCTCCTAACATCCCATCCCAACTAACCACAGCCACATGGGCCTCAAACATATTTTCACCCAGGTCATACCCTGAGCAAATTTATCATCTTTCCTGTGAATCAATCCTTCTTTGACTCCCCAGACACTCCACTTCATGGCATCACTGGGCATTGTTCATTTCTCAATCAAAGCACTTATGTCAAATTGCAAATCTTTGCAGTACTTGTCTGTTTCCCATGCATTATCTCTGTGTTCCTTGGACTTAGCAAATGTAGTTACTTAGATTCTGTATCAGTCACGATGGTTTTGTCTGCTTTGTGCTGTAGATCCTCATATGCCAGAGCCTGCCCTGAATCTTGATCTTGATAGCACACACACAAAATTTTTTCTCACTCTTTTTCTGGGAAAAATGCCATTAGTTTGGGAACAGAACAGTTTCAATTCATGAAAATCTGAAGAATAAAATCATTTAAAAACCCTTGGGCAACAAATTTGTACTATGTTCATCCATATAGAAGTCAAATGTACTCCAAACCCCAGTGAGTAGTGGCTATCTCAGGGCACGCTGGACGATCCAGGCTGTCAGAAGATTCTGAGCTTGCAGCTCTCATCTGTATGAAATGGTACCTCCTCTGATAAAACGCTTCCAGACATGCTGGGTGTGATAGCGTATTTTAAATTTTAATAGTAGACATTTTCTATGTAGTAATGACGCATCAAATTTAGTTAATACTTGTTTTGACTCATTCTTCTACACAGTCTATATAGTTCCCTTATGTAACACCATGATCCATTTACTGAGAAAACTTTTCTTTTCAAAAATAGTGAACATTAACAGATACACACCACTATGTATAAAATAGATAAACAACAAGATTTACTGTATAGCACAGGGTACTGTATTCCGTATCTTGCAGCAACCATTTATAATGGAAAAGAATTTGAAAATATATATATATATATATATATATGAAATTGAATCACTTTGCTGCACAATATTATAAATCAACTATACAAAAAATATTGAGGAAACTGCAGCTTAACCCAGTTTGACTTATCACCAGATCTAATTTACTGGTGCTGCTCTCCCTCATTATTATGCAGGCAACATCTTCAGTCTTTCCCAGGCTGTTCCTAAAGGAACAGGCTTATCATGGACTCAGAGGGAAGCATACTTCTTAATCAGGGAAAATAGCCTGTTTATAAATAATGAACAGCAAATCTTTTAATGAGATAGTCCATTAGACTTTTACTCGGTAAGGAAAGAGAATGTCAACAAACTAACACAGAGCTGTCACTTTTTAAACTTTACAATAAGACAGACACTGAGACAGGCTCAGATTAACTTGCCCAAGATCATCATAGGAAATGAAATTAGGAACCTGAAATTAGGATTTTTGACTCAATATTATTATTAATTCTTCCTTTCTGCTGTAATCATAGAGCATTCGTTCTGGTTTTGATGTCTTAGGGTTAAGTCTGTTGCATTTTTATTTTAATTCAAAGATTTTCTGTCAATAGGGACTTGACATGGGTCCTCTCAGATTTACTCAGCCTTGTCACTGTGGGGCTTCCCTGGTGGCTCAGTGGGTAAAGGACCAGCCTGCAATGCAGGAGACACAGGAGATGTAGGTTTGATTCCTGGAGCAGGAAGATCCCCTGGAGGAGGAGGGCATGGCAACCTATCCCAGTATTCTTGCCTGGAAAATTCCATGGACAGAGGAGCCTGGTGGGCTATAGTCCATGGGGTTGCAAAGAGTCAGACATGACTGAGTGACTGAGCATGCTCACATGCACACCACTGTAGCCAGGCTATTGTTCGGATAAATTAGGAGCAAAGACAGGCTGTCCGCTGAGTTAGTGTTGATTTTAGACTTTTATGTCTAACTTTAGGTCTCCCCTTCAAAGACTGTGATTCTCCAACCTGGAAACCAACACTAATCAAATCCTAGTAGTTAATAGGGAAAAGCATCAGCTGGGCCTTACTGTTGATCACCAGGTGATCAGGGGTGTGGCATGCACATCCTTGGAAAGTAGTTGGCAACCTGAGGGATGGACCTCAATTAGAAGGCACCAGATATTGATACAAATAAGAAGAAAAAAAAAAGTTATGTTTTCTGGGAGGGACCATGAACAAACTATGCTCATGGTTGTATCTAGTTCTGCTCAGATTGGTTTCACTTCAGCAGAAGGCCACTTCCCACTTCTCACCTGTTATTATCATTTTTCAAACCATCACTTGGGTTTTGTCTCCTTCATGAAGCCCTCATGACTCTTTGTGGAGTCACATCTTCTCTACTCTGAAATCCTACAGCATTTATACACCTGGCTCCCATGACCTTGTTCTTTATTACATACTCTTTTATGAATTTGTTGGACTCACTTCTCAAAATGGATTTTACGTTCCTTAAGGACAGCGACTTGTAAAACATAAATGGAGCACCGGAGACACAAGAAGAATGTGAGAAATACTTGTTGGACGATTCTCTGATTTTTGTACACTTCAGGTGGAAAATTACACAATTTTAAGGTTATTTACATAAAAGAAGACAATCTTTCATAAAAAATTCTGGTAAGGTCCTAAATTTGCTTGAGTTGTTATCAAAATGACAAATTGCTTTTTGCTATTTCCCTTAGAGCAGTACATTTTGGTGATTTTTCTCAACCTATTTCTAGAGTTGGAGAAAAAAAGGAGGTCAGTGAAGACTCTTAGAGATGGGATGTATTCAAATATGCTGGGAAGAGAGAGCTTTGGATGTTTGACCATTTTCTATAGTCATGGAGCTCAACAAAGTTTACCATTTGTATAGGAATCTTTTAGTTCTTGGATGGAAAAATGTCTTTCCTGTAAAACTTCATGGAATTTCTGCTCTTGGCAGAGGCAACAGTTATTCATTGCAGATCTTGAAAACTTGTGACACAGTTGTCCAAATGGGCACCAAATAAAGCGAGAAAAGAACAGGTTCAACTACATATTTTAAAATTATTTTTGGTTCCAGGGGATGGACTGGGCAGGCTGCAACTGGCACTGACAAGACTAACCCTTTACTCAGACCCAGGGGATCATTTTTGATCTAAAAACCTTGTCCTCCAAACCAGCTGCCCAAGAAACAAAGGCAAGTCCAAGACCTTACTTCATATTATGGAGGACCACCCACTCCACTTGCATCTCTATTTGTCCAGTGATGGCTTTAGTCTTTTTAATTTGAGCTTCTACAGGACCTGTTGGGGACTGGGGTTGAATATTTCACTATAAATCTTCTTCTCTGGATGATTTTGGCCAACTTGTCTGTCCCCTTACAATCATTTGGGTTTGATCAAGCTACAAACATACTCTCATAGGGCTACATGTTGTGTTGAAAGAGTTATTTGTTACATTGGGACTCTGAAGTGAGGAGCAACTCCTTGGGAAGAATCTCCAATTAGGTCCATCATTTTGACTAAGCTTCCACTATAATAACAACTAACATTTATCGAGCACTTACTACAGGCCAGGACTGCTTGCCAAGCACTTTACATATCATTTCATTTAATACTCACAATACTGCTAAGAGATGTAAATTATTATTATTCTAATTTTACAGATTAGGAAGTTGAGGTACCTAGGGGCTAAATAACTCAGTCAAGGCCACAGGACTGGTGGATAAAAAAAACATCTGATTCCTCCTCTGCCTCATATCCTCTCTGGCTTTAGCCTTCTTCCTGTCAACCGAGGGCTACTCCTTGGCCGAAGCCCTCTGGACCATTCTTTTTTTTAACAATTATTTACTTAAGCATAGTTAAATTACAATGTTGTGTTAGTTTCTGGTGTATAGCACAGTGATTCAGTTATATTTATATATGAATATATACACTCTTTTTCATATTCTTTCCATTATGGTTTATTACAGGATATGGAATTTAGTTCCCTGTGCTATACAGTAGGACCTTGTTATATATCTATTAAATATATAGTATTTATTAAACATATGGTATTTTGTATCTGCTAATCCCAAACTCCTAATTTATCTCTTGCCCACTCCTTTCCCCCTTTGGGAACCATAAATTTGTTTTCTATGTCTGTGAGTCTATTTTGTAAGAAGTTTATTTGTATCATATTTTAGATTCCACATATAAGTGATAGCATATGGTATTTTGTTTTTCTCCACTTACTTCACTTAGTATGACAATCTTCACCTAGTACAACAAGAGGTGCATCCTTGTTGCTGCCAATGGCATTATTTCACTCTTTTTCATGGCTGATTAATATTCCATTGTATATATGTATTACATCTTATTTATTTATTCATCTGTCAATGGACATTTAGGCTGCTTCCATGTCCTGGCTATTGCAAAACAGTATTGCTATTAACATTGCAATGCATATTTCCTTTGAATTAGATATATGCCCAGGAGTGGGATTGATGGATCCTATGGCAACTCTATTTTTAGTTTTTTTATGGAACCTCCATACTGTTCTCCATAGTGGCTGCACCTTGGGGCCATTCTTGATTCCTCTCTTCTCAAGCCTTATGTCTAATGATTTGGGAAATATGCTAGCTTTGCCTTCAGAACATATCTGACTATGATCTCTTCTCTCATCACCATTGTTCCCACCTGAGTCAAGCTGCCATCACCACTTGTGCCTGAAATATTGCCACAACCCTCCTGAACAGTCAAGGTCCTTCTATCCTTTGTCTTCCTATTGGCCATTCCAGCAGCCAGAGTGAACTTTCAAATGCAAGCCAGGCTGCGTTGCACCTCTGCAAAAGCCGAAGTTCTTTCCAGACCCTCCACTCTCCATCCCATAACCTCACTGCCTACTGCTTGCCTCACTCCTCTTGTGACTAATCACCAGCCCTCTTTCTTCCTTGAACATACCAGCTGACCCTGGTGATGGGCTCTGAGCAGTGGGGCTCACCGTTTGGAAAGTTCTCCCTCACAGCTAACTTCAAAGTCTCTATTCAAATGCCACTTCTTTTGTACTCACTCACTCAAGCAGTACCAAATTCCCTTCTTGGTTCTATTTTTTACTTTATTTTATTTTTCGTGGTATGGGTTGTGCGATCTTAGTTCCTCCACCAGGGATTGAACCCAGGCCCATAGCAGTGAAAGCATGGAGTCCTAACCTCTGGATCATCATGCAATTCCCTTGGCTTTTTTTTGTTTTTAACAGCTTATATCACTTCTTAACATAGTGTGTGATTCATTTGTTATGTCTATTGTTCACTGCCTGCTTTCTCTCCCCACATCCCCATGAGATAAGAGATTTTTGTCCTTTGTGTCCTTTGATGTATCTTGAGCACCCAGGGCAGTGCCGACCTGGCACATTGTGCATGATCAGTGAATATTTGTTGAATAAATGAGTGAATGGACCTGGATCTAAAATCTTAGGGTCCTTATAACTTTGTCATAGACATGCAGCCTTCTCAAGTGAAAGGCGAATAATGCAGATGTTATGAGGTGATGCTGATCAAGGGTCAAACAGAAAACTTGATGACTTGCACTCAGATGAAGGAGATGGGAAATGCAATGTAGGCTGGAGTGAGTCAGGATGATATTAGAGTTGTCTGGGAGTTCTTTTCCTTTTGGGTTATGTCAGTGAGGACACCCTCTCTTCTTGGCTTAGCGGCCCAGGGCTTGAGTTTGTCATCCTGCCCCTGCCTCCCCACAGGCTTGTCCCGAGATACTTCCCCTTCCCACCTCCCTGCCCTCGCAGACTCAGGACACGGCTGTTTCTCTGGTCCAGTCAGACATAATGAGAAATACAGGCCCAAACTGTTGGGTCATTCCAAAGCAGGGAGGAATCTGGAATGGCGTTGTTAGATTTGGGGTATTTTAATCATTTCCTGCAGGTTGGCAGTTTCCAACAGGGTCAGTTTCTGAAAGAATCAGGCAGGGCATGCTTGGAGACATGTCACTGCTCCCGCATCCAGC
Source organism: Cervus canadensis (assembly GCF_019320065.1). Classification (NCBI taxonomy): domain Eukaryota; kingdom Metazoa; phylum Chordata; class Mammalia; order Artiodactyla; family Cervidae; genus Cervus; species Cervus canadensis. The sequence goes on along the minus strand of NC_057390.1, from coordinate 63,844,885 downwards.
TTTCAGATTTAGTCTCCAGATTTAAGGTTCCACTGAGGCGTGCCTGAGACACAGACATTGCTCAGGGGTGATACGTCTCTATGATGACGCTAGGCTCTTACTGTGGTCAAGTGAAACTTTTCCATTGTCTGTACCCACTGCATTGGTTTACCCAGCTTTCAGGAAAGCTGACTGGCTCCTAACATATGATGCAACATATGTGTGTGGGGGGAAAGGAGGAGGAGGGACACCTGGTGAAGCTGGGTGCACTGTCCCTTGTGAGGCCTGGCTTCCTGCTCCTCCAGGAAACAATTCATGTTTATCTTGTCCCCAGGGCCTGTCTGCTCTCCCTCCCTCATCCACCTGGATAGTGTTTAGGACACAAACCCCAATCACTGAGGGGTTCTAATGATATGCCCTCCAAAGGCCAGCTGGGAAGTGACTAAGGTACCTGTCTAAGCTGGCCAGCAGGTCAAAAAATGCTAGTCTCTAGAGTGATCTTCCCAGGTGGCGCTAGTGGTAAAGAATTCTCCAAATTTGCCTGCCAAAGCAGGAGACCTAAGAGGCACAGGTTCAGTCCCTGGCTTGGGAAGATCCCCTGGAGGAGGGCATGGCAACCCACTCCAGTATTCTTTCCTGGAGAATCCCCAAGGATAGAGAAACCTGGTGGGCCACAGTCCAAAGGGTCGCAAAGAGTCAGGCACAACTGAAGCGACTTAGCATGCAGAGCAATCTCATGGGAAAAGTGCGTTTGGTAGAACAGAAACTGAATATTCAATAAAGATCCTTTCGGAAATGTTCATATTAGGAGCTGAGGTCTGTATATGAGCTAACAAAGCCCTGACTGCCCTCTGATGGGCTGAGCTCCAAGACACTGACAGTGGGAGCAACCTCATAAACCCAGGGGTTCCCAGCCATAGTTGCACAAGAGAACTCCCAAGGGGGCCCTGAACCCACCAAAGCTGGGGCCCGCTGCACAGACTTTGTCCCAATTGGCCAGGGAATCATATCTTTTAAAAGCTTTCCAGGTGATCTCATGCATAGCCAGAGATGAATACTCCTTCCATGAAGGACCCAGAGATGGGGCATCGGAGGAGCTGGCAGAGGATATAGTCTGCCCTCTGCCCCTATGGGCCAAGGTCCCTTCCTCTTCTCTCCCATTTCATGAATTTTCCATTTTCTCCTGGGTTATTTTCACAATCATATTAACAAGTGGCAACTTCTCCAATTCTAAATAAAAGCCTGTCTTTTTACTCCACCTCTTCCTTCAGCTACTGCACTACCCACCTACCCCCTGCTTCCTTTTAGAGGAAAAACTCCCTAAGATGGGTTTTCTGTATATACTACGCCATTTATTTCTGTGCATTTTCTCCTAAACCCAGTCCATCCAGGCATCCCCACTCCGCACTGCACAGGCCCTGGCCCCATCGTACCATCTGGTCATGCCAGTGTGGCCAGGTCTCACTTTTAGTAACAGAAGCGGGGAACCCGGGAGGCACAGGCATTCCTGATACACTCTCGACATGTGTTCAGCCCCTGAGGTGGCCAAAGGCTGGCCTTGCAGTGCCAAAGTCAAAGCTCAGTTAACAGAACGCAGAACTGGAAAAAACTCGCCAGGATGACAATGAAGTTCTCGGTCAAGGGAAAGGCAGGGACTTACGCAGTGTGTGGTGGTGATGATGACAGAACTGGAGATGAAGGAGAGGCCGTCGTTCATGCTGACCTGAAGTGCGGCTTTCCTGCAATGACACGGGGACCAGGGATACTCAGCACGGCGTGCCGACACACAGGGCCCCTGGGGGCTCCGTTCTAAACCACCCTCTGAGCTGGCTCCTTTGTAAAACTCGGAGGATGCTCTCCAAGGGCTGACCCATCTCTAACACCCTAGAGAGATGTCAGGATACACCCGGCTGGTGCAGCAAGGCAGTGTATCCAGCCTTTCTTACATCATGGCAAATAGCATTGAATGGACAGAGGCTGCTCCCGTTTAATTTACTTGCCACATTGTAGTAGGTAGGAAGAGGTAGTCTTAACAAATGGTCCAAATCAGCAGGGGATGAACTGGTTAAGCTAGAAACTCTACAGTTGTTGTCTGGACTCTCAGTGATGAGATTCTGATGGTGATGGTTTTGTTACCACCCAGCCAACACAGAAAGGTACAGCAGTACATGACTAACCTGCCTTCTATTTCCTCCCATCTAGAAGATGCTCGTTGAGACATAAGCTTGCCTTAAGCAGCATGGACACAGGGCTAGTTTGTGGAATCAGTGGCATCATGGGCTGATGTCAAGCAACTAGATTTGGAGGCTTTGTAATTTGAACAAATGATTGAAAGCAGAATTCAGATGAACAAGTTTAGCATTTTTGCTTAAAGCCACCATTCTGTCTTCATTCTGTTAGAGATGTGTTTACAGAGAGGTTAGTTTGTGTTCCCTCACCAACACTGCTTGTCTGTTTCCCTGCATATTCCTTTTCTTGCTCAGGATGCTAATTCTCCTCCTTCTCTTGACTATTTTGATCTCATCTCACTAGCACTTATCATAACTGCATCACTGTGAGATTTTCTCCATAAATTAGTTCAGAGAGGCTTGGGCAGTGTGGATGAATACGTGATGCTCTGGAGAGACACCGAGGAACATTGAACATGGCCTCAGAGGGTCTGACTGTGGGGTCCTGAATCAGCTGTGGATCACTTATCCTTGCTGAGCTTCTTTTCCAAATTTCCTTATCTCTAAGAAAGGAGATAATCATCTAGAAGGGCAATTATGACGACAGGATGAGGTTATGAGTATAACAGTGCTTTGGGTAGCCTGAGAACTTTCTAGAATTGTAGTTGTAATGCAGCCAGACAGACCTTGCTTTGAACTCATACTCTTCCACTCACTATGTGACCTCGACAAGCTACTTAAATTCTCTCTGCTATAGACTGCACATCTGTAAAATTGTGATGGTTCATTGGGCTTCCCTGATGGCTCAGAGGGTAAGGAATCTACTTGCAATGCAGGAGACCTGGGTTTGACCCCTGTTTTGGGAAGATCCCATGGAGAAGGGAATGGCAACCCACTCCAGTACTCTTGCCTGGAGAATCCCATGGACAGAGGAGCCTGGCAGGCTATAGTGGATCTTAGTAGAATAAAGGTCCCCTCTGTAAAACACTGATGCTAGTGCCTGGTTCTCTACACTCATAGCACCATCATCATTATCTGGAGGAGTCTAGAGAAAGGTTCCATGACAGTGAAGAGAGACTCTTCTCCTTTTGTCCCCCCCCTCCCCAACCTCCTCTCACCTCCCTGGCTGTGGGGTTTAGTTGCTGGTGGAAACTTACATGCCAACTTCCTTTAAGATAGGTGCTGGACACAGCAAATAAGTATCTTCCACAGTGAAGGGCTTCTCATCTGTAAAAAGGAAGTCACTGGATTAAGAGGAGTGAGGCAAGTTGATAATTTCATATTTGGTGCCTCCTGCAGACCATCAACCAAGTCCTAGGAGACACTAGAAAAGCCATGATGTTTTGAAATATAAACTTGTCTTGAGTTGTAAAATCCATTAGAGTGAATGCAAGCTCTTCTGCCTGAATACTTTCTAACCTGTATATCCAGTTGAGCCTCAGTGAGCACATAGAGAGTGAGCTCTTACCACAGACCAGGCGTAACTGAGGGGAAATGGGAAGGTATCAGACTGATCCTTGGGAGCTTCAAGTCTAGGCCTAGTTTGAGACAGGAGTCATATTCATGGGAAAAGTTTGTTGATTCAACATTGTTTATTGAAACAATAGCCAAGAAAGGGAATCCACCTAAGTGTTTATCTACAGATGAATGGATAAAGAAATTAGGGCATATGTGTATAGAATGGAGTGTTATTCAGCCATAAAAGTGGAAACCTTGCCACTTGTGACAACATGGATAGACTTTGAGGGCATTACACTAAGTAAAATGTCAGACAATAAGAGACAAATACTGTATACTCTCACTCATATGTGGAATATAAAAAGAAAAAAAAAAACCCCACCACAACTCACAGACTCAGAGAATAGATTGGTTGTTACCAGGGGCAGGGGTAGGTGGGGTGGGTGAAATGAGTATGGTGGTCAAAAGGTACAAATTTCCAGGTATAAGATAAATAAGTAATGAGGATGCAATGTACGGCATGATTTGAAAGTTTACAAGATTTGTAAATCTGAAAAGTTCTTATCCTAAGGAAAAAATTATAACTATGTGTGGTGATGGATGTTAACTAGATTTATTGTGGTGATCATTTCAGAATATATAAAAATATTGAACCATTATGTTGTACAGCTGAGACTAATAAATATCAATTATATCTCAATTAAAAAAAAAATTTGCTGACAGATACAAGAAGTAGCTAAGCCAAAATATCATTTGGCTTCAGAAGACAGAGAGCAGCTCCCTCTAGGTGGGTGACATGATGAGGTCACAGGGAACATAACAGCAGCTGAGTTTCGGGGGAGAGATGGGAAGATGCATTTCTGGTGGGAAAAATGGCAAACAGCAAAGGCAGAGCAAACAAAAGGGATGCTCCGGGTAGGACATAAGGAGGACTTGAAAAGATCAGTATAGGAAAATGTTTGGTCCAAGTTCTTTGAGTTAGACTGAGGGATTTGGACCTAAGCCTATTTGGCTATGAAAAGAACTTTGGAGGTTTTTGGAGAAAAACTTGAAGTGATGATTTTGGAAGTTTTAGCAAATGTAGTTATGAAAGATGGATTCAAGTGGGGGGTGGAATCTGGAGCTGAGGGATTTCTTTTTCTTATCCTAATGGATGTCCAGGGAAAAACTTAAGCAGCTTTAATCTGGAACTCCTTAAAAACTTCATCGTTTCTCAGATTCTGGGGCCAGAAGCAGGGCTGAGAAGTTACTATACTCAGCATATGGTAGTCGTTCTTTCATGACTCAACATTTATTGGGTGCATTCTTTGTTCAAAAGATTGTAGTAGGAACTGTAGGTGATATGAAGATGAATAAATATGCCCCTTTAATCAAGTTGTGAATACAAATGCCTAGAAGACAGAAAGGAATCCATGTGTAATGGAAGGATGCTATGCTGCTGTTGCATTTGATAGGAAATTGATGTCTCTAATGACATTTAAATGCAATTGACACTAAACACTTGCCTGAGTGGAGATTAGGAAGCTTTGTGCCCTCCATAATAGGACTTAAGGACCAGACCCACATGAGATAGGAGCTGGAGGACACATCTGAGTTCTAAGCACTGTGTCTCCATGGAAGGAGGAAAAAGAGATGGCCAATTACAGTTTCCCCTGATGTCTAGGGAGACCATCAAGTGGTGAAAAGGTAGGGAGATTATTCCAAGTCATTCGTTCCACAAATATTTATTCAAGACCTACTATGAACTAGAAACACAGGCTTTTAGAAGAGAAACCTGGTCTCTGCTTTCATGGATTTTATAGAAGTTGCAGGGGAGATAGTTATTAAACACATTCAATTTTTTGAAGCAGTAAAAATATTACATTTATTTAATCTTAGTCTTCAGTACAAGATTTTTTAATTGAAGGAGAGTGGATTTACAATACTATATTATTTTCCAGTGTATAATATGGTGATTCAATATTTTTATAGATTATACTTCATTTAAAGTTGTTACAAAATAATGGCTAAATTTTCTTGTGCTGTAAAACATATCCTTGTTGCTTATTTAAACACATTTATTTATTAAAAATATATTCTCTTGAATGTCTACCATGTGCCAAGCATTACTCTAGGTCTGGAATGGAACACAGTAGACAAAGCCTCTCACTTCTTTTTTAATGGCCAGTGTTTTAGTTATCTATTGGAATTAGGGATGTGGGTAAGATTTATGCCCTGGGGACATCAGATATTGAACTTGCTAATAATAAGTGGCATTTATTTCCTGTTATTCCTTGGGTCTGTAGCCTAAGGAGAAGGGATAATTAGCTGAACAAAACGCAGGCACTCTTATGCCTTCCAGACAGAGGTCACCTACTAAATCAAAACTTCAGTTAGAGTTCTAATGAGTAACCCTGCTTGAGGGAGGGCTTCACACAGGAAATAAAATGAACACTGGATTTCGCTAGTGAACAGGAGTTCTGGAGGAGGAGAAATCATGAGGAAAGTACAACAAAGCACAAAAAATGCTGTTATTACACATACTTAATTAAACTGTGTTCAGTACAAAGAAGGAGAATCAGGGGGGCAGACTTTTGTCTGGAAGGTCAGGAAACATTTCCTTGAGGAAAGGCTCTGTGAGCTGAGACCTGAGGCCAGGTGGAGAGGAAATGGGGTGGGAAAGAGGTGGACCTGCACAGATTCTGGGGCAAGAAGGAGTCCAGGCCTTCAGGAGCTAGGAGAAAGCTGACAAGGCTGTTGGATTTCAGTGAGACAGCGGATAAAATATGAGGCTAGAAAAGGCAGCGGGGCCAGATGATCAAGCCCTTGTAGATCATGGTGGGTTCAGGGGACTTTTCTTAAGTGTAACAGGAAGATACTGGAGTTTCCCCTCATTTAGAATGAATGCTGGCAGATTGGGCTTCCAGGGTGGCTCAGTGGTAAAGAATCTGCCTGCCAATGCAGGAGACGCAGGAGATGCAAGTTCAATCCCTGGGTCGGGAAGATACCCTGAAGCAGGAAAAAGATTTCCACTCCAATATTCTTGCCTGGAAAATGCCATGGACAGAGAAGCCTGGTGGGCTATAGTCCATGGGGTCACAAATAGTCAGACGGGACTGAGCACACAGCCCGCAGGCACTGGCAGATTATGGAATATTGTCAGAATAGTGAGTGTGTTGAGAACAATTAAAAGCTATGAGGACAGAGGCAGATCACACAGGGCTTGAAATGGGCATTATCTTCAAGATGCTTTTCTGTCCACGATGGTGACGATGACAGTGAGACCTGGGGCGTGCTGTGTGCTCTAAGTGCATCACACACATCACATAACCCAGGGAAGGCTATTATTCCCTTCACTTTATTTTTTAAATTATTTTTGGCTGCAGGAGATTCTGGTTGCTGTGCGCAGGCTTTCTCTATTCGCCACGAGTGGGTTATACTCCCTAGTTGCAGTGCTCCAGCTTCTTACCGTGGTGTCTCCTGTTGCAGAGTCCGGGCTCTAGAGCCCGCAGGCTTCACTAGCTTTGGCCCATGGGCTTAGCTGCCCATGCCAGGTGGGATCTTAGTTCCTGGACCAAGGATTGAACCTGTGTCCCCTGCACCGGCAGGAGGATTCTTAACCACGGGGACACCCAGGAAGTCCCTATTCCCTTCCTGTAAAGGTGAGGAACAGACAAAGATGGAGACACTTGCCAAGTGTTACACAAGAGGGCTTGTAACATCAGCCCGTGGGCAGTCTGGCCTCCACCTCTGGATAAAAGCCAGGCTTGATATCCCCTCACTATGACCTTGGGAACCAAGGCAAGGCAGGACTCACTGGGCTCATTTTCCAGATGCAAAATGGAGGCTCAGAGAGGCTGTAGTAAACCATGATCTCACAGCAAGTCAGAGGCAAAGCCAGGACTAGAACTGGATTCCCGGGTCCACACCAAGGGCCTCTCCGTTCCAGGAAAAGCTCGTATTAGAGGAAAAACAAAGCCTGCGAGAGTCGTGGCCAGTGACAACCTATACTTACTTGCTCTGGCTGCTGCACATGCTCTAGTAATACTTGGGAGTGCGGGTTCCTGCCCACGGAGCCACCAGCCCGCCGCAGCGCGGCCACAGGAGGCCTTGTGACTCCCGGCTGCATTCTGCGGGGGGAGCGGAAGGGGGCGCAGTACATCCACACGCCCGGGCCCAGGCCCAGGCCCCCGCCCAGGCTCCCACCCCCGCGCTCTCCCAGCAGCTCCTCTCCTCCCTCCCAGCCGGAAAGGCGGGAGAGTTGGAGGTTGTCTCCGTTAGCCTTGGTTGGTTAGCCTTGTTCCAGCGGACTCGTTTCTCACTTTCCCCCTCCTTTCATTTTCTTTTCCTGCAGGGGAGACCAGCTATTTCAGGAGCAGAGCAGAGGAGACCCTCGCCGCTGAGAAGCCCGAGGAGACGTGGCTGAAGGCCGTGGCACCGCCTCCCACCAGTTCATCGGAGTCCCAGGCTGTGGGCCTGCTCTGGGGAGCTGGCATTTTCGGCTCGGAGAGAGATTGTTTGGTTTGGAGCCTGGTTTCACTTTACCACAAAAATGAGTGATTTTTTTCCTTTTTTTCTTTCTCTCTAAACAAAGGAGGGCCATTTGGTTTCCATAACTCTGATGATCATCTGACTCCTTCCTGGAACGTCCACTTGGGAAGCAGGGCCCAAAGCCTTCCTCCTCAGGCTGAGCCACGTTTGGCTCAGGGGCCATGCCAACCTCAGGGCCAACTCTGCCAGAACCAGTGGTGTGGTGTTGTTTACGGGGCAACATCCACTTTGGAGGACGGTGGAGGGCCCTGGTCCTGTGTCCACTGGCGGCCATTCACTGCTTGTTAGTACCAGGTGGGCGGGGGAGATGGAGCCAGGAGCTGGGAGGAAATTAGTGACGGGAGGGGGTTGAAACCAGGCCTTAAGGGAATTTTTAGATGATTTATAAATATAAATGTCCTTGCTTTTTACCTAAGATAGTTCCAAATTCAGTGCATACCCATGACATAGGTGAATTCAAAGCATCTGTCTTACAACAGTCTGATAATCAAACTGAAATTTGACTTAAATCAGGATCTGGGGATCAATGAGTGTCCTTACACCAAACCATCAGACACCCAGGCTTGGGATCTGAGCAGCTCTGGAGATGAGTACAGGGGTCACAGTGCCCGGCAGACTCCAGAGTCAAACAGATGCAGGTTCAAATCCCAGGTCCTGTGACTAGTGTGTGACTGAGGACAAGTTCCTTATCTGTGAACAGTAATGATGACATCATTGCACTAGGTTGTGTGGGGAGTACAAGAGTGCATGGAAGTACATTACTTAGCACTCAAGAAACATTTAGTAAATGTTCAGTTCAGTTCAGTCGCTCAGTTGTGTCCGACTCTTTGCGACCCCATGAACCGCGGCACGCCAGGCCTCCCTGTCCATCACCAACTCCTGGAGTCCACCAAAACCCATGTCCATTGAGTCGGTGATGCCATCCAACCATCTCACCCTCTGTTGTCCCCTTCTCCTCCTGCCCTCAATCTTTCCCAGCATCAGGGTTTTTTCAAATGAGTCAGCTCTTCGCGTCAGGTGGCCAAAGTATTGGAGTTTCAGTTTCAACATCAGTCCTTCCAGTGAACACCCAGGACTAATCTCCTTTAGGATGGACTGGTTGGATCTCCTTGTGGTCCAAGGGACTCCCAAGAGTCTTCTTCAACACCACAGTTCAAAAGCATCAATTCTTCAGCCCTCAGCTTTCTTTATAGTCCAACTCTCACATGACTACTGTCATGACAGTACATGACTACTGGAAAAACCATAGCCTTGACTAGACCTTTGTTGGCAAGGTAATGTCTCTGCTCTTTAATATGCTATCCAGGTTGGTCATAACTTTCCTTCCAAGGAGAAAGCGTCTTTTAATTTCATGGCTGCAGTCACCATCTGCAGTGATTTTAGAGCCCCCAAAATAAAGTCAGCCACTGTTTCCACTGTTTCCCCATCTATTTGCCATGCAGTGATGGGACGGATGCCATGATCTTAGTTTCCTGAATGTTGAGCTTTAAGTCAGCTTTTTCACTCTCCTCTTTCACTTTCATCAAGAGGCTCTTTAGTTCTTTTTCACTATCTGCCATAAGGGTGGTGTCATCTGCATATCTGTGGTTATTGATATTTCTCCCGGCAATCTTGATTCCAGCTTGTGCTTCTTCCAGCCCAGGGTTTCTCATGATGTACTCTGCATAGAAGTTAAATAAGCAGGGTGACAATATACAGCCTTGACGTACTCTTTTTCCTATTTGGAACCAGTATGTTGTTCCATGTCTAGTTCTAACTGTTGCTTCCTGACCTGCATACAGGTTTCTCAGCAGGCAGGTCAGGTGGTCTGGTATTCTCACCTCCTTCAGAATTTTCCACAGTTTATTGTGATCCACACAGTCAAAGGCTTTGGCATAGTCAAGAAAGCAGAAATAGATGTTTTTCTGGAACTCTCTTTACTTTTTGATGATCCAGCAGATGTTGGCAATTTGATCTCTGGTTCCTCTGCCTTTTCTAAACCAGCCTGAACATCTGGTTCAAGCTGGTTTAGAGTTCATGGTTCACGTATTGCTGAAGCCTGGCTTGGAGAATTTTGAGCATTACTTTACTAGCGTGTGAGATGAGTGCAATTGTGTGGCAGTTTGAATATTCTTTGGCATTGCCTTTCTTTGGGACTGGAATGAAAACTGACCTTTTCCAGTCCTGTGGCCACTGCTGAGTTTTCCAAATTTGCTGGCATATTGAATGCAGCACTTTCACAGCATCATCTTTCAGGATTTAAAATAGCTCAACTGGAATTCCATCACATCTACTACCTTTGTTCGTAGTGATGCTTCCTAAGGCCCACTTGACTTCACATTCCAGGATGTCTGGCTCTAGGTGAGTGATCACACCATTGTGATTATCTGGGTCATGAAGATCTTTTTTGTACAGTTCTTCTGTGTATTCTTGCCACCTCTTCTTAATATCTTCTGCTTCTGTTAGGTCCCTACCATTTCTGTCCTTTATTGAGCCCATCTTTGCATGAAACATTCCCTTGGTATCTTTAATTTTCTTGAAGAGATCTCTAGTCTTTCCCATTCTATTGTTTTCCTTTATTTCTTTACATTGATCACTGAGGAAGGCTTTCTTATCTCTCCTTCTCCTTGCTGTTCTTTGGAACTTCTGCATTCAAATGTGTATATCTTTCCTTTTCTCCTTTGCTTTTCGCTTCCCTTCTTTTCACAGCTATTTGTAAGGCCTCCTCAGACAGCCATTTTGCTTTTTTGCATTTCTTTTTCTTGGGATGGCCTTGATTCCTGTCTCCTGTACAATGTCACGAACCTCCATCCACAGTAAATGTTACTTCGCATTATTACATGGGTATCCAAGCCTTTAAAATGAACTGGAAACTAAATGTGTGGTTTAAAATCAGAGGAATTGAAAATTTAAAATTTCAAAATGCCTAATTGCTTGATTACATTGTTCTATCAAACATCTTTTTAGGCATTAGTGATAAGAATAGAGTAGGATAATTAAATAGTTTAGAAATCCCACTAGGGGATTAAAGATAGAAAGGGAATTTTAAGGGAGTTTGGGAGACTGCTGAGAGCATATGAACACTCAAGAAAAGAATCCAGTCACCTAGCAACAATCTACTCTGTCTTGAAGGAAGACCAGGCACATTCAAGTGCCAGGCACAGTCAAGCCACAAATCCTGAGAGTTTTAACATAAGACAATTGATATGAATCTTGTTACCCGAAGTCAGGGAGTTAATGGTCCTTGGAAGACTGGCATTTCTGCATGTAGCCAAGACAAGAATTTAGGTGAAAGGGTAAGTGAAGGGGATGTTATATCAAAACGTAAGACTAATCAACATGTGTTAGTATATGTCATCACCCTTTTGCTAATAAGTGTTTAGTCGTTCAATTGTGTCTGACTCTGTGGCCCCATGGATTGTAGCCTGCCAGGCTACTCTGTCCATGGGGATTCTCTAGGCAAGAATACTGTAGTGGGTTGCCATGCCCTCCTCCAGGGGATCTTGCCAACCCAGGGATCGAATCCAGATCTCCCACATTGCAGGCAGAGTCTTTATTAACTGAGCCACAAGGGAAGCCCTTTGCTAATATACATATGATTTAAATAGCACCATGACAGTACCAGTTAAACCATATAGGGACAAAGGAGAAACTAAATGATGTAAGCCTGATGTCTACTCCAAATGAGGAAGAAGGTGTCTTCTCCCCTCCCTACTTTTTGATTATAAAAATATAGCCCTCTTTGTTCTCAGGGCTGCACTCCCTTGCCTGCCTGCTTATTTCTAACAAGCATCTTATGCTAATAAACTCACTCTTAGCCTATTGTTCTACCTCATGCTGAATTCTTTCTATGGCAAAAGAACCTGAGCTTCATTAAGTCTGGATGCCAGGTAAACAGTTTCAATTAAAACACAATGGATTCTAGTCCATTCCCAAGTCAGGAACTGTGGGTTCAAGTCCCAGTCTGAGTTTTGGCTGGGTCTTAGTTCTTGCCTGGAGAATCCCAGGGACGGGGGAGCCTGGTGGGCTGCCATCTGTGGGGTCGCACAGAGTCAGACACGACTGAAGCGACTTAGCAGCAGCAGCAGCAGCAGTCCCATCTGAGAAGGAATGTGATTTTATTAGAAATTCCCGGGAAAATGAAAAGTTTTAGTGAATGTGTTTTGTGTGTACATATGTGCACACACACAGGCATATATATTTACCTGTGCATTCACACACATATTTATACCTATACATACATGTATATGTATATCTATTCTATACTGATTTTGTGTAACACTATATACCTATGGTCAAGGCTATGGTTTTTCCAGTGGTCATGTATGGATGTGAGAGTTGGACTATGAAGAAAGCTGAGCGCCGAAAAATTGATGCTTTTGAACTGTGGTGTTGGAGAAGACTCTTGAGAGTCCCTTGGACTGCAAGGAGATCCAACCAGTCCATCCTAAAGGAGATTAGTCCTGGGTGTTTATTGGAAGGACTGATGCTGAAGCTGAAACTCCAGTACTTTGGTCACCTCATGTGACGAGTTGACTCATTGGAAAAGACCCTGATGCTGGGAGGGATTGGGGGCAGGAGGAGAAGGGGGCGACAGAGGATGAGATGGCTGGATGGCATCACTGACTCGATGGGCATGAGTTTGGGTAAACTCCGGGAGTTGGTGATGGATAGGGAGGCCTGGTGTGCTGCGATTCATGGGGCCGCAAAGAGTCAAACATGACTGAGCGACTGAACTGAACTGAACTGAACTGATATACCTATGGACAGCATATTAAAAAGCAGAGACATTACTTTGTCGACAAAGGTCCATCTAGTCAAAGCTATGGTTTTTCCAGTAGTCATGTATGGATGGGAGAGTTGCACCATAAAGAAAGCTGAGTGCCAAAGAATTGATGCTTCTGAACTGTGGTACTAAAGACTTGAGAGTCCCTTGGACTGCAAGGAGATCAAACCAGTCCATCCTAAAGGAAATCAGTCCTGAATATTCATTGGAAGGACTGATGTTGAAGCTGAAACTCCAATACTTTGGCCACCTGACTCATTTGAAAAGACCCTGCCTGCTGGGAAAGATTGAAGGCAGGAGGCGAAGGGAACGACAGAGGATGAGATGGTTGGATGGCATCACTGACTCGATGGACATGAATCTGAGCAAGCTCCTGGAGTTGGTGATGGACAGGGAGGTTTGGCATGCTGCAGTTCATGGGGTCACAAAGAGTTGGACATGACAGAGTGACTGAACTGAACTGATATACCTATGGTCTCATTTGACATTATTATTATTATTAATTTACAATTTGGGAAACTGAGTCTCAAAGAAGTTGGTTAATTGAGTTAGTGTTGTAACATGAATAAAAGACCTGGAAATCAAACCCAGGTTTTCTTGAAATGACTTGCCCATAGTCAACTCAGCTAGTTTTTTTACAGATATAATTTAAACTAGTCAGTCATTTTATATTGTCATACTCTCACAGCTAGTTTTATGATGTGGCCTGAAGTGTACCCAGAGCTGAGTCTGACAGCTGTGGAGGCAAAAGTCAAGATTCTCCATGGGTGAGGTTGAATAATGTTAGGAGGCTTGTCTTCCATGAGAGGCAACCAGGGTTGAGAAGCTCTGTGATAAGGTTCCAGTGTCTTCTGGGAGACCCTGACTTACTATAATTAACCCATATCTCAAAACCATACATTCAAATGTGTACATGGTTTTGATCTCAGATCAATGTAATTCTTTTCAGACTGGTTAAGAAGTTTCCAGAATTCTTAGCTGCAGTTGGTGACTGTCTAATGGATTTGGGATAAAACCAAGATTAAAATTTATTAGCTAATTCAAACACCAATCACAGTGAATCCTTTTATAGGGCTGATTAAATAACTGAAATACTTTCCAAGTCTTGGCAATCCTTTCTTGATATAAATATTTATTTCTGGCCAAAAGGACAAGAAAAATAACTCTTAGTCTTATCTAGGGGAGCTTGCTGAAACCCTCCAAAAGCTGATGTAAGCTCCAAAGTAGAGTTTACATTCCTACTGTGACAAAATAGTGGAGGTTAGGGACTGAATGAGCTCACCCTGCTCTTTCTCCCCATCTTCCCTGGGTCTAGGGAACATTTTTGTGGCATCTCTGTGCCAAGTATAACTGTTCAGCACCAAATTATCAGCTGGTTGGGTAATGTGTCCCTGAATGAAGGGAGAAAAGACAGGCTAGACTAAATGTTTCTACCTTTTCACTGACTTGAAAAGTAACCAGCTTTTAAAAAATTAGACTTTTAAAATACTGAGCAAAAACTGGAAATAAGATGATACTCTGCAGGACTCCAAGTTGATGAAATTCAAGGCATCTGGCTTGAGCTTTCTGAGGTCCCAGCCAGAAAAGAGGTGGTTGATTGCTCTAATGGGACTCATGCAATGAAAATTCACAAATGTGAGGGTCTTACTGCAAAGCTGAATGGGATCCATTGCTTAGAGCAGAAAGAAGCTATTTATTAGGCACGTGAACTTCATGTCAGACCCTGAACTGGAAGATTTTTCATAGACGGGTTTGGTAACAAACCTACGCATTCTTCTTATAGAAGTCATTGAACTCTACTGAAGGGGACCCTGCAGAGATTTTGAAAGTGGAGAGGGAAGCTTCTACTTGGAAAGGCTAAACAATGGTTTTCTGTGGTCAGAGCAATGAGAAGAGTCAACACAGAATGGGAAGAGCCAGTAGTGAAGCATAGGAGGGTGGGGCCAATTTGGGAATGATCCTCAGAACATACACATCTGCTGTAATGTTCTCTCATGTTTTTAATATGGAAGAACCAGTCTGGCCACTATTTTTTTTCCCTCAGACATGACCCATATCTATCCACCCATCTCTTGGTCTGGAGTTGTTGCAAGATTTCTCTGGAAGCCCTCACTGCTTAGTTACTATGAGATCAGGTGATGAGCTTGGCCAACGGGTTCCAGGTAAGTTTCCTGGGTCTATCTATGACTATTTCCCTAGTACCTGTGTGTTAAGGTGTCCAGAATATACCTTTTGGTTTTCTTCTCTGTTCTCTGGGCAGGTTAGAGTAGGAACCACGAGCACATGAATAGCCTGGTCCCTGGCAGGAGCCCCATCACAGCTTGCTACCTACAGACTGTATAACCCTATCCATAACCCAGAGTTCTCACCTGTAAGATGCAATAATACTGATTTCATACTCACTCATTTAATGAGATGATATGATTAAATACTGAACACTTAATAAGCACTTGACATATGTCAACTGTGACTACTAAAGTGGGGGTACTTCTGGGCTCATAGCCTGATGTACCTGTACAACACAAGATGTGAGGGTATATACAAACTGACTAGGTCCTGCAGAACTTATTTCCTAGGTTGTGTCAGGCTATATCGTGTAGGTATGACAAGAAGGCATTCAGCAGTCCTTGAATGGGGGTGGTTTTGACCCTCAGGGGATGAAAGGCAATGTTTGAGGCAATTTTGATTGTCAGACCAGAAGGGGCATGTTATTGGCATCTAGTAAGTAGAGACCATGTACAATGCTAAGTAGCCTACAATACAAAGGCATTCCTCTCCCTCTTATTAAAGAATTATCTGGCCCAAAATGTCAGTAGTACCAAGGTTAGAAATCTTGGTATAATATCTACCATGGTTTTGGTGGCTCAGATGGTAAAGAATCCACCTGCAATGCAAGAAACCTGTGTTTGATCTCTGGGTTGGGAAGATCCCCTGAAGAAGCAAATGACTACTTCCTCCAGTATTCTTGCCTAGAGAATTCCATGGACAACAGAGCTTAGTGGGCTATAGTCCATGGGGTTGCAAAGAGTCTGACACAACTGAGTGACTAACACTTTCACACATGGTTTTGGCCCATTTAGAGGGTTCTGGAGATATTACTAGGTAGTTCACAGTTCCCCCTGGGGTACTGACAGAATGTCCAGAAAAGTTCAGAGGTGTTAAAGGATTATGCATAGAGGAGGGTGAGGGAGTAACAGCTTGAGGGCCATTGGAAGGCATCTGGTTAGAGTAATGAAGAGAGTGTTTTTTGGTAAATTCTTCCATGCAGGCTTTGATGGATTCAGGTTTGCCTGGTGGTAGGTGACACCTGAGCCATTCTGCTGGGTGGGGCTTTACAACTGAAATGGGGGTGCTCCAGAAGTGGGGATTAGATTGCTGCTGAAGCTCTGAGCTGATATGGGTGGGAAGGCTGCAATCAGAACACCTTACCTACAAACACCAGGGTAGGACAGAGAGCTAAGTGCAGTCTTGGAAAAAAATGAAGTGGGTTATCTTGAACACTGTTTACAGGAGGATCAAGATTACATCATGGCGCCAGAAGGAGAGGCAGTAAAGGGTGAGGGACCATGAATGCATTCCCAGAGAAGCCCAGGGATAGTAGCCAGCAGCTGCTGCTCACGGGTTGTCTTTTGGGGGCTTGATCTCTGTGCCTCAGAACTCTCCAGCTTTTAGGGTCCTTAGCACAGCTAGTCTGACTTCTCAGGATTATTTTCAGCTCATATTTACTGTTACTTTTAGTGACTGTAAAAGTAATACATGGTAAGCATGAGAAGTCTGAGAAATACAGAGAGGAAAATAAAACGCATGAAAATCCTCGGCAATCCTAACTTTCAGTGATAAACACTGTTAATGCTTTGGGGCATGCTATTTCAGAATTTTTTCTATGCATATTATTTTTTACATAACTGGAATCATACTGTACATAATGTTATAGTCTTCTGCATCATCTCTATCCAAAGCTAATAGGGAAAGATTTAGGTATTGCAAGAAAACCAAATGAAGATAATGGGGCTCAGGGCTCTGGCAAAATGTTTCCTCCTCTCAATAAATCTAGACCAAAAATTCTTGACTGTTGACATTTACAAAACTAACAAATTATCTTATAAGCAAAGCATCAACCTTTAAAAAATTTGTAAGCTTGAGGTCAGAAAACTGGTGCCCTTGAGACAGCTGTAATTTTCTAAGAAATATATTTTTTAAAGTTTTGTTTTCACTTGGCGGAAGACAATTTAGGATTCATGCACAAGGTATGTGTCTACTGACACAAAGTCTTTCAGCTGTGCACAATTAGGTTTGGAAGGGTTTACCTTTGGAATTGGGATTGAGGGACAAGTCTATTAAAATACGGTGAAGACTCTGCCTGCAATGCAGGAGACCCGGATCCTGATCCCTGGGTCAGGAAGATCCACTGGAGAAAGGAGTGACAACCCATTCCAGTATTCTTGCCTGGAGAATCCCATGGACAGAGGAGCCTGGTGACCCTGTTCATGGGGTCGCAAAGAATTGGACACGACAGAGCGACTATCTATCAATATCTATCACAGGATCATGACCATGAACTATGGCAAATGCTGACTGCTCTTAAAGAACACAAATTAATAGAGAAATGCAGAGAAGAGGTGGGAAGCAGACCTCAGGCACACACTTGAGTCACAGTGGACATCACTAAGCTGCTGTGGTGTGCATATTAGGGGCCAGAGCTGAACTGCTTGAAGGAAAGATACATCAGTAGCGCTCTCTTCCTTTCCCTCAGAAGCACCCAACTCTTCCTCTAAATGAATGTGGAGCAAATATTTAACATATTTCAAATGTTAATTTGAAGGGGGCATAGCTTATTAGCCTCCTTGGAGTTCGCATGAGTCTGGTCCATCTCTGTTAACTACTCTTTCTTCCATCATCCTACTGAAATGACAGAGGAGTAGTGCTCCATGAGGAAAGGCACTGCAAAAGTCCAGTTATCTGGAACGGAATAGAGGGGCTGCCAACTTCCCCTATTGAGACAACAGGACTGGCTTAACAGCAGTTTCAGGGACATTCACAAGCAAATTTCTCTTAATCATACTTCAGAGAAGCTCACTGGGTGCCAGAGTCCGCAGGCAGCTTCCAATTTTCATTTGGAAGCAATTGCACCCTTGGTAGAACAGGGGCAATGTCAAGTTTGACCATCTATTAGGCACTGCTGTAGTTAATTTTGTGTCAAATTGCCCCTGGAAGAAACTTTTTTTGCCTCTAAATGAAAGTCTTCACCAGTTAGTTACATCTGGTGGCAACTTCTCTTTTATCCCCAACTCATCCCAGATTCCTGAGGTTTTTGTCTGACCAAGCAAAACTGCAGTAAATTTCCACTTATCTATATTTTTGTCTGGATCTGAAAGATAGAAACACGGACTAACACAGTCTTGGCAGGAGCCATTTCAGAAACAACTGGGCGAAGCCCAAGCTCCCTCTGAGAGCAGGGGCAAAGGGAAACATGAGCAGATACACGGAAAGCCCGTAGAGTGTAAGAAAGAGAGGCCACTTGGGGAACCAGAAGAGGTGGCTTCCCCGTGTTCACACTCAGCTGCATACACTGACCTAAAGCCTGGGCTGTCCGTCCCCTGGTCCAGGGCTTTTTTTCCCCTTGAACCAGAGCTCAAGTCTTGACTAACAAACCCATGACCTCAGGCAAGTAGCTGAATCTCTCAGAGCTGAGGTTTCCTGTCTCTACAGTGAGGGGAAGCTGTGGGAATCGGTGTCTTCAAATCAGGCACATGTCAGAGTGATGTGGGCATTCAGGATCAGGGACCCGGGGACCCAAGGGGATCGGTGTTTAAGAAGCAACATAGAGAAGCGGGCAAGAGCCTCTGGAGTAGACCGCCTGGGGTCCACACTGCTGCAACCTCTGGCCACCTGGGTGACCTTGTGCAGTTTCTCTCTGTGCTTCAGTTCCCTTGTCAGCCAAGGGGGATACAAGTAACTCCTCCCTCACTGGGCTGCTGGGAGGATGAAAGGAGCTAGTTTAGAAAGGAAACCAGGCAGGTGCTCACAATCAGTAATTGTCATTACTTGGATGATGCTTCTGGGGGATTCTGATATGAGGCCTGATTAAGAAGCAGGAGTGGAGGATGGATCATCAAACCGAGTGAAGTAAGTCAAACACAGACATATATCATATGATATCACTTATAGGTGGAATTTGAAAAACAGGTACAAATGAACTTACTTACAAGACAGAGGTAGAAGCACAGATGTAGAAAACACACGGTTACCAGGGGATAAGGGGTAGGGAGGGATAAACCGGGAGATTGGGACTGACATATACATACTTCTATATATAAAATAGATAATTAACAAGAACCTACTATATAGTACAGGGAACTCTATCCAATACTCTGTAATGGCCTGTTGTTGTTTAGTTGCTAAGTCGCATCCGACTCATTGAGACCCCATGGACTGTAGCCCACCAGGCTCCTCTGTCCATGGGATTGCCCAGGCAAGAATACTGGAGTGGGTTGCCATTTCTTTCTCCAGGGGATCTTCCTGACCTAGGGATTGAACCCACGTCTCCCGCATAGGCAGGCAGATTCTTTACCACTGAGCCACTGGGGAAGCCCAAGGGCCTGTATGGGCAAAGAATCTAAAAAAAGAGTGGATATTTGTATATGTATAACTGATTCAATTTGCTGTATACCTGAAGCTAACACAACATTGTAAATCAACTACAGTCTACACTCCAATAAAAAAAAAAAGAATTATGAGACAAGATGCCCCTTTGTATCATTTAATTCCGAGTTGCACAAAGTGATATTCTATTATCTTCATACGACATCAAGCCCTAAGTAAGGATGCATCCAAATTGCGCTTAGTACCTTTGACCAATAGATGCAACATTCCAACCAGTGAGAAAGGAAACAACAGGCTTTTGTTTGGGAAATTTTTCTCCTTCTCTCTCCCCAGCTGTCACCATAGGTGCATTTCGATGATCTCCTTAAGGGGCCCAAAGCAGTCCTGAGGACCAGATGTTTTCTAAGATAAAGTATAGTTTCTGGATAGCTGGACAGATTTCTAACAACAAACACACTGGAACGTTTATATTTGAGTGAGTGTAGTCTCTCATCCCCTTGGGAAGAAGCCCCTCTCTGAAACTCTCTTAGAGCTGCTTTCAGGACTGATGTTCAGTTTGAAAAAAATATCTTCAAAGGGGGCAATGTTTTATTCTTTGAGAGTGAACCAAAAGTGAACCAGAGCCATGCCTTGTGAATAAGATCGAAGTTCAAGCTGAGAAATAAAATCCTGCATCAGAAAAGAAATGTGCCTATAAAACCAAGAGGCTGAATTTTCACATGGCCCTTCAATTGAATTTTAGTAAGTTTGCTAAAAATCAGTTTCTTTTGTTTCTGGTCATACCTCATAAGTCTCCATGCAACACTAGGAGAGTCTAACAAGTTTCTCATTATTGTATTAGTAAAACCATCCATTTTTTATTTACTGTTCTTTAAAACAGATCATTTCTCAGCTCCTACCTCAGTGTATCCTTTTTAGCATTTTAATCTCTCTACAAATGGATTTCCAATTGAAAGTGGATCTTTTCGTGGCACGATACACCGAATACTGAAGTAGGAAAAAGTGTAGCCAGAATAAATAAAGTTTGTGTGAAGATTTCCAAGATACTTTCTTGGCCAGGAGTAGTAGTTCAGCCTGGTAACTGGAGAACCAACTAAATGCTACACTTAAGATGCATGCTTGGCCTAAATAATTAACAAGAATTTTAAAACAAAAATTTAAATAACTGTCTTTTTTTTTTCTTCTCATGACAGAAGGGACATATGATCATAGAAAACTTAGATGGACAGAAAGAAGTAAAAACTCATAGTGGACTCATTCAGAGGTAACTACTGTTAACATCTGGATGTGTGTCTTTCATATTTCTCCCTCTGCATATAAATGTATGTGTCTAAATCAGGAGCAGCTTTTAGGCACTGTTTCATAACTTATTCTCGACATGTGAAGCAGTACTGTTAACATTTTTCCCACATAAGTAATTACTCTTCTTTCTCACAATATTAATTATTTAAACATGAATATAATTTATATAACACACTATCAATTGCAAAACATTTATGTTACCACCTAGATGTTTCAATTTGTTTACTTGCTTTCCTCTCTGCTTCCTTCCTTGGTTCCATCTCAAATTCATTCCTTCCTCCCTCCTCTGTCTCTTTTTTTCCTTTTTGCTATCATAAAGCAATATTATGATGAACATCTTGCAGCTTTGTTAACATTCTCTAGCATCCTTTGATAAAGTTGAAGTTGAAATTCTGGGTCAAAAATGTATAAAAGCAGTTGATCTAAGAGTGGCCTTCCTGGAGAGTTCCCTGATGGCCCAGTGGTTAGGGTTCCGGGTTTTCAGTGATGGGCCTGGGTTCAATCGCTGGTTGGGGAACTGAGATCCTGCAAGCTGTGTGACTCAGCCAAAAAAAAAAAAAACAGGAATGGCCTTCCAGAAGATTCAGTGATCTTTAATGGTCTCTCACCAATGATGAATGAAAATATTTCTTTCCCTGTATCTTTGCCAATACTGGCATTGTATTTCTGTTAATCTTTACCAGTTTGATAGATTATTTTAATTTGCATTTCCTTGACTACAGTGAGCATTTACCATATGCTTATTTGCCATTATTTTTCTTGTAAATTTCTTTTTCCTATCTTTTATCCATTGATGTGCTCGTCTTTTCTACTGATTTTAAGACCTATCTATATATTAAAGTTATTGACCCTTTATTTGTTATACATCTTAAAAATAATTTAGCAGGTTTTCTGTTTCCCTTCAGATTTTTTTTAAGGGGGGAAGTTTAAAGAATTTTAAAATGTGTATTTGAACCATTCAAATTTTCCTTTGTGGTATCTCCTTGCAGAGTTATGCTTAAAAGTATTTTCCCCAGTGGAAAATTATATAAATATTTATTTTTGTTTCCTTCTAAAACTTCTATAGTTTCATGTTCACATTTAAATTTTTCATCTGGAATTTGTTTAGATGTAAAGTGTGAGATAAAAATTGAACTGAATTGTTTTTCCAAGGGGTGAGCCAGTTGTCTCAATACCAAAAAGAATAATCTACTCTTTTCCCACCGATTAGAAAGGTCACTTTATTTTATACTAAATTCATAGAAGTGTTTGGCTCTCTTTATGGACTTCGTTTTTCCTGTCCCAATGTTCAGTTTGCCTTTTGTGGCACCAGTCATACATTGTTTCAATTACTGCAGATTTTTTAATACATCTTAAAATGGGCTAAGGCAAGTTTCCACATTTTTCTTGGCTATACCTAAATGTTTATTCTTCCATATACACTTTAGAATTACTTTGTTAACTTCAAAAGTCCCATTGGACTTTTCATTAGGACTGCAGTAAAAGTAAATATTAATTTGAAGACAACAGATGTCTCTACAATCCTCAGTTGCTGCTTCACTGAATAATAGTGATAATGATAATAATAAATTAATACTATCAGCCAATGTTGATCAGCTGCTTACTGCATGCTTGGCCCTGTTCTAGGCCCTAATTATTACACTGAAATGTTATAGGAATCCACCACGGAGGTGCTATTATTGCCATACTCATTTTACAGCTGGAGAAATTGAGGCTTAGAGAAGTTAAGTAAACGGCCACAGTCACAAAGCTTTAAGACAGAGTCAGGGTGCTTTTCCTGGGTGGTTTGGTTCCAGTGTGTGTTCTATGCCATGAGTCTATACTGGCTCTCTATTTACTTACATTGTCTTCATTTCCCTCACAGAGTTGTATAACTTTCTTCGTATATGTCTTTACAAGTTTGGTTAAATTTAGTTCTTTCTCGAGTTTATATGCTGCTGCTCTATTTTTCCTGTGACTTTTTTTCTTTTTAAAAAAATAATTTTATTTATTTATTTATGGCTGCACTGGGTCTTCTTTGCTGCACGTGGACTTTTTCTAGTTGCGGAGAGCTGGCGCTAACGCTGGAGTTGAAGTATTCGGGCTTCTTATTGCGGTAGCTTCTCTTGTCATGGAACACAGACTCTAGGGCGCTTGGGCTTCAGTAGTTGCAGCTCTCAGGCTTGAGAGTGTGGGTTCAGTATTTGTGGTGCATGGGCTCAGTTGCTCGGGGCATGTGGAATCTTCCCATACCAAGGACTGAACCCATGTCCCCTGCATTGGCAGGCAAATTCTTGGACCACCAGGGAAGTCCCTAAAAGTATGTATTTTTAAACTTTGGAATCGATAGTGAATTTTAATGTCTTCTTGGCATCAAAAAATTTGCTATGTGAGAGGAAAACTCCCCCCTTAGTTTTTAAAATGGTATTACTTATCCTGGTCCTTTTAAAATACATTGCTGGATTTTTGTTTACCAATAGTTTATCTGTATGTTTGTCATCAAAGAAATCAATTTCAAATATACTCTACTACTAGTGTCTTGTCCAGTTTTTAAAAAGTCAAGATTATATAATTTTCATAAGTTAATTAAAATGCTTTTGCTCTACTTTTCTCTAGAAGAATGTGTATCAGATATGAATCATTTGTCCTTAAAATCTGGTAAAACACAGATGAAAAAATCTGGGTCAAGTGCTTTGGTTGAGGGGTAATATTTCCTCACATCTCTCTTCCAGTTCATGCATTTCATCTTTATCTGTGTCTAATCACATTGCTTAGTCTATCCACTAAGTTGTGTATATATGTGGACAGAGGAGCCTGGTGGGCTACAGTCCATAGGGTCATAAAGAGTTGGAAGCAATTGAAGCAACTTAGCATACAACAGACACACACACACATATCACATGTTCCTCATCCATTCATCTATGGATGGATGTAAGTTGCTTCCACATCTTGGCTACTGTAAATAATGCTGTAGTGAACAGTAATATGCATATATTTTTTCAAATCAGTGTTTTTGTTTTCTTCAGGTAAATACTCAGAAGTGAAATTGCTAGATCATATAGCAGTTCTACTTTTAAGTTTTTGTGGAAACTCCATACTGTCCTCCAACTGGCGGCACCAGTTTACATTCCCACCAACACTGCACGAGTGTTCCCTTTTCTCCACATCTTTGCCAACACTTTATCATCTTTGGATGATAGCCATTCTGACAGGTATGAGTTAGTATCTCTTTGTGGTTTTGATTTGCATTTCCCTGATGGTTAATGATGTTCAGCATCTTTCTATGTGCCTATTGACTGTCTGCATATCTTCTTTGGAAAAATGTCTACCCAGTTCTTTACCCATTTTTTAATTGCGCTGTTTACTTTTTTAGATGTTGAGTTGTATGAGTTCTTTGTATATTTTGAATATTAACCCTTTATCAGATACATAGTTTGAAAATGTCTTCTCTCATTCAGCAGGTGGCCTTTCCTTCTATTGATAGGTTCCTTTTCTGTGTAAAAGCTTTTAGTTTTAGTGTAGTCCCATTTGTTTATTTTTGTTTTTTTTTTCCCTTGCCTGAGGAGACAGATCCAAAAAAATATTGTTAAGACAGATGTCAAAGTGCATATTGCCTATGTTTTCTTCTAGTTTTGTGGTTTCAGGCCTTACAGTTAAGTCTTTAATCCACTTTTGAATTTATTTTTGTATGTGGTGTGAGAAAATAGTCCAGACTGATTCTATTACACAGAGCAGTACAGTTTTCCTGACACCACTTATTAAAGAGGCTGTCTTTTCCCATTGTATATTCTTGCCTGCTTTGTTGTAGATTAATTGACCATATAAGCATGGGTTTATTTTGGGGCTCTTTATTCTGTTCCATTGATCTATGTGTTTGTTTTCATGCCAGTACATAGTGGTTTGACAACTGTAGCTTTGTAGTATGGCTTGAAATCCCGGAGTGTGACAGCTCTAGCTTTGTTCTTCTTTCCCAAGATTGTTGTGGCTATTTGGGGTCTTTTGTGTACTCATACAAATTTTAGAGTTATTTGTTCTAGCTCTGTGATAAATGCCATTGGTATTTTTATGGGATTGCACTGAATCTATAGATTTCTTTGGGTAGTGTAGTCATTTTAACAATATTGATTCTTCCAATCCATGAGCACAAAGTATCCTTCCATTTGTTTTGTTGTCTTCAATTTCTTTGATCAATCTCTTATAGCTTTCAGGGCTTTTTCTTCTTTGATCAGATTTATCTCAAATTATTTTATTCTTTTTGAGACAGCTGTAAAAAATGTGATTGTTTTATTAATTTCTCTAATAGTTCATAATTAGTATTTAGAAATGCAACATATTTCTGTATATTACTTTCGTTCCCTACAACCTTACTAAACTTATTTCAGTTCAAATAGTTTTTGTTAGTGTCTTTAGAATTTTCTGTGTATAGAACCATACCATGTGCAAATAGTGACAGTTTTACTTCTTCCTTTCCAATTTTATTTGGATTCCTTTTATTTCTTTTCCTTTTCTGATTGTTGTGCCTAGGACTTCCACTTCCATGTTAAAAAAAAAATAGTGGCGAGAAGGGATCCTTGTTTTGCTCCTGATCTTCCAGGAGCTTCCAGCTTTTCACCATTGATTATGATATTGCCTGTCGTTTGTCATACATGGCCTTTATTATGTTGAAGTATGTTCCTTCTATGCTCACTTTGTGAAGAGTTTTTATCATAAAAGGATGTTGAATTTTGTCAGAAGCTTTTGCTGCATCTGTGGAGATGATCATATGTTTTTTATTCTTCAGTTAGTTAACATGGTGTATTATGTTGATTGATTTGTGGATACTGAATCATCCATGCATTCCTGGGGTAAATCCTACTTGATCATGGTGTATGATCCCTTTCAACCTGCTGTTGAATTCAGTTTGCTAACATTTTGTTGAGGACTTCTGCATTTACATTCATCAGTGATAATAACATAATTATTTTTGGTGGTATCATTGTCTGGCTTTGATATTAGGGTGATGTTACCCTTGTAGGATGAGTTCAGAAGTATTCCTTCCTCTTCATTTTTCAAAAATAGTTTGAGAAGGATAAATTTCTTCTTTGAAGTTTAGTAGAATTTCTCTGTGAAACTGTGTGGTCCTAGAGTTTTTTGGTTGGAAGTTTTTTAAAGTAATGATTCAGTTTCACTATTGGTAATTATTAGTCTGTTCATTTTTTATATTTCTTCCTGATTCAGTTTTGGGAGATTGCACTTTTCTAGGCATTTATCCATTTCTTCTAGGTTGTCTATTTTATTATCACATAATTGTTTGTAGTAATATTTTATGATCCTTTGTATTTCTCTGTTGTCAGTTGTCATTTCTCTTTTTTTATTTATTTGAATCCTTTCTCTTTTATTCTTGATGAATTTGGTTAAAGGTTTGTCAACTTTGTCTGTCTTTAAAAAAAAAAACACCTCTTTGTTTCATTAACCTTTTCTATTGCTTCCTAACTCTCTATTTTGCTTATTTCCACTTTGATCTTTATTTCTTCCCTTCTAATGACTTTGGGTTTTGTTTGTTCTTATTTTTCTAGTTCCTTTAGGTGTAAAGTTAGATTTTTTGAGATGTTTTCTTGTTTTAATACACTTTAAATATGTTTATTTTACCTTCTCTTTTAAAATGCTCCCTAGTCTTCTTGCTTGTTCTCCCTTTTCTTTCAGCTATTGTCATATGATTTATCATTTGGTGCTGTGAGCCCATTTTCAGAGGGAGTTATGGCTTCAGGAGTGGTGGAGGTTGGACTGGATGTATACTGCCTCAGCCAGGGCCACAGCAATCAGGATGGCCACAGACACATTTTGGTGCTTCTGTATCATGTGGTTGGTAGAACATCTTACCTTACTCCCCTGCCTGCTTTCCTGAATCACTGAGCAGCTTGCCTTGTACCCATTTAATGTGTGTTACAGCCTCTGGAGCCTGATTTCTACAGGCGGCTCTGTTTTTGCCTGCTTTCCAAATAGGAACAGGAGTACATCAAGGCTGTATATTGTTATCCTGCTTATTTAACTTATATGCCAGAGTACATCATGAGAAACACTGGGCTGGAGGAAGCACAAACTGGAATCAAGATTGCCGGGAGAAATATCAATAACCTCAGATACACAGATGATACCACCGTTATGGCAGAAAGTGAAGAAGAACTAAAGAGCCTATTGATGAAAGTGAAAGAGGAGACTGAAAAAGCTGAGCTTAAAGCTCAACATTAAGAAAACTAAGATCATGGCATCCGGTCCCATCACTTCATGGCAAATAGATGGGGAAACAGTGGAAACAGTGGCTGACTTTATTTTTGGGGGCTCCAAAATCACTGCAGATGGTGATTGCAGCCATGAAAATAAAAGACGTTTATTCCTTGGAAGGAAAGTCATGACCAACCTGGACAGCATATTAAAAAGCAGAGACATTACTTTGTCAACAAAGATCCATCTAGTCAAGGCTATGGTTTTTCCAGTAGTCATGTATGGATGTGAGAGTTGGACTATAAAGAAAGCTGAGTGCTGAAGAATTGATGCTTTTGAACTGTGTTTGGAGAAGACTCTTGAAATTCCCTTGGACTGCAAGGAGATCCAACCAGTCCATCCTAAAGGAGGTCAGTCCTGGGTATTCATTGGAAGGACTGATGTTGAAGCTGAAACTCCAATACTTTGGCCCCCTGATGTGAAGCGCTGACTCATTGGAAAAGACCTGGTGCTGGGAAAGATTGAAGGCAGGAGGAGAAGGGGACCACAGAGGATGAGGTGGTTGGATGGCATCACCAACTCAGTGGACATGGGTTTGGGTGGACTCCGGCAGTTGGTGATGGACAGGGAGGCCTGGCATGCTGCGGTTCATGGGGTCACAAAGAGTTGGACATGACTGAGCGACTGAGCTGAACTGAACTGAACTTGCTGGTATCCTATATCTATATCAGTACTGAGATCACAGCCTGAAGATCCCTCAGGCCTAGAGCCCTCACAGCATTGCCTTCTGCTTAGATTTTGCATTCCCTTTTTGTTTCCTGTACCTGGGGGTTTCCTCCTCATTCCTTTGAGCAAGACCACATGTCACAGTTTTTACATCATATTTCATGCATAATTTTGGAACCATTGACCAGAAACAGGTTGCCAAATTTTAGATTCCTAAGTGGTTGATTTATTTTATTTTTAAGCAAAGGCAAGGAAAGCAGGATGGACATAGGTATTAACCTATGCTTTTTATTTTCTGGTTATATTTATCATCTAAGAATATATGGGAACAATTTCAACATTTTGGCATTAATATGTTGGTGGTTTATTTGTGTCTTAGTGCAATACATGTTAAAGGGCATTCATAGCCACTTTAAAAAAAAGTATATATATTTGCTGTATAGCTTTAATTTTTTATTACTCATCTAAAGGCTTGTACAGTTATGTTAATATATCTCACTATAAATGTAATTTTTTAAATTTGTTATTTTTTACTTAACTGTTTTTCTTAACATAATCTGCTACAAATAATACATTATTTCTTGAAGACTTCAAGGCTTATACAATAAAAACCATAGCTTCATTATTGGGCTCTCAATTAGTCATTTTTTGATTAATAAGGGAATTCTATTCTCTTTTTTGTTATAAAATGTAATGCAGTATTTAAGAAAAAATCTTGAAAGAGGAAATATATACTATAAAAATGAAAACATAATATTTTAAAACATGGACATGGAAGTGGGAAAGGAGATTGGGAAAAGTAAGAGAATCTGAATTTGTCTTATTTTATGGGACAACTCAATGACATAGTTACATTCATAAAGTTGACAGAAAGATGAAAAATTGAATACGTTGCATTTTAAAATTTATTTATCTTTTCTATCCTCCATAGTTTCTTACTTTACTGAATATAAATGAACAAATAAAGACAATTAAAAAAAAAATTCCAGTATTTCCCCCTTAGCTAAGATATTTTAAATAACTGTTTGTTTGAGTTCAGGAGTGTTGCTTGCGGTATATAATATGGTTGAGTCACTGCCTTTCTCTTCTCCAAGCTGTCAGTGCCTGTGTTGAAAGCATAATTAGGTTTGTGGTTTAAACTAAACCCAACAGACTTTATTTCTTTTTAAATATGTATTAGATGAACAGACTGTGCAGGTGTTTGCAAGTTTATATTAGGAAAGGAAAAGAAGCTAGTTTCCCAAGAAATAAAATTTTATGGAGAAGCTGGAAAATACATGTTTAAAATGTCATTCTATAAATCCATCATAAAAAATTTGCATTTTTTTGTTATCTTAGTATAGAATCTCTGGGTAACCTTTCAAGCAACAGCAATGCTATACTCATGGCCATGCATGTTCAGAGAGGAGTTGGTTCTAAAGGCTTGCTTGTCTGGGAAGCCTTCTTTGGAAGGTGTTGATGTCTTTTGAGTTTAATCCTCAGGAGTTTCTAATCTTAGATTTAAGATTAAGAGGAGAGAGGGAAGGTGGACTTGAACATCACAAATTAAAGGAGGAAAATAAAAAGGAAAGATTCTGTAGGGGATGCATGTCCAACTGTCACACTATGACAGGATACTTGAAAATGTTTTCAAATAGCAAGTACATTCTGGATATGTGAGGGCATTTCTAAGTATCAGGAAAAAATAACTGAATATTTCAAATCTCTGGAGTTTCTCCATATACAGGAATTCCAGATGTTTGTAAAGAAGCCATTGCATATCTTTGTTTAAATATTCAAGCGGGTTTTGAGATGCTAAAGAGGGAAAAAGGCATACCCTTCAGTTCTTCCTTTTTAAAAACAGGATAGTACCTACTCCACAATGCTAACAGGAGGATAAAACCAGTGTGAAAGGTCAATAAATGAGTATCCTCTCCATCTTCTTTATCTTGCTACCTCCCAGAGCTGTTGTGGCAAAAAGATGTGAGGTATTTAAAAGGTCCTAGCACTGTAGAAAATACAGTCTATAATTGCTGTTTACTGCTACAGATACTGAACCAGTAATTATCTGTGGGATGAATGCCAGATGTAAATAATAACAGGGACTCCTGGCCATCTGTCTTAACATAATCCATCTGCCCCATCTTTCCTGGACAGTAATCTGAGTCACACATGTCTTTAACTTCCCTGCTACAAATGTCTTGTGAATGTGCCAATGTTGTGAGAATTCATATTTCCCGTGAAATGCACTTAGTTTTACATCCATCTTCCTGCATCTCAGGTCAGGTATCTACCCTGATGAGATTTTTTTGGCTTTTAGTTTACTCAGAATTAATAAATTTAGAACACCTATTTTTTTCCTCTTTTGCTTGAGAGTCCTGATATCTCACTAAGCCATGTGGA
Source organism: Cervus canadensis (assembly GCF_019320065.1). Classification (NCBI taxonomy): domain Eukaryota; kingdom Metazoa; phylum Chordata; class Mammalia; order Artiodactyla; family Cervidae; genus Cervus; species Cervus canadensis. Next base: position 63,814,792 of record NC_057390.1, on the reverse strand, counting down.
GCTCTGTACACCCTAACCAGTCAGGGCCTGAGAGTCTGGAACTTGGTACATGTATGCTGTGGACTCGGAAACAAGTGCCTGCTGCCTCTCCTTATGGGAGCAAGGGGACCGCAGGGGCCAGTTATGCCCTTTGCTGGTGGCCTTTCTAGCAGGGAGGACCCTTCTCTGTAGTTTCCTGGGTGTGGCTTTCCGGGAAGGTGGCTGGGAACTCCCCCTTCCCAGAAGCCAGTGGCAGAAACCCCCAAACTCGGCAAGAACTTACTGAGCGTGACTGACTCGTTGATCTTAAAGCTGCAGAGGACCCTGTCCACGTTGCGGGCGTGTCGGAAGCCATTCCCTCTCACGACTACTTGAAATGATTCTGAAATAAAGAATAATGACGAGACATCTTAATTGACTGCACAATGTTAACTTTAAATTTCCCATCTGCCCTGATTTAGGGTACTTGTTAACTATTCATCAAGCTTAAAATATTCAAAATCAGTTCAAGCTGGGAAACAGAAGCATCCGTGTGGGAGCCTTTCACCACTCAATCACTACCTTCTCACTAGTTGTCCACCAGGAAGGCACCGAACTTCTTACTTTAAATTCCCACCTTGGATTTGCCTTTACTGTTCCTCCTCGCTGGAATGCCTCTCCCTCACCTGTGTCCTGCAAACCTTACCCATCTCTCAAGTCGTGGCAGTTTTAAAACCTGTGATGTCTGCCACCAGAAGGCCTCCTGTGTCTCTTTTATACATTGGATGCACAGGGAAGGATTTCTTTAGAACTCAAGGTGCCTAGGGTTTTTGAAGACCACTGTCTTCTGGCATTCACAGCCTGTCCTGAATAGTGTAGCATGTGACTAGGTATCATTTGACGTTGTCCTTTTGTCTTTTCTTCGACAGCTAGAAAAGCATTCCTCTATGTTTAGAATTTGTTTGACAACAGTTTCAGCTCTCCTGTCTCTGCAGGGCACACAGTAGGAACACCTAATGTTAGGTAGGAGTAGCTGTACTCACCAGAGAAGACATGTCTTGTTTATGGGTGGCCGGTTGTCAAGTATTTCCCGTTTGAACTGACATAAGTCCTAGTGCAACTAGTGCTCTCTTCTCTCCAAATAGAAGAGATAATATAGCTCACTGGCCTCTAGCCCTGCATGTTAATTTCATGTTGGCATAATTCACACTGAATTAACACAATACCTTCATAAAGTAAAAATAATGATCCTCTTACTAAGGAGAAAAAAAACCCAGCTAATTAACTTATTAAATGTTTAGGAATATTTGCTTAAGTTTGATGGGAACTAATCGCCAATACTTCATTTTCTTTTATTTTTGTCATCCTTTTGTATATAAAAATTGGGGCGTGGGATAATGCTGTGTGGCACTAAAAAAAAAAGAAAAAGACTAAAAGTTAGAAGTCAAAGTGCAATATTTGTGAAAGTGGATCTGGCAGTGTAAAGTGCTATTCAAATGGAGATTTTCACTGGAGGAAGAATGGAATTAAAGGACTAGTATAGGGGACTCTTCCAAACTTTAATAAATGGCATGAATATATGTCACCTTCATTCCCAGGAAACTCATTTAGAGGTCATGTTTGCCAAGAGAATAATAACTGATATCAACTGCTCCCTCTTTGTGTGCCAGACTCTGTACTAAGTGTTGTCAATGTCTCATGTCATTTAAACCTCACTACAGGGAGGTATGAATGAGAAAACCAAGCTTAGCGAGGTTAACTAGCTGGTCCCCGATCACACAGCTGGTGGTCAGGATCAGAACTGGAATCCAGGTCTGTTGGGTGTCAGGTGCCATGTGCTTAGAACTCAGCCAGCATGCTCTTTACCATGAGGCTAAAATGAGTCCTCAATGTCTCGTGACATATGACTCATTTAGAGAGTAACACTGTGATTTTTTTTAAAGCTTATTTTATTTTTGTTTTTGGCAGGTTTGCCCGTTTTGCAGGAAAGTGGAGCTGGCCTGGCTGGGAGGCAGGGAACCCGAAGGAAAGGAAAGGAACCTAGAGGCTCTAAGGGTGTCACAAGGAGAAACAAGTTAGCAGAGGGCTGTTGAGAGCTATGAACGAACTTCACTGTAAGGAAACTGAAAGTTTGACGTTGTAAATGACTTGCCCAAGATCAAATAATATGTAATTGGCAAGCAGCAAAACTGGGTACTAAATGTATGAGTATTCACTGCCTTAGTTTTGAACTCTATTAAGGTCATGGGCACATGGCTTTTTTAGATCCAGTTACCAGGCTACCTGATGCCAGCTATGACCGTTTTGAAACAATGCATGAAGAAGAATGCCAGATTCTCACTTTGCTCCTTATTCCATACCCCAGACTGGGAGGCCCATCTATATGATCCCCTCTGACTCCCTGCGGTGGCGGGCACTGGCCTGCTGCGTTCTTCCCTCATCCAGCTGAGGATTCAAGCCATCTTTCTAGTTCCCCCAAACTCTGTCTTTGTAATTTTTCATTTCGCTTCAGTGGACAGAGAAAGCCAAGATTTTGGTGGTAACAAACAGGGGCTTATAGTCTGGGGTGTGTGATGCGAACAACGTAGTGAGAGTCTTGTATCCTTCTCCTTCTTGTATTGCTTCAAAATAGTTGTAGCTGGCATTACGAAGACAGGTCCCTGGTAGCTCAGACAGTAAAGAGTCTGCCTGCAGTGTGGGAGACCTGGGTTTGATTCCTGGGCTGGGAAGATCCCCTGGAGAAGGGAATGGCTACCCACTCTAGTATTCTTGCCTGGAAAATCCCACGGACTGAGGAGCCTGGTAGGCTACAGTCCATGGGTTCACAAAGAGTCAGACATGACTGAGCGACTAATATTACTATCTCTGGTTTATTTTCCTGTGGCCTTCTTTCTGAAATGCAAAAAGCTACAAGGGGTGGTCTGCAAAGGGAGAACTCGGGAAAGGTAAGCACCAGGTACGGGAAGTAGTTAGCATAGAGTTAAGGGGCAGTACATGCAGGATGTAACTCATGCAGAGCTAGGGACCACACATGCAGGATATAATTTACAGAGTGTCAGGTTAGTTTGTGAAAAGCAAATCTAGTCACAGACTACAGACTAGGAAGAGTTAAAAGTAAAACTAGGAGTGATCAACTCTTTCAGATGTGTTTATATTTCTTCCCTGACCTGTTCACTGTTTTCTTTATTTTCTTTGTTCTCAGGAAAGGGAAAGGAAAAAAAAAAAACCTAATTCCTCTATTTTCCTTTTCACTGCAACAGTATGAGTATTAAGAATTTAGATATGCATGTTGATGCATACATAGGATTGCTAAATTTAGAAGGATGAACTAAATAGTTTTCTTTATTTTTTCTTTTTTAAAAAATGTTATTATTATTATTATTTTTAACACCAAAAACATTTTGTATTGGGTTATAGCCGATTAACAATGTTGTGGTAGTTTCAGATGAACAGTGAAGGGACTCAGCCTTTTCTTTTGATGTCTGCCTGGCATGTGATTGATGACACTGTTGGTTCAACAAGCATTAAGTGCCAAGCATTGTGGAAGAATCTTATTGTACAATATCTTTTCATTCAGCTTAGCCTTTAGAAACTCATTTCTGTTTTTAGTCTGAATGCTGGACATCCAGAAATCTGCCATTGGATGTTTTTGCTGATTCAAAATGTTTCCTGCCTCACTGCTGGGCTTACTTTTCTTATTTCCTCAAAGATCGGTGGAAGGAGAGAAGATGCTGGAAATGCAGGCCATGTGCCAAGTTCTCTTCTCTTAAGGTCATATCCTAGCCTTAGCAGTGCTGCTGAGGGGTCCTCTGTAAGACAGGATTTCTGTCTAGTTGGGCCTGGCCCACCCCCAGGGTATTAGGAAGAAACACATCATGAATGGCTACAGTCCATGAACGGCCACAGTGGAAACCAAACAATTTAACCCCCAGGCCTGGGGAGCAGATGGAGGAAATGATGCTCTGGGAGGCACACCAGAGCAGAGTGCCTGGTACAGTTTCTGTGATAGGACGCACATTTGGTCTCCAGAAGAGCCCGAATATTGACCCAGCAGCCCAACTGGAATGTCAGCCCTTCACACGTAAAGGTTATGTAACAAAACCTTTGTCAAGTGGATCTACCAGCAAGCGATACCAGGCCACAACAGAACCAGGACATACTGATTGAATTACACTATTCACAAAGCCCTGAACCTGCCTCTCTCAATAAATACATCTAAGGATTTTTTCAGTTCAGTCGCTCAGTTGTGTCTGACTCTTTGTGACCCCATGGACTGCAGCACGCTAGGCCTCCCTGTCCATCACCAACTCCCAGAGTTTGCAACATGTGTGTTGGGTTACAGCTCCTACAAGAAGTGCTTAGAGATTGGAAAGCCTCAGGGAGGACTTTCTACCAGGAAATGATCTTTTACTCCATCTCTTTACATATTCTTTAAGTTAGCTTTAAGATATATATTTATTATGACTTTTTGTCACTTTATTCTCAATTATGACTTATATTTAAACTTCCTGATGAGAGAGGCCATCATTTCTTTTTCTTTAGAATTTTGGGCTGTGCTTAACCCAGGGCTGAGTCAGTGTCAATACTAAGCTCCTTTAACGAATGAATAAACAACATCTTGGGAGAGAAAGGGAATAAGGGAAGGAGAATGTGGTCATTTATTCAGGTACCAGTCAGATAAAATCCTGTTTATTTTCTGAGGCTTACTAAGGTCATTGAATGAGAAGATACCCAACATCATTAGTTATTAGGGAAATAAATCAAAATCCCTCCACACTCACCAGAATGGCTATAATAAAAGAGATGGACAATAACAAGTGTTGGTGAAGAAATTAGACCCTGTGTACATTGCTGGTGGGAATGTAAATTGGTGCAGTTGCTTTGTAAAACAGTCTGGCAGTTCCTCAAAAAGTTAAGCCTAGAATTACCATATGACCCAGAAATTCTATCCCTAGGTATACACTCAAGAGAATTGAAAACGTACATCTACACAAAAGCTTGTACATGTATGTTCACAGTAGCATTATTCAAAATAGCCAAAAAGTGGAAACAATGCAATTATCCATAAAATGATGAATATGGTATTCATACAATGGAATATTATTCATCCATATAAAGTAAATTCTGACACATGCTGTGATGTGGATGAAACTTGAAAACATCATGCCAAGTAAAAGAAGCCAGACACGAAAGGCTACATATTGCATGATTCCATTCCCTTTCATTTCCATATGAATAGCACAGATTAGCAGATCCAGAAAGACAGAATATTGTCTGGCAGTTGCCAGGGCTGGAGAGAGGAAGAAATGGGGAGTGACAGCTTAAAGAGTATAGTGTTTCTTTTTAAGATTATGAATATATTCTGGAATTAGATAGTGGTTTTAGCTGTATAACTTCGTGAGTATATCAAACATTACTGAATTGTACTCTTTGAAAGGGTGAATTTTAGGATATGTGAATTATAGCTCAGTTTAAAAAAAGAAAACTGTTAAGATCAGAGAATAGATTGATAAACTTATTGTATTCTCTCCTTTTCTTTTTTTTTTTTTTAAATATGGAACACATAGTTTTGTGATGACCTCAATAAAGATCCTTTAGCAATCATTGGATCTGAAAATGAGATATCTTTACATTCACCATTTGCTCTGGTCACCTAAGACTTTGTTGTTATCACTAACAAAATTATTGTTAGTGATATTTCTATCTTGTGAGTTAGTTTTAATTTTTTCTCCTATTAAATGCTTATTGTGACATGTAACATCTAAAATATAATATAGAGCTGGGTGTGTATTAAGTGCTTTCTGATGCCTAAATTACTCTAGAAGATTTAAAAAAACTTTTATAGCTATTTACTTTTTAGTGAGGTATAATTGATATACAAGGTATGTAAGGTGTATAACTGAAACATTTTGATACAATTACACAATCAAGGGGCAATACCACAATCAAAGTGGTAAACACACCCACCTCCCTCAGAAGTTTCCATGTTTCTCTTCATAATCTCTTCTTCCAGTCCCTCCCCATACCATGCAACCACTGATCTGTTCTCTGTTGTTGTAGATTAGTTTGCATTCTCTAAAATTTTATGAAATTGAATCATATGGTAAGTATTTCTTTTTGGTCTGACTTCTTTATACTCAGCATAATTATTTTAAGACTCATCCATAATTACTTTGAGGTTTATGCATAGCCTATTCCTTTTTATTGCTGAGTATTATTCGTTGTATGAAAAACCACAGTTGTTTATCCATTCATGCGTTGATGAACATTTGAGTTGTTCACAGTTTTTGGCTCTTAAAAATAGACCAGTTATAAATATCTGTGTACAAGTCTCTGTCAGAACATAAATTTCTTTTTTTCTTGGGTAAATACCTAGGAGTACAATGGCTAGGTCACGTGGTAGGTGTATATTTAACGTTTTGAGAGACTGTTAGAACTGTTTTCCTAAGTGAGAGTACCATTTTACATTTCCACCATCTAAGTGGAAGTATTCCTTCTAAGTGAGTATTCCTCCTTCAAACAGAAATATCTTTGAATGAAAAAGAAGACCAAGCAGAGAATTAAACAACTGATTCATAAGAGGTGCCTATGGGCCAGGCATGAGCTTTTTGAAAGAAAATGAAGAGTGAAAGGAACAAAACCACTTTTTGATGTTGCTTAAAAGTGTCTGGTTTAAGCTGCCTAAAAGTGCTTTCCTTTGCACTCACTCAGTCATTATTTATTACAAACAATGGGAAACAACAGAGTACAAATAATACAATTGCTTCTCAAATGATAATGTGGGGAGCTGATGATAACCTCCTTCCATTTCTGGAGGACAAAAGCTTCACATGTAGAGTAGTTGGCAAGCTGTATGCTTAATTCCAATTAGTTTCTTCCTGGAATATTGCTTACATACTAAAGTAGGCAGGGCCAATCCAACATTGGGCCAATTCTCCTAATTACACACAGGCTAATCTGCAAAACTGTTTAATTAGGAAATATAAAAAAAGAGTCTATATTGGAAGGGAAAGGGAATCATTTAAAAGCAGGCAGTGTCAAAGCTGGGGCTTCCAAGGTGGCACTAGTGGTTAAGAACTTTCCTGCCAATGCAGGAGATGTAAGAGATGTGGCTTCAGTCCCCAAGTCAAGAAGATCCCTGGAGGAGGGCATGGCAAACAACTCCAGTATTCTTGCCTGGAGAATCCCATGGAGAGAGGAGCCTGGTTGGCTACAGTCTATAGGGTTGCACAGAGTCAGACGTGATTGAAGCAACTTACCAGGCACATATGCAAAGTCAAAGGGGCTGTAAAGGTTTTCCACAGAGCAGGTGACTTCCTACATGTTTTGGAACAGGAACTGTAAATAATAGGGACTTAAGCACCACACCAAATGGCAACCATATGCTTGGCCTGGGTATAGGGGTGACAATGGGGAGAGGGGGGATAGTATGGTGAATTGCAAAGAGTATATGCTACTTTTAAAGGGAAGTTATTCAGTCTCTAATAATCATTATCATGTGATAAATACAGGCCCAGTGTTGCTAGATCTGATTTTTCAATACGAGATGAAAAATTTTTAGGTGAAATCAGACTTTTAAGTGTTAGTAATAATTTTTTTTTTAATTGCAGTGTGAATCAAAAAGAACATATGTGCAGACCAGAGAGGGCTTGTTGGCCACCAGTTTATAACCTCTGGCAGTGGAGGCTTTGGGGGACGGCTCTCTCTCCAAATAGTTTCACTCATGACATAGAATGAAATTCTTTTTGATCAGGGCAGATCCCTACATCTACTTCCCATTAAGACTTTTTGTTAAAATGCACAATAGTTCCAAGTGTACTGGTCTCTTTAGCAATTAAACAATAATCAGTCATTAATATCTTAGCTGACATTGAATTAAGTCTTTTAGAAACTTAAAGTTATAAAGGAGACCCAAAGGAGGAGTTCTCAGGACAGCATATGTTTACAGATGGTCATTCAGCTGTTGCTCACATAATTCTAGGGGTGGAAAGTTCAGACCATCTACTCCACTGTTGGAAAGCTTTCATTGTAAGAGTTGCATGTGTTAAGCCAAAATCTGCCTCCTTGAATTCCTCCCCGACTGCTCCGTGGTGGTCTCCTGAAGCTATATATAATAAGACCAATAATTCCTTTTTGCATGGGAGTTCTCCAAATATCCTTGTGTTTCAATTCTTTGTCTAAATCTCTGTGGTCATTTCAGTCCTTCCTCATCCCACAAGCATCTCATTAGCATCTCTTTGAGCAGATCTCTGCTATAGTGCTTTATACATGGTTTTGTATTTTATCTGAACATATGACTATCTCCTAGAGAAGACTGAGAATTTCATGGGGGTTGGGACCAGGCATGCATTTTGGTACTCAAATCTTTTCACATTGTTTGGTATATAGTAGACACTAAGAATTGATGGAAAAGAGAAAAATAAAGGAGGGGGAGGGAGAAAGAAGGAAAGAAAAAAGGGAAGAAGGAAGGAAGAAGGGAAGGAAGGAAAGAATCAGTGACTGGAATCTTAGAAGCTTGACTATCCTGCCTGTTCCTGTAAATGGACCTTGAGAGCTTGTTTGGAGGTTGTAGCAAGGGAACACAGCTACTTGTATATCCTTGACTGAAGAATGGACTACAGTCCATGAAGCACTATAGCATTCATGAACTATGCATGAAACACTACTGCGAAAGGTTATCCTCTTCTACTAAGCATACAGCTTCAGGAGGCACACACATGGGAGGGAGGGAGGGGACACCTGCCTAGCCAGCCAGATCAACCCAATCAATCCTATCTATCAATGGAGTGACAGATATCACAGCCAGGCTGCCCTCACATCCTGAATGAATTATTAAATGGTTTCTAGCTCCATCTCCTCTTCTGTTAAGAACATTTGTCAATGCCATCCTTAAAATATGGGACTTGGAGCCATGGTCTGAACTTGGAATAGTACAGCATGGAATTAGCTCTCTTACCCTGGACACTGGATGGCTACTGATACACCCTAAGATGGCATCAGCTTCTTTTTTGTCAAAGGCATTCTTGTTGGCTCTCAAGATAGCTATGCGTCTTCTGGCTTTTTTCTTTTTCTTTGTATGAACTGTTACTAAGTCTCAAAACTTGCTTGTATATGAAACTGTTTACAAGTTAAACATTTTATATTTGTCCCATTAAATTTCACCTTGTTATTTGCAGCCCAACATGGAAAGGTCTGTGTTGGATCTCAGTTTTGTCGTCCAGTGCAATATCTCACTGCCTCACTCAGAGCTCAGTTTGCTGTCAGAATTATGCCTGTTGCTGAGCTGTTGGTAAAAGCCAGCAGAGATCACTGTCTTGGGGGAATGCAGTCATCAGCATAGAGTGTCTTGAGTGGACAGGCCTGGGTGGGGCTTCATAGGAGGAGGTGCTCTGGTGGCCAAGGAAGGGAAGTAATTCAGAGAGGGAGGGGAGGGGGTTGAGAGGAAAGGTTTTGGATGAAAGCAAATTCTGTCTTCTTCACAGATCTGTCTAGGGTTTAGCCTCAATGTTTCCTTGTTTACTTTCTCCTTCAGTATATAGTGAGTTAGTGAATCATTTTGCAGATACTCTGAACTCTATATATTTCTCCAATTTTCTTTCAGTAGAGAAACACTGTTGTTGTTTAGTTACTAAGTCACATCTGACTCTTCTGCCACCCTATGAACTGTAGCCGACCAGGGTCCTCTGTCCATGGGATGTCCCAGGCAAGAATACTGGAGTGGGTTGCCATTTCCTTCTCCAGGGGATCTTCCCGACCAGTGGATCAAATCCACGTCTCCTGCATCGGCAGGTGGATTCTTTACCACCAAGCCACCAGAGAAGCCCAGAAAAACATACAGGCATGTTTTTCTCATCTAGGTATGATTTTATCAACATTCTCACATTGACCTTCAATCCTTATTAAGATGATACTTATGATAATAATATCACCTTGTTTTGTTATAACAGTTCATGGTTTTTAAAGCACTTTCACATAAATCTCCGGATCCTCACAGTAACCTAATGAAAATTTCAGAGGGGGTATGCCTGGGTCTACTTGACAGGAGTTCATAACCACGGGGAAGTGGTCCCCAATATTTCAAGAAAGCGATGCTTACTCCAAGAATGATCAGAGATAGACCTTTAAGAGAATCCTTGGAAGAACTTTTGGAGTAGGGATATCTTGTGAAAGTTTTATTTTCTTCTTAATATAGTTATTCTCTAATCAACATGTTTTAACCCTAATGATTCTAAGTCAAGAGAGGTGGGAGCTTGCCTTTTCAAAACCTATGACCAAGTCCCATTGTTCTGTCTTGTGTTAATTTTTTTCTAAGGAATAAAGGAAATGGGGGGGGGTGGATGAGGAGTTGGGGGTTAGCAGATACAAACTCGTATATATAGGATGGATAAATAACAAGGTCCTACTGTATAGCACAGGGAACTACCATCCTGTGATAAACCATAATGGATAAGAGTGTAAAAAAGAATGTGTGTATATACATATATACACACATACATACATATATAACTGAATCATTTTTCTGTACAGCATAAATTAACACAATATTGTAAATCAACTATACTTCAATTTAAAAAAAATAAAATAAATAGAATTGGATAGTTTGCTCTGATATGGGAAAGCTATTGTTTGTCTATAAAATACGCAATATTGCATTTCAGTCAGAGATTTAAAAAATATCCACAGGAAGATTCTTTGGACTAGATTTACCAGAGATTTGTCTATTTTATTAGCTCTTCATGGTCAAAGACACAGTTCCTGGGATAATTTATCAGTTAACTTGTTTTAATTTGTTTAAATTCATTAATACATTTTAATCTTTTTTCTTGTATTTTCCTTAGCTTAAAAAATATCTTTTACTTAATCATTTTTCTTTTCTATTTAATAAGAAACATACTAAAAACTGAATTTGTTAGGATCAGATCTTGTGGATCCTGATATTTCTGTGACATATTCATTATATTTATATATGTGGGCTTTTTATTGTCTTGAACACCTTGATGGTAAGTAAAGCAGATTTTGGTTTATTAATCTTTGATTCAAGAATTATTTAATAAGATATTTTTCCATTGTCCAACCTGTTGAGATTGTGGGTTTGAGGGGTCTTGTTCTGTCTTTGGCTATTTCTAATTTTGCTTCATTTTAAATTGGCAGTTCAAAGGTCTGATAACTTCTTGAGATTAGGTGAAAGTAGTTGTTAATCAGGGTCAAATGAGCAAAAATTGGTGCATAGTTTATTGAAGGAATATATGAATCAAGACATTCGGTCAACATTTATTGACCACCTATTAAGTACCATGTACTCTGTGAGGCAGTGGGAAGTGGAAAGAAATAAGATTTCTTCTCTGTCCCCAAGAACCTTACAGGAAGGGAACTGATTATGCTAGTGAATTAACAGAAGTTGTATTCATTGTCTTTAAATGTTCTGATTCAATGCACAGTTGCAAAACATCCAGTAGGATTGCTAAACTGCAAGTCTGGGTTGTTTTTTCATGAATGAGATAATTGCACAATTAAGGAACTCCCCTGTTTTCTAATTGTTTTAAAATAAAGGAATTATAAAAATTGTGGAGGCAGATTTACCTTGGAGCTAATGAACCCTGGTCAAGGCTCCTGGCACTGGGTTTGATGTAGTCATATGCTTTTGTAAATTTGCAAAGGTAAGATATTTCAATTCTTTTTCTTAAGAAGGTTTTCCTGGACCTGTCTTTGTGCCAGCTACATATGTTCCTGCCATCTGTGTTGCCAGGTAGCAGTGTATTTAAAGGTCAACAGATACTCTTTGTTGATTGCTTTTCTTCAGGAAATTTACACACATTTCTGAATAGTCAGTCCCCAAGCACCACTAACAACTTTATATTTTTACATATGTCGTTAGTGTTTTGTTGTTGGTTCATACTGTTCAGTACATCTAACTCCTTGAAAGTGTTTCAGCTATTCTAAAATATAGCCAAGAAACTGAAATGAAATCCTCAAGGAATTACCTCACTTATATCAATAAAATATGCCATAAAGAATAAAACTGTACAGTTTTTGCAAAAGCTGGAAAGTTCTTCCTCACTACTTACAGGGTTGCATGATATATTTTCTATGATAAATTAATAATTGGCACTTGGTATTTTAGGAGACTAGAAAGATGATGTCAGCAGTGAGGTCTCAACAGTGGAAGACTCCAGGTCCTAGAGCACTAGGAAATAACGGAGAGTTTACCCTTCTCGAATCTTGAGCACCTACCACAGTGCCTGGCATTCAGTAGGTGCTTAACAGTACTTTTTAAATAAATAAAAGGAGAATGATGGGGAAACTGCCAGGAATTATACAAAGAGAGCCAGCACGGTTGAAGTTTTAGACAGTCCGTTATAATACAAAACAACAACAAGACCCCAATTTTGATCAGTCAGACAAAATACTGTGACCCATAGAAGGTTGATTCTTTGTTAAGTAGAGGTTTGCTGCATTAATGACAAAATTATAATGGCTCTTGACAGGGACAACTGGAGTTGCCTACTGACATTCTGTAAGGGCTGGCAGATAGGGCAATTAATTAAGATCAAAATATTAGTTATGGAAAAAGGTTCAGCACCAGTTTAATAATTAAATATGTCAACATTTCAGAGGTGGCCTATGATCACTGTGATGTGATGTAGGGCTGCCATGAAGATGAAGGGTTAAAAAAAAAAAAAGATGAAGGGTTAGATCCCACTTGTATCCAGAGAGGGGTATTGGTAGCGGTGTGTGGGAATCCAGTCTTTCTGTAATATTCCTATAATTAGTTTCCATGAAAGGAGAGAATTTGGATAGGTTTTTTCAAACTATCAAACAACTGACATGTTGTTTGTTTATTACCTTTTTGCCCCAGAAGCAAATTTAGCAATTTTGACTCCTCTTTTCCCCCTCCCCTTTCGTACCCTTCTTTGCTACTGATGAAGTACATGTGACCTGAACTGAAATCTCATCATTCATGTGACAGCAATTAACACTTAGTTTCAATTTACCTCCTGCGCATATGGTGGATGGTTCAGCTGCTAGAATTTCGATGCAGGATTTCTTCAAAATCTAGGAGGAGAGGAAATCAAAAAGTCAAAGTCAAAGCATAGCTTATTTTGTTAGAAAAGTGGGTTTGATTTTAGCTACCAAGATCAGAAGGCTCAAGGACACTATGTTGTAGTGGGTAGGTAAGTAGAGTGTTACATTTTCATTAGTATCATTAATATCAAGCATTTTATGAGCAGTACTGTGCTAGATGTTCTGGGTGTCACAATAGCTATGTGCATGCGTGCTAAGTCGCTTCAGTCCCATCTGACTCTGTGACCCTGTGGACTGCAGCCTGCCAGGCTCCTCTGTCCATGGGATTCTCCAGGTAAGAATACTGGATTGGGCTGCCTTGCCCTCCTCCAGGGGATCTTCCTGACCCAGGGATTGAAGCCGCATCTCTTAGGTCTCCTGCATTGGCAGGTGTGTTCTTTACCACTAACAGCACCCTGGGAGCCCCACAAAAGCCATAGGAATTATTTATTCATTTGTTCTGGCAGATATGTATTGAATCTATGAAAGGCCACTCCTAGTTATAGATAGGTTTAACATCCAGTAGATGAAATGGGAGCTACACTTGAAAAGATAAATAACAAGGGACCATTCTATGTGATAGGTGCCAGGGAAAAGGGCAGATGGTACAAGCTACCGAGTTCATGGGGGAGATCACTGAGGGCTGTAATTGAGAAGGGCTTCCTGGAAGAAGTGGGTGCTGAGGGTGGGACTCAGTCAAGTGGGGAGGAGTAAGTTAGGGGAAGGTTAAGGTCCTGGCAGGGAGTGGCATTTGCAAAGGTGAGAAACTAGAAATGCATAGACTTCTTTAGCTGGAACAAAAGAAGCTTAAAAAGTAGAAAAATGAGTGATAAATAGATAAGCCCAGAGAGATAGGATGGAAATGGCCAATTCTCTAGAAGAGAGGCATGCTCAGATTACTCAGAGTCACCTTCTCCTTAAAAAGTGGAAACATGTTGCAGGCAAAGGATGTCTTTGAAGGCTGCTTGTTGTGCCTCACACTTTAAGAGGACCTTACTTAAATGGAAATGTAGTTTTCCCCCCAAGTGAGTCTTGCAGGGTTCAGTGGAGTCTGGAGAACCCCAAGACTGCACAGGAAGTTAATAATAAAGGCTTCTGGCGAAATCAGGGTATCTGACTTTTTAAGCTTTTCTCTGCCATTTATAAATCCCACTGCTTACTGCATAAGGATTCTAAAATTTTGGCCAAGCATTTAAAACAAGTATAGGATACTGAGTGATATACTGCAGTATCTTTATTTGGGCGGGCCTTACTTAATTTGGAAATTGAAATGGGTCAGAGGGCTGAGGAAGATCATTGCTCTATTTATGAAAGGGGCATTTGTTAAAAGAATTAATAGTGAAATAAAATGTAAAGTCTGTTAAAGAAAAAAAGCATTTTTAGCATTGGGAAACACCCATTAACTTGAATGGATGTATTTAGCAAATATGCTTCTTTGTTCCAGCTTAAGTGATACATATGCCACAAGGATACAGTCAAACAAAATATATAATAAATTACAAAAAGGGAGAAAATAGATTAAAGGGAAAATCAGGGGAAGATGAAGTAAGGAGTGAGAATAGCATAGACAAAATACATTGGGAAGAGCTTATTTCCTTGCTAGGAGTGGCTCCTAAATTTAATTCTAAGCTTTCTAGTAGCAAATGAGGACAGACAATATTTATGAGATTCTCAGTCTGAAGAATGAAAACAAACCAGTTTCTCAGAAGAGATAATATTTACCCATTCCAGAGAGAAATCTGGGCATCCTCATAGAGAAGCATTGTGAAAGGAAATGAACAACATGCTTCAGAAAATTGTTCTCTGATATACAGACGACAAAACATTCAGATGTATTCACTGAAAGAGGCTCCCTTGCAACCATGTATTTGAGGTAATTTTCTATACCTGAGAGTCACAAGAAGCAGCACAGTCCTCCCTCAGTATCTGCAGGAGGACTGGTCCAGGATCTCCATGGATACCGAAGTCAGAGGATGCACAAGCCCCTTACATAAAATGGTGGAGTATCTGCGCACATTCTTCCATATACTTTAAGTCAGGGGTCCCCAACCTCCAGGCTATGGAAATGGTATGCATCCGTGGCCTGTTAGGAATTGGGCTGCACAGCAAGAGGCGAGGGCAGGCAAGCCAGTGAAGCTTCATCTGCCACTCCCCATCACTCGCATTACCACTGAACCATTCCCCTGCCCCTACCCCTGGTTCATGGAAAAATTGTCTCTCACGAAATCAGTCCCTGGTGCCAAAAAGGTTGGGGGCTGCTGCTTTAAATCATCTCTAGATTGCTTATATTTTATAATACAATGAAAATGCTATGTAAATAGTTCCCAGCATGCTGCAAACTCAAGTTTTATCCTTTGGAACTTTCTGGATTTTTTTTTCAAATATTTCTGATCCCCAGCTGGTTGAATCTGCAGATGTGAAACCCAGGCTACAGAGGGCCAACTGTATTTCTTTTTCTTGACAATTCTAAGATTCAGACTTCCAGCTATTTTTCCTGAACATTCTTTCTGCCTCTTTCACAATTTAAAGGCATTTTAGTATCTGTTTTCAGCTTCTATGTGATTCCAGAGTCAAAGCAATTTGTTCCTTTTTTGTCAGCGCTTGCCTTATTTCCTCTCGCTTTGGCTTACCCAGTTACCACGCACCTCAAGCACAGGTGCAGCCTCAGTTCCCCCTGTTTCACAGGAATGGGATAACATGCATCCAATTCTCCACCTCCATCTCTGTTAGTCAGTGGTCGTCACATACCTGGCTCTGAGGACCTGGTATCACCCCTGAGCCCTTCATTGACATTTTGACTTGGAATGAGGGACCCCCAAGAAAATATCCTGGGCATCCGTGTTTCCCTTCTGGCTTTTCCTTCCTCCTCTTTCCAATGGTCAATACAGTCCTTTAGATGCAGCAACATCCTAGGATTGGGGCTTGCCAGGATCTGCATCCTGATCCTCCCCAGAGAGCACCCGCACTACCTGAACTGTGATGATTGTCCTCTCCCCTCTCCCCCCTAGTTTGCTGCCACTGGGCTCTTCTTGCCTGAAGGGCCATCCTAGCTACTGGTGGCCATGACTCAGAGAGGCAACCACCCCCTTCATCATGTCTTCAGGCATAAATCTCCAAACAGGCCACATTGGAAGAGACAGAATTGACCCACTGGAGAAATTTATTAAACAGTGACATTAGAACAACACAAAGCTGTTTCTTACATATTAAATAAAATTCCTCCATCTCCCTTTATAAGTCATTTTATCATCTGCAACTAAAGATTTCAACAGTCCAAGAATGAAAATTGAGCTATTGGATCTATCCTGTCTCCATTCCTCAAACTCCATCATAACACAAAAATGAAATTTTCACCCATGTTACGTTCCTGACTTAGAAGCAACATTTTTGAACCAACTTTAATACTTAACCAGGGGTCAGTAAAGGAAACACCCGTGAAACTTTAACCACAAAGACACACTTGCAGGTTTTGTCATAATAAACACATGCCGTATGATTCTCTCAAAGTGTCTGCAATTAGCTGATAAATCTAAGGAGTGTATTAAGGGCCAAAAAATGTCAGCCAAGTGCAGTGATTCAATCCAGTAAAAACACAGCTTTCCCAATCTTAACATAAAACATCTGGAAGGGATATGGTGCAGCCAATAGAGTAAAATTTATCAGTGAGGGGGATGGGCAGGATTTGTCTGGGACTGTCGCTTCTATTAGTTTGAAATATCTGGTTTCAAAAGGTAGGAAGTCAGAATGGCATGGGGTGGATTTGGGGTCCTTTGGTTATTAGTAGCCCAGACTGTAGAGTAATCAGTCTGTCTGAACTTCAACAGACAGCAGAGCAGCCTAGGGACTGGAGACTGGATAGGTGTGGGGAGGCAGAGGACTCCTCCCCGATCAGGGCACTGGTACCTCTGGAGGAGGTACAGACACGCACTGGGAACCAGATGATGGGAACTGACTAGACAGAGTGGAAAGAACTCACACAGGGTCGGGGTGATGTCAGAGGTGACAGAATAATTGACCTCTAATGGAGACTGGGCTAAGACTACCACATGCCTCAAGCCTAACCAATGCGAGGAGTTGGTTTCTGGTCTTGACCCTGGTCCTCTACTTGTCTGACTATGGTCCCTGGCAAATCCTTAAACTTGTCTGAACCCCAATTTTGGGAAACAGTTTAACATACTAATAACTTAGAATCTGGAATCAAATTGCTTGGTTCAACTCAGTCATAAGCACTGTGACCTTGGGCAAGTTCCATAACCTTTCTTGAGTCTGTTTCCTCATCTGTAATGGTGGGATAAGAACAGCACCTACTGCATGAGGTTGTTGAGTTGGGAAGATTAAATGAGATACTATAGGCAGAGTCCATAGCACAGGACCTGTAAATCCTCAACTATGGTGATTTATTCTTAGGAACCTGGGCTCTAGAGACAGAAAAAAATAGATCTGGACTTTAAATAGATTTCTGTTCAGATCCAAGCCCCACTACTTACTGGCCAAGAGGATTTGGATAAGTTATTGAACTTCTGCATCTCAGTTTCTTTTTATGTAAAATGAGAATAAGAAAAACACTGACCTCAAAGAGCTGTCTGATGGTAAAATGAGTAACAGACAAGAACTCAGAGAAGTTTCATTTGTAAAATCAGTAGAACTTAGGTGGTAAATGTTGGCGAAGAGAGTGAGATTAAGGAATACTGACAAGGTTTTTGTTCTATAGACAGAACTAGACAGATGTGATTAGTCAATAGATAGTTATTTAATGACCTTGGGCCATCAGCCAACAAGTGCCTTTCATGAAAATAAGGTACCAAGAAATAGGCTCAGAACAGCCTTAGTAGTAAAGCACTTAGCAGGACGTCTAACACATACTCAGTTCTCAAACAATGGTAGCTGTTACTCTTACTTCAGTTACAACTGCTATGACTGCTACTACTCTTGGGCAAAGACAGTCACTCATAACTGCTTCTGTCTCATCACTCACCACTGGCCTCTTGCTAAATCCTATTTGCTGAAAATGCCTGAAAGATGGCTAATAATGTTATCCTGCTACCTTTTGGGCAGATTTCAAAAAGAAGATATATGGGTAAGCATGTTGGAAATCTGTAAAGAGCTCTAGAAATGCACATGTTGTTACTGGTAGTGATACTCTTGAACACCTCCTTAGATTGTTAGGGGAGTAAAAGAGGCAACAGATGTAAAATAACTCTGCCAAGTAATAAAAGCTATTTAATATATTTAAAGTGAAACCCATAGTGGATTAGTTCAGGACTTTATTTATTTATTTACTTATTCTGAAGCCTTTTCTCATCAAGTTCAGAGTTTATGCAGAGCTTTCTCAAGAATCCTTAAAGATTGTGAATATTTGCATAGAGTTGTTATGAATCCCTCCCTTACCGTAAGCATACCTAATTTTTTCCCCCTCATTGCTCTGCCTCCTTCCCTAATAAACTATCATTCTTTATTTACTTGGCCATTTCCTGTTGGAAGGGTTTTGTGTGTGTTCATATAAGACCAGTTTCCTTTATCCATTTGTGGTATAAGGGCCTTTACCTCCTACATATCTAGATAGCATGTTTCTTAGTGTCTTACTTATCATGAAAGGCATATTCTGCTTCGAAGATGCCTGGAGCTTGAAGCAGGCTGGCCCGTGGGTGGTTAACTGTCTATCACCCAATTGCATCTGTCTAGTTCTCTAAGCCAAAACTTAGCAATTTCCCTTAAATTCACTCTCCTTGTCACCCTCCAGATTCAGTATGGATTTTGTGACCTAAGTCTTGGTGATTTTACCAATGAAATATTTCTGTATTCATTCACATTTTAGTATAAATTACCACCTTCCAGAGGACTTACTGTGGTTTATAATGATATATTTATCTTTTTGATTGGTTGGTCATTGTCTATCTTCTCTCTTAGACTATAACCTCTACGAAGGCAAGGAGAATTGTTTTTATCCAGCACATAGTAGGCACTAAATAAATATTTGTTGCACAAACAAATGGTACACTTTCTGCATGGCTTCATTAATTGGCATTTTAGCATATTATATAGCAGCCTTTCTTTTTTCCCATAAATATAATCTTTTATTACATTAATCTCTTCTGGTTTTTTAAATTAAATTTTAAATCTTTTATAGTCTTTTGAATACAAGGCTAGTTTCAGCATCTTGTAACATCTCCCTCTTCTTATTAAGTACCACCGTCTATGGAGACTGCCCTTCCAGCAGGCCTGCTTCTCACCTTCATCCTTTTAAATGACTTATATTTTAAGACAGTATAATGTTGTAGGTGTATTATGTCCCCATGTGTAAGGTCTAGATGGGCCTGCTTTATAAAAGGCCTTGGTCCCTTTACTTGGCAAAAATGTAAATGTTTGGGAGGTGGGATTCAGACTCCCAGGTACAATAATATAGCTGATGGCAGTATTCATGTTGGATAAGCCTGGAGGATATTGCTTTTAGAGAATGTCAGGGAGCTTGGGACACATATTTGGCTCATCCTTGTCTTCAGAACTGTCAATCTTGCCCCCACGAATTTTGAAACTATTTGATCTCTAATAAAATTTTGAAAAAAAAAAAAAGGTAGTCACCTTTCCTAAGTAAATTCCATTCCACACTTAAAAATCAATAGATATATTTATTGTTAACTATGGACATTATCCTAGATTCCTATCAGTTCTACAGAATCTGAATTTAAAATAAAAATTTACTAACACACAGAGATCTTTCTGGATTCATACATGATTTTATGTATAGTCACTGTTGTGTTTAGTTGCTAAGTTGTGTCTGACTCTTGGTGACCCTGTGGACCCTAGCCCTCCAGGATCCTATGTATAGTCATGCATAATACAAGTAAATATTCCAAAGTGCAAGAAAGACATTTTTAAGAGATTACTGACTTTTAGACAATAAAGCTTATTAAATATCCTCAAAACATGCAAGAGTTTTTGTCTGGAGAGGGGCATCCAGCTTATCTAAATATATACTACTCTTCTCTTAGTTTCACACTCAAGGAGAGTCTGGTGTGAAGAAGCACGGGACAAACAAGGTTTTGAAACTGAGGAAATTCATCTTTTTTCTATGAAACCACTTTCCTCTCTTGTTTTCAGAAGGAAAGCTCAGATAACTGTGAACTCCAAGACAAGGTTTATTTAGTAAGATGAGCTTGTTGATCTCATGAATACCAGCAAAGTCAGTGGCCCTCCTGGGGAGCTGAACCCTACAGTGTTTCATTGGATTTTGTCTAAATTCTGCTATTGCTTTTACAATAAGTCTTAACAGATTCTTAGATATAGGAGAAGGAGCTGGAGAGTGTGGGGTTGACCTGAGGATTAACTGAACATACCTCCCTGCAATTTCTTCAGCCTATTTAAGTAATGGGAATTTTTATTACATTTGGATTCTTTACTGAGTTAAATAGAAATAATAGCTTAGCTGAAATGCCTGACCTGAATGTCTGTAAAGTCTAATTAATGACTGCTGAGGCAAATGATTTTTTAAAAAGCTTTTCCACCCACCACAAAAACTATAATTAATTCTATTTATGCTTCCAGGCCTGCTAATGTGAATGCAGCACAACATGCCATCTTTTATAGATACAGTCTTGGAAAATGGTAGGGAAAGACTAAGAGGATTTTACAACGAGTAGAGTCACGAAACTGCCCACGTGTGGTGTCTCGTAGGTCACGAACGCTCTGCAGTCCTCGGAGCCTCTTTGCAATGAATTCCTATGCTCAGCCCCGCACTTGATGCCACAGAGGGAATATGACAAAGGGGGCAGGCTCTGCGACTACACAATTCAGCAACTGACCAGGAGGAAAGGCAAGTGCCAAGCAAATGATGCCAACAATTAGCGTCAGTGGAGCTCAAGGCAGGGAGAGTTCAAGGTGCAGGAGAGATCAGGGCAGGCTCCACAGAAAAGAGAGGACGGGAGCAGAGCCTTGAAGTTGAGACAGAACTCCAGACAGGATTTAGATGGGGCAAAGGTGGAGAAGGCCGTTTCTTCCTTCACAAACACGGCTGACTTAAGAGAAGGGCTGCTGCTGAAATGAATCTCCCCTTCTGCTAGCCCTGGAAGAAGAGCTGGTTCAGTTAAGTCAGGTATTTTGCAGGACTACAGGAATGTGATGCAGATACTGTTTTTTTGTTTTGTTTTTTTTTTTTTAAATGCAGACCATTTTTAAAGTCTTTATTGAATTTGTTTCAGTATTGCTTCTGTTTTTTATGTTTTGGTTTTTTGGCCACAAGGCATGTGGGATCTTAGCTCCCTGACCAAGGATTGAACCTATGCCCCCTGCATTGGAAGGTGATGTCTTAAACACTGGAACCCCAGGGAAACCCCAGGGATTTAGCTTTTGATTGGAGAAAAACCCTTAGCAGTCCCTTGTGGGATCTTGGAAAAGTAGATGGGTGGGAAGCCAGGAAGATGGGCTTTACCTTTTGTCAAAGCTCCAGTTGGACTGGACAAGGGGCTTTTGCATTCCCATAAGGGGAAGGGAGAAATTAGCACCTGATGTGGTTACCATAAATAAAATAAATATATATACACCATGGAATAGATTCAGTACTCAGTTTCACTAGTTCTTACAGCTTCCTTGATAACAAGGATGTTAGTGCTATAACTTGCAAGAAATCCTTTCAAATATAGTCATGTTTGCTCAATACTTGTTTATAGTTGATCAAACATTCAGAATGCTCTAGGCACTGACTCACCCCTCGAATTAGTAGGAAGCCCTATCCAGGCTTAAATATTTATCCTAGAGAAATGCTCCTGGATGGATATAGTTTGGTACCAGTGACTGGGTTCTTCTCAGAGACCAAGTGTGCTTGATTCTAGGCACCGCCCTTGATTGCACGAGAAGTGGGGGCAGTGGGAGGAGGAGCTGGCATCATGGTAACCAGGTCAAGCGTTAGGATTCAAAGCTGCAGACCCACTTCAGTGTTATCCGAACCCAGCTTTCATGCAGGTTCCCATTTCACTGCCTGCAGCACTTTTGAAAAGGCAAACAAAGACCCAGGAGCCTCGCTGGACCTTTGCTTCATATTTTTCACTTGAGGGCTGGCGCTGCATTCACCAGTTGTGGTCAATGGAAACTCCCGGAGAAAGCCACAATAAGAAAAGGCAAAGAAATAGTTTCTTCCTTTACAGTTTTACTGGCTTAAAGGGCCCTAATCTTCCAACCTTCTAAATTTTGTTCTATAATTTTATCAACTGAATTCTGCAAAAACAAGAAGGAATTCTGTCCTCTGAGGTAGAGTCCTGAGCAAGTGTGAAAGTAAAGATGTTTCTTTCAGTTGTGGCAAGCTGCCAGCCTTTCAAAATAATGAAATTTCATCCATCAAGCAGAAACTGAGATTTTCAGAGGTGCTCTCTACCTAATAGTAAATGGCAAAGAGTCTCCTGCCCACCAATGGTGCACTCACACCAGAGCACCTGTCTGGACTCTGGTCTTGTCTTTGCTCTAAACTCTGTAAACTGTGTCAAGTCATTTCACATTCTTGGTCCTCAGGGTCCTCTTCTCCGAAATGGAGCTGCTTCCCGGCCTACCCACATCATTCATTAAGTGCTGTGGTCATCTTGTTATGGACCTTAGAGACAGAACTGAGTCTATCCTGGATCACTGCCCACTGCTGTGCAATCTTGGACCAGTTAGCTAATCTCTCTGTGCCTAGGGTATCTGCTTCTATGGAAGGAGTAATAATATCTACATTAAATGGTGGGGGTGAGCATTTGATGAGATGACTATGTAAAATGATTTTCACTGTGCCTAACAGCTAAGAATTCACTAAATGATGACTTCTTATTTTTAACCTTTCTAAGGAAATTGAGGTGGGAGAAAGCTGAGCTCTAGAGTCATGTACTTGGGTTCCAAACTTGATCTCCCCATTAGAGCTGTGTGCTCTTGTGCAGGGTATCTGAGCCTCAGTTTCTTCATCTGTAAAATGGGAATATTTCCTACACAGGGCTGTTGTGATTTTTAAATGGGGTAATATTAAACGAGAAAAAGGCACAATGTTTGGTACCAAAATAAATTACAAGCTTTTCTCTCTGCCTATTCCCTGTATCCCACTGATGGGAGATTAAAATGGAAAACAAGTGAAAGCACTCTGAACTAACAGATTGTACAAACTCTGAGTACTTGCTCCTTAAAGTAGAGAGCATTGAAGAATAGTAGAAAGATCAAAACACAGGAGTCAGATTGAGGAAGCAGAGAATCCAGGGACTTGCTGCATCCATGCCTTTGATAATCAGTTCCCTATAACCCAGTGATTTTCCATTTCCTCAGACATCCACAGCCCAGTATTGTGGAAAAAGCAGACTCTATGGACCCAGATGTGGGTTCAATTTCCCTCCTCCACCATTATAAGTGGGCAGACCTTCATCTTCTGTCATTTACCATCCAAGCCCCACTCTTCTTCAATTGTGTTATACACCTTCTTAGGGTTCTGCTCTGCCAAGAATGTTGTATCCACGCTTTTCCAATGAACAACTCCATTTCACTCTGAGGCGATCTCTCCAACGGAGCCTGAGTTCTTTGCCAACCACTTTACTTGTAATCTCAGTTGGATGTTACTTTCTATATACCATGCATCATAATTTAAATTATACATGTTTATTTATTGAGTTTTTTTTTATAATCTTCCCACTAGATTATAAGCTCCACCAGGATAGGGTCTCTATCTGCTTACATATAACCAAATGGCCAGCGTCTACCATAAAAAGTTTTCAATGCATATTAGAGGAATGAATAAATATTAGCCCATGCATCTTGATTGGGGATTTAAAAACAAGGCCACTAGTAAGAGGTACAAACCACTGTATAAAATAAATAAGCTACAAGGATATATTGTACCACACAGGAAATTAGCTGGTATTTTATAATAACTTTAAACAGAGTATAATCTATAAAAACATTGAATCATTAGGCTGTACACCTGAAACTAATATTGCAAATCAACTCTGCCTCAATAAAAAAAGAAGGTCATGGTGGGTCTAGAACTTCATGAACTATTTGAGCTTTTGAAAGCTGCTCTGCACCTATTCTGGATAATTAAGCCCAGTCCTACTTTATTATGAGAAAATAACTAGCCACAAAACAACATCCATGGAAACAAACTGAAAAAGATTCTTCAGATGGGGAGAGGGGATACAAGAGTTTTCTTTTCAGTATCCAGAAGGAGAAATGAACCCACTTCTTAAAATTAGTCAGTAAACTTTCAGGCCATAATTGTTTTTGTCTGGCTTGAGAAAGATGAGCTGTGCTGTGTTTGTCCTCATTTTTCTGTCCAAGCAAATGAATTAACAACTGCAATAAACATGGGTTTCAAGTATTGGAAGGATGGAAACCACCAGCATAACTCCCAGATAAAAACTCACAAGAATGCTATCATTCAGCTAAAAGTTTGGAGTCTCAAATTATTTTTTCCCTTTTTGGAAGACAGTTTTACTCAAGTTTCTTAAACATCTTTGGAGTGATTTCTACTGGAGGGGTAGGAAGAGCTTTACAAACATCGGAGCTCATGCTGAGCTTAAATAAGTTGCTAAGGCTGAAACAGTCAGACAACACAATTTATACAGATAAAAATACTCAGATTAGTTGGGGAGGAACCAATTCCTGAATGATGTGGCATACCACTCATAAGAATCTTTGAGCAAGTAAGAGTTGTCCCTGTTTAGAACCCAGTCATCTGAAGAAAGGACTTCTACAGTAGCCTCACGACTGGGCTCCTGCCTCTGGGGCCCCCCAGTATCCTTTTTACATGTAGAGACACTGCTATCAGATTCTCTTCTTAAATATCACTTGTTAGATGTTCAAATGCTTCAGTGATTACGCTAAGTTGGAGTTAAAATTCCTCCAGGCTCTCATCAATCTGCTTCCAACCCAATGTCTTAGTTTATTTCTCATTACTCCTGACTCCTTTACCCAAACTCTCCCAGACAGATTACTGTCCTCAAAATATGTTTGCTCCTTTCCATTCTTTGGGATGACGTCATGTCATCTCTTCTCTGGAGCTATCCATCACCCGTCCTTGGTCTTTTAGGAATTCAGGTCTGCTCAGCTTCTCATGAAGCCTCCTCTTCAGAACAGTTCACCTCTGAGCTGCCACAGGATTCATGATCAGGCCTGAATCCTGTTTTTAACCATCTGGAGAAATCACTATTTGGGTGTTGTTTTACCTGGTTATTACATTTTTTGTTGTTTATACTGTCAAGTGTGCCATACTGACCTCAGAAGTTATTTACAGGACCCCAGGGGTCCCTCACCTGGGGATCCATAACTGGAACTGATAATCTTCTATCCTTTCAATTATTTCCACTTTCTGATTAAGGTAGTTTAAGTGGGTTTCTGTTTCTTGCAATCACATCTTAAAGAAGACGTCTGTCATATGTACACGTTTAGGATAGGAGCTCTCAACTCTGGCTGGAATTATTTTTTCACAGTTCTGGAAATGTAAGATCACACATATCAGTATTCTGAATGTACAACATCTGGGGCACTGACTAAAAAGTGCAGATTTAAAAGATGCAGGTTCACAGGCTCCATCTCATACTGATTCTGATAGAAGCTCTTGGGGACAGACCCTGGGAATGGGTAGTGCAGACAAGATTCTCCACATGATTATTAAGCATATTCAAGAAATTCAGAGGATCAGGAGGAAGCTGACACTAAGGTTTCCCATGTGGTGGTGAAGGGACATGGAAGAGGAAATAATTCATATGTCTTGAGTACTGATTATGTGCTTGAAAAAAATATTAGGCATTTTTATTGGTGTTATCTCTTATAATCCTCAAACAAGACTACAATGTATGTCTTATCATTAATCCCCTATACAAATATGGAATGAAAGAAAATACCTCATCCAAGGATCTACACATGATAAGTTGTTGGGCCAGCCTTTAAACTCTGGACTGATCAGCTTCAAAGTTCACATGTCTCACTCTCCTTTCCACTCTACTGGGGTTCTTAGCAAACCTTGGAGGGAGGGAGAGGGAGCATGAGGCACAACACGTTGGAGACTTCCTAGGTGAATCTGCAGGAGTTGGACAGATCCTGAACTCCTGAGGAGTAACCCCTGGATTAAGACCACATTGACATCTTAAAAGGACAGTGATCCTCTGAGCTCTGAATCTGCATCTTGGACCCCAAGTCTAAAGCCTGGTGAACTCCAACTGCAGATACCACTGGCTGTCTGCCTGGTTCCCAGACCTAAAGGTGGAGACTTTAGCAACTCTGGACTTTATTACAGGTGCAGCACACATACAGGCCTTTTGGCTGAAGCTTCAAAGATCAGCATTCTCCAGCATTCTACTGGACCAAGGGTCTAGCTAGGGGATGGACGGTAGAAAAGAAATCCAGGAAGCCAGGTCATGTTCACTGATAGGAAAGGGATGATTTTAAAAAAAAAAAAAAAAAAACAGGTTAGGATGGAAAAGAGGGCTGGTGACTGTGCAAACCCTGGGGAACATGGAAACCTTCATATTTTACAGTAAGGTTGAACTATTACTCAGCTATGAAAAAGAAACAATTCTACTTGCAGCAACATGGATGGACCTAGAGATTATCATGCTAAGTGAAGTAAGCCAGACAAAAGACAAATAGATGATATTACTTAAATGTGAAATCTAAAGAAATGATACAAATGAACTTATTTACAAAACAAAAATAGACCCACAGACATAGAAAACAAATTTATGGTTACCAAAAGGGAAAGTAGGGGAGCTATAAATTAGGAGCTTGGGATTAACATATATATACTACTATATATACAACAGATAACCAACAAGGACCTACTGTATAGCATAGGGGACAATATTTAATATCTTGTAATAACATATAAGAGAACAGAATCTGAGAATCTGAAAAAGAATATGTGCATGTGTGTGTGTGTAACTGAATCACTTTGCTGTATATATACCTGAAACTAACACAACATTATAAATCAACTATATATATTTAAAAAACAAACAAACAAATGAGCCATGGAAAATCAGAGAAACAAGAACCTATGTTGTGACTCCAGGTAAGTTTCATTCATTAAATAAATAAAAGTTCAGTATTAAAAAAAGAAACCTTTTAAAATCACCCAGGGAAGATCTTAAAACTCCTGTTCAGATAATCATCAACGGGCAGCCATGGTAGAAAACCACTGGTGGAAAGTACCTCTGAGGAGCAAATGATAGGGGTTGAGCCTGCAGTGGTCTGAAGGGAGGCTGCAGTCAGTCATGATTGGGAAAGTTGAGGTCACTCAGGAGCACAGCAATGGGCCACAGTGCTTCCAGTGTGAGAACTGCCTGAAGTCCGGCTCACTGCCAGAGCAGGACTCCCTTCCATTTTTAGTTTTCCACTGTAGGGTGAAGAATTGGCACAGAAGAATAGAAACCCGTGTGAAAGGCAGGAGGGAGAAGTGGGAACACAGCAGACACAAAGATATACAAAGGCGTGTGTCTCAAGAACAAGACCACCAGCCTCAGCGAGAGGCGATGGGGGCACGGGGCAGCAGATCAGGGGGCCGGAAGGGCCGGAGTATTCAGTCCCAGAGGAGGCTGCTCTACTCACTGAGTGGATGATGCCTTGCAGGGCCTGAAAGCCGTCATTTACCGGAAACACGTGATCCTTACTGTCCGCAATCCGGGCCAGCTGAGAACACAGCAAACACAAACACACACCGAGACGTGTAAGGTTCGGACACGGAGAACCGGGAAAAGCCTCTGGGTCCAGGGGGCTCCATCTCATTTAGAACCCGGAGGAACCGAAGGGCTTGCCTGGGCTCAGGGGCCTCACTGCAACGCCCTCAGTCATAATGAGCTTACCAGCCGCCCTTCTGGAGCGGGTCCGGAGAGCCGGCTCCAGCTTTTACGTTTGTTTTAATGCTTGTCTCCATGGGAGCAGGGGTAAGATTGCGAAGCGAGATGAACACTTGGCCTGGGTTGATGTATTTATGGATTTGGGGGCAGGCCATTGGCTCATTTTTCTCCCATTCAACCACATTTCTATTGGCAACTGTATTTGAATCAAACAGACTCAGGTTTCCTTTCAGTGCAACTTTAAAAATAAATTCAAGCTTTGGTGTTGGGTGAGGTCAATGAATGGGGACCCTTATCTTAGACCCAAGCTGCTCATTGAGGGAAGAACCCTTAAGACTGGTTTGGCTGCTCCTGCTTGATGGAGCAGAGGACTGAAGAAAGGAGAAACTGATATGTGAGCTTTTCTCCTCCCAAATTTCTGTCTAGTGCTGAGACTGCCACAGTTAGAGTCAGTTCCAGGATTTTTACTGATTGCAAAAGGATCACACAATCATTGGGAAATTTCAAAAAACCCAGGAGTGTTAAAAAAAAAAGTTCATATAATTCATGTGTTAAAAAAAGTTCATATAATTCATCTATCTACCCATTCGTCCATTCATCCTTCATCTATTATTGTTAATTTGATATATATAGTTATTTATACTTTTTCCATACAAATATCATATTTTATTTTAAAAAGTGGATTTGTACTATTCCCAAAACAGTTTTTGTTACCTTATTTTATTCATTTAGCAACATATCATGAGCATTGTCCATGTTATCAAAACAAAAATAAATTATGAAGAACATCCCTTTAGGTTGCTAACACATTTTCACAAT
The DNA here is from genome assembly GCF_019320065.1 of Cervus canadensis. NCBI lineage: Eukaryota > Metazoa > Chordata > Mammalia > Artiodactyla > Cervidae > Cervus > Cervus canadensis. The sequence goes on along the minus strand of NC_057390.1, from coordinate 63,786,158 downwards.
TTGCTTATATATACCTGGACATATTTTTCTGCCCACTGGCCAATTATTTCCATTTATGGGAGGGGGTATTGAAAATGCATTGTGTTTTTAATGAGATAAAAGGGATGTTTGCCATTTAAATAAGAAAATCAGATTTGTCAAAATAAATTTTAAAAAACCAATCTGTTTCCAAGTTAATTTCAATCTGTTTTGACTTCTTGGCAATTTAATATCTACCAAAAGTCAACTAGGAAGGATGCTGCCTAGATGCTCTGTGTTGAAGACCCTCAAGTGTATTTGCAAATGAGTTCACATCCCTCACACATCCAATGACTCCCTTCCTGATTAGCATTCTTGGAAAAATCATCTATCTAAAGGGTATTTACGCTGCTGATGCACCCTCCCCACCAAATGCATATGTTTTCTATCATTCACAAGCTTAATATGCTCCCAAGCATGAAGAAATCTATGTTCATACCTGTGTTTCATTGAAATCCTTCACGCCCACACAGTAAACGATTGCACCCAGATCTCGGGATCTGTTCGCCTGGGCCAATGAAACAATGACATTAGAGTGAGAAGCAGTGGCAAATGTAGTCCTTTTGGATCAGCTAGACTAATTGCAATAACCAGGTATTTATTGAGCATCTACTGTGTGCCAGGTACCATAACGGAGAGGGCAGTCCCTGTACCTGAAGAGTCAATACTCCAGTGAACATCACATTCTAATTCAATATGGTAGATGCAAAGGGAGTGATTAGTCTAATGGGAAGTGTTGAGAAAGATCCACAGAAGTAGAGTCTTGATGAGAAACTGAATGACGAAGGGAGGAAAAGGAAACTGTAAGCTAAGTCATATTAAATATTCTGGGGAAATATTCTTTTCTGGGGAAATTATCTTTTCTGTTCCTCTGATGGATTTTTATTGACATAGGTTCTTCCTTTGTAATGGCATCATGCTCTGACAGCAAGGTTGTGATCTTTGGAACCTGATATACCTGTGTTTGATGCTTGACTTAGCTCTGTGAAGTGTTTGGGGGATTAAATGAGATAACATATGCAGAGCTCCTCACATGAGGCCTAGAACAATACAGATGTGCATCAATGTCAGCACCTTTGTGAATAAGGGTTTTTTTATTCCCAAAGACACAGAGTCAATGGTATGGGAATTGCAGTCCATATTTGAGTGGGTGAACCTATGACCTTCTCTACAATTAAGTGTTGAGAGGGCAACATAATGAATAATATACAGATTTTGGCTTGGTTTTAATATTTGATTTATTAAAGACTCTTCCAGGTTTTCTAGGTTGTTTGTTTCAGAATAGAAAACAAAATTTGTAATTCCTTGGTATATGTCAATACAGTAGGAAATTAATAAATACTTGATAGGAAACATATAATAGGTGCCCAATATATGCATATTGATTTCAATGGTGTCCTTTTATCCCCCTCTCTTACTACTCCAACCCACTTATGATTAATCCTGCATTTTAGAAGGGACAGAAACATACATCTTTTTACCTTCAAGTTAGAAATATTTCTTGCTGCTTTCAGGATAAAATTAACTTTTAGATATAGTCTAGCCCCAGCCTTATCTGCAGCAACTTCTATATGACATTTCTCCTCTAGCAGGGCTTTATATAGAATTATCAAAAATGGAAAGGTTCATTTTCTTTCTGTATCTTGAACTTTATCTTTCTGTTTCAGACACCCTCTTCCTATTGGCAGTGGCACTCCAAATATTTTTCTAAGTTTGCATGTGCCATACCTAAAATTCTTTTCTACTAATCCCTATTTTAAGCCTGTCACTTATCATTTATTTTATAGTCACTTATTTCCTTATTAGGGTTTTTACTTTGATTGCTACTTTGCATCTAGATAAACCATTTTGTGTTCCTATTATATAGTTAGTTTCAACTTTTTCTAAAGTTAGGAATTTCTATATAGGAATATATATTCATATAGGAATATATTGTTTCCCAGATGCTCAAGGAGCATCTGTCATAATTTACTCATGTGTCTGCCCATTGAGAATTTTGTACAAGTTAGGGATGGGGGACAGTAGTGTGTTTGCCTACTTAATATCCTCATGCCCTTTGCCAACAGAGGCTTCAAAAAGTTGAATGTATTACATGGTAAAGTCCTTGAGTGCAGCAACTGTGTCTTACTCACCAATGTTTCTCTAGTCCAGCAAAGTGCCCATACGGGTCAAACTCTAAGTAAATAGCGAGTGGATGAATGAATGAATGAATATATACTTCCGGCTTGTGGAGAAGGCTGAATTTAAATTAAATAGTATTCAAGAGCTTCAGGCAAGGGTAATGCTCTGATTTCTCATCAAGAGGCTGGCATCTCCCTTCCTCCCTGCCTGTGTTTCTTCTTATTGTGTTTCTTTTGAGCTTGTCCTGAATGAGCCTTTGTCACTAATGAGGCTTCAATACATTTCTATGGTGAACTGGTTTCTTTGGGTGACTTATACATATAGCTCGAATGTGACATTTGAAAGGAAAGAATTTCCTAAATATAAACATCACTTTCATGTCCTAGACAAACCTCTTTTTCTGAATCTCTTTACACAAATTGAAAGCTTCATTTCAAAAGAATTCCTTTAATTGCTTTGGGGACCACTTTTCAAGAGCATAAAGAAAAGGAAAAAAGGAATATTGAAGGAGAGCTTGCAATTTACTTTGTCATCAGTTAATATTCAGCTTTGACTCTTAGTAAGAATTTCAGTGATTAATACATTTTGACAAAATTGGCTCTTACATATTTCAAGTAATTCTTTCCCCTCCTGTTTTTAGTAGAAATGAAAGAAAAATAGTACCGATGGATTTGTTGAAAAATGATACATAGTATTTCAAAACTGCTTTCAATAAAGAAAGGCATGACAGATATATTTTATCCCCCAAAGTAATATGCAAATATTTTGTAAAAGGGAAAAATACCCACCATGTGTGAGACATGTGGATTCACTTTAAAAATAAACTGTTATTATTTTTCACATATGGGACTCTATTTTATCTGGGGATTTTACAAAGAAAATCTATCATTTTGCCCAAGTAGAGAGACTGCAGCCCATTTCAGAAGGAAGAAGCCCCGTTTCTATGTCAGACACAGGCCAGGCTGTCTCTTACCTCCCTCTCTGAATAGAAGAAGAGGTCCTCATGGAGTTCTCCATCAGTCAGAGCAATGATGACGCTGGCTGTCCTGTATCCTGGTCAAACAACACAGACCCACTCAGTTCATCCTGCCACACCGAGAAAATCCCCTCAGCCCTGGGAGTCCATCTCTTTGAAGCTGCACCATCTGAGATTCAGTATTGTGAGAATCAGCTTTTCTTTTGAGACTGCAAGTAGCTCCAGCGTGAAGAAGAATGTGGGACAGACTCTAAGGGGGAACATGTTTTATTTCTGGGTTGCTAAGTCTTGTCTTTAAAAAAGACCATACCTGGTAAATTGGTCACTGGACTGATAGCTGGGGGTAGCTACAGGGACTCACACATGACTATTTCCTAGGAACAGTTCACCTGACTCTTGCCAAGACCTGCGGGCAAACTTGACCACCCGGGCCATCCAGATGTCCTTCTCACATGCTGTCCTTGACTGCATGTGCACACCTTCAAGAGTTTGGCAAACAGTAACAGTCATCATGATTCACAAGTTGACTAGAAGTATTACAGCAGGTGTCAGAACTTACTAGAATTCTGTCAGTGATTTAGAAACTTCTAGTAACATTGTTTGTTAGTTGTTCAGTGGTGTCCAACTCTTTGCAACCCTATAGACTGTAGCCCACCAGGCTTCTCTGTCCATGGAATTCTCCAGGCAAGAATACTGGAGTGGGTGGCCGTTCCCTTCTCCAGGGGATCTTCCCTACCCAGGGATCCAACCCAGGTGTCTCACGCTGTAGGCAGACTCTTTACCATCTGAGCCACCATTGCTGATGATGTCTTTGTATTAACAGGTGTTGCTATAGATACTGGGTCTGTCTTATTTGTTGCAGTTTAGAGTAAAATAGGAAGTGCACACCTCTGCAGGTCTGGGAGAAAAGTCCCTACTGTAGTGCTGACTCTCTTTTTGGAGATTTGCCTCAGATAGAGAAATGTTACCCATGAAAGACAGGGTAGGAATAGTATATTGACTAAAATAATAACAAATATTATTTCTATGTGCTAAGCACACTAGCAAGTGCATTTCATGCCCTTTCCCCATTTAAATGAAGGAACGATTAAGCCAAACTGGTATCTTAATCTAAAATCATATCCAATCATGATGATGAAGAGGCTTGGAGCTCAGAGAAGGACAAGAAAATTAAATTTGACATAAAAATCCAAGACTTCACTAACTCATCCAAGTATTTATTAACTTGATGAATTCAACATGCAAAATTGGTCATGAGCATTTCAGACTGTGGCCCATAATGAGATCTTAATTACTTTTATATAACTTTTTTGGGAATCATCAGAGCAGTAGAATTTGACCTGGTACATGCCATCTTTCTATGTGTTCCTTCTCTGTGATGAAGTGTGTGTTCAAGGATCTGAAGCAATATCATATGTGTCTTTTGAAACAGGAAATTACTGAGGTAATTTTTCAGAAGGAAACACAGAAAAAAAGTTAATCATAATGGTAATTCAGAATATAGTCTTACCTTGACTGTTTTCATAATAAATCTGCTCACTGGCCTGAAAAACACATGAAAAAGTCATTAGACATATCTACTCTTTGCTACTATAAATGCCATAGTGGGTAGTGGTCTCTGATGTTGGATCCACAGTCCTGGGTCAGTCTTGATTCTTTATGTAATTCACCCAGGTTTCACTCAAATATCAATGGATGACATTCATCTAAAGTTATCTTGGATCAATATCTTACTTCTAATAGACTGGAACTTGTTTTTCTTTTAGACTGAAATGATGAAATTCTGTCTCAACCTCTGAAGAAATATATAGCAAAGGTTACCCTGGGAATAGAGAGGACTTGTGTGTGGCATGATTCATGAGCATCAGCTAAGCATTAGCTGAGATTCTTCATCCAGTGTCAGGGAAGGAGGAAGGAATTTCATTTACTCAGCTCTTTTGGATGGAGTTATTGGGTACACACTTATGGGAAATTTTTTTACTCCTGCCATCGAGTGTGGCTCAGTTCTGTTAAAACATGTGTCTCATCTCATCAGCCATCCCTGTGTTGATGTTTCTATATAACAATCTATATTTGGAGTTTAAAACTCTTTTAAAAAAAACAACAACAACTCTTTTTAAAGTTACCCTTTCAAATCCTTCATGCATGTAAGTGTCTCCTCCTGGCAGAACCTTCTGGAGTTCTTCTAGCCCTTGACGGATCTGTTCCCTGAAATCCAAAGACACCCTGTTAGTCTTGTTTTTCTTTTGCTGTTGATAGTCACATGCATTAGTCTTTATCTTCATGGATAGTCTATATTACCCCAATAGTCCCCTAAAAGCCTATTGGCAGGAAAGTCTTTGTAGTAAATCATCAACTTAGGGCCAGCCATAGTGTAGAATAAGTGAGGTTCCAGGGACTGAGGGAAAGGACACTTCTTCAGGAATCTGTGGGTGAAAATTTTCCATACCCTGGAACAAGACAAAGTTTTCACTCTACATTGGAAACAAGTCTTGAGATGCAACTGGTCTTGAAGCAAACATACCACCTTAGGCAACTTTATATCAAGATGCAAAGGGCTCATGCAGTCCAGAGAGAGAAGGGTACTAACAACCCAGGGCAAGGCCACCGCAAGGACCACAGGCAGGAGGGACAGGCGTCTGAAGCAAAATGCCACCAGCACCGTTGTGCCAGAGAAAACCAAGTAGTCAGCTTTGAAAATAAAGACCCTGGCAAACTGGGCTTTCCAGGACAACCAACAGTGTTTTCTGTGGGCTGGAGTCCGTGTTTTCTTACTTTGATTGCTCAAGGTGGTAGTGGTGCAGGAAGAGGAAGTGGGTTATGGTCTTGGGAAAAGGTCTGACAGCAGTGGAAAACATGAAGCTTAGGGGACCAATTAGAATCATTGTGGACCATTCCCTTAGGGATGTTAGATGTCCACATTCACATTCCCATCAATTGCTGAAAAGGGCAAGAAAGTGTAGTTTTTGACAAAAGAAAAATAAATGAACTTCATTCATGAACAGTAAGCCTATAAAGGGTTCAAAATTATCTTCTTCCCACTGGAGTTTCTTTAGGGGCAGAGGGTGGAGATGCACAATTTAAATTAGGTGGGGAAAGTTCTTTTCAGCAGGGAAGGAAACTAATGTTCACTGGGCATCCACTAGATACGGGCCCTACACAGATTTCTGATTTCATCCTCATAATAACCACTCAAGGTGGGTATTATTGCCCTCAGGTAAGAAAACGAGTTCAGAGAGGTTAGTTAAGTAAGAGAACAAAGGCTTGACATCAAATCTGCCTGATTAGAAGAAACAAAAGTTTTTGCCTGGATTTCTACTTTGCCAAGCAGCATAGAACAGTGAGAAGTTTTCAGTAAAACTTGAATTAATGAAGAGCAATGGCAACTTTTAATACCATCTGTGTACTAATACTGTGTCAAACTGTTTGAAAAATACATACAATTAATTCACTTATGCCTTAGGATAGCTCTCTGAGGTAGATACTAGAGTTATCTTCACTTCACAGATAAGGAAACAGTGATTATATTGCTGAGAGTATTAAATAGTCACTTGACTTCCCCAGTTCAAATTAGCTCCCTCAATCAGACTTCATATGGCACCTGACAATTTTGGATTTATAGCACTTATGACATTTTATAACTAATAACATTTGACATTTTGTAACTAATTTATAAACTAATAACTAATTCTATAACTAATAACATCTGTTCGTTTCAGTTCTAGACTTTAAGGAAGTTGTCCAAAGCCCCTTTACTACTAAGTGGCAGAGGTGGGATTTCAACCTAGAGGCCCTGCTCTCAGTCACTATGCTAAACTATTTCTCTCTTGATTAAATGAATGAACAAATGAATGGATAAGATTTATTACTTGTATATACTGGTAATTGCTTAAAGAGGAAGCCCAACATAGAATTAATAATTTGTTAAACTGATGTAATGGGTGCTCATAGGTGAGACTGGATCATCAGGTTGGAAGTTTTAAAAAACGAATTGAATAGGGTTTAAACTGAGGTTGTTGATGCTTCTAAGGTGGAATATTTAAGGTCAAGCAATATTAAAAATCAGAGACATTGCTTTGTCAACAAAGGTCCGTCTAGTCAAGGCTATGGTTTTTCCAGTGGTCATGTATGGATGTGAGAGTTGGACTATAAAGAAAGCTGAGTGCCGAAGAATTGATGGCTTTTGAACTGTGGTGTTGGAGAAGACTCTTGAGAGTCCTTTGGACTGCAAGGAGATCCAACCAGTCCATCCTAAAGGAGATCAGTCCTGGGTGTTCATTGAAAGGACTGATGTTAAAGCTGAAACTCCAATACTTTGGCCACCTGATGCGAAGAGCTGACTCATTTGAAAAGACCCTGATGCTGGGAAAGATTGAAGGCAGGAGGAGAAGGGGACGACAGGGGATGAGATGGTTGGATGGCATCACTGACTCAATGGACATGGGTTTGGGTGGACTCCAGGAGTTGGTGATGGACAGGGAGGCCTGGCGTGCTGAGGTTCATGGGGTCACAAAGAGTCGGACACGACTGAGCAACTGAACTGAACTGACTGAACTTAGACTTTGGAAGACATACAGATTATTGTCTGCTTCTCTTATCAGTGCCCAGATATCAGCTCACATGCCAAGCTGCCCAAATCAACTAACTGGAAGCCTTCTTTGACCCCCTCTACCTTGAGTCCCCTCTCTCCTAATCCCCTATGTAATCTAACATTAGATTCCATTGGTTGAATTCTAAAGATATCTTGAGACTGACACTTCTATTTCTTTTGCCAACCTCATGGTCTGGGCCACCATCATTTCTTCCTTACACTATTGGGAAAGTCACTAGCTATCAGACTGCCTTTTCAACCCTCTTCTGTTCAATCTCCACATGTTTTAAAACTATGTGTCAAAACATGCTATTCACTCCCTTGCTCAAAACCCTTCATCGCAATTGATTACACTTGGCATAAGAGCTCAAATCCTTACCACAACCTTCAGGTGCCTACATGGGATGGTTCTCTGTCTCCCTGACAGTCTCAACTTGCACCACTCGGCCCCTACTCCCTTCATTTGAGTGCCACTGGTCATCCCTAGCTCCTTTCTCCAACAGATCCTTCACACCTGCAGTCACTGCTGCCTAGGGGCTGGAGATATTCTCTGCCCAGCTCTCCACTGGGCTAATTCTCTCCCAGCCTTCAATCCCAAGGTAAATATCAATTGCTCAAAGTAGCTTCATTGGACAATTAGCTCCCTCAATCAGACTTTACAGGGCATCCCACAATTTTTGCTTTATAGCACTTAGGACATTTTGTAACTAGTAACATTTGATTATGTCATCATCTGTTCAGTTTAGTTCATTTGTTTCAGTTCTAGACTTTAAACTCCATGAGGGTTGCACCATGTCTGCTTTAGTCTCCACTAATCTTCCGTGTTTATGACAGTACCTGGAACATTACAGACATTCAAGATATATTTGCTGAAGAGGTAGAGGAGGGAATTGGCTTCATTGGCTACATGTGGACAGTGGCCAGGCAGAAGCTGACCTGGTAGTAATGGACTGTAGGGCAGGCCTGGGTCCATGTGATTATAAACTATTCTCTATGCTGTACCTCTTTACAGAACCCCCACATTTTAATAAATTCCATTAAAAGCCATAGTTTAATTTCAACTCTGTTGTTGGGTAATGAGAAAGAGCATATATCTGTGCATTAGAAGGAGGATTAAAGATGAGAGCAGAGTCCCCCATGAGGCCACCATGGTAGGGGGAGGGTGGCATTAGCATTCACCTGGCAGAGGGCAGCTTTGCCCTGCAGGTCAGCCTTTTCATGAGGATAACAGCAAAGGTCCATATAGTCAAAGCTATGGTGTTTCCAGTAGTCATGTATGGATGTGAGAGTTGGACCATAAAGAAGACTGAGAGCTGAAGAATGGATGCTTTTTAACTGTGGTGTTGGAGAAGACTCCTCAGAGGCCCGGTGGACTGCAAGGAGATTAAACCAGTCCATCCTAAAGGAAATCAATCCTGAATATTCACTGGAAGGACTGATGCTGAAGCTGAAGCTCCAATACTTTGGCCACATGATGAGAAGAGCTGACTCATTTGAAAAGACCCTGATGCTGGGAAAGATTGAAAGCAGGAGGAGAAGGGGACAACAGAGGAAGAGAGAGTTGGATGGCATCACCGACTCGATGGACATGAGTTTGAGTAAGCTCCGGGAGTTGGTGAAGGACAGGGAGGCCTGGTGTGCTGCAGTCCATGGGGTCGCAAAGAGTCAGACACGAATGAGCGACTGAACAAAAGCAACAAGAGCCAACAGGGTGGCAGGATGGTGAAGCTGGGGTAGGAGCGCGTGGTTGAGACCGAAAGCTGGGGTTTGTTCCCAAGTCACAGAGGTCATACCCTGAAACTCTTCGGTATAGCTGAGGTGCATTATGGAGGCGGAGGATAATTTCTAATTAGGTGGATGCAGATTGGGCATTGAAAGGAAATGTGAGTAAATGTGGTCTTGTCTTTGGTCATTGACTAGTGAGGTTTAGGACAGTTTGGTAACACTAAAATTGGTGTATTGTGTTAAAATTGGAACTTTAAAAAGCGGGGAAAAAAATGGAATACTGGGGGTGTGGAAAAGGTTCCCTGGCTGCTTTGTATTTTTTCTCTGCCAAAAAATGTCTGGGAACGGCGGTGTTTTCTCTAAGCCTATTTCCTTTCCTTACAAGTGTTTTCTTGAGCTTTCTATTTTTTTGGTACCAAAACAAGCACAGGCTGTTTGGGGAGGTGTCCTTATCCTTGATGTGTCTGGCAAGATATGATGAGCTCACTGGTCCCAAGCAGTGGTCACACTTCCCTTACACCACCCTTAGTTGGTAAAAGATCAGATGACTTATGGCCCCATCTCCCTACTCCATGCCCCTTCTCTAAGCTCCCACAACATCCAAGCAAACAAAACAGATGGTTTCATGGAAATTGTGGGTCTGTTTTAATTCTGGGACAACAGAACTATTAATAAAGACCTATTTTTTTAATGCTCTCTTAGAAATGAAAGAAAGCTGGGAGAAAGGTCTTTTAAAGGGGTTGATAAGAACCTCTCCTCTCTGAGAACTTGGGTATTACCAAATGAAATGTTATCTTCCTGGGAAATGAGAGAGTCTGGGAATCCTACGAAAACAGGCTGCTATTAAAAAGTCTCCTCTCTTCCTTGGTGGTTTCACATGTCTGCCAGTGTTCCTACTTAGAAGTCAAGGGTTTTCAGGCCACATGTCTTGTGTTCCTTTTGCAACTCCTGCAATACTTAATGATGGACATAGAGTGAGTGATTTGTTGCTGAATGAATGACTCCACTTTGGATAGATCCATACATCCATTCATTCATTTTCACAACTATTTACCAAGCACTCACTCTGCACCGAGTACTATGCTAGTTTGTAGGGGGAGGGAGTTGGGAGAATCAGATACAGTGTCTGTTTTGCTTTCTCTTACCCTGGGAATTTTTCTACATTTCTTGAAGATTACTTTCTGGGATTCCAGTTGTATTGTGACGTTTTAATATTTGCTGATGAAACCATTAAAGGATGAATGTATGTAAGTACATCAAGAAGCACTTCAACAACTTTTTACCCCAAGTATCCCAGTGATTCTTCCACTGCAAAATCCACCTTGGGGTTAGGCAATGTCTACCACATTTTCAGTCTATAAAAAATAAATTCCACCACCACCCCTCTGAAACCCAGCATCAGCTCTGAATTGGCCACTTTTTGCCTCCTAGTAAAAGAGCTTCTGTGGGACTGACTTTCCTCAAATGTCCTGCAGTTTTTGGCTTTGGAACCTCAAAGATACAGTAAACACACATCACAATTAACCACTAATGCTACACTCACAACATTTCCAGATGTCTCAGGGCTCCAGTGTTGGCTACCAAAGACATGGAGTGAACCGAATAGAATAGCAAAGATTAACTAAAGACATTTTGCTGCTACTTTGGAGTCATGAAGTCCCATAACCAACTCTAATCATTTGTTTATAATGTATAAAGATCACATCCTCTTTACGATTTTTATCTCAGAGTAGGTCAGTATGATTAATGACATCAGGATGCATGTTGAACCAAAGATCCATTGTTATATTTTTTAAAGTTAGGTATAATTTATATATAGTAACATGCATAGGTATTTATTAATATCCATTATAATTGTTGAATCTATTTCTATTACTTTTCTCTTAATATTCTTTCATTCTCTTCCAATATATGTAGGATCTCTAGTGATAGCCTCCCTTTCATTTCATTTCAGCAGTTGCTATATGGATTATGATATTTATCCTTATTTTATATTAAGTTAATATCACACCACTTCTCATATGATGGAAAAACCTCTTAGTATTATACTTCCATGTAATTTTCTGTCATCCTTTGAGTTATTGTTGTCATATATTCTACTTCTGTATGTAATACACGCCAAAATACAGTGTTAATTGTTTCTGTCTTAAATAATCATCTTTCTATAAAATTGAGAAAATAGTCGGCCTTCCCTGGTGGCTCAGTGGTGAAGAATCCACCTGCTCATGCAGGACACAAGTTCGATCCCTGGTCGGGGATGATCCCACATGCTGGGGAGAAATTAAGCCTATACACACGACAACTAGAGAGTAGCCCCTGCTCACCACAACTAGAGACAAGCTCGCTCAGCAACAAAGACCCAGCACAGTCAAAAACAAATAAATAAAATTATAAATGAAAAAGAAAATAGCTGTCATTTCTGGTTGTTGTTTTTATGTGTTGTTATGGCTAGTTTACACCTGGTATAATTCTTTCTCTGAAAAATTTCTTTCAACATGTATTTATTTATTTTGTAACACAGATATGCTGGTAATGATTCTCTCAGCTTTTTTTTTTTCTTTCTAGAAACGTCCTGATTTTGCCTTTAATTTTAAGGATATTTTCAATGGATACAGAATTCTGGATGGACTTTTTTTTCTTTTATCACTTTAAAGATATTGATCCTTTGTCTTTTGGATTGCACATGCTTTTTTTCCAGGGAAAAGTAAGAGATTTTCATTGATATTCCTTTGTAATATGTCTTTTCCCTCCCCCTTTGACAGCTTTTAAGATTCTCTCTTTATTCTGGTTTTCAAGAATTCAGCTGTGATGTGCTTAGGTGATTTTTTTTTTTAATTTATCCTGTTTGGGATTCTTTCAGCTTCTTGAATCTGTGTGTGAAATATCATGTTTAGTATTCTAATTATACGTATATTAGGTCACTTGATATCACCCCACTAATAATAAGATCTGGTTCATCACCCTCCATGTTTTCCCTTCTCTATTTCAGTTTAGATAATTTCTATTAATGTGTTTTTAATTCATTAATCCATTTTCTGCAGATATTGTATTTTTCAGTCTGCAGTTTTCACTTGGTATTTTGAGGTCCTTTCTTATTTTTCAGATACCCCATGTCTTCCTCCATTATATGCACCTTTTCCTGTAAATTCTTTATATGTTTATAGCAGTTGTTTTAAATTCCTGTCTATTAATTCCAATAATTGAATCATTTGTAGTTTGCTTCCATTCCTGTGTTTTTTTCCTGATCATCGGTTACATTTTCCTACTTCCCATGTCTCACAATTTTTAAATTTGTATTTCACACATGGTATATTTTTTAAATAGCAGTGGAAACTTAGGTGTAATATTGATTTTTTTTTTTTTTTTGACTCACTGCAGACTGTAAGCCTTTTATCTTTGTGAGCTGGGGTCGGGGTGGTGATGAATGTTTAGATTGTCTCTTGAGTTAGGTTGATCTTCGGTTGGGATACAGCTTTAATTAGACTGTATTCCCTGTTATTAACCCAGTTCCCAGCCCGGCCTTTGTGATCTTTTCTGTATTTGAGATGGGAGTTAGGCGCAGCTTCAGATAATTTTGCTTGACTTAGGACTCCGGAATCCAAGCAAGCACCACAAGTATCCATGGGATTAAGTGATTTCTCTCTCATTTTCAAGAACTCTTTCACTGCTACTTTCTTGGGAAACTGCAGAGGTTTGGATGAGAGGGAAGAATTATTAGGCTGAGAGATTTTTCTTCTTTGGGGCTCTTTAAGATAATCCATCTCTCTGGTGCACAGTGTTGTCTAAGGTTCAGCTGACTTTTCCTCATGCCTGAGAGGTCTGTCCATGGCTCACCTACATTTCTAATTTCCCAAACCCAGATCAGGTAGCCACCTTCAAGTACGGAAGCTTCTGCAGATGTCTGCTCAGTTCTACTGGGCTTGTTTCTCTCTCATCTCATCAGTGCTTCCTGTGTGTCTGCTAGCCCCAGTGGAACATATGAATTTTATTTTGTCTGGGCTTTTCTGGTTGACCATGGAAATGAAGGTTTTTCACATCCCTCTACATCCTAACTAGAAGCAGACATACTATAAAGGCTTTTTCTAAATATTTGCGACTACACATTTGTTTCAAGTCAGGAAGAAAAATACTGGGGATGATTACCAGCATATAAATATATTCTAGTACCTTTCATCTTAACAAAATAAATCCTCGGTGACCCCACACGTCCCTCTAGCTATTGACCAATTCATTTGCATGTCTCTTCAAAACAAAACTTCTTGAAAGAGTACTTCCCAGTTTTCCTTGGTAAAGATTTCAAATGTAAAGTGATCTTTATCCATCTGTTCATAGTGAATGAACAAGACTAAGACTGGTTGCAAGCTCTATGTGCATGGTGCATGCGTGTGTGCTGAGATGCTTCAGCTGTGTCTGACTCTCTGTGACCCTATGGACTGTAGCCCACCAGGCTCTTCTGTTCATGGGATTCTCCAGACAAGAACACTGGAGTGGGTTGCCATGCCCTCCTCCACGGGATCTTCCAGACCCAGGGATCGAACCCATGTCTCTTACATCTTCTTCATTGGCAGGCAGGTTCTTTACCACCAGGGCCACTTGGGAAACCCTGCGTACATGGTGGGGCATACCAGTTGGTGGATGATCAGCTTTTATCAACAGGATTCTTTGTTGGATGGATCATCCACTGATGCATCGGTGTATGAACATTTTCCCCCCTCTGAAATGATTATTTCTACAGAGAAGTAGTTTTCAAACTCTTTCCTTAGGTGTTAATTCTGGAATTGACAAAGGAGAGGGTTGGAAGTAGCAACATTTGTTGTGCACATGTCTCCATAATCTCCCTTGTGTGGTGTCTGTCCATGAAACCTTTCTAGTTTAATTTTTCCAGAGAATACACTTCTCTTTTCTAGTGGAGCTGGGAAAGGGGGAAATTGTCCAATTGTAGCAGAAGCAAGTGTTTCTGAAGGTTGAAAGATCCTTAGATAGACTTTTAAACATGTTCCAGTCTTCACCCTGTAACACTTCCTTGCCTTCTGCAGTAGCAGAAGACAGTTCCAGGTTTTGAGCTTTCCAAGGTTCTGCAAGGCTACAAGGCTATTTCTTCCTCAATATCTCTTTTGTGGGATTACGTATGACTTCTCTCCACACTGCTTACATTGCTTGCCATTCTCTGTATTCTTTCTGTCCTGTATTCTTATGGTTTAAATATTTCTTAATTTCCTCAAAGATGGGCTTTGTGGTTTTGTTTCACCTTCTCCTGATTGTAGGTGCTTTTTGCAAGAAAGAAAGTGAAGTCTCTCAGTTGTGTCTGACCCTTTGCAACCCATGGACTGTAGCCCACCAGGCTCCTCCATCCATGGGATTTTCCAGGCAAGAATACTAGAGTGGGTTGCCATGGGCTAAAAATATCTTTACCCCTCAATTTAAAATTGAAACCCCTCACCTTTTAGTTCATTTTGCAGTGACTTTTGACTCAACAATTCTGCTGAAACTGCCTATTTCAAGGTCCTCAATGATCTCCACATTCCCAATTCAATGGTCACTTGTCTGCTTTCCTCTTACTCACCAATAGCAGCACAGTTAACTCCTCTCTCTTAATTAGAAATGCTTTCTTCTCTTGACTTACATTGCAGCATCCTCTCTCCATCTCCCACATGAGTTGTCCTTTCTCATATTTCTGAGTAAGCTTTTCCTTCTCTTCTAGAACTGTAAAGATTGGAGTGCCCCAGAACCCAGAACCCCTTAATCTTACACCTACACTGAACCCCTGGAGAAGGGAATGGCAACCCACTCCAGTATTATGGCCTGGAGAATTCCAGAGGAGCTACAGTCCATGGGGTGGCAAAGACTCAGACACAACTGAATGACTTTCACTTTCTTCACACTGTCTTACAAGGCAGTCTCATTCTTCCCATGGCTTCAGTATCATTCACAAGAGCATGGACTTTGCAGGAAGACAGATTGAATTGAATTCTAGTTCTGCCACTTCTAACACATGTCAACCTTTGGTTTCTCAAATGCAAAGTGAAAGTGTGGAACTATAAGATCTACCAGCTTCCTTCCAGCTCAGAGTCCTACATCTGATTTTATGTTAGGACCAATGGTTGAAACAGAAAGAGAGCCTGGGAATCTCCTGGTAACTGGAGAGGCTACATTTGACAGGCAGGAGTAGTCTACAGTACAACACAGGGTCAAGAGCAGACCAGTAACTGAAGTTCATTAAAAGGAGCCCATCAAGGAATTTCCAAATTCCTGAGCTGCCCTAAGCTGGCAAAGGACGGGAACAATAGTTTAATCACAGGGCAACATGATGAATTTGTCCAAACAAACTCCTCTGTATACAACTCTATTTTGGTTTATCATTCATTTGCAGAGTGGTTTTCACCATGTAGTTTCCTATGGCACCACTTGGCTGCAAACAAATCACTGTAAGACCTTCCCCATCACTAACCCTTTCCCCTAGTTGAGTCATATTTGCAAGAGATGGGAGTGATGCAAAGTAGGCTCTATAGTCAGGGTTGCCCAAATACATATTTTTATCCTGTGAGAACCTTTAGTTCCACACTCCTCTTAGTTCAATAGGGACAGGGTCTCTCCTGGTGCTGGTGGCATCTAAGATGGTCAGTTTGATGTACCTGAGCTTAGTACTACTGACCACAAGGAGTGTTTGCAGGGGCAGAGGATAGAGTGACACTCTGCCAAATCCTGAGCAACAGAGAATGAGGAACCCAGAGTCACTTTCTCGGATGGAAGCTGAAAGCAGACAGTTCTACAGTAGACAATAGACAAGAGTGTGCTGTTATGGTCAGGCTGGAAAAAGCTACAGTTCTTTCCAAAAGATAGGACTTCCTTGTCACACTTTGGAGCAATGTTGGGCTGGAGGTGGGAGTAGGTAGGAGTATACTAGGTTCACACCAGATAATCCCATCCACAAGTCAAATGTCGGCACATCTGTTTGAGAAGAATAGGAGAATCACACAAGACAAAGGTAGAATGTTGGGAAATGAAAATTCATATAACCACTAATGGCAGTGTATGGTGCAGCCCTTTTGGAGCACAATTAAATCATGTCTACTGAAGTTACATATTTACATACCAAAGACCTAGCAATTCAATCCCTAGGTATATATCTCTATATTAGAGAAATCTTGCTTCCCACCTTCTGGGAGACAGATACAAGAATGTTCAATGCAACTTTGTTTATAATGGTGAAAAGTTAGAAACAAACTAATTGTATATTAATGACAGAATAGATTAGTACATGGTGGTACATTATTACAATATAACGCCATGCCACAGAAAGTATACATTAGTTAAAATGAACCAAATGTAGCTACACATATCTACACAGAAAAGGTTTCAAAAACATGATGTTAAGTGTAAAAAGCAAGCTCAAGAAGAACACAGTATGATAGTCTATTATACAACTGAATATGAAAAAAATATATTATTCATGGGTATGCAAAAATATACAATGGTCATTAAGATGATAAAGCCTACTTGCAGGATAGTAATATCTCTGATAAGAGATAGGGGGGTGTCAAAACATAGCATTTTATTTCATAAGCTTGGTGGTAGATAATGAGGGTTTACAATCCTTTCTTTGTATACTTTGTTATACTTAAAGTATTTAATAATTTTTAAAAATTGCTGAGGGTGAGTATCAAAGGCTGAACTACAGTTCACAAGGAGGCATTCTGAGCCTATCAAAGGCAGTGCTAAATCTAAGGTTCAAGTTCCCACCTGGGAGGCCAAGGGACTAGGAGGTTGATGGACAAGCCTGATGTTGACCAATAGTAGATTTTTTTTGGTTAGCCCACAGAAAATGTGTTGGTCTTAGCTATCTAGATTTGAATATGAAAACTCTACCATGTTTGATGCTGCTATTTCTGAAGTTTGCCTTGCTGGCTTCATCCAGATAAGAATGTCTGTGGGTGCTGCTCTGTCAGATGTTATCCTTCATCTATGTATGTGCCACATGCCACATAGTAGGTGAGCAGGGGAAGTTGTATTTCCTGAGGATCCATGCTGTGCTAGGGTCTCTGCTAGGCTCTTTCCATGGTTAGTTCACAAAGCATCACAACACCACCCAACGGTGTTTATTATCTTCATCATACATTTGAAAAGAAAATAGATTTAAGAGGTACAGAACATGTACGTGCTGGTAAAGCCCAGACTGGAGCCGAGGCTGGTCCTGGTACAAAGTCGGTGGTGTCTCTACTACAACTGTGGCATCCAAACTTGGTACAAGACAGTGAACTGTACACAAAGACACAGAAGATGTGTGTGCGTGTGTGTGTATGTGTGTGTGTATAATGTTTTTTCCTAGGGCATAGATTATATTCCAAGTTTGAGAAAGGACTCAACATGATTTTTATGTGAAGTTAAACATTGGTGTGTTATGGAATAGAATACAAATGCACATTCATTTTCAAGATGAAAGGATGTTGAGGAAATTTCTTATTTTGATGAGCCACTTCAAACTCAACCTAGGGACCCCAGGGCTATGCCTTTCCTTTCTCCTCCCTAACAGCGGTCCTCCAGAGGGAGACTGTGAGAAGCGCAGGACCAGTCTGCTCTCACACATCCATCTGTTCCTAGACCTACTGAACTGCATTAAGGTGGGTTCTTTTTTACCATCACTGAGATTCAATATACGAAGCCCTTAGACAAACTCCCTCTAGAGACGTTGCCTGTGTGCTCTCGTCTGGAGCAAGTCTTGCTAGAACCATTAGACAAAGGAAACAATCATTTCTACCTGACTCCATGCCAAAGCAGTCTTTTCTACCCATATCCCTCTGTGTAGGGAGAGACCAGCCAAAGGTTAAAAACTTCAGAGAAGACGTGAGGCATGGAGAGCTGGGGACTTGTTATGAATTATTCTTGGCTATGCTGTGATGATTTCAGTGGTATGTGTCCATGAGGATTTAGGGTGATTCCTTAATTCTTTGTTAAAACCCCCAACAATAACCACAAATGTAACAATACCATCTACTAGGTGGCTGGCGTTGCTAATCCTCCCAACAGTTCTACAAGGTAGGGATGATCGTGACAGTATTCATTCCACAATCAGAGAGACAGAGGCACAGAGAGGTAAGGACTTTCCCAGGGACTGAGACACCATGATATTATCTCTCAGTCAAAAGGAGAAGAGAGTAAGTGCTCTGCTCCATTTCTCGTAATTTTGCCATCAGATCTTCTTGTACCTGAATGAACAGTACTTCAAAGTGGAATGAATCCAGGTGCTTTCAAGCACAAAGTATCTGAAGACTCTTTTTCTCTCTTGTTACTTTTAAATTTAGAAAAAGCTTTCAGAATTATGCCCCTTGGTAATGACAGCCTGCAATCATTGTGCTTCAGGAATCAAGTGATGTGTTCAGAATATGTCATTTTCCCCCCGTGATACTGATGGCAAAACCACACTCTCGACCAAACCAAAGGCTGACTGGGAGGGAGAGAGAAGTGTGGTCTCTTGGTTTCTACTCAGCAGTTTGAGCCAAGCATTCTTGGCTTTCTCTCCAACTCCTTAAGCAATAAGCAAGATGCTTAACCTCTTAACCCCATCTGCAAATTGCTGATTCTACCTCTGTACCTCTTTGTGAGGAATATTTCCAAGCTATGTTGTTAAAAGCCCACAAAGATAAAATGTGTAGAGGGCACATGCTTTCAGGGAACTGATTTCTGGAAGAAGTCAAGGGTTTGGGGTGGTGTTATGTAGGCTTAAGTTTATTTTTAATTTAAAACTGTATATAGTAGTAAAACTGTGGGAAACTCTATAGTGCAGTGATTAGGCATGTGGGACATTGGGGCCATGGTTCCCGGGCTCAAATCCAGGTTTCTACATTTACGGTAGAGTGGCCTTGAGCCTTTTCTGACTCAGTATCCCCATCTACATAAAACAGAATAAATAATATAATTCCCATAGAACCTTACAAGATAGGTATTATTATTTTCTCTTATAATTGAAAAAGGTATTCTAGGTTATCAGTAGATAATAAGCCATTAATAGAAGGTTATATATATATATATGCATATTATATATTGTACATATATACTTCTGTATTTGCACATATTATATGTATAGTGGTTGCTACCATTTAATTATTCCACAGATATGAAAAAGGATAACAATATGCATACAGACACAGTGAATTAGGTAAGCTATGTAATGTAATAGAAAAAAAAAATCACTGGATCTAAACATTTTAATTCTGTGAATTAAAAAAAAAAATCCTACTCTACTGACTACTTCTATGAATTTAGGCAAATAATTCAACCTCTCTGAGAGTATTTTTCTTAGCAGTGAAGTGAGGCCATTGAGTTGGATAAGACATAATAATTCTTTGACTCACAGTTGTTTCATTATGCTTTGTTTTTTTCATTTTGCAAAGTTTACAAGAAAGGTGAAATTTCCAGTTAAAAACAGTGATCTGGTTCTACACATTTTAATCTTCCTTTTTCTTTCCAAGATGCTGTAAAAACAGCTGAACTAGTACGACAGGGAAAATGTTTGACATTGCTGGCAAATTGGTAAGTGTATCATATACATGCCAGACTCTCGGAATAATTCCTGCAAGATGTAGAGCTGCTAAGATC
Organism: Cervus canadensis; assembly: GCF_019320065.1. Lineage (NCBI taxonomy): Eukaryota > Metazoa > Chordata > Mammalia > Artiodactyla > Cervidae > Cervus > Cervus canadensis. The sequence goes on along the minus strand of NC_057390.1, from coordinate 63,766,134 downwards.
AAGGTGACAGAAGGACCTACCAGCCTGCAAGTCTGTGACCTGAGGAGGAAAGCCTGTGGTTGATGGTGAGATAGATTCTCAACATAGTGATCCAACATCTACACTTGACTATTTTCCTTTGGCACAGGCTTCCTCCTTACCTTGGACATACTAAGTCTCTACCTTTCTCAAAAGAAAAAAAAGTTGCACTACATATAAATTTTCCCATCTTCTTTTCCTGTGATCTTCACCTTTTCAACAAAGATTTACACAATCTCTGACAGAACTCATCTCAAATCCTAGTAAATGTAGTTGTTCCTTTTTTGAGTCACTCTACTAAGAAAAATTCTCATAAGATGGAAAGAAGAGGATCAATTTAAGAAAGTTAAGAAAATTTCCCCTTTGAAGCAAACTCATATGAGAAACAGGGGGATACATAAAGCAATTCTAATTCATATTCATGATAAAGATATATCATCTCTAACACAATAACAGTGTGTGCCCCCCCAACACAAGGAAAAATTCAGGATCAGAAAAATATTCGTAGGGTTGAAAGATATTATTTGTTAGTTTAAAAATGCAGTGGCACTGATGAAACAAATTAAAGAATGCCTAAATAAATGAAAGACAGCCTATGTTCATGGATCAGAAGACTTAACATTGTTAAGATGACAGTACTACTCAAAGTGATCTACAGATTCAATGCAATCTCTGTCAAAATTCCAATGACATTTTTTTATGCAGAAACAGAAAAACTTATCTTAAAATTCATGCGGAATCTCAAAGGAATCTAAATACCCAAAACGATTTTGGAAAAGAGAAAAAGTTGGGAGATTCATACTTCCTGGCTTCAAAACTTGCTACAAAGCAATAGTAATTGAAACAGTTTGGTACTGGCATAAGGACAAATGTATAGACCAATGGAATAGAATAGAGGCCCAGAAATAAAACTTTGCATATATGGTCAAGTGATTTTCAACAAGAGTGCTACCCACTGAATGGGGGAAAAAGACAGTGTTTTCAACAAAAGGTGCTGGGAAAACTGGATATCCATTTTCAACATAATGAAATTGTGCCCTTATTTCAAACCATAAGCAAAAATTAACTCAAAATGGATCAAGTTCCTAAATGTAAGAGCTAAAACTATAAGACTCTTAGAAAAAACAAAGGGGAAAGCTTTATGACATTGGATTTGGCAATGATTTCTTGAAATGTAAAACCAAATGCACAAAGCAGCCAAAGAAAAAAATAGATAAATTGGATTAATCAAAATTAAATAATTTTACATATTAAAAGACACTATCAACACAGTGAAAAGATAACTCACAGAATGGAGAAAATATTTGTTAAGTCATGTATTTAATTAGGGCTTAATATCCAGAATATGTAAAGAACTCTTAGCATTCAGTGACAACAATAAAAAACAACCCAATTAAAAAAATGGGCAAAGGACTTGAACAGACATTTCTCTAAAGAAGATATATGAATGTGCCAATAAACAAATGAAAAAATTCTCAGCATTCATCATCATTAAGGAAATACAAATAAAAACTACCATGAGATACCATTTCATACCCATCAGGATGGCTATTACAGAAGAAAAAACCCCTACCAGATTAAATGAATTAAAAATGAATGTAAGACCTGAAAACATAAAACTCCTAGAAGAAAACAAAGGTAGTACACTCTTTGCCATCGGTCTTGGCAATATCTTTCTGAGCATATATATTATATCCTCAAGCAAAGGAAACAAAATAAAAAATCAGCAAACCAGACTACATCAAAACTAAAAAGCTTCGTATCTGATATGAGATTAATATCAAAACACAAAGAACTCATACAGCTCAACAACAACAAAACAACCCAATTTAAAAATGAGCAGAGGACCTGAATTGACATTTTTCCAAAGGCATACAGGTAGTCAACAGGCACACAAAGAGACCCTCAACATCACTAATTATCAGGGAACTGCAAATTAAAACCGTAATGAAATATGACCTCATGCCTGTTGGAATGGCTATTAACAAAACGGCAAGAAATAAAGAGTGCTAGAAAGGATGTGGAGAAAAGGGAACTCTCCAACACTGTGATGGGAACATAAATTGGTGCAGCTACTAATGGAAAACAGTATGGGTTTTCCTCAAAAACTTAAGAATAGAAACTATCAGCTATTTGACTTCTGGGTATTTATCCAAAGAATATGAAAACACTAATAAGAAAAGACATATGCACCCCTATATTCATCACAGTATTATCAATATTTACAATAGCCAATATATAGAAACAACTTAAGTGACTGTCAGTGGATGAACATGACATGAATAAAGAACATGAATGGATAAGAATATGTGTGTATATGTGTTGTCTGTATGTATGGAGAGGAATACACAATGGAATACTACTCAGTCATGAAAAGATAAATGCATAAAAAGTCCTGCCATTTGCAACAGCATGGATGGACCTAGGGGATATTATGTTAAATGAAATAAATCAGATGGAGAAAGACAAATACTGTACGATTTCACTCATATGTGGAATATAAAAGTCAAGCAAACAAACAAAAATAAGTGAATACACCAAACCAACCAGAAACAAACATGTAGATACAAAGAACAGAGTAGTTGTCAGAGGGGAAGGTATTGTAAGTGAATGTGAAATGGCTAAAGAGGATCAACTATGGTGTTGAATGGAAACTAAATTTTTAGTGGTGTTCATGTTGTAGTGTACACTGAAGTAGAAATATATGTTGTACAGATAAAACTTACATAATATTATAAACCAAAGTTATCTCAATTTTTTAAAAAATCAGAAAAGGATAAGTATCAATTAGGATGTGAAGGAATTAGAATCTCTATGCATTGTTGGTAAGAATGTGAAACGGTGAAGCCACTGTGGAAAACATAAAACACTATGTTTCCTCAAAAAATTAAACACAGAATTATATATAATCCAGCAGTTCTACTTCTAGTGTATGTGCCCAAAGAACTGAACGCAGGGACTTGAACAGATATTTACATGCTAATATTCATAGCAGCATTATTCACAACAGCCAAAAGATGGAAACAACTCACATGTCCATTGACAAGTAAATGGATAAACAAAATGCATTATATATGTACAAAATAATATTATCCTGGCCTTAAAAATGAATGAAATTCTGATGCATGCTACAATACAGATGGACCTTGAAGACATGTTAAGTGAAATAAGCCAAACACAAAAGAACAAAATTTAAATGATTCTACTTATATGAAGTACCTAGAACAGACAAATCCAGGGAGATAGATGGTAGAACAGAGGTTACCAGGGACTGGGAGAGTCTCAGTTTAGGATGATGAAAAAGTTCTGGATTGAATAGTGGTGATGGTTGCACAACTTTCTGCCACCACATTGTATGCCTAAAAATGGATGCACAATTTATCACAATAAAAAAATACGATGGATATGAATACAATGGAAAAGAAATGATGTGACTGACAATGGGTTAATATGCAAAATATACAAATAGCTTATACAACTTGATATCAAAAAACATACAATCCAATACACCCAAGGGGCATAAAAGTTATCAATATTAGAAAAGAGGACAGATGTTATCATTAATTGCAAATGATGTAACCATCTTGCTAGAAAAATACTCCAAAAGTAACTAGAAAAATACTAGAATTAATAAAATGGTCCTTTAAAATGTTGAGATAAGAAATAAATCTACAGAGCAATGATTTCCCCCAGGCCACTATTTCTTAACTGTTTGGGGGGCATCAGCCTCTTTTGTTGCAAATTATAATCTCCTTGACTTGCAAATTTTTAAAAATAATTTTATGGAGTTCAATAAAAGCCCATGGATCCCAAGCTATAGATTAATTGCTTTATAGTGAACAATAGTGTTGAAAATACAACAGAAAAGACATTCATTCATGATGGAAGCAAAAATTTTAAATGTCTAAGAATAAATCTAATGAATACTGCCTGAGACTGATCTGAAGAAAATATCAAAACCTTATGGGGGGACATAAAAGTGATATATCCTTAAGTAAGAAAGTCGATATAGTAATAATGTAATGCCATTTTGTTTAGATTATTCTGTACTTTTCATACAATTCAAGTGAAAAATATTTTGGAATATTTAATAATTTAAATAATTACCTGAAGTGTATATGGTAGAGAAAAATAAACCCCGTCACTTAAAGACCAGGAGATTTTCACCCAGGATTAGAGGTAAGGAAGGACTTATCTTTCAGATGTTAAAACTAATTAAAATAATGCAGTACTAGCATAAGAACAGACAAATGCAGTACATCAGAATAGAAAACCAGCAAAGGACCCAAGCCTATGAGAAAGTTTAAACTTTTAAATCAGTAGTAAAAAGTTTTACCCAGCATACTGAAAAGCAGAGACATTACTTTGTCAACAAAGGTCCATCTAGTCAAGGCTATGGTTTTTCCAGTGGTCATGGATGGATGTGAGAGTTGGACTATAAAGAAAGCTGAGCGCAGAAGAATTAAAGCTTTTGAACTGTGGTGTTGGAGAAGACTCTTGAGAGTCCCTTGGACTGCAAGGAGATCCAACCAGTCCATCCTAAAGGAAATCAGTCCTGAATATTCATTGGAAGGACTGATGCTGAAGCTGAAACTCCAATACTTTGGCCACCTGATATGAAGGGCTGACTCATTTGAAAAGACCCTGATGCTGGGAAAGATTGAGGACAGGAGGAGAAGGGGATGACAGAGGATGAGATGGTTGGATGGCATCACTGACTCAATGGACATGGGTTTGGGTGAACTCCAGGAGTTGGTGATGGACAGGGAGGCCTGGTGTGCTGCAGTCCATCGGGTCACAAAGAGTTGGACATGACTGAGCGACTGAACTGAGCTGAAATGATGTTAGAAAAACCACCTAAACACCTGGAGAAATGATGGACCTCATACCTTATATCAGGTTAATTCTAGAAGTAATAATGTAAAAAGCTTATAAAAAAGTACTGTAACTAAAGGTAGTCATATAAAGGAAAATAGTAGCCCAATCATAATTATGAATACTAGTGTTAAATTTCTTAATAAGATATAGAACACAGAATTCAGCTCTACTTTAAAATAATAAAATATCACAACCAAGTGTAATCAGAAATGCATCTGACCCAGTAGTAAAATATCTTTTCAATGCATTTCACTGTATTAGTTAGGTCAAAGAAAAAATATGATCTCAATAGATACCAAAAATGCATTTAATTAAATTATCTATTTCTGGTTTCTTGTATAGGAAGAGTTGGACTTCCTTGACATGGTCTCATTTCCAAATGATGAAACATTTGGAGCATTTTTCTATTAAGATCAGGAAAAAGACTATCCAGGGAGTTTTTAAGGACTCACGTGCAGTAGTTAACACTAAAGTAATTTATTCTAATAACACTTAAATTAACATCAGTCCTTTATTATGTTAATGAAGAAACCTAAAAAACTTGCTACACATTGTCAACTATTTTGCAAACTGATGATGTCAAGAAACCTTGAAAGAGCAACATGATAGAATGCAAAGCACATGAGTTGGACTGAGTCCAGAATCCAGCACCAGAATGCCGGTTCTGCCATTTTTATTCTTTGACCTGAGCAAGTTGTCTAAACTCTCTGAATCTCGGTGTCCTTATCTGTAGTACTGAAGCAGCAGCAGGTAAGATGGAGTAAATTTGCTGTCTCTTCTGTTGATTGTAACAATGTCTGGACAAATGAAGAAAGCAAACACAGTAAAACTCCAAAAAGCAAAAAATTCAGGTGAATTGAAGAGTTAAAACCTAGAGAAATAACCCATACAGGAATGAATTCCAAATTTTTTTTCTTCATTTCCTTCATAGCTGTAATCTGAGGGTGGTCTCAGTCACATGGCAGTAGCCTGGGATGTCACCTGAAAGCTAAGCCCATATTTCTGGCCTCTGGGAAAAGAGGTCCCTGTGGTCCAAAGAATGTGGAGGAAATCCCATTTCTATTCTCTTTTATTACTCCTGGCTTTGTCCCAAGGGTGGCCTCAGTACAGAACTGCACACAGCAATGTGATGACCAAAACTCCAAGAGGAACCCCATTTTTCTTGCTGGAAGACTTGGAAAGGGGGGCCCTCACTGAGAAAATTAGTGCGTGGGGAATTCTGGAGAGGAGAGAGCTGGAGAAGGGGATCCTTCTAACTGTATATGAAGCTGTTTAAGTCCCGGGCTCATCTCTGAACTGCACATGTGCAGGAGAGACCCAAAGCAACTTAGCAAAAACTGAAAACTGAACCAAAATAAAAACCTCCACCCACAGAAGAGATAGACCTTGTGATCTGAACCTCACCATGGCGATTGCCAACTAAAGCAAACAAACAAATCCGCATTCTCTATAGGATTTGAATATGACTGTCTTAATCTAATATTAAAAACTTTTAGAATATAATCTAAAATTGTTTGACATACAAATCACCTGGAAAATGTGACCAAGTCTCAAGAGAGAAGACAAGAAGCCAATCCTGAACTACTGGAATTATCAGTTATAATATAATAGTTATTATATAATAGGAGCTAAAATAACTAGTTTTATAGTTACAGTATTATAGTTACATAACCATAACAACAATATAATCCATGAGGTAAAGGCAAACACACCTAAAATAAAAGGAAAGATAGAAATTCTCAGCAGAGGAAATTTTTTAAAAAGAACCAAATAGATACTTTATGATTGAAAAAATACAGTATCTGTAATTAGAAATTCAGTGGATGAGCTAAGCAGCAGCATGAAGATGACAGAGGAAAGAGTCAATGTGAAGACAGAATGACAGAAACAATCTAGTATAAAGAACAGAAAGAAAATTGCAAAAAACAATTAAACAGAACTTCAGGGACATGTGGAATAACACCCAAAAGGTTTAATTTAACATGTATGTCACTGAGATCCCAGAAGGAGAGGGGAAAGCAACCAGTGTAGAAAAAACTATTTGAAAAATAACAGCTACAGAGACACCCAATTTGATCAAAGTCATAAATTTCTAAATTCAAGGAGTTCAGCAAAGCCAAAATAGGATAAACTCAAAAAAGAAGCAAAAAACAAACAAACAAACAAAAAAAAACCCAGCCATGGCAGACATATCATAATCAAACTGCTGAGAACTAAAAGTAAAGAGAAAAAAAAAAATCTTTAGTCAGTGAAAAATGACACTTTACATAATTATTTTTCATTGTATTACTCCAACCTTCCCCTGGTTCCCCTGTGTGGATCTGATGCCAAGAATTGGTTTCAAATGTACCTTTGATATTATTTCTTTTAATATGCCCCAAATCTTTTGTTCTTGTTGAAATGAGAATCTCTGCTAATTCATGTCTTGTTTTTCAGCAAGTTTTTAAAAATTCTGTAAGTTTCCACATTATTATACAGGTCTAATAATGCATCTTTCCTTGTCTTGCAGGGATATTATGAAGATCAAATGAGACAATTTATCTTCATAATAAATATAAATATTTATTATATTTCAAGAAATATAAACTAAAACACTGAAAGTTATATATTTCAGAAACTATCAGTTTGGGAGCTCTAAAGCCGAATTCGTTACACCAATCTCATGAGGAAGTATTTTAAATACTTTCCGGCTTGCCCACATCTTTCCACAGGCTGACAAGGTTGGGGATGTGTCAGTGAACCATTGCCATACTTCACCAGCTGATCTGTAGTTTAGGCCACAGGGTCACCACATAAAACTCATTCAGCCTTTGTTTGATTTACAATGTTGTGTTAATTTCTCCTGGACACCAAAGTGGTTCACTTATATACATTCTTTTCATATTCTTTTCCATTATGGTTTATCACAGGATGTTGAACATGGTTCCCTGTGCTATACAGTTGGACCTTGTTGTTTATCCATTTTCTATATAATAGTTTGCATCTGTTAATCCCAAATCATTCAGCCTTTAGCAAGGTATTTCTGGCTGTTATTTGATGTATCTTCATCCTTTAAATATTAAATGCTGCTTCCAGAAAAGTAGAGATTCTAATCCCAGTCTTCTTGGCACAAGATACTAAGAGTAGTAAAGTTAAGGCACAAAAAACTAGATTCAAAGTAGGATTCAGATGACTAATTTGAACTAGCATAACCAAAATGGGTCTGAAAGCCTCAGTGTTCTAATAGTGTTTATAAATCTGTGACCTCCCTCGACCTCTCCAACTTCCTAGAGGCTGTGAGCAGTAGCACAGAAAATATCCACAAGGGATGTGTGAACATGCTCTCTTGCCAAACTCTCAGGCATGGAGTGAGTGGAATCAGCATAATGCAGCATTAGGCAGCCTTGGGTTGCAGGATGATGTGAAGAATGGCTAAGAGAGGAGTTTTCTCTAAAGAAAAGACATCTTTGTAAATTAAGACTGAGATATTATCATATATAAAGACTGAGAGAGATTAGGAGTCTTGCATGTGGTCCACAGGATAGAGACAGTGTCTCAGAGTTTCTTAAAATCCTTGGCCAATACTGAAGGGAAGCCACACAGGCTTCTTGGGCATCATGAGTCTCTGTTTACCAGCAGGTGGGGCAGAAAGGACGTGCAGCTTGCATCTACAGTGGGTTCTGCTCTTTTCTTAGGAGCAAGATAAGGCTCAGTTTCCCCTTCTGTCATAAGGAATAAGAAACCCCTATTTTGAAAATGGGGATTCAGTGCATCTCATATGGCATGAGTGCATGTAATAGACACTGCTGGAGGTGTAACAGGATTTGGAAACTTCCATGTGGTACGGACGACTCTTTTTGTTACAGATGGGAAGCAAAGACATGGAGGAAAACAAGAACTAGATCAGATGTGCTGTGTGAGTGCAAATTCCAGGAAACCTTACTCCATCCTGTTAGTCCTATTCTCATTTCTAGAAGAATGGTATAGAATAAAGTCCTTTACCCTCCCTGTACTTGCTATTCCTCCCTTTCTCCATCCTGTTTACATAAGTCAGTCAATAATCCTGAGAGTGGGATTACTGGGACCTCTCTCATGTGGACCATACCACTTTTTAAAACGTAGACAAAGAATCATTAACTCAGGAAAAGTGTCATCTCCCATATGCCACCCTAGCTGTGAATAAATGACATGTCTCTGTTACTGCTAGTTTTTACCTACAAGTGGTAAATCCCCAAACAATGTTTGTGTTATGCTGCTGCTAAGTCACTTCAGTCGTGCCCGACTCTGAGCGGCCCCATGGACTGCAGCCTACCAGGCTCCTCCGTCCATGGGATCCTCCAGGCAAGAGTATTGGAGTAGGTTGCCACTTCCTTCTAAATAATCCTTTTATGTCAACAACATTTTTCCACACCTGATTCAAATTGTCTTTTATCTTGTGGTACCATACGCCCTCCCTTTCTATTTCCTGCCTTTATAATTATGGATGATAATATTTCAAGTTCTTACTGCTCTCACAGTGCTCAATCCACAAAATAAATCTAATTTAAATAAAAGAAAATATAATCCTCTAAGAATTTGGTTTGCTAACATTTTGCTCCACGTCAGCAGACTGAGTCACCAAGGTAAGATTTACCTTAATGTGATTCAGTCATTTATAAAGTTTCACCAACAGCAGGAAATTCTATCAAAGTCATTGCAGAGTAAATTAGCAGATGGGTCAATGTGCAAAGTTCAACGCATAAGTGAAAAGAGAACTATTTGATTAAAATAACAGGTCAAGGCTGGCAGGAGGGCACAAATCACAGAACTAACTACTCAATAAAAGATGGGTTTTGTAATGACAGGGATGGGGAGCATCCTTACCTGTCTTCTGTGAGTTTCATGAGGGTTGTTCCTTGAGTAGAGAAGACAATAAAGGACATTCTTAGCTGTGGGCTGGAAGGAAAAGCAATTCTATTAGGGCAGAAAGAGACACAGTGGAATGTCATTCCCTTCTAGGCTTCCCCCTCCTTCTTCCCTTCTTATTATGGCTGCCAGAGCTGCCAACCTACAACCCAAAGGGCACTTCCACAGCTGGTGTTGCAAGTATTCGGCCACCAGCAAACTTGAAGCTTTGGATCAAAGAGAAGACTCTCTTTGTCTTCCTGGAAGCTGCTTCTGATTTGACACCATCACTCACTGAATGTGGATTACAAGTAAGAAAGCTAAAGCTCATCACTTTCCTCCACTATGTCTGAAGTGTGTCCCTAGAAGACTGGTTGGCATGCTGTCTATACAATTCAGGATCCCAACAGAAAACATTACTGAGTGTCTCCGCTATAGTCTGGTATACCCTATAATGAATGGAGTGTCTTAGGCAGTGGCAGCTTTATGCCATTAGTCATCAATATTATACAGTTTATTTTACTTGGAAAGTAGGATCACAATCAATTTGTCCTCTCTATTTGACTTTCTAAGGAGGTTACCTTGTAAGGACAGCATTGCTGATGGGCCGCAAGAATTAACTATTCTACTTGATAGTTAGAACTTCTCACGATTAATGAATACATCAGCATGGCTTTTACATGGCAGTGATTGGGAACTTTATCAATGTAAAACCCACACTCTGAAGGATAGAATAACCCTCAGGGGAGGACAAACATAACTTTTTGTCTGCAAGATGGACTGTCACACTACCATGGATCCACCACTGGAATCCCACCCTTTGGGGCTCTCTCTAGGTAGCCAGCTGGTTTACCTTCATAATAACAGCCAATTTCTTCATGATGCAATGATTTCTCATATCTGACCTGGCCACAGATCTTATAGTCCCCACTTCCTAAAATGTTTCCCCAAACCTGTTCCCCTTTTCCTGACAATAATTGTTTCCTAGTTTGTGACCCAGCTGAACATCATTCCTTGCTCCAATTCATTCCTCACACTGATTCCAGAATTATTTTCCTAAAATATAAATCAGATCTTGTCACTCATCTTGTCATCTCTATCAAACCTCCAATTGCTCCTATTGCCTCCAAAATAAAGTTTACATCCATTACCTTATGCCTAATGCATCTTTGGAAACCCTTAGCGTGGTCTGTAATACATAGTAGGAGCCCAAGCAACACCTGGTGAGTTGAAATTGGCCTCTTGAGAATGGGTTCCCTGTCCCATGGCATCAGGCTGCCTGTTACTACTTCACCAGTGCTGAGGACATTACATCACAAATGATAATAATAACAATCATAATTTTCATAATAATATAATAATCACCAGTCCAATCATGTGCTTACTATGTGTCAGGCACTATTGTAAGTGATTCCCATGTATTATCTCATTAAACTTGTAACAACTTTATGAGATCATTACTATTACCAATCCTATTTTCCACAAAAGGAAATTGAGACTCTGAGAGATAAAAAAATTTTCCCAAGGTCACACAGTGGGAGAGTGGTGAACCTAGGGCTTAAAACCAAGCATTCTGATTCTAGAACTTGGGTTTTTCGCCACCATGTTATACTGCCTACCTTATAGAGAATTAAGCTCTGGAAAGAATGAATTTGAAATGTGGGAAATGTAGGTCTCCAAATAGTAATTGGTATATGAGTCTGGGCTGAAGACATAATTTGGGAATTCTCAGCATACTGATGTGAGTAAAATTGTTCAGAGTGTCAGCAGGGAGATGGGAAGGGAGCCAAACCTAGAACCAACACTAACATTTAAAAACCTGGCTCTGGTCAGTGGATGAAAGGTGAGCCAGAAGTCAGTGAAGGAGAGGACTTCAAGGAGAGATAAATCTGAATCCAATGAAGTGCCTCTAACCAGAAGAGCAAGCACTGCATGGCTCTCAATGGATTTGTCCTATTGAGCATCACTTTGGGACTGTGGTGAGAGTAAGCAGGTATAAGGGTGGGGATGAAGGCAGATGGGAATGGGTTAAGGAATGAATGAGAAGTAAGGATGAAGCCAGACAGTCTTTAAGGGTATTTTAGTGAGAAATTGGGAAAGAATTAAGGTGGAATCTATAGGAAGACAGGACCAGGAAATTCACTTTTTTTTTAAATGACATTTTATCTATTGGCAATGGAAATGGAGCCAGAGGAAAGGTAGAGAAAAATACAAGAAAGAAACAAAGACCTGGGGGAATATTGGAGACAATGGACAAAATGGACTAATGTGAAAAGACTGGGATTAAATAAAGGGGATACTAGAATCTCAGAGACAATGGGAAGGCATGCATATATCTTTTAAGAGGAGGATTAGAATAAGAGGTAATCCCTTGCCTGCTGTTCTCTGGGCTTTTGGTGAAACAGCAGGTGAAGTTCTTTGCTGAGAGTGATGGGTGTGAGGTGTAGTATGAGGGTTTAAAGAATATGGTGAAAAGTGATGGTATTGAATGAGCATGTATTGTATGTCGGGCACTATTAGGGGCCCTGGGGCTGCAGCAGTTAACAAAAGCAGTCCTTTTTGGAGTCTGCATGGCAGTCGTGTCTTGGTGCCACATTTTGAAGGGGGTCCATAGCCAAAGAGGACCAGAGGAGACAATGAAAGGGAAGTGGAAACTCCCTGGTGGTCCAGTGGTTAAGAGTCCATGCCTCCACTGCAGGGGGCACCAGTTCAATCCCTGGTTGGGGAGCTAAGATCTCACATGCCTCATGGCACAGCCAAAAAACAAACAAACAAACCAGGGAAGTGCCTCTTAGTCTGGATTAAGCCATATCAACTACTCTGGTCCTTAGTTTCTTTGTAAAACAAAACAAACAGAACTGGATAAAATGGTCTCTTAGTTTCCTCAATCCCTACCTCTAATTTCTTTGCATGTAAAATAGTAAAGTGTCTGGAGGTGCTGAAGGAACTGGAGAAGAGAAGTGTGGAGTGCCCATTCTAAGTCAGGTGCTGGGTTTGTTGCTTTGAGCACATTTTCTCTTACAATTTTCACATGTAAACTGAGGTTCAACCAAGATGAGTCAGTTGCTTTGGTTGCCTAATGGAGCTTGGATGCAACTCCACGTCTGCCTGACTTCAAATCTTTTTTCAGGAGACTCCTCTGCTTTAGAGGGAACAGAAAACCATCAGGGCAAATAGAAACATAGCAGATACTCCCAAGTGTCTGGAGATAGATTTGTTTTATATCACTCCTGGATGAGAGTGTAGGAAGGGACATTATGGGTCAGGGACAAAAGGACTCTTATGGAAACTGGAACTGTCCAACTACTGGGTTGCATTTGCCTCAAAAGGCAGCAGTTTCTCACCAGAGCTTTACAAGCTGGCAGTGAGTGCATAGCTCTTAGGATAGATTGGAAAGTTACTCCTTTCAATTCTAAGCTTCTATGAGTCTCTTAAATATTTTGTTTCTCTCCTTTCCCTCTATTTTTCATCTCCATCTCCTCCCAGCTTCTGTTTTCTCCATTCATCTGGGCTTATAGGCTACTTGCTTTAGTTTCCAATTTTGGGCATCACAGAGAGGACACCCCTTAACCTGCTCCCTCCACAGATGGGTACATGTGGAGACCAGCAGGTGAATTTGCAGGGAATACATTTATCAGTTTTCTGGTCTCAGAGGACAACTTGTCTCCTGAGTTAAAAAAAAAAATCTTACTCACAGAAGATGTAAACGGCTACTCACATTGGCTGGAAGACAACAGAGGCCACCAAGCAGAAGTGGAGTTGCTTTCAAATTTACAATACCCAGAACAATTTTTACCAAAGACCTGGACAACTGGTTTAAATTCAAGCATATAGGTGAATGCTATCACAGTTGTGTTGTCGTTTGGCAGCTGTACCCAAAGAGGGTAAAATGACCTCCTTTCTTTTACTAGTGGGAGTCTACATTTACTGGACTGCTAAGGCCCCTGCAACGTTTACAGTGCCGATGTTCAAAATTTCATTGTCCTCCCTTGGACATATGGTTGAGAATGCTTAGAGTATTCTACCCCATAGGGCACATAGTCAGGCTGAACAAGCATGGTGGTTTGTCCAGGACTGAGGAGAGCTCCCAGGGTATGAAACTTCCAGTGCTAAAACCAAGGAGGTTCTGGGCAAACTGGGATGAATTGATCACTTTACACCCCATAAGGTGTAAGGTAACCTTACACCATACACATGGGTCCAGCCAGAATGAGCCAATTTCTCTAGCATAATGCACTGTGAAAGAAAATGTTAATGATCCTTCTAGAAGGATATTATTCGACAAGAGAGGAAGAAAGTTAAAATGTTGATCTTATAACCAAATTGGGTTCCTGCTGAAAACATAGTCAAGTTATTCTATTTAAAAACAAAACAAAAACAAACAAAATATTCTAACATGTGGCAAAGATGAAAACAAAGGTAAATCTCTCTTCCAAGGTCTGAGATTCTACCTTTGTCAAAAACCACCCCCAAACTAGTTAGTAATTAGTAGAATAGCAAACATAAGCTGGGTTTACTTATGGCCGAGAACTACATATTTCTCACCTGATGAATTTATGAGCCAACTGTTCCACAAAGTAATAGATTTCATTCCAGTGGTGCAGCACACTTCCTGACCTAGGGAAATAAAGCAGATGTGATTTAATCAGGTGTTCATTTGTCTTTACCTTGTGTCATATATTCTATTGTTTTACAGTCGACCTAGCCTTTAACAGGGCTCACCATCTGAAACTTCCGTAACTTTGGAAATTAAAGATGCTTAGACTTAATTTTAGAATTCTGAGAAACTTTGGTAAAGAACTCTCTTCACTCCACCTCCAACTCCTTACCACCCCTACTCCATATACTCATATGTCAAAAAATTCCTGAGCCCAGCCAGATTCACAGGTTAGTTTCACAGCTTTAAGGAATAGTTATTTTTGTGCAATTTATTGCTCTGATTAGAGAAGAAATAGCATTCCAATTCATTCAAATGAAATCGGCACAAACTACATGCCCAAATAGACAAAGAGAAACAAATTCCACTCCTCAAAAGAGTAAAAATTCATTGGTAAATACAGATTCAAAGTCTCTAAAAAATATATTAGCAAAACAAATCCAGCAGGAATTCAAAAGAATGCTAATTAATTAATTGGTGATTTATTTCAGTAAGATATTGATAGTTCAAAATTTAAGGATAGTTAATGTAACTAATACTTAAAAGAAGAAAAACGATACAGCTCCTCATCATTAAAAAGTGATCCTTTTACTGAAAAAAAGAGGGAAATTTTCTATAAGACATATGGAATCATAACACTTTAGATTTGGAAATGGGCTTATTTCCCACAGTTGACTTCTGTTTCACTGATACCGCTTACTACTACTTCAATTCAGCTTATAAGTATTTTTCAAAGTGCTCATACTCAATCTGTTGCACTGACTTCATAGTAACTTTTTCTATTTTAATGTACTCTTCTGTAGACTCAGTGCTCTTTTCCTTTTATTAAGGATCTGTTTCAGCTGAGCTCTGCATTTCTGCCTGTCATAATTGTTGAGGTTAGTTTGCTCTTTTGACTCTGACATTTTGGACTGAAAACATTTTCCACTGGTTTCAGATAGCTTTTATTTTTATGCACTCATCTACCTTAATTTTAACTTCTAGAAAGTTATTGTTATTTTGTTTCAGACTATTTTATAGATCTTTAAGATGAATCTGTGCAAAGTAAATTTTACGCTTTTTTTTCTGTGATTCAATATGTCTAGGAATTCTCATTTTGGTTAAGTGTATTCCACCTCTATGAGTAAAATCTACTTTTTTCTGCCCCACATCCAGTAATGATATGTCTGTCTGATCTGAACAGAAGTGATACAATACGTTATGGTCAAACACTGCAAGATTACATATCATAAGGATGCGGAAGCTCTCCAGGTTGACCTATAACTTCAATTCTAGGAAAAATTCTGAAAAAATGTTTTGTGAAACTCAAAAACTGACTTCACAAATGAAATGAAGATTAAAGTTATAAAAGTGATCAAGGCAATAATGAAAAAGAACAAAGTTGGAAAGCCTGCCCTATCAAATATAGCAACCCCATAAACATGATATGTAAGAGTAGAACCAACGGAGTAAAAGGGAGAACTACATCCACACCTCAATGTATGCAAGGTCTTGCTCTAATACATAGTGAAAGAGGTGATTCACACTGGGGAGGGAGAATAAACCCTTCCATGTCATTGCTGTGACAATGGATTTCTAATTGGAAACAATCAATCAGATCACTATCTCATACCAAATGTAACCCTAGATGTATTAAAACCTAATAGGAAAAACAAAACTTTCAATCCATCGGGTGAATTATAGAAGATTTTTATGTCATCAGGTTAGTGAAGAGTTCCCTCAACCAAATACAAAAAGTAGGAATTGTTCTTTACAAAAAGAATTATTATGACTATTAGAAGTGTCTAAAATTCTGGATGACAAAAAATACCATCAGCAAAGACAAGGAAGAGAGTGAGAGAAGATGTTTGCCACAAAAATAAATGGCAAAAGATTAGTGTCCAGTATATGTAAATAATTGGTACAAGTAAATGTTACCAAGGCAAACAATAGAAAAATAAACAAAGGATCAGAACAGGCAATCCCTTGAAGGATGGTAAATCAGCATTTGAAAAAATATTCAACTCCTCCTCTAATAAATCCAGAAATGTTTTGTTTGGGGGAAAAGCAAGTAGTTTTGGGCGGCAGCAGCATAAAGCCGACAGGGTCGAGGAGTGGGGAGTTGGGGAGATGCAGAAGGAGTGGAGAGGGTGGGGCTTGACTTGTCAAAAATAAACCTTTTCCAGTAAACCTTTCTATTCCAAAATTCCATCTGCTTGAGACATGCAATGTCCACACTGGCAAACTCCTACTCATCTGTAAGACCCAACTTGATCTCTGCCTGTTGCCTTCGACCAACACAGATGGGGCTCATTGTTCCTGCCCCGGGATCTCAGGGCACTGTGTCCATCTCTCAGTCATCATCCTCTGATACTGGGTTGCCATCACTTTTTTCTTCAAGCTTCCATTGTGAGAATGTGAAGGATATTTGCCTCCTCAGCATCTAACTATTAGTTGGATGGAAGGAAGGAAGAAGAGCGTGGAGAGACGTCTCTATTGCTCATGGATGCCTCCTGATCTTTTGCCAGCCGGTCCTGGCTTCTGGCCTTGTTTGGATGAGTGTCTCAGGACTGAGACTCAGATAGCTCCAGCCAATTCCTGTGACCCTATGTGATCCCGAGGAGCCTTCCCAGATGGGTCAACAATTCTAGAGTACAAATCCTCAATGAACCAGCCTATCTAATCAATGGTAGATCTCTGAGTTTAATGCAACCGGGAGACTCCCAATAGCTCACCAGAAGAGCATATCCCAGCCCTAAACTTTTAAAGCTTTGGAAAGTTTTTCATTAGAATCCCAGCCATCCTCTTGGACATGTTTCAGTAGTATATTTAAAATCTCAAAGACTGCGTCTGACTCCCTTTCTTCAGCCAAAGGGTAGATGCTCTGGTCCTGGGGGTCTTAGTGAGGGTCTGGCAGATCTGGCTCAGTGCTGTGTATGTGCTTCAGAGGAGCCACCATGTGACTATCAGCCACAGTCTACTTAGAATTCTACAACTCTTTTCCACTGGATTTAAGAGATCTCCTTGAACACTGGTCACCTGTGCCCACTTCTGAAACACAATACTGTGTTTTGCAATGCTGTGTTATAACCCAGACAAGTATCATCTGAAATTTTGGTTACTGAGGAGCAAGGTAAGATACCTAATGATTAGAGAGGAATCCCCAGTTCCTCCATCCCATGTCTGATTTTCTTATCAGTAGAGAAGTCCTATAGTGAGGGAATTAAACTGGGAAGGGAGGTAAAGAGTTGAAGTAGGGACTTGAACTAGAGTTGGGGATCTATTCTTGGCTGTTTAATAAAGAAGCAGGGGTCTCAAGTAAATTCTTTTTGTGTTAGCATTTTTTTGTTCTCAAGAATCGAGCACAAATCATTTGCATTCCTTTACTTATTACAAATGGCACTAGTGGTAAAGAACCTGCCTGCCAATACAGGAGACATAAGAGACGCGGGTTGGATCCCTGGGTTGGGAAGATTCCCTGGAAGAGGGCATGGCAACCCACTTCAGTATTCCTGCCTGGAGAATCCCATGGACAGAGAAGCCTGGCAGGCTACAGTCCATGGGGTCACAAAGAGTCAGACACAACTGAAGTGACAGCATATATATACACACTTATTACAAAGGATCACCCACTGTTAATTAATTCACATTTTCTTTTGTCTTAAAATATTTCATTTGCACTATCCTTCTATCTGATTGACATATAAAATTTAGAAAATATTGGTATTCATCTTTGATTTCTAGAAGCTAGATATAAGGAAAGATCCAAGAAATATTCTGGAGTGTTGAGAAAATTCTAAATCCATCTGGAACACTTTCTTGCCAATGGGCAGGTGCTGTATTTTCTCAAGAAGAAAATAAAATGAGAGTCGTAAGATAAAACAACAGGTAAGGGGATATTGACAGGCTTGCTTCTCCCATCCCAACTCTACTAATAATTGTCCTGTTACTGTCAAAGTTTGTTGTTTCATATGTACTCATGATCATTCTTTACACAGTTACCTAAGCCTTGACCAAAATATCTCCTTGCAGTCCAAGGGACTCTCAAGAGTCTTTTCCAACACCACAGTTCAAAAGCATCAATTCTTCAGTGCTCAGCTTTCTTTATAGTCCAACTCTAACATCCATACATGACCACTGGAAAAACCATAGCTTTGACTAGACTGACCGTTGTTGGCAAAGTAATGTCTCTGCTTTTTAATACGCTGTCTAGATAGGTCATAACTTTTCTTCCAAGGAGCAAGTGTCTTTTAATCTCATGGCTGTACTCACCACCTGCAGTGATTTTGGAGCCCCCGCCAAAATAAATAAATAAAGTTTGTCACTGTTTCCATTTCTTCCCCATCTATTTGCCATGAAGTGATGGGACCAGATGCCATGATTTTAGTTTTCTGAATGTTGAGTTTTAAGCCAACTTTTTCACTCTCCTTTCACTTTCATCAACAGGCTCTTTAAGGTTCCACTGAACTCTGTTGTGGATTATTTTGTTTTTAGAATTATTTTTAACACACAAATGCTGACAAAATATAGTCAAAGAGTTGAAATATCCATGTTTTACATCCAAGTCAGTGGATGTGAAATGTCCCAGATATTTGACTCAATTAAATTCTAACTCATGCAATTCTAGCCCCTGAAGATTTCTGTGGGGCAACTGGGTATCGAGATGCTGTAGAGAATTCAGGTCCCTTCTTAGGATCTCATGCTTTGGCTCCACAAATATATATCTCAATAAAATTTGGAATTCAAGTAGCCTCCCAGGGAATTCTGCTTGAACACAGTCCTACAGAATTCTGTGCTTGAAGATTCACTTACTAAATCTGGATCCACTCAAAATCAGTCACCTCCTCTTCACATCACTTTCTGTTTGGCTTTCAGAAGGGTTCCCCAGACCACAAGGAGGCAAAGCCACTGGTCCCTTGAAAAGGTAACTGCTGGGAGTAGCTCTAGGGCTCCTTACCTATTTTTGTTTTTCTAGGTCCTCTCCAAGGTTTGGAGCCTGATAAGAAGTCAATACATCCTGTGTATTCACTGTGTGTTCCCAGAGAGGGGTTTGCATGGAACTTGACCTGGCCCTCAGATTACTGCTCAGTTATTTTCAAGGATCTCATATGCAAAGAGTAAGAGCAAAAGAACAACCCTGGGTGTCATTCTGATTTGTTTCTGAAACACATTCTTTTGTGCTTATGTGAGTTTCCAAACCTCCCTATGGTTGAGCTCCTTTAAAAACACAAGCTCTTTCCATTAGTCACAGATACAGCCAGTCAGAGAGAATCAAGTGGACCAAATTGAGTTTAAATTGTCCTCTCCTTGGCATACAGGTCAGAGTAAAATGAAAGGGAAATAAAGAGAGCTCACAGTTGGAAACATCACCCAGGAGTCTTTTAGTCCTGGAAGAGCAGAGTCCCAGTAAGGATGGAAATTATAAAACTGTCAGGTCCTGCTTTTCTTCAGCCCCACCCAGTTGAAGTCATTCATGTCCTCAGTGACCCACCAGGTCCCCAGCTAATCGTGCAAGGCTAGGGCAGCCTCAGGCGCCACTGAGCGAAACAGGCAATTAATTCTGGCCCCACATTCATTTGTATCCCCCCTCCCACGCCCTACCTCGATCCACTTCTTCCTTCCCTTTCTCTCCTTCCTCCTAGCCTCCCTGCACCCTAACTGGCTGAAGCCCAGATCTTCAGCTCTTGTCCTCTTCTGATTGGCTGGAGTCATGAACCAGCCTCCCTCTTGCTCTAAAAGCTGACAGCAACTCTTACCCTCCTCCAATGTCTTCAGTGCAGACCCAAATCAAGCCACTGAGCACTGTACCCACCCTGCTCCTATCTGTCTGGAGACCCCAGCCCCACGGTACTGACTTGTAAGGAATTTCCCTGTTAGTCCACCTCATTGAAGGCTATGACAGCAATGACTTTTATGCTGTGGAATGCAACCTATTAGTGATTTGGGAAATCAGTTTGGTGGGATGTTGCCAACAGTTAATAAAAATGAAATAGAATAGAAATATCAGAATATATTGCATACCATGACAGAAAGTCATGCTATGTGAAACTTTCAGTCAACTATGTGTAGGTATATAATGCACATATACTGTGTCAAGATGTAAACTAAACTGTGTTTTTTTTTTGTGAATGCTCAGGAAGATACTAGACCAAAATATGTAATCCTTTCACCTCCACTAATTCACCTTTTCCAATACACACACACACTCACACAGAGCAAGAAAAGCCTAAGGATATTTCTGATATCAAATATTGGTTCAGGTGCAAATTCAACACAGAATTGTTGTTAACAGAACAGAAAACTAGTTAGTTGTCTGAAACCAAGATGTGATAAACGAGCCTGAAAGGCCACCAGTCAAAGCCAGCAGTGTGATCTGTGGATGAACACCAGGTGACCGTGACAAGACAAGATACGGTACTATGGATGCCAGAAAAGTCAGAGGCACCCTTCACGTGCAAGCCACAAGGACACAATGAGCCCCCTTTAAGCACACAGCCATAGGGCTGAGAGAACCGGGGGTGGCTCTAAGTCATGCCTGACTCTTTGTGACCCCAGAATCATGGTCTTTTCCAGTGAGTCGGCTCTTTACATCAAGTGACCAAAGTACTGGAGCTTCAGCATCAGTCCTTCCAGAGAATATCCAGGGTTGATTTCCTTTAGGATTGACTGATTTGGAAGATAGATAAAAGTAAACTACATTTTAGGGAGGCAGTATATGTGAATATAGTATGAGCAACTTTTTCTATGTGGCACAAAAAAATTTACCCTTTTCACTTTCTTTTTTGAGAATACATTCTTTAACTTTTATATTTTGCTGTATAACCTCATTGATAACATCACTGTGACATTAACTTTTCTGGGGCCATTACTTCTATTTCTTTTATATTATGTCTTTTTCATATCCTTTATTTACAAAAAGTTTTCCATTTTGATGTCAATACTTCCAAGTGATATTTTTTTCAATAAAGGTATGTGGGTGCTATGTATTTTGGATTTTTCTATGTCTGAGGAATTTTTATATGCCTTTGTATTACTTGAAGAAGGCAATGGCACCCCACTCTGGTACTCTTGCCTGGAAAATCCCATGGATGGAGGAGCCTGGTAGGCTGCAGTCCATGGGGTCGCTAAGAGGCACGACTGAGCGACTTCACTTTCACTTTGTATTACTTACCTCTGGTCTCATAATTTTAATCTCTGTATTCTTTCTGCTTGAGTTCTGGAAAAAGTTTCTTAAACTGTCTCCTGATGAGCTGAATTTATTTTTGTAATATTCTTTGTGGTGGTCATTTTTTCCATGAATTTGAATACTCAGAAACAGCATATTTTCTCTCCAAAAGTTTCTTATTTTCAGCTGTTCCTTTCTCATAACAGACTGCTCTTATTAGTTGATGTAATATCATCTCAAAATTTAATGAAAATACTAATGAGACATATTTGCTTAAATGGTTTGGATGGTCACTGGAAGTTCTTTTATATAATCACTATTAAGTTTTTTTAAAACCCTGATTCACTTTTTGAGTAATTTCTTAAAGAAAATTATCCTCACTCCCCCTTTTAGAAGAATCTGTATGTATTTGAAAACGTCTTTCTGTTTTCATGTAAGTGACATCTTGACAGAACATTTTAGATCATAACTTTATTCATTAAATTTTTCCAACATTTAATGTTGCAGAACCTTTGTAGGTAAACTGTATCTTTTCCCATTCATAAAATTCTGCTTTTGTTTTTGAAATTAAACTTTCTTACCAGGAAATGTTTAAGTACAAATCTCTTTTAATTAATTTTGATTATTACTTGATGAGCTGAAATCTACATTTTCAGGTTTTTGTTTTTTAATCAGGGAAGTTCTATCAACTTGTTGAGTGCTTCTTCTGGGTTATGCTCTAGCAATGCAAATTATCTGGTATACTGGATATTTATTTTTGTCATTCATTATTTATCATCTTCTCTCTCATCACCTTTGTGTAACTCATTTCCTATTCAACTTATGAGAGCTTCTCAAACATGCCTTCATCCTTCATTTTCTGCATTGTCAGTTCTGTTCTTCACTGCTTCTCAGGTGGCTTTATGACTTTATGTTTTTCCATATTATTTTATATTTCCTTAACTGTTTTAGGTCCCTTTTCTTCTCTTTTCATATTTTATCACCTGTCTAACAAAGTTCTTATTTTATTTAATGTCGCTGAAATCATAAAACATATGGTGCTAAAACTGATTTCTTTTGCTGTTGAAAATTCTTTCCATAGACATGTTCTTCCACCTCAGGAATTTTGTTACATCATTTATTTTCAGTTGCTAAAATCTTGTAGGCCCTGTTTTCATCTTTCAATGTGGGAAGGTGTAACTGGGTCTCATATTTGCCATATATATGGTAATGTCTTGAACTTGCAAACTTCTCTAAAAACTAAATCCGGGGAACAAATATCATATGATGTTCCTTATATATGGAGTCTAAAAAAAAAAAAAAAGGTACAAAAGAACTTATTTACAAAATAGAAGTAGAGTCATGGGTGTAAAAAACAAACTTATGGTTACCCTTATGGGTATCCCTTATGGGATAAGGGAGGGGAGGGATAAATTTGGAGACTGGGATTGACATACACACTCTTTTGTATAAAATAGATAATTAATTAGAACTTGCTGTATAGCACAGGGAACTCTACTCAATACTCTGTAATGGCCTACACGAGAAAATAATCTCCAAAAAAAAAAAAGAGTGGCAATATGTATATGTATAAATGGTTCAGTTTGCTATACATCTGAAACTAGCACAACATTGCAAATCAACTATACTCCAATGAAAAGTTTTTTTTTTTTTTTTAAGAAAAGAGCTTAGTTTGGGGGAAGGGAGTTGGTCTTAATAGCTAAAGTAAGCTTAAGTTATTGTTCCGTCAATGAGGGGAGAGTAGGCAATGGAATAATTCTTCACCATTTTTCACAAAGGAATCTCATCCTTGCAAGGTTTGTGTGTTTGTTTTGGACAGGGCCATACCAGTTCCAGCTTGCCACATGTTGGGCTTTTGGACCTGATGTCTGCTCCAAGTTCACACTGTGCTGTACCTGACCTCATCCCTGATCCCTACAGCATCCACATAATCAAAGACAGAACTGCCATTCCCCTGGAGGCCCAGGATATGTGGGGAGGGCTCAGCAATGCTGGAGGGAGTCACTGTCACGAAGATGCCTGGTGTTCGTGCGCTCTGGCTTCTGTGGCTTTGTTTCGTCTCGACCGTCCAGCACAGCTGCCTCTGGGTGACGCTGATGCACCGGGGTAGCAGGGCTCTATGGAGAGGCCTCTGTTCCTCTGATGTCGCACTCTTTCCTCCAGACTCAGTTCCAGATTTGGGATTGTTCTTGAGGTTCCTCCAGAATCCTCCTCTACATGGTTTTCTAACTTGGCAACAGGGTTGAAAGCAGACCCGGCCGGACCTCCTGCACTCAGTTCATTTGCTTTGTTTCTAGCGGAATTTCTTACAAGGGTGTTGGAGGTCACTGTGGCTGTCTTCAGAGTGTGGACCTGACGCAGGCCTCCCCAAATGCCTCCTGAAGACTTTCTCTTTCTGGGGATGAAAGTTTTAGATGATGGTTGGGGAGGCCATGAGAAGCTAACTGTCTGTGTTCAGCTTCTTTTTCAGAAGTCATCAACAAACTTACTTTACTTTCTCATCTCAAACTAAGCCCCTGAGTTCATTCAGCTTTAATTTCTGCATTTATGATGTCCTGAAGCAACATTTCCAAAAGTCACCAATGCCTTTAGCATAGGACCTTTCTCAGTTCTTTCTTGCTGGATATATTTGTAGTATGTATAAATAAAGAAGAGTATGTATTGATGCAGCAAAAATGATTTTTGAATGCCTGGTAGGTCCTCTAGAATCTAAAAGATTAGTAATTACAAAACGACATGCACTAAGTACTTACTAGGCAGCAGGCATTGTGCTGAGCATTTTCATTCATTGCCATTTAATAATGTGGTGGTTTAGTCCCTCAGTCATGTCTGACACTTTGACACCCGATGGACCGTAGCCCGCCAGGCTCCTCTGTTCATGGGATTTCCCAGACAAGAATACTGGAGTGGGTGGCTATTTCCTTCTCCAGGTGTTCCTCCTGACCCAGAGATGAAACCTGTGTCTCCTGCATTGCAGGTGGATTCGTTACGAACTGAGCCACCAGAGAAGCCATTTAATAATAGCTAGCACTTAATGTGGAGAAGGCAATGGCACCCCACTCCAGTACTCTTGCCTGGAAAATCCCATGGACGGAGGAGCCTGATAGGCTGCAGTCCATGGGGTCGTGAAGAGTTGGACACGACTGAGCAACTTCACTTTTACTTTTCACTTTCATGCATTGGAGAAGGAAATGGCAACCCACTCCAATGTTCTTGCCTGGAGAATCCCAGGGACGGCGGAGCCTGGTGGGCTGCCGTCTATGGGGTCGCACAGAGTCGGACACGACTGAAGCGACTTAGCAGCAGCAGCAGCAGCACTTAATGAGCACTTCCTGTGTGTGGGTAGCACTATGCTCTGAGCACAACCCTATGTGATAACACTATCAGGCCCCTTTTCACAGATGAGGAAACCTAGTTCACAAAGAGAATAAGTAACTCACTCAAGGACACCCTAGTAAGTGGTAGGGTTGGGATAAGGACCCTAGAGTCCATGCTTAGTCCAAATACTACTCTCCTACAGTCTTTCTGGTGTTTAAACCCCTACTCCTAACACCTGTGCAACACTGCCTCCCCATGGAGGAAAGATGCATACAATTACAATTCACAGTGTTAGGTTGCTAAGTTAGTGAGAAGTACTGCAGAAGTTCCACCAATTGTTATGGGAATTTGGGAATGGGGATGCCAGAGGAAGCTTAAAATTGGTGTACTTGAGCGGAATCAGAAGTGCCAAACTGGTTGCCCATTTTAATGGAATAAGGTGTATCAGAGGATTCACCTGTTTGGCCTTCAATCCTCTCCTGTTCCTCTGATAGTGTCTTTTATGACAGTCAATAATCAGGATAACCATATAATTCAAAATCCAAACTGAAACACTTTCAAGAGTAAACTAGCAAGCCACTAATAATTATACTGGGACAAGCACAGGCCAGGAATGTCCTGGCCCATCCATTTACTTACGGTTAGGTTATGGCTGTCCAATGGCATCTTGTATTTCCTTTGACCTTATATTGCTTATTATTGTGACTGAAGTGTAGTTCAGTTGGGATATTTCTTTTTTGTAAGTTTTTATACAATTTCCATAAACCTGGTATTTGTATTATCTTTTATGGTGGCTCAGATGGTAAAGAATCTGCCTGCAATGTGTGAGACCCAGGTTCAATCCCTGGGCCAGGAAGATCCCCTGGAGAAGGGCATGGCAACCCACTCTAGTATTCTTGCCTGGAGAATTTCATAGACAGAGGATCCTGGTGGGCTATAGTCCATGGAGTCACAAAGAATAGGACACAACTGAGTGACTAACACAACATTTTATGTAAGTAATGGTGGTTAAGATTCTGATCATAATCCTTATGCCAAAAGGTGTTGGGGAAATCCTGTTCTAGGTGGTTCCTACAGGAATGAGCTGTATACGGTTAAGCAGCAAGGTATGAGGAAAAGAAGATAAAGCCACTGAATGAGACCTCAGAAGACACACACCAAGGGTTATTCTTCTCCATGTCTTGATAATGGACCCCTCTGCTGCTTATTATGTGATATGAGTTGTTATGGGGTTGAGAGACTCTGAACAAAGAACAAACTTAGAATGAAGATGATATGTAAAGAGATGACTGTTCTCAACTTTTCTGTACCACGGTGAGCCCACAGCTAGTGACGGGAAGGGAAGAAGTACCAGTATCATCTCAAAGGTTAAGAGGGTATCACCTACACAAAGATGGAAATGGTGATGAGGTCACTAAAGCTAAAGGCAAGAAAGAGCATGGGGTTAGTTCAGGGAACTGCACACCAACAACTTTGTTGGAAATTGCAAGGGTGTTGGGTGTGGTAAGAGATGAAGCTAAGGGCAACACATAGTAAAGGGTAACACATAGTAATCAGAGCAACAAAGCTCTAGAATCCCTTGCTAAGGAGTTCACATTTTATACTGAAAGAACTTTGGGAGTGTTTAGAGGTTGAAGGGTTGGGGGAGATGATGTCAAGATTAAATCTGTTCTAAAAAGATCAACTTGGTACCAATGTCAAGATTATAGAGTAGTGTGTACATGCTCAGGTGTGTCGACTCTTAGGAACTCCATGGACTGTAATCAGCCAGGCTCCTCTGTCCACAGAATTTTCTAGGTAAGAATATTGGAGTGAATTGACATTTCCTACTCCAGGGGATCTTCCTGACCCAGGGATCCAATCCATGTCTCCTGCATCTCCTGTATTGGCAGGCAGATTCTTACCACTGAGCCACCTGGGAAGCCCCAGGGGAAGGGTTAAAAAAAAAAAAAGAGGCGGTAAAGAGACAAATTTAGAGAACATTTCCATGAACTGGGTGGGAAATGGCCTGAAATAAGGTAATGATAGGGCTTCACTGGTGGCCCAGGTGGTAAAGAATCCGCCTGCAATGTGGGAGACCTGAGTTCGATCCCTGGGTTGGGAAGATCCCCTGGAGGAGGGCATGGCAACTGACTCCAGTATTCTTGCCTGAAGAATCCCCATGGGTAGAGGAGCCTGGCATGCAGTTCATGGGGTTGCAAAGAGTTGGACACGACTGAGCGACTAAGCACAGTACAGCAAGGTGATGACAAGGCAGAGATGTGGGAGCAGACATTGTCAGGCTTTGGAGTATAAGAGGATTCATCCCAGCCCTTTGGCTTACGTGGCTAGATCTATGGGTGATGCTGCCCCCAAGACTAGGAATAGAGATGATGATTTTAGGGGGAAAACATCTAGCTCATCACCCCTCCACTGAAATTCTCTCTCTCCTGGCCTCAGTGGTAACAGTTCTTAGCTGTTTCTCTTCTAACTGTTCTGGCAACTTCTTCTCAACTCTGGTTAATGGAGTTTCTTCTTTGGCCCAGACATTCCTGTTGGCAATTCCTTGAGGTTGGACCCTGGCCATCTTCCTCATTAAACCTCTACTTGACATTTTTTAACCCTGATATTATCTTGATATTATCTCCATATTATTTATTATCCATATCCATATTTTCATCTACTACTCTTGGGCTGACAACTCTCAAGTCTTTTTTTTTTTTTTTTGCCAGTTACAGGGTATAAATCCAACTGTCTACTCAATACCTCCACCCAAATGTCCTACGTGTACAGACTCAACATGTCCACACCAAGTTCCTGTTTTCTTCTGAAACCTACTCCTTCCCCTCACAGCTCTTTCTTCTCACTCACAGCCAACTGCTCATCAAGTCCTGGTACTCCACCCTACAAAGTCACTCAATTTCATTTGTTCTTTTTTTCCCATTCCCCCAACATATAATCCCTTAACCTGCTGTTGATGTGAAAAATCCTGCTCTTTCCAGATTCTTTTTCTGTCACTCTTACTGCCATGCTCACATCACAAAGAGTATGTGTCATTTCACCTTCTTGTGGTGCTCCTTGGTCATCAATGTGTTTTTCTTTACTTTGTCACCTGGCAAAACCCTGCTCGAGGTTCAAGTCCTGGATCCAAAGTTACCTTCTCTAGAAAGTCTCCTAAACCTCTCTAATCTCAATCAAAATTCATTATTTCACCAACTCTGTTTCCCTAACCCTTTGTCTCTTCTGCTAAACTGTGAACTCCTTTAGAGTCACCATAGGCATTTTGTAATCTGATACATTTAGCAAAGTTTGATAAATACTGAGTTGAACTGATGTACTCCTTACCCTAGACAGGAAGTCCAACTTATAATCTAAGGAGATGTCTTCTGTTAGAGGAACACATCCATTTTCTCTAGGGGTAATTACCACCATTACTACCACCAGCATCAATGTCATCACCATGACCACCACCACCACCGCATCATCAATAATACCATAATCATTATCACCACTACCATCACCATCAATACCATCATCACCATCACCATCGCCACCACCACCATCACCATCACATCATCAATAAGACCATCATCACCACCATCACCACCACCACCATCACATCAATACCATCATCACCATCACCATCGCCACCGCCACCATCACCATCACATCATCAATAAGACCATCATCATCACCATCACCACCACCACATCATCAATACCATCATCACCATCACAACCACCATCAATACCATCATCAATAATACCGTAATTACCACCACCACCGCCACCACCACCATCACATCATCAATAATACCATAATCTTGATCACCAGTACCATCACCATCAATACCATCACTGTCACCATCACCACAACCACCATCACATCATCAATAACACTGTCATCACCATCACCACCACCATCAATACGATCATCATCACCATCACCAGCACCACCATCACATCATCAATAATACCATTATCTTGATCATACTACCATCACCATCAATACCATCATCACCATCACCATCGCCACCACCACCATCACCATCACATCATCAATAAAACCATCATCATCACCATCACCACCACCACTATCAATACTGTCATCATTAATACCATCATCACCATCACCAATACCCTCATCAATAATACTGTCATCACCATCACCACCACCACCACCACCATCACATCATCAATAGTACCATTATCTTGATCACACTACCATCACCATCAATACCATCACTGTCACCATCACCACCACCATCACATCATCAATAATACCATCATCACTATCACCACTACAGTCGCCATCAATACCATCATCACCATCACTGTCACCACCTCCACCATCACCACCATCACCACTACTGTTACATTTACCACCACCACCACCATTATCATCTAGGACACTCACATACCAAATGCTTCATTAAGGGTTTTATTCTAATATTATTTAATCTTCAGGATACTTCTGTGAGGCAGTAGTTTTAATACCTGTTTTATGAATGAGAAGACTGAGGTTCAGAAAGGCTAAATAATTTGCTCAAGTCATACAAGTTAGTAAAAGGTTGAGCTGGTATCTAAAGCCTGAAATGCCTGACTCCAAAGGCAGCTCTCTTAACCTCTGCGATTAGTCCAGTTCGTTCCCCTGAGGACCTGGGGTATGTTTCCTGCCTGGAGTCTTGACAGAAAGGGAACAAAGGATTGTCCTAGCAAACACCATGGCCTCCATGTGTATGCACACACGGCAGGACCTGCCAACACAGCAGGGCAAAGCATGGCTTATCTGTGACCTGGGCTCTTCCTCTCTATATTATGTTGAGCCTTTCCTACCACCATCAAGAACTCTGCTTGGCATTCAGTTATCAGGTGTCTGCTTCCTTAGCGACATCCTCGTGAGAGAGGAACAAGGCCATCACTATAGGACAACTTCTCTGGTCTTTCTGTTCACTCTCATGATTTATTGTGGGAGGGAAAGAACCACATCACAATCACTTGGGAAATTTTCCAAATGATACAGGCCTGCCCTGGACCCTTAAGGTGCTGATCTGGTCCCTGGTTGAGAACCACCGGTTTAGCACATTCATTTCCAAGGTCAGCAGTTTCCACTGGCCCTCTTATAACTAAAGCCACTCTAGTTCTTCCTCTAGATAAATGCTCTTCCTGCTCAGATGTAGTCCTACGAAGCTTAAAATCAGTATCACTGGCATGCCTTGCTCTACCTGCTTTCTTTCAGTCAGGGGTTCTCAACCAGGGTGATACCACCTCAAGGAAGGCATTTAGGGATATATTTAGAGGCATTTATTTATTGAGTATCACAATGACTAGAAGCTTATAGCATTTACAAAGGAATGATCAGAAATGCTAAGCATCCTACAGTCCCTCTCAGTGAAAAACTGTCCACTGAAAAGGGCAATGACACCTTCACTGAGAAACACATTTGGTTGGAACCCAGATACTCTTGATTCAGGGTCGGAATTAGCCTCTGCAACACACAGCATCCTCTCAGCCTGGCTGCCTCGGTGTTCCAGGGGCCGCTCTCCCCTTGTGTACATGCGTGCTAAGTCGCTTCAGTTGCAACCAACACTTTGTGACCCTACAGACTGTAGCCCATCAGATTACTCTGTCCATGGGATTCTCCAGGCAAGAATGCTGGAGTCAGTTCCCATATCTCTTCCAGGGGGTCTTCCTGACCCAGGGATCGGACCCTCGTCTCAGGCATCTCCTGTATTGGTAAATGGGTTCTTTACCACCAGCACCACCTGGGCATCCCACTCTCCCCTCACAGCTTTTCAAATTCCCTCATAGTCCACAAACTATGGACAAAGGGATTCTGAGATTCTGAATACATTCATGTTAATACTTAGCTATCAGGGAAACATGTCTCATCTTCATTTCTACTTTCTATTTAGTCTAATTTAATCCCCTGCCCACTGCACTGAATTTTTCATGTAAAGAATGGGATCAATGGACAAGGAAGGGAAAGAACGACAGGCCATCACTGCCACACAGGCAGATTTGAACTGTCATGTCTGACTCTAGTTCCGGATTGATGAACATATGTAAGACATGGCTCAGCACTGACCCTGGACCAGAAGTCTTATCTTTATATCCTCTCCCAGGGACTATTCCTTTCTTCTTATTCGAGCAAAAGTAGTGTATGATTAAATGTTTATAGTAAAGGCTTTTCATGCCCCCCATATCTGGCTTTCCTCTCCCTTTAGAAAAACAGGAGGATGGTGTTTTCCATATCCCATTTGGTGTTGGTGGTGATGGTAGTGGGCCTTCCAGGTGACTCAGTGGGTAAAGAATCCACCTGTAATGCAGGAGATGCTGGAGACATGGGTTCGATCCCTGGATTGGGAAGATCCCCTGGAGGAGGGTATGGCAACCCACTCTAGTGTTCTTGCCTGGAGAATCCCATGGACAGAGGAGCCTGGAGCACTATGGTCCACAGGGTCCCAAAGAGTAGGACACGACTGAAGCTACTTGGCACGCATATGTGCAAGCGTGGAGATGGTAGAGGTAGTATTGATGGTGCGATGGTGGTGGTGATGTTCAGTAGTCACATGACTAGGTCTGACCAGTGGGTTGTGAGTGGAAGGATGCGTGTCATTTCACATGTCTACAGAGTTGAATTTCCCTTTCCCATCAGGTTCAATCTGGACAAATCATTAATTTATTGGCAGTGCTCCAGCCAGAGACTCTCCAGCATTTCCTTCCTTTGTAGTAATGATGGTAAAAGCCGGTGTGAAGGAATTTCCACCAGTCTAGCTTCCAGGATAGCACCCTGAGCACAGGCCCTGTTGCCCCTCACCAGATGTGTAGCAGAGACAGAGATTACAAAGGTTTATACCTTTGCTGTTTTGTGTCACTATGATTTCGGGGATTGTTTGTTACCAAGGCATAAACTACCCTGACTGAGTCAATGTTCTCTTGCATGCTTAGATTCTTTTCATCTCTGTGCATAGGTCATGAGTCAGAGATGCCTGGATTTGAGGCTGAGTTTCACCACTTACAATGACCTTGGCTAGCCTTGCTAAACCTCAGTTTCCTCATGTGTCAAATAGTGATCATGACTGTGCTGGCCTTAAGTGGTTACAAAGGAGATAACAAGCAAAATGTTTATACAATGCATGGCAGGTAACATGGGCTCAGTAAACTTACTTATTTTTTCTCCTCTTTGATCTAAAATTGACTTTACCTGCATGCATGGTAAGTCACTTCAGTCACGTCCAGCTCTTTGCGAGCCTATGGGCAGTAGACCACCAGGCTCCTCTGTCCATGAGGATTCTCCAGGCAAAAATACTGCAGTGGGTTGCCATTCCATTCTCCGGGGGAATCTTCCCGACCAGGGATCAAACCTGTATCTCTTATGTGTCCTGCATTGGCAGGCATGTTCTTTACCTCTAGCACCACCTGGGAAGCCCGACCTAACCTGCCCCCTGCCGCAAATCCTCATTAGAGCCTTTAGCTTTGCCTGCCTGGAGTCCATCTAATGTCCTCCTCCCTAAAAAGCAAATAGCTTTGGACTGCTTGCTGTTTTCTTCCATTCCTTGCAGCTTCCAGAACAGGACACTGTTGACAACAGGTATCGTCACCTGTACTTTTATTGGAGCACACACTTGTGATCGGACTTAAGAACAAATCTATGCCAAAGAAACGAAAGAATCAGCTCTTCCAAATGGAAGAAATCTAATCACTATTTTCAGTACAAACATGGCATGTCTGGGAAATATGTCAGGAAATATCCAAATACCCACTTGGTCTCTTGTTGCCCAGTAATCACTGCAAGAGGCAAAATCCAGTCTCTGGACTTCATATAAAAAATAGGCACATGTTCTAAATTCAGTTCAGTTCAGTCGCTCAGTCGTATCCGACTCTTTGCGACCCCATGAACTGCAGCACGCCAGGCCTCCCTGTCCATCACCAACTCCCGGAGTTCACCCAAACCCATGTCCATTGAGTCAGTGATGCCATCCAACCACCTCATCCTCTGTTGTCCCCTTCTCTTCCTGCCTTCAATCTTTCCCAACATCAGGGTCTTTTCAAATGAGTCAGCTTTTCGCATCAGGTGGCCAAAATGTTGGAGTTTCAGCTTCAACATCAGTCCTTCCAGTGAACACCCAGGACTGATTTCCTTTAGGGTGGGCGAATCCTAATCGTGTTCATGCGACAGCCAAGTCTCACTAAGGGATGCCAGACTTTGCCGCTGGACTGCTGGGAGTCCTACAGGATTTGAAGATAATTGCAGGTTATCTTAGGATTGGTGCCTTCCTCCAGCACTCCTGGATTCTATTCTCAGCTTGACACTGAGTTTTACCAGGTCTCCACAGCTAAGGAAACTAGAGGTAATTACTTGGCTGGCCCAGACAGAAGCACAAAATAAAACAAAAGAGTTCTGCCCTATTTATTTTGAACCATAAGCCAAACCTTCCAATTTGCAAGCAGTTCTACCAGCTATTACTTGACCTGATAAAACCTCTCCAAAACTGCAATTCTTTCGATTAAGGAAGAATATTGAAAAACCATCAAATCCATCTTGATACCAAAAAGAAGACATTCCGAACCCTTGAAAATCTTTTTTCCCTGATGCTTCTCAGAATTATTACTGTATCATTTTCAAGGTACCTTCTAATGAACTCTGTTTTCCTTATTTAGAGTCAAGTTTGCATTTTCATTATTGGAAGTCTTCTTCCAAAGCATTTCTGAAAACAAGCTACATCTGTGAGTTTTAACATGTCTACAGAGTTGAATTTCCCCGTTCCACCAGGTTCAATCTGAACAAATTATTAATTTACCAGATCTTTAAGGACACTATAATCAGATGTCCTTAGAGTCCTACCCATCAGGTAATCCCCAGATCTCTGGAACATCTCCACGGGCTGCAGAGGGTGGGAGACCCTGAAACTTTCAATCAATTTAGAGCTGCTTTAACAGCATAGCAGTAGCTCCTCAATTAAGTAACCTTAGTTGCCTTATGCACCATCATTTCCTGAAACTCTGATGCAGGGATTTTTAATTCCTGGAATCTACACAGTCGTATTGCCATGTGCTTCTCATTATGACCCAACTGCACAGGGCAATGAGTGGAAAGAGCTGGGCTGAGAGTCAGGAGCAGACAGCGTCCCAGCTTTGTCATTATCTAATCCTAGGTCCTTCCACAGGTCACTTAATCCATTGGGTTGACCAAGGTTGAACAGTTTTCTCATCTGTAAATTAGAGACAGTAGTACTTGCCCTACTGGGGCACTTGTGAGACGGTGTAAGTTTTAGGAGACTTTAGTTTTGACTCTAAAGATTTCTGTTGTAAGTTAGTAGCTGGGAACCCAGAACATGGTGAGGTTCCCAGTCTAATATTATAAAAATCCATTTAATGACTGTGTCTCTGAAGTATAACACATAGGAAGGGTCCTACAGATCATCACATGTGACCACCCAATTTTGGATGCTGTGGTTGGACTTCCATAAATAGCGAGATGGGGTCCCCTTGAATGGGGAAAAGAGAAAGAGAAAATTGGTGCTGAACAGAAAGGAAGTCATGGAGGGAGGAGCTGGGGGGTCCTAATGGGGAAGGAGCCCACACACTGAGCCTGTAGAGGGTCTTTGCAAATGGAAGGATTTGTTGGGTGACAGGCTGTGGCTTTAGGAAACCTTGTAAGTCAACTATTCAAGGCTTACTGCTGTCCTCCAGCCCACCATCTCCTCCACTTCTCCTGCCCCAGCCCGCCCAACCCTTCTATTTTTGAAGTCCGTAGGGCACACATGAATATAGCCAGCACTTCCCCAAACTCGTGATGGAGAGTCCACTTTTTCCACTTAAGTGACTAACAGCTCTCTATAAAACAGACCAATATGTGATACATAAACACAGACCAATATGTGATACATAAACATCTAGTGTAATAACAGAAGAGTCCTGCAAGAGAGAAAAGGTCCGTGCATGTCCACGGGTTGGCCAACAGGGTGACTGATCTTAGAGGGCCCTCTGGGAGATTTAAGGTGGCGAGCTGCTCCTTGACTGTTTTCCTCTGGATAAAGTCCTCCCAAATCTGACTTTTCAAATCCCTGATTGAATTCCCAGCAGTCTACTTTTCCTGACTGTAACCAGAAAAGCATGCTTGAATGAACATAACATTCCATCATACAAAGCCTTGTGAAGCCCAGTCCATCAGCTCCGTGGCCAAAGCCGCTAATAAGGCCCTATTGTGTTACTGTGGTAGTCTAGGTTATCATTATGAAGTCTTTGCTTCTGGTTGAGAAAACATGACGTTCCATTAAATGTATAATCTG
This sequence comes from Cervus canadensis, assembly GCF_019320065.1. NCBI lineage: Eukaryota > Metazoa > Chordata > Mammalia > Artiodactyla > Cervidae > Cervus > Cervus canadensis. The sequence goes on along the minus strand of NC_057390.1, from coordinate 63,730,983 downwards.
GGTTTCTTCCAAGCCAGAGATGCATCCTGCTTAAAGCTGAAATGAGCTGAGGTTTAATGTCACAGAAAAGAAGAGAACCATTCGCTGGGAAAAAGGGAGTTGAGGGGTGGGGAGAAGAATGGTGAATTTACTGCCTTCTGAGCCACTGGCTTCAGCCTCTGCAGTGTCTTGTCCGTCAGAGGATCTGAGAAGCCCAAGGGGAAAAAAATGCATCAGCACTCTTTCCCTTTGCAAGCTGTAGTGGTTGGGTGCTGGACAGCACTTTCTGGGGAGGTACTTTCTAGGACAAAAGACCATGTCTTTAGGGCCCAGCTGGGGGACTGTCTGCTCTCACTGGCTTTTGGCCCATCCCCCAGCTTTGGGTTCCACAATCCCATAAATCAGCTCGAATCGAGATGGCAAGCTGGAAATGCATACGCTTATCATACCAAGTTCTAGCAACTTTCTCATTCAGCACAAAAATGTCCCTCTCTTCAAGCAATAAGACAACTAAAAGAAGTCAGAGGAGTCCACCTCCATGTAAAGGTAGGTACCTGTAAAGGTCGCCCCACCATTTTTTTCCTGGAGCCTTTTTGGGTCCTCAACATATTGCCAAGGATCCTATGGTGCATTTAGAAAAGTACTCCAGGATTAAACATGAAAGAAGCAAATCCCCTATAATTGTGAGGAGCTTGCAATTCAGCACGCTGGTTAAGAGAGCCCCCTCACACTTGAAATGACTTTTTAAAAACTCAGAATAACTCATTTTTGTTGACTATAGAATATATGTTCATTGTAGAAAAATTTGAAGATGCAGAAAAGTGTAAAAAAAGAATTTAAAAATCCTACTTTCTACAGACAAATACTATTACATATTGGGTAAATAAAGACACACATGTGTTTAGCATTTTTTACAAAGGTAGAATCATAGTGTATAACATTTGGTAATTGTATTTTCCCTAAAGAGTATATTATGTGCATTGTGTTTCTCCTAAAAATATCTTACATGCATGTATAACATGTGTACTCAATATCATGCATATACCATGTCTAACTTATTAAATCTTCTGTTGTTGGACATTTAGATAATTTTCAGCTTCACTATCATAAACATCACAGCCATGAACATATAGGCACTCTTTTCTGGCTATCTTGGAGTTTTCCTTTGATACATGTTGCCATGCTATCTTCTTGTCTATGCTATTCAAAATAATAGCCACATATGACTATTTAAATTTAAATTAAACTTAAATAAAATGGAAAGTTCATTTCCTCAATCCCACTATACACATTTCAGGAGTCAATAGCCACATACGGCTAGTGGCTACCATATTGGAAAGCACAGTAAGAGAATATTTCCATCATCACAGAAAGTTTTATTGGATAGCACAAACCTAGAAAGACCAAACCAAATTTATATTTTCCTTTTAAGATATGACAATGGCCCTCCTTCCCACAAGTTGGCCAATGCTGAATGTTATAATTCTTTAAAAATCATTGCCAACGTAATAAAAATTACATCTTGTTTGATTTTTCCATTTCTTTGCTAGGGAAGTTGAACTTTTTTGTTTATTGCCTTTCATATTTTTTTGTGTGAATTATTTATATAGTAAGCCTGTTTTCTATTGAGATGCTCTTTTAAAAACTGATTATTATATTTTAAGGTTACTCTACAGAGGTGAATTTATGTTGCAAAAGCTTTTGTTACTTGTTATCTTTTATTTGTGACTTTTTTTCACTTATAGACATGTCAGATTTTAATATATTTAAATCTTTTTGTAATTTTCTTTATTGCTGCTACTCTGCTTTTAAAGCTCCAAATCTAAGATTACAGTAATACTCATATAAATTTTCTTCTAATTCTTTCAATACTTTATTTTTAAATTAAATGTTTAACATTAAAATTTTCAATCCTCTTGGAATTTATCTTGGTGGTGGTGGGGCGGGTAAAGTATAAATCGAAACCTTTTCTTTTCCTATGGACCATTTGTTCAAGAACCATTTTTTAAAAAGTCTTTTATTAATTTGCCTCACAGTATAGTTTAATATTTGGAGATATAAGTATTCATTATTCTTTTTCCCAAATGTTTTAGCTGTTAATAACTTGTTTTTTTTCTCTAAGATAAACCTAGAATCATTTTGCTAAATTCCTCTCACCAACAAAATTCTTTCAGAAATCTGATTTTAAAGTTTAATTCAATTTACAAGGTAATTTGGAAAGAGTTTGATATCTCTGCAGTGTGGAGTTGTTCCATTCTGGGTCATGGTGATTCTGTCCATTTTCAAGTTTTCCTGTATGTTCTTCTGAACTGGCTTTTAAAAAAAAGCACAGTGATGGGCATCTGTATTTTCAGACAGTCTGAATCTGTGAGCTGGTGCTCCCAGCCACTAGAAGTAACAAAAGAAATTCCATTTCTTAGCACTGGAGTATATTTTCAGTATCCACCTTCTCATAAATCTGCAGGAAAGAGATCTCCCTTTTCATCCAAAGAATCTGGAGTTCAAAACAGCCTTTACGGAAAAAAATCAAACTCCAGGGGCAACTGCAAAGCACATTTGGTGTCTAGCTGGCCAGCTTATTTTGCAGGACTCTTTTTCCAACTCGCAAATACTTTCCAGTCTGTGAAACTCATGTCCCCTCCACGGTAACAGCAAGCCTCCTGTCCCGGCAGTGGGGCGCTCACACAGCGCTGGTGAGCACTGATCTTCGCTAAGGGGCTTTTTATTGTTAAAGCTGCGTTTTAGTTGATAGCAGGCAACTTCCTTGAATGACTGTGGCTTGGCAAGTCTACAGGGGATTGGGCAGAGTTCAGTTCTCCCTTGAACAGTCCTGAAGCCTCATCCATTTTTGCAAGAAAACCAGGGCTCCTGCATTTCCTTGGTAGCCCACCAGTCAAATCGCCAAGAACTTGACTTCGCCTGCATCGGGGTTTCTCAAGCCCAGAGGGAGGAGACATATACCTGCAGGGGACTTTTGGCAATGTCTGGAGACATTTTTGCTTGTCACCACGGAGAGACTAGTGGGGACGGCGGGGGCTGGGGAGTGGGGTGGGGGAGGTACCAGCATCTAGAGGGTAGCGGCCAGGGATGCTCAACATTCTACAACTCACAAAACATCCTACAACTGGCAAGACGTCCCCACAACAAAGAACTCCCTAGCCTCAAACTCAGTGGAGTGGAGAAATCCGCCTTATATTTCCACCAACTGCTCGGTCTGCCTACATTCTATGCTGAGGAACCAGGGAAAAGGAATATGTAGGGCAGAGTTTTTAAACAAGAGACGATTGACTTTTAAAAGCCCACTCCGCTTACTTTAGACGTGCCTGATTCTGCCTCTCCTAAGCAAGCTTTTCTCACCAAGGATTCTAAAGCAAATGGAAAGGGTTCAAAGAGAGGTAGTAGGTCAACAGCATCTTTACACTCCCATCCTCAACCTCAGGCGCCTCGGTCGCCGGAAAGCAAGGCAGAGAAGAAGCTGTCTGGAGAACAAGCAGCGATGCCTGCCCGGCCAGCTCCTGCAGCCGGGAAGGATGGGGACGCGCGCTCGGTCCACAAAGGCGCAGCGCTGGGGCCACCGCCACCTCCCGCGGCCCCTCTGTGTCCCTGGAGATGCGCGCCGGTCCCAAAGCCACCCTGCCAAGGAGCCCAGCCCGGGGAGAAAGCATCATCAGCTTAGCCTAGGGTGGAACAACTCACGGCACTTACTTGTCCAGAATGAAGTACAGGTCAAATCCCCCGTAGCAGGCTGGACCCCCTTCCTCCCTGCGTCCCCCTTGCCCGGCGCAGATGAGCACAAAAGTGGCCAAAGAGAGACACTTGAAGCCAATGCCCAGGGCTTTCTGCTCCACGGTGGCCATGACCTGCAGCCCAAGGGAGAGGGTAGGGTCCTCTCCTGCCCACGCTCCTCGAACTCGCCAGGACCCTCAGGGGCGCGCCATCCGAGGGGCCCTCCTCTCGGGCCCTTTATTCCCCCTCGCTCTCCCGAAAAACTCCCCGGAAGCAATTGTCTGGAGGAGTTCAAGGTTTTCCTTCTGGTTTCCGCTACGATTCTGTTTCTAGGTTTCGGGTTTCAAGAATCCCAATACTGTAGTCCGCTTTTTTTTAAAGGGGCTGCTCCTGACTCGGGCCGGCGGGCCGCTCCGGAGGCAGCGCTGAGGTTTTGCAATTGAAGCAGTTCCGTCCTGACGGTTCTTTGTCCCAGATTTTAAATATTTTGGGGTGGGTTTTCAAATTGTTCTTGGTTGGGGGAGTGCTTACTCTTTTCTCCCTCCTCTCAACTCCCCCTCTTTCATATTTTGATGGGGGAAGAAAATTCAAAGGGTGCCACCTTGTGGCCAAGGACGGCGAAAGCACTCTTCCTCGTTCTAGGGAGCCTGGCTGTGCACGTTTTTTTATTCCATTTTCTCACGCATCTTTCCTTTCATTCTCCATTACTTCTTCCCTATTTTTAGTTCTTCCTCACTCGCTAGCCTTTTTATCCTTGTTCTTTCTTTTCCTGTTCTACGTCCGCTGATAAGGTCCCTGTAAGCAATTGATGAGAACTTACTCCAAGCACCACGGCTCTGACCCCAGGCTAGGACCTTTGCAAACAAGACGGTGGACAAACGAGCATAGAAGAACGGGCCTTTGTGATCTGAATCACCCAAGTGACCTAACTGTACACTTAGCGCAGATCATAAAAGAGACTGTTGGGATGCGGTCATGTGACTGAAAACAGCAAAAAACAGTCCCACACAGAAAGCTGTTCCTGGCATGAAACAGCAGAGCATTCTAGATGGTCTCCATCTCCGATTTTGGAGATTCCGTGGTAAGTTCTTTTCAGCCTATGAACTTTGACTTTTTTCATCCAATCTTTGATTTAAGACAGAGGAAGCAAACAGCTTACAAGAATGTGAACCTTCCAAACAGTTTGGGACTGCCAGAGAAGCTCTGTTGCAGCCTTTCTACAGCGAGGGATCCTCTTTAGAGTGGGCTCTGGACCCCCGTTCCCAGCGGGAACTCAAGTTTTATCTTCCTATGTCTTCCACTCTGGGAATCCTCAGTACACACTGGTACTCCCTATTTCAGGGTTATTGCTCCAGACACTCATCTTCCCCTCTGCTTGAGAGCCTCTAAATTTTGGAGATTCCTAATGCATTGCACTAGCCTGCCTCCAAAATGTTCCTTTATGTTCTTCATCTCCTGCTATTCACACCTCCTCTCCCACAGTGAATGAGACTGAACTGTGTGTAATAAATAATGTACAGCAGAAATGATGGTGTGTGACTTCTGAGAATATAAAAGATATTGTGCATTCATCTTTTTAAGTTAGAATTTTCTCCAGATGTATGCCTAGGAGTGAGATTGCTGGATTATATAATAACTCTATTCTTAATTTTTAAAGGAAGCTCCATACTGTTCTTCACACTGGTTTTACCAAATTACATGCTCACCAACAGTGTGGGAGGGTTCCATTTGCTTCACACTCTTTCTTTATACCAGACTTTATTATTTGTGGACTCTTTGATGATAGCTATTCTGACTGGTGTGAAGTGATACCTCACTGTAGTTTTGATGTGCATTTCTCTAATAATTAGTGATTGAGCATCTTTTCATGTGCCAGTGGACCAGCTGCATTTCTTCTTCAGAGAAATGTCTGTTTAGGTTTTCTGCCTATTTTCTGGTTGGATTTTTTTTTTTTAATTGAACTGTTTGACACCAATGTTCATAGCAGCACTAATTACAGTAGCCAAGACATGGAAGCCACCTAAGTGTCCATCCACAGATGAAAGGATAAAGGAGATATAGTATATATGGACAATGGATTGTCACTAAGCCATAAAAAAAAGGATGAAATAATGCCATTTGCAACAACATGGATGAACTTAGAGATTATCATACTCAGTGAAGTAAGTCAGAGAGAAAAAAAATATCATTTGTGGTATCTAAAATATATACTTTCCCAGGTGGTGCTAGTGTTAAAGAACCCACCTGCCTATGCAGGAGACCCGAGAGGCTTGGGTTCGATCCCTGGGTCAGGAAGATCCCCTGGAGAAGGACATGGCAACCCACTCCAGGATTCATGTCCCAGGAATCCCATGGACAGGGAGCCTGATGGGCTCATGGGGTCGCAAAGAGTGGGACACAATTGAGTAACTAACACATACTCCAAAATATATATGTAGAATCTAAAAATATACAAGTGAACTTATTTGCAAATCAGAAATGGACTCACATACCTAGAAAACAAACTTATGGTTACCAAAGAGGAAAGTGCAGGAGAAGGAGTAAATTAGGAGTTTGGGATGAACAGATACACACTACTATATATAGAATAGGTAAATGACAAGGTCTTACTGTATAGCACAGGGAACTCTATTCAAAACATCTTGTAATAAACTATACTGGAAAAGAATCTTAAAAAGGAATATATATGTATATGAATCACTTTGCTGTAAACCTGAAACAATTAAACATTGTAAATCAACTATTTTTTAACAATAATGATAAAAAAAGATATTGTGGTTTCCTCCTTGTTCTCCTGTACTACTTCCTCTGGGGAACCCAATGCCATGTCATGAGATTGCTCAAGCAGCCCTGTGTAAGAGTCCATGTAGTAAGAAACTTAGTGTTGACAGCCAACATCAATCAGCCAGCCACGTGAACAACCCATCTTGGAGGTGGATCCTCCAGCCCCAGTGAAGCCTTCAGAGGACTGCAGTCCTGGTTGACTTCTTGACTGTAACCTTATGAGAAGCTCAAAGCCAGAACCACTCAACCAGGCCAATTACAGATTCTTGACCCACAAAAATTATGAGGGAATGAGAGTGTATGTATGTTTCAAGCATCAAATTTTGAGGGTAATATTATGCCATAATAGATAACTAAGAAATACCTATTATCATGTTAAAAATTTGAGGCTATCTTTAGGGGGAAAAAATGTCTAACTGTATTTTCCAAGCTTAGTTGTCCAAGAAACTGTTCTTTTTTTGAAAAGTACTGTACCTATTAATACTTATACTTTGGGAATAACTACTCTCAGGAGAAAAATAATTTCAGGGAGATTAAAATACTCTAACTTATCCAAGTCTTTTTTTTTTTTTTCCATATATTTTCCCTCTCTCCAAAATTGAAAACCTCTCCTGGTCCCATTGCAGCTCTATGATGAGAAAGAAGGTGAGGAAAATCTACCGAAATTAAGTGGGTAGATGAATGCAGAAAAACCAGGGGAAACTGATTAGGAAAGGAACATGAGATAGAAAAACATACTGAAGAGAACATTTGTGGGTGACAGGATTAGCAAAGAAAAAGGGCTTGAACCTGAAAGGGATTTGGGGGACACGCGGGGTCAGGGAAGATTAGGAGTGTCTTCTCTCATCCTCATGCTCTTGGACTCTCTTTAAAGTTTGGGTGACAGAAGCATGTTTTGAGGGGTTTATAGTTTAGGAAGTTAGTCTGGCAGGGGATCAGAAGAGTCTTAACAGAACTCTTCAAAGTTAAGAGACACGATTGTTAAAGATAAGTGAGGGAATTCCCGCGGTAGGAAGTGGGGGGAGGTAAACTCAGTCTGAAACAAAGTTATGGGAAGCGGGGAGAAAGTGGAGTGGTCTCCCCTGGGACCAAGAGGGTTCTTCTGAGGACAGAGAGTTAGATGGATTCAGATACTTGAAGGCCAAAGTTGCCTCTGTTTTTCTTTCACTATCTTAGATAAAGTGAAAGTCATTCAGTCGTGTCCAACTCTTTGCGACCTCATGGACTATACAGTCCATGGAATTTTCCAGGCCAGAATACTGGAGTGGTAGCCTTTCTCTTCTCCAAGGGATCTTCCCAACCCAGAGATCAAACACAGGTCTCCCACATTGCAGGCGGATTCTTTACCAGCTGAGCCACAAGTGAAGCCCAAGAATACTGGAGTGGGTAGCCTATCCCTTCTCCAACAGATCTTTCCCACCCAGGAATAGAACCAGAGTCTCCTGCATTGCAGGTGGATTCTTTACCAACTGAGCTATCAGGGAATCATTAATACACCTTGACCATTTCTAGATTTTAAAGTCACTCTATCTTTTCCTCTGTCTCACAAGCCCAGAGAAATCCATTTCATGTGCATCTTCCAATTAGAGAGTTTATGCCAGCTTCACTCACTATGGAGAGGTATCCTCCAAATATGCCCATGAAGTGAACTTGATATTGAGCCATGGAGATATGGTTAATCTCATGGAATGCTGAGTAGAACAAAGATGTCCAGAGTCTATAACAAGACAAATGAAGTCCCTGGTATGATATCAAGATGGTGGTTCAGCAGGTCCTCAAGAGGAGACATTTTCAGGTTCTTCAAATTGGCAATATTTTCTTTTGGTTGTGAGAATGTAACAGACTTATAATTAGTGCACATAGGGAAATGGGAGAGGTGGATCAGTTCCTTGAGGTTGGAGAAGAAGTTGGGAAGAGTTTTCAAGGCGTTCCTGCTAGCATTTCTCAAGATTGATTTCACAGCTCAGAGATATTCAAGTATCAAGATACCTTTCCACAGATGTTATCATCTTCTCAAGGAAATGCTAAATATTCCACTTGTACTAAGGGTATCCAAGGTTCTAATCTCTTTCAAGAACATTGGCTGGCCTTCTCAGGATTCACAGAGAAAGCCATATGGAGTTTGGAAGGAATTCCCCTGCTTCTCAAAGTCAAGTCAGTGGAAGAATGATATAAATGATGATGCTGGAGCTATGGAAAGATATTTCTGGGGTTGAAGAAGCACAAGGGCAATTTAACCATGCACGTGAAGGTGTTTGAGTGATAACCAGAAGTCAAGGCAGGGGAGAGCTTCTTGGAGGAAGAAACAGTCAACAGTGCCACATTGTGTGGAAGTCAAGAGCGTAAGCCCCAAGAAAACCCCGCTGATCTGACATGTGTGTCGTCGTGGCACCGAGGAGCGTGCCAGTGGAGGAGTGCAGGGCGACGCTGGGCTGCAGCGAGTTGCCAGGAAGGGGAAACTTCTATGTCAAGAAGAGAGAGGGATAGGTGGTTAACTTGTGAATGTTTGCACATTTTATGACACAAACAAGGATCCCAGGATACTTAAGAATGCCAAGAATTTCAAGTTCCCTGGCTTCCAAAAGATGGAGACTTTGTAATACTAGACTGACCATCTTAAGGCTTTATCCTGCACTCTAATCACGGTTCCACATGAATTTTCCAGGCTTCTTTCTTTGAGATAGAAATTGTTAAATATGACCTTCCTGTCTACCAGACCCTAGTGACTCACTCTCCATTATTTGTCCCCTACTCTTCAACACATACGATTGAGCCCTTTTGTCAAGCTCTCAAAAACAAAGTTTGCTCTCTTGATAACATTGCCATCTAATCTTCTAAGAATCCAGTTGGGTACCAAAGGACCATTCTTCTAGGTTTTTGGCAAAGGTTTTGGAAGCTCCAGATAACAGAGTCTACTGAAGAAAACTTGGATAATTATTTCTTTAGAAATACTTGTTCACAGTATGGACAGATCTGGCATTCTCTGCCAAAATTTGTGTCAGTCAAATAGGTTCAATGTTTAAAGGTCTTGGAGGTCCCACAGATCCTCGGGCTTTGGTGAGACTCCATAGTCTTTTAAGGCAAAATGGCCTTTAGTTAAAAAAAAAAAAGTTTCTTTTCATTGTTATGAGATTTCCTTCACGCTTATCTTCCATAGGACCACCATTTGCAAAAATTCAAGACAGCATTCCTAGGAGCAATTTATTGTCCATAACAATACTTCTAAAGAATCTGAATCATTTGAATGTTGGTTTTTGGTCATAGGAAAAGAAAAGCCTCCAGTAATAGCTTCAAGTCCCGCGGCAGAATCATGATTTATAGCAAAATACCTTGGTGCATTCCATAAGACAGGTTATCCACAATCTCAGCTCTGAAACAGTTGAAACCTTGCTAAACCCAGCATGCTAAAGCCCAGCAAAGTCTAACTTAAAAATCAATTAACTTCACTATATCCCTTGATTCAATTTAGGGCAATCCCAAACCCCTGTTTATAGCCATCCCAATGAAGAGAAAGAACTTATTCAACACAGTCCCAACCCAACTCTAATAAATTCAGAGCCATGAAAAAAAAAAAGAGCCAATTTCATATATCTGTTAGCATCATCACAGAGACAGACCATCTGTAATATGGTTCACAACTGAGTTCAGCTAAGCCTCCAGACCATCCCAGTAGATCCTAAACCACATCCAAGCCCAGCCTGAAGTTGAACTGCCTACCCGCTTTAGCCTAACCCAACCAGAGTTTAGCCAAAGCTCAAAGTCAAACACAGCAAGCCTTATGCACATTCTTACAAGGAGTCAGCCAGGAGAATAATCCATGATTCATACCAACATATTGTAAAAAGAAATCCATCCCAGAGCCTCACAAGACCCAAAGCCTTGCAAACAAAACATTTATTTCATCTAGAATAGAGACCAGGCCCATCAAATGCAGAACCCAGAAGAGGGATGAACTGGACCAGTACAGATAATCCAGGGTACTGACAGGTCCAGAATTTACAAATGCCTAATGGAAGCTTTATCAGATGACTTGATGCCAGCAGAAAGGTACATACAAGACCAGTTCAGCCCTTTTCTACCCAATTCTGCTCAGTCTTGGCATATTTCAGGGTATTCAAAAGCAAGGTCTTACTCAGAGACCCTGGATCAGTTTATAACTGAAGATGACACAAAAAATCTACCTAGTCCTGTCAAGCCCATAACTCCTTCAACACTTTTGGTAGTGGCCACTGTCCAAGTTCCAAGCCAAAAAGAGCAGTTGTTCTCAAAGTGTGTGAACACATGTGTGTGTGGGGGGAAGTGTGAAAAGTGGGGGCAAAGACATTAATCACCCTGGAATAACCAATGGAGTTTTTTCAAGATATATATCTCTGTAAAATATCAGAAATGGATGTGGAGATTCCAGGGACACTTATAGTTTAATACAGCCTTACAGTGACCAATTTCTTTTTCATCTATACCCTTTTCTTCTCTGATGAGATCTGTTGAAATAGGTAGAATTAATGGTAATTCCCATAAACTATTTGAGCACTAGGCAGGGCACACACTAATAAATAGTGTAATTGCACAACAGGCTATTTGGGGCAAAGCACAGCTCTGCCATTTTAATGGGTGACGGAGCAAGTTAAGTGACCTATCTATAGTACAGTTTCCCATCTGTGAAATTGGGTTAATATTACCTCGTTGAATTGTTGTATGGCTTCAATGGGATAATATATTACATGTGGCCTTCAGGAAGCACGCAGTAGATTTTGGCTTTTAGTGTTATTGAGAGATTCTGGGAAATTGCATGTGAATTTCTTCTAGGGAGGAAAAGAGTAATTACGTTTAGAAGAACCACATTTAGAGTGTTTGATTTTTCTACCACCAATGAAACAAAGCTGTTTCTGTACCATGAGCATTCACATTATCAATTTTGAAAAATGCAAAGATAAAGATTTTAGCTCATCCAGGATCTACTGGGAGTTGATGGTTTCCTAGGGTGTGTACAGAAAACAAATGGAAAACATGCTTTGGGGCTATTAATAATCTATTGGCACCAATGCTGTTTCTGCTAGCCAAGAATGCTAGAGAGCTAAACTCTAAAGAAATGTCTGAGGAAATGGTTATAATCAGTGATGCTTCTTTCTGGTACTGTATTTTTTTTTTTTTTTGTAAAGATCTAACAATTTATAGAAAACAACCATTATTATTTCTTATTCCTAACTCATTCACTCATTCAAAAATAGTTTTTGGATATCTGCTATAAGGCAGGCCTGTGCTTACACTGGTGATGGAAGGATGAATACAATGTGGACCTTGCCGAGTTTAGCTGGGAGGCACAAATATATAAATAGGTCCAACATGTGGTTCACCTTCTAGAGAAAACTCAACTTATCTCCTCATCTCCTCCAGATCCCACCATGACAATTTCAAGGAGAAGCAGATCTGACATAATGGAATTCTCAGTGATACACTATTGGACCACAGTCTTTGGGATGACCTGTTCCAACACTTGGAATACTGTCCTCTAGAAATCAGATTTGCTCAGAGGTAGAGGGAAAGCTTCAGGTGATAGCTTTCTAAAGAAAGCTTTAGAATTTGGTGTCTAAAAACAGAAACTGTGAAACTGAAGTGTGGAGGGAATTCATCACAAGCTTAGTAATGGGATCAGCTTAAAATATAGTTCTTAATCTTGCAGTCAATTCAGGGACAATGGGAAAGAGAAAAAAGGGAAAGAAAAACATTCAATTCAGAAAACCCTATGGATACAGTAGAATTTTCAGAATACTTTTTCCACAAATGGATAGTTCTTCATTAAGCATGTTCTCCTAACATAATATTAAAACAACAAGTCTTTATTGATGCTGCAGTTCAGATCTACATGGGTGGTCCTGTTATGTGTTTTGAGTTGGATTACTTTCTTCCTCTCTAAGATGTCTATTTATACTTTTTCTTTAAATTTCCAGCATACCCTTCTTTATTCTTAATTGATACTGCTGCTTCATATTTAATTGGAAAGTTAGAATGCAGAAGACATTCATCTGTGTGAATCTTACACTCAGGAATGGTGACTGGATGAAGAGCAGTGTAAGTCACGAGTGTAGAAGTTGACGGAATGAGTACACTTACATATCACTTTAGGCCAAGTGAAGAGCACCACATAATGAGGTCAAGAATGGATCCTGGGGATCATGAACATTTTTACAGAGCTTGACAGAGAATGAGGAACCAGAGGGAAAATAAGACACTTCTAGGAAGGAGTAATCATGAGTATCAATCACGACAGAGAAGGTGAGAAAACAAGAACTAAATACCCTTCATTAGATTTAGTAACTAGTTCTTTGTTGACCTTTATAAAACGGGATTAATAGAAATGGTGCTAGAAAAAAGGAACATTCAGAGGGGGGGAAAGAACTCTTAGAAATTAAAACACAAAAATAAAAATGAAAAAAACAACAGAATAAATGGAAAATAAGCTTGAAGACTTTTTTTTTTTTTTTTAAGGAAGTGGAGTTAAAAGACCACAAGAAGAAAAAGATGGGTAGAAAACATAGGTGAAACAATCGACCAGTGCAGGAGGTCCAATATCCAAATAACAGAATTACAGAATGTGAGAGCAGAGAAAATAAAGGGGGAAAAAAATCATCAAAATTTCTTAGAATTAAAGACATAAGTTTCTAGCTTGAAAGGACCCTTTGAGTCTCCAGAACAAGGGCTAGAAGTAGACCTACCCCAAATTCATTACTAAATATCAGTATATTTGGAGCCCGCTTCATGGATCACTGCCTTGTCGTGGTGAAGGGACTTGCATAACTCAATGAAGTTATGAACCATGCCATGCAGGCAAACAAAACCATCTCAAAGAAAAAGAAAAGTAAGAAGGCAAAGTGGTTATCTGAGGAGGCTTTATGAATAGCAGAAGAACAAAGAGAAGCGAAAAGCAAGGGAGAGAGGGAAAGGTACATCCAATTAAATGCAGAGTTTCAAAGAATAGCTGGAAGGGACAAGAAGACCTTTTTCAGTGAAGAGTGTTTAATAATAGAAAAAAAAAAGGGGGGGGAAAGACTAGAGATCTCTTCAGGAAAATTGGCAACATCAAGGGAGCATTCTGCCCAAAGATGGGAACAGTAATGGATAAAAATGGTAAGAGACCTAGTAGATGCTGAAAAGATCAAGAAGAAGAGATGGAAAGAATACATGGAAGAACTGTACAAAAAAGATCTCAATGACCCAGATTACTACAATGGTGTGGTTAGTCACCCAGAGCCAGTCATTCTGGAATGCAAAGTTCAGCGGGCCTTAAGAAGCACTGCTGTTAATAAAGCTAGTGGATGCAATGAAATTCCAGCAGAACTATTTAAATCCTTAAAGGACACTGCCAATAAGCAAGAAAGAAACTGATAGCTCATATGATGTGATTGACCCAGGAGAGCTAAATCTCACCTCTAAAATAGAAAGTCAGTGGATAATATCTGAGGTTAATGGGTTAAAATATATCAGTGTACACATCATTTAGAGATATGGCCATGTGTAAATGCCAGAAAAATGACCTAAAATAGTTAAAAGGGAAAGGAGACTGAGAACTGGGGAGTGTGGTGGGACAGGAAACAGGAACATTTTATTATAAGACTTTCAGAAATTTGACTTTTAAACTATGTGACTTTAATATTTTGAATAAAAATTTTGAGTCTTCAGATTTTGCCAAAGTTCTCACTAAGGAATTCTGCTAAGTTTGTTTCATTCTATTGGGTTATTAGTACAATGGAATGCCATGTTGTTGTTAAAAGTGACAATCACATGGGCTAGATATAAATATAGGGAGATATTTATAAAATAAAGGGGCTTCCCTGATAGCTCAGTTGGTAAAGAATCCACCTGCAATGCAGGAGACCCCAGTAACAGTGAAAAAAAGTAGAAAAAGTTGAAAAATAATCAGAGCACAGAGTAATTTATAAACTTTGAAGGCAATACCAAAAATCATATACATATATACACACATATCATATGTATAGACAATATATCTATAATGATATACATATTTGGTTTTGGGTCAATAATAAAATGGTGCATTATATGCCATTAAAAATAAAACACAGGAAGGTTAAGTCTGTTTTGACTTTCATGGTGATCACTTCCTAGGCTTCTTTATGAGCTTACCGTTGGTTGGGAGCAGAGTAATGCCCTCCACCACCTCACCTCATTTCCCAGTTTGGATGTCCATGTCCTAATCTCCAGAACCTGTGAACTAGTTACCTTATAAGGCAAAAGGATTTTGCAGATGTGATTAAGGTAAAGATCTTGAGATGAGGAGATTATCCTTGATTATCTGGTGGGTCCACATACACACAAGGGTCCTTATCAGTGAAAGAGGGAGGCACAAGGGTCAGGGGATGAGAGGTGATGACAGAAGCAGAGGCTGGAGTGATCTGATGGCTGGAAGGGGCCCGCAGTCAAAGGAGTGTAGGCGGTCTCTAAAAGCTAGAAAAAGCAAAGAATGGATTCTCCCCTTGAGTCTCCAGAAGAAACACAGCTCTGCTGACATCTTAATTTTAACCCCTAAAGATCAATTTCAGACTTCTGGCCTCCAGAACTATAAGACAATAAACTCATGTTGTTTTAAGTTACCCCTCCCCCTGAAAAAAAATAAAAATAAGACACAGGAAGATAGTAAAACATGAGAAACTGTTCATGGTGCCTTATGACATGAAAAATTTAGAATCTCTGTAGGTTATGATGACAACTATGAAATATATTCATCTGAATAAGGACTCAGAAGTCATTTTTACAAATCAAATTGTTTAGAAACAAAACGAATACATTGAAGAATAGTGGATGCAATCCATATAAAACACGAGTTTTGGAGCTGTAAAGAAGGGAATATCTGAGATGAGGGAATTGGAGGTAGGACAAGGCTAGAAGAGGATTTTGTGTTTACTTATTTGCATGATTTCTTTTTTTTAAGCTGGGAGATGTTTTAGTTGATATCCACGATGGGGAAGGGACAAAGGAACTATAGAGACCAACAATGTGAAAGACCAAAGATGGGAGTGGGGAGGAGGAGAGGAGAGGAGGCGGTGCCTGTGTGAGGAGACAGGAAGGGAGGATTTAGAACACAGAGGGAGAGGTCAGCACTGGCCAAGGAAACGAACATATCACAAGGCAGTAACGATACTAGAGGACCATGGATGCGGCCTTTCTCTAACGACAACAGCTGTGATTTCCATATTACAATCCTCATTTCATGAATGAAAACCTGAGACTCAAAGAGGTCAAATAACTTTGATTAATCATCTCTGTACCTGTTGGTGGGCCTGGGATGCTGGCCTGTACCTATTTGCCTTGGCTCCTCCCACTGTGTGATCCTTTGAGACAGTGGAAAGGATGTTGACAAGTTGGCAAGTGTGTAAGTAGAAAGATGAGGAGTTGAAGAAGTTTTGAAAGATGAAGTGTAAACATAATAGTCCTTTTTGAGCAACCATCTACTGCTAGAGTTCCTGGGAACTGTATTTTCTGGATTCTATTCATAACATAGTGTTCGGTATAACAAAGTACTTAACTTTGACATTTCTTTATTCTATTGCCAAGACACTGGTTTTTGTAGCATTAATTTATGTTCTATCTAAATGTTTTAAGTCATATAAATGACTGTATCATGTGTTGGTTAGTGGATGATGAGGGTCCTTCCTCTGAATTATGCAAGGGCCAAGGATGCTTGACTTCAAACACAGGATTGCTACTTCTTTACTGTAAACTTACTTCTGCAAAGCAGATGTGCAAAACAAACGAACAGGGAAGGGATCTCTTAAACCAAAGTGTTGTGATTGCATTTTGTTTCTCAAAATGTTGATGGGTTCCTATGGACACCTGCCATGCTCTGAAGGGTGATGCCTTGGGGTGAGGTGACATTCTGTCAGACCCACCAGGGTCTTGTCAATGCCATCAGACACTGACCAGCTACACAGGCCTGCCTATGCGTCTGTGTTCTTTGGAGTTTGTGAAACAGGGGAGGTCAGTGCAGGATTCTGGGGAATCAGATTCTCAGAGTGCTTCTCGAATATGTCATTAAGTATGTTTGGAGTCAAAGGCAAAGATTGTCTACAGTGGAAAGTCTAAGGGTCATTTCAGTCCATCTGAGCCTGACTCTTCCTGGAGGAGTGGACATGGGGTCATGTATGTGCCTTCAGAACTTGGCCAGCATACTCCCTCACTCCCTCCCCAGCTGTGAAGTAAAATAGGCTGGACAGGGAGCTGAGAAGGTGCTAAAACCTTTGTCAAAGCAGAAGCAGGACCCACCCTAGGAGTGTAATGAATCTGATGGTGAGCAGGGAGTTTCTAAGTGGCAGATTCTCTGTCCAGCAGGGTCCTGCATGGTTTCAGTGGCTGCCTCATCTACCAGGTATCCAGAATGAGACACATGGAACAGATCAGAGCCAGCTGGATTCACAACTTGAAACAGAGATGTCCAGCCAAGCCTTGCCCAGGACACCCTACCTAGCTGACCACCAATGGGTGAAAAGAAATGCTTATTATTGAACACAACTGAGATTCTGTGGTTGTTCATAATAGTTGACTAATACAGCAGGTATCATTAATCCTGTATTTTTCCCCCTGGGTCCCTGAGAAGTTAATTAATTTACCTAAGGATCAGCTGTGCTCAGTCCAGCTCCCCACACCATTCGCTACACCGGTACTCTAAGAGATGGGTAAGACAAGTGTGACCAAGCTCCTACATTGCCTGATGGGCATGGGTTAGAGAAATGGAGGAGGCTATTTTCTAAGGATCTAAGTGGGAAGGCTCCTCTCTATATTTTTTCCTCAGGAAGTTCTTAGAGATTGCCAAGAACTTTGATCTTGGGGTGTGTGTGGGTTGGGAGTGGGGGTTGCTATGCCTAGTTTTACTGTTTACTGAGTAATTTCCACAGAAGAGATGAACTAAGGAGGGAAGTCCCATCTACAGAACTCAAGCATGAAAGAAAGCATTGTGGATGTGGCTGCCTTATGTGGTTAGCTAAAGGGCTCAAAAGACCCTGGAAGGATGCTGGTCTCGCAGAGATGAACTCTGCCTGTGTATATGTGTGAGAGGGTGGGGATTGGGATTCTGTACCCTAAAGCTCTACCATTTGATACTCTTCACAATGAGAACAAATGGAAGACTTGACATTCATCTAAGACTGAGTTTTTGGTATTTACCCATATAAAAACTCTCTCTTCCACATCCTGTGCTTGTGTTTTCAATGAATCTTATAATGTGAATAAATGTGCTAGAGAAAAAACTGGACTCAGATCCAAACCAGAGACCCAGTCCCTGTCCTCCAGCATTTGCTAGCTACCTGGTTCTGATCGAAAGCTTCACCTTGCTAAGGCTCAGTTTCCACATGAGCTGCCTGCTGTAACTACCTCACTCCAAAGAGCCAAATGAGACCTTGGAGGGAGAAACACACAATTTCATCAAACAGATGATAGAAGAGCAAATCTATGCACATAGTTCTGGAATAGAGGTTGTTGATGTATATCAGTAACCTGGAAAGATGGTTTTCAATTTTCTTATTTTTGCATTTGTGAAAAAAAAAAAAGGCATGTGGCCCTTGTCTCTGTCATTATCTGGCTGCTGTCTGTCCAGGTCAATACTAGTATGGTCACTGTCCCCTGACAAGGCAAGACTTGTAGACAGAGACATCCGGCAATTCAATTGTCCCTCTCATTTTTTGAATAAAATCATAAATTGGTTTTTAATTTGTCAAATATTTTTCCTGAACCTGTCGACTGATTTTTTTCTCATTTAATTTCTTGATGTAATTTGTTTTTGTTCAGTCGCTCAGTCATGTCCTTCTCTTTGCGACTCCATGGACTACAGCATACCAGGCTCCCCTGTCCTTTACTATCTCCTGGACTTTGTTCAAATTCATGTCCATTGAGTTGGTGATGCTCTCTAACCATCTTATCCTCTGCCTCCCACTTCTCCTTTTGCTTTCAGTCTTTACCAGCATCAGAGTCTTTTCCAATGTGCAGGCTCTTCACACCAGGTGGCTAAAGTCTTGGAGCTTTAGTTTCAGCATCAGTCCTTCCAATGAATATTCAGGGTTGATTTCCTTTAAGATAGACTAGTTTGATCTCCTTGCTGTCCAAGGAGCTCTCAAGAGTATTCTTCAGCACCACAATTAGAAAGTATCAATTCATTGGAGCTCAGCCTTCTTTATGGTTCAACTCTCACATCCATGCATGACTACCCTCAGTCATGTCTGACTCTTTGTGACCCCTTGGTCTGAAGCCTGCCAGGCTCCTCTGTCCACAGGATTTCCCAGACAAGAATACTTAAGTAGGTTGCCATTTTCTTCTCCAAGGGATCTTCCCAACCCAGGGATTGAACCTGGGTCTCCTGCATTGCAGGCAGATTCTTTACCAACTGAGCCATCAAAGGATGCCAGAAAAATCATACCTTTGACTCTATGAGCATTTGTTGGCAAAGTGACATCTCTGCTTTTTAACATGTGGTCTAGTTTTGTCATAGTTTTCCTTCCAAGAAGCAAGCGTCTTTTATTTTTATTTATTTATTTTTTCATTTATTTTTATTAGTTGGAGGCTAATTACTTTACAATATTGTAGTGGTTTTTGTCATACATTGACATGAATCAGCCATGGATTTACATGTATTCCCCATCCTGATCCTCCCTCCTATATGCAAAACAGAAAAAGAGACACAGATGTACAGAACAGAATTTTGGACTCTGTGGGAAAAGGCCAGGGTGGGATGTTTCGAGAGAACAGCATCGAAACATGTATATTATCTAGGGTGAAACAGATCACCAGCCCAGGCTGGATGCAAGTGTCTTTTAATTCCATGGCTGCAGTCACTGTCCATAGTGATTTTGGAGCCCAAGAAAATAAAATCTGTCACTGCTTCCACTTTTCCCCTATCTGTTTGCCATGAAGTAATGGAACCAGATGTCATGATGTTAGTTTTTGTAATCTTGAGTTTCAGGCCTCAAGAGGCTCTCCTCTTTCACCCTCAAGAGGTTCTTTAGTTCCTCTTCACTTTCTGCCATTAGAGTGGTATTATCTGCGTGTACCAAGCAATTGCCGCCTGCCTATTCCAGGCTCCTGTGGGTCCCCTCTCCTTCTAGTCCCTCCCAGGGGGGTGATCAGGCCTCCTCTTCCACCCTGACGGGTGGGTTCCTCCTCATCTGAGCGTTCAGTTTCCCTGCTGCTGTCCACTACCTGCTAATGTGAAAGGTCCAGGCGTTGAGAAGCAGAATCCTTCCAGAAGGGTGAGGCACCTTCCCCGCTCTTGAAGATTCAAGTCAAAAGGCCTCAGAGTAGTCCCATATGGGACTTGTCTCCTCAAAGTGAGGAGTTTCCCTGCCAAAGCACCAAATATTGTAGCCACGCGTTCCGGGAAACAAACTCACTCAGAAGGACAATGCAGATAGTGGAGTGCAGTTTATTACACCGGCGGGCCCAAGGCAGAGTCTCCTCTTAGCCAAGGACCCTGACCAGTTTTTGTGAAAACCTTATACACCCTAAGTGTACTTGCTCAAACCCACCTCCCCAGATTCCTTGAAACTAGTCTGGACAAGGTAAAAGAGAGATACCATCAAAGTTAACCTATGATTCATATGTCACAAGACTAGGTAAACAGTGGATATTTATCAATAGGCCTGTGGTCATATCCCGATAAACATAACGGAATCTACCACTTTGTTCTGTTACAGAGATAATTAGCATATTCTTTTAGGCAAAGGAGAGTCCAAGTCCAAGTCCTGAGGCTCTTTTATCTGGGGGGTCTGGTTTTCCACTGGTATGCCATTTCTATAGACACCGGGCACAAAGTTCAGAGTCCATGGGGAGGGTGACCATGCATGTAGCCTAATGTTCGCAGCCTGGCCTAAGATGGAGTCCAGCTCTGTCTGTTTCCTCCTTCAATATGATGAATGATATCTATAAATATTTGAATGTTAAATCACACTTGCATCCCTAAGATAAACCCAAATTAATCCTGATATATTGTATTTCTTACATTGCTAAAATTTGATTTTTCAATATTTAGTCTAGAATTTTTGAATGTTCAGGAGTGAGATTGATCTGTAATTTTTCCTTTCTATACTATCCTTGCCAAATTTGGGTTTTTAAGTTTATACCAAGTTCTCAGAATACATGAGGAAGTATTGTCTCCTTCTCGATATTCTGGAAACATTAGTATAAAATTGAAGCAATTTGTTCATTAAAGCTTGGTAAAAAAAAAAAAAAAAAAAACAATTCTCCCTCCAATCCCTCAGCACCAGAGACATCACAGCCCGATCACAAATGCTGCTTTTAACAGTCACTTGCCAGACCCTCAAAGTCCCATGACAAGGTCCTGGTGGGGTCTGACATTAACTCAGCTTCCTCTCCAGTCTCTGGTCTAAGATGGCATTTAAAGTCCATATAGGACTTCCCTGGTAGTCTGGTGGTTAAGAGTCCACCTGCCAATTCAGGGGACACAGGTTCGATCCGGGAAGATTCCACATGCAACTAAATCCATGCACCACGAATACAAGCCCACATGCCATAGAGCCTTGCTCTGTAACAAGAGAAGCCACCACAGTGAGAAGCCCATGTACTGCAACTAGAGAGTAGTCCTCATGACTGCAAAAAGGCTGCGTGAAGCAATGAGGACCCAATGCAGCCAAAAAAAAAAATTGTATATTACCTCCCTTCTTATCCATATTCCTTTAGAACTGAATAACACAAAAATAGAGTAAAATTTTGTTGTAGCACTAGGAAAGATGGAAGGTTGCCATTGAAAGGCCAGAAGCTGAAAAGTTTTTGTTACCTACACTGTGATAAAGGACCAGGCTGAGGGAAGTGACAAGCAACCTGTGATTCAAGCAAGGGAAATAAAACATTCTGGGAAGAGCACATTAACCAGACTAAGGGCAAAGCCCCCAAAGGCTGGAAGTGAAGGGTGGTGATGACACTTATATGCAGTCAAATTTCCAATGTACAAATAACTCAACCCCAGAGCAGCTGACTGCAGCCCAAATGCCAGCTTCCATTGCACCCAGATGGCCTGGGAAAGACTGCAATAGCAGATCTGAAGTGGAACATCTATTTCAGGCAAAGGAGACTGTGCCCATACCAACTTCAGCTATACCACTGGGAAAGAAAACATTTGACACAGTGGACATGCCCAGTGTAACAGGGAAGAGAAAACTGACTCCACATTGGATCTCTCTTTTACTTTAACCATTTCTTTTTGTTATTTTTGTTATTATAATAGCTGTCTATAGCTGTAAGCATACATAACAGCGAGTCACAGGGAATCCTGCCCCTCTGCCTGACTATTAAACTAAAGCGCCTTTGATCAGCTCATAAGGAGACAATCTGACCCTGCCCACCTGTGAATGACTGCATAAAAGAAGAGATTAACACATCCCCTCCCCTGATGCTGGCCAAGTGAGGAGATATTTTGCAAGATAAATGCAAGCTAGTACAGCCGCTATGGAAAACAGTGTGGAGATTTCTTAAAAAACTGGAAATAGAACTGCCATATGACCCAGCAATCCCACTTCTGGGCATACACACTGAGGAAACCAGATCTGAAAGAGACACATGCACCCCAATGTTCATTGCAGCACTGTTTATAATAGCCAGGACATGGAAGCAACCTAGATGCCCATCAGCAGATGAATGGATAAGGAAGCTGTGGTACATATACACCATGGAATATTACTCAGCCGTTAAAAAGAATTCATTTGAACCAGTCCTAATGAGATGGATGAAACTGGAGCCCCTTATACAGAGTGAAGTAAGCCAGAAAGATAAAGAACATTACAGCATACTAACACATATATATGGAATTTAGAAAGATGGTAACGATAACCCTATATGCAAAACAGAAAAAGAGACACAGAAATACAGAACAGACTATTGAACTATGTGGGAGAATGTGAGGGTGGGATATTTCAAAAGAACAGCATGTATACTATCTATGGTGAAACAGATCCCCAGCCCAGGTGGGATGCATGAGACAAGTGCTCGGGCCTGGTGCACTGGGAAGACCCAGAGGAATCGGGTGGAGAGGGAGGTGGGAGGGGGGATCGGGATGGGGAATACGTGTAAATCTATGGCTGATTCATATCAATGTATGACAAAACCCACTGAAATGTTGTGAAGTAATTAGCCTCCAACTAATAAAAAATTAAAAACAAACAAACAAACAAACAACAAAAAAAAAGATAAATGGCCTTTTTACTTTACTTCCTCACCTCCTCCCCTTCTCTGTTCTATAAAAGAAACTGACCCCAATAAGATGGCTGTTTTGAGACAATAGTCTGTCATCCTCTAGTTCTGCTGGCTTTACAAATAAAGTATTCCTTGCCTCAAAATCACATCTTTCGATTTATTGGCCTGTTGTACAGTGAGTAGAGTGAGCTTGGACTCAGTAACACTAGAACTGAAGCCACCTCCAGTCAGAGATGCAAATACTACCCCGTTCAGAATGGCAGAGAGTGGAATGGAGGGCAGTTGTCACGGAGAGAACCTGACTGCCAGTGGCTTACAGAGTATGATGGGCTTCTACCCTTGTTCCAACCAAGTAAAGAGCTGTAAGAAAATGGGTATCAGTCTCTTCAATGGTCCCCTAACTAGAGAATCCTACTAAGTAGAAGACTCAGCTAACTTCAGGCAATAAAACATAAAAAGAAAACTTTGTGTCCAGCTGGGACATCCCAAATATGCTACTGTTGTTTTGGCTCTGTCTCCATACTGTTGACAGGTAGCACATAACAAACAGGAAAAGATTTGAAGAAAATTGTAGGAGAATTTTAGTTGTCAAAATTAATTGTGTGTATCAGACACACACTGAAGTCATTTGGAGGGTAGCTCAGCTGATAGTGCAATAGGTGCCATGAAGTCTTGTCCTACATCCCATGTGATTTTCATCTAAATTCGGTTTAGATAACATTTATCTTTATCTAAACTCAGTTTTCTGGGTTTAGATACTAACTTATTTTACATAGAAAGATATTTACTTTGTACCTTTTTAGTTGGTTCCAAAATTTTCAGGAATGAATGTAAATTGAGGGAAGATGATGCTTTGTTTAGAAGTGTATCAGGAATTGTTTGCCTTTGCAACAAAACCACTTCACCAATGAACACAACTCATGGTATTTAAACCACTGAAAGCAGATACTGACATGACTCTGCATGTCATTGTGATTCTATGTTAAGATGCAAGCATATAATATTGAAGTTTTTCATATTCTATTTTCATGCATTTAATCTTAAAAATTGATGGATATGGTATAAGTTTTCCCCTCTCCTCTCTCTAACTTAGCTAGTTTCTTTTAGCAATTCCAACAGGGATTTTTAGTTGCATATGCTTTGGATCTATGTAATTCGGTATATAAAGTTTATGACTATTGGGTCTTCCATGTGGATTACATGTTCCATCATCACAAAAATCTTCCTATTACTTTATTTACTGATTTTTCCGTTAAGTTGTACTTGGCAGTAATAATATCACCACCTGATTTTATTATTTATTTTAAATGTACCCATACATCCTTGACTATTTATTTCTGACTATCAGTATTTCTTTTTATCATTTTAGCTGGTCTAATCTGGATTTTAAAACAAACTCGTGAGTTTTTATCTCTTAATAAAATAGTATGATATGGTCACTTAAACAAAACTTTTAACTTGAAATAATTTTAGATTTATAGAGGAGTTGAGAAGATAGTACAGAAAATTCCCATAAACCCTTCACCTAGTTTCCTCTAGTAAGAATGCATATCTTACATGATCATGGCACAATAATCAAAACTGGGAAATAAATGTTAAGACAATGCTAAATAATATTAAAAAACTAACATTGTCATGGTTTAATTAAATAACCTACAGATCTTATTTGCACTTTACCAGTGTTCATCTTTAATGTCTCTTTTTTTAACTCCAGGATCCAGTTCAGGACACCACATGGCATTTAGTCATCTCCTTAGTCTCCACCGTCTGTGACAGTTTCTCAGTCTCCTGGATTGGGTCTTCCAGAAAGATCTGTCCAAGCCCCAACCCCTGGTACCTGTGAATGTGACCTAATTTGGAAATAAGGTTTTCACAGATTTAAGTTAAGAATCTTGGGATAAGATAATCTTGGATTTAGAGTGGATCCTAAATCCAATGATTGGTGTCCTGGTAAGTGAAATGAGAGAAAGGTTTGAGACATATAAGGAAGGAAGATGGGGCAGAGATTGGAGTTAGGCTTCTTAAAGTTGAGAAACACCACAGGTCACCAGAAGCTGGAAGAAGAAAAGCAAGATTCTTCCCACAGCCTTTGCTGACACATTAATTTCAGATTTTTGGCCTCAACATTATAAGAAAATAAATATCTGCTATTTTATGGGCTTCCCCAGTGGCTCAGCAGTAAAGAATTCACCTGCAAGATAGGAGTTGTAGGAGACACAGGTTCAATTCCTGGGTTGGGAAGATCCCCTGGAGGAGGGCACAGAAATCCATTCCAGTATTCTTGCCTGGAGAAGCCCATGGACAGAGGAGTCTGGCGGGCTACAGTCTGTAGGGTCGCAAAGAGTTGGACAGGACTGAAGCGACTTGGCATACAGCACATTTTAAGGCAGTAGATGTGTGGCAATTTGTTTTAGCAGCCCTGAGAAATGAATACAAGAACATTGACACTTTTGAAGAGTACTATTAAATACTTTGTAGTTCCCAGGTGGTGCTAGTGGTGAAGAACCTGTCTGACAATTCAGGAGACATAAGAGACATTGGTTTGATCCCTGGGTCAGAAAGATCTCCTGGAGAAGGGCATAGCAATCCATTCCTCTATTCTTGCCCGGAGAATCCCATGAACAGGGGAGCATGGTGGGCTAGAGTCCATGTGGTCACAAAGAGCCAGACATGACTGAAGTGACTTAACACAAGCACATTAAATATTTTATAAAATGCTCATTATTTGGGGTTTATCTGATGTTTTGTCATGGTTATACTGGGGTTATAGATTTTGGGGAAGGATATCAGATAAATATATATATCATATCAGAGGGCATATAATATCTACATGACTTAGTACTGGTGCTGTCCACCCTGATCACGAAGTGGTCTCTGTCAGTTTTCTCTGTTGTAAAGTTACTATTTTTTCCTTCCACATTTGATTTATTAGAAGCAAGTCATTAAATCAACACCTACTCAAGGGGTAGGAATTAAGTTCCACCTCTGTAACTTTACGTTCTGCCTTGAATTTTGGAACTGACACACATTTTTTTCTTTCTCTCTCTTTTTTTTTCCCATTTATCTTTATTAGTTGGGGGCTAATTACTTTACAATATTGTAGTGGTTTTTGCCATACATTGACATGAATCAGCCGTGGAGTTACATGTGTTCCCCATCCTGAACCCCTTCCCACCTCCCTCCCCATCCCATCCCTCTGGGTCATCCCAGTATACCAGCCCTGAGCACTTGTCTCATGCATCCAACCTGGGCTGGTGACCTGTTTCACCATAGATAATATATATATTTCAATGCTATTCTCTCAGATCATCCCACCCTCGCCTTCTCCCATAGAGTCCAAAAGTCTGTTCTATACATCTGTGTCTCTTTTCCTGTCTTGCATACAGGGTTATCGTTACCATCTTTCTAAATTCCATATATATGCATTAGTATACTGTATTGGTGTTTATTTTTCTGGTTTCCTTCACTCTGTATAATGGGCTCCAGTTTCATCCATCTCATTAGAACTGATTCAAATGTATTCTTTTTAATGGCTGAGTAATATTCCATTGTATATATGTACCACAACTTTCTTATCCATTTGTCTGCTGATGGGCATCTAGCTTGCTTCCATGTCCTGGCTATTATGAACAGTGCTGTGATGAACATTGGGGTGCACGTGTCTCTTTCAGTTCTGGTTTCCTCAGTGTGTATGCCCAGGAGTGGGATTGCTGGGTCATATGGCAGTTCTATTTCCAGTTTTTTAAGAAATCTCCACACTGTTCTCCATAGTGGCTGTACTAGTTTGCATTCCCACCAACAGTGTAAGAGGAGAACTGACACACATTTTAAAAAAATAGCCTTATGAAATTTTAGGCAATTTAAATAAATAATAGTAATGTCAATGTTGTTGTTGTTCAGTCGCTAAGTCATATCTGACTCTTTGCAACCCCATGAACCGCAGCTTGCCAGGCTCCTTTATCCTTCGCTATTTCCCTCAGTTTGTTCAAACTCATATCCATTGAGTCAATGAGGCCATCCAACCATCTCATCCTCTGTCATCCCCTTCTCCTCCTGCCCTCAATCTTTCCCAGCATCAGGGTCTTTTCCAGTGAGTTGACTCTTCACGTCAGATGGCCAATGATTTGGAGCTACAGCTTCAGCATCAGTCCTTCCCAATGTAATGTGAATAGTGCATGTTGAAAATGAAGGAATAAAGTTGAGTCAGTTATACACAGGAAGAAATTAAGAAATTAGTAAACATTTGTATTATTTAACAATGGAAAGAATGATAAAGATAAATTAAGTCATCAGCTCAATAAACTAGAAACGAATAACAAACTTAAGGAGAATAAGAATGAATAAACAATATTAAAGAAAGTGATATATTATAAAAGAGAATTGATAAGAAAATTCTAGAGCTTTTTCTTTGATTTGGAACAGGGTCCACTGCTATGATGACAGTTGCAAAAATCACTTTGATGAACCTTTGCATCTTTGGCAGGAATCTGGACCAGGAGCCCTTGGCAAAGCAGGAGGTTCAGCCTTAGCCTCATGTCAGACAATTACAAGTTTTATGAGGGGAAACTCTTTCAAGTGTCTAAGTTAGGATTAAGACAAGACCTCCTATTTGGGCACTAAGAGCTATAACTCAGTAAATTCTGGTAGACACTGAGGATTCTTCCAGGCTCACTGAAGCATGTCTGGTTTCTGATTCCATGCAGAAACAAGAATAACCAGAACAGTTCTTTAGACATGAGTACATTCCCAGGATCGTGGAGCTGCAGCAGGGCAAAAGCCCTGTGGAGATAGAGTGGAATTTGGTGATCTTGACAGATGGGTTTTGAGTGTCTTCTTTTCAGATATGACCAGAGAGACATTATTTGCACTGTAACTATAAAGCAGTATATATCAATTAGGTAAGAATTCATTAGAAGTTGTAGCCCATTTCTGATTAAGTTCAATGTTTTATTTTGTATTGTAAAACAGACCTCTTAATTTTCTTATCTGACTAAGCTTTTATCTTCCTACCTCAATAAAATAGTACCTTCTCAATATAAATAATTAAAAGATTATTTATTTCTCTTCTTAAAGTTAAGGCAATCCAAGAAGTAATTAGATAAATTAGAAAGAAATAAATCTTCCAATCTATCTTTGACAAGCTGATTGTTGGCATGCTGCTTAATGGTAAAAAATGGAGGTACAAGTTGAGTGTAACTGCTATGACTTTGTATTTTACACTGCTATTAATGTTCTAGCCAATACAATTAGGCAAAGAAAGATAAAGAAAGCAGGAAGGAAAGAAAAAATAAAGAGAAAGAAAGGAAGAAAAAGAAAATAGATATTAAAGGAAGCAACATAATCAAATATGTAGGCATTATTATCTCCACAAAACTGCCTTTGCTTTGGAAACAAGCTACGAGGTCAGGAGTCTCCAGGCTACCCAACCTCTGACCAACTGGCTAAAAATTCAGGGGTTCTCACTACAGTTTCAGATTCAATAATTAACTAAAATAACTCAGAACTCAGTTTTACTATAGCAAAGGGATACAGATCAGGACCAGCTGAAGACAGATGCACAGGGCAAAGTCTGGGAGGGTCTCCATCATGAAGCGTCCTTTGTCCTCTCTGTGTACGGTCAGGGTCCTCACCCTCCTGCACAATGATGTGGAGTGTCGTAACCAGGGAAGCTCGCCCACGCGTTGGTGTCCCAGTTCTTATTGGGGCTTCGTTAGGTAAGCACTACTGATTGAATCATTAGTCCTGTGATTCAATCTTCAGCCTTCTTTCTTCCCCTGAGGTCAAGCTGATATCATTAGGCGCAAAATCCCAACCTCTAATCAGTTCAGTTCAGTTCAGTCACTCAGTTGTGTCTCACTCTTTGCGACCCCATGGACCGTAGCACGCTAGGCCTACCTGTCCATCACCAACTCCCGAAGTTTACTCAAACTCATGTTCATTGAGTTGGTGATGCCATCCAACCATCTCATCCTCTGTCGTCACCTTCTCCTCCCACCTTCTATCTTTCCCAGCATCAGGGTTTTTTCAAATAAGTCAGTTCTTTCCATCAGTGGCCAAAGTATTGGAGTTTTACCTTCAGCTTCAGTCCTTCCAAAGAATATTCAGGACTGATTTCCCTTAGAATGGTCTGGTTGGATCGCCTTGCTGTCCAAGGGACTCTCAAGAGTCTTCTCCAACACCACAGTTCAAAAGCATCAATTCTTCAGCGCTCAGCTTTCTTTACGGTCCAACTCTCACATCCATACATGACTACTGGAAAAACCATTGCCTTGACTGGACAGACATTTCTGGCAAAGTAATGTCTCTGCTTTTTAATATGCTATCTAGGTAGGTCGTAACTTTCCTTCCAAGGAGCAAGTGTCTTTTAATTTCATGGCTGCAGTCACCATCTACAGTGATTTTGGAGCCCCCCAAAATAAAGTCAGCCACTGTTTCCACTGTTTCCCCATCTATTTGCCATGAAGTGATGGGACTGGATGCCATGATCTTAGTTTTCTGAATGTTGAGCTTTAAGCCAACTTTTTCACTCTCCTCTTTCACTTTCATCAAGAGGCTCTTTAGTTCTTCACTTTCTGCCATAAGGGTGGTGTCATCTGCATATCTGAGATTATTGATATTTCTCCTGGCAATCTTGATTCCAGCTTGTGCTTCTTCCAGCCCAGCGTTCCTCATGATGTACTCTGCATATAAGTTAAATAAGCAGGGTGACAATATACAGCCTTGACCTACTCCTTTTCCTATTTGGAACCAGTCTGTTGTTCCATGTCCAGTTCTAACTTTTGCTTCCTGACCTACATACAGGTTTCTCAAGAGGCAGATCAGGTGATCTGGTATTCCCATCTCTTTCAGAATTTTCGACAGTTTATTGTGATCCACACAGTCAAAGGCTTTGGCATAGTCAATAAAGCAGAAATAGATGTTTTTCTGGAATTCTCTTGCTTTTTCGATGATCCAGCAGATGTTGGCAATTTGATCTCTGGTTCCTCTGCCTTTTCTAAAACCAGCTTGGACATTTGGAATTTCACGATTCACGTATTGCTGAAGCCTGGCTTGGAGAATTTTGAGCATTTCATATTTAGATTTCTTTAATATACTTGAAGTTTATTTTTTAATATGGTTTGAGGTAGGGTTCCAGCTTCATTTATCCATTTCTTTTTATTCCATCCTGTATCCTGTGTGTGCTCAGTCATGTCAGACTCTTTGCAACCCCAGGACTATCGCCCGCCAGGCTCTTCTGTCCATGGAATTTTCCAGGCAAGAATACTGGAATAGGTTGCCATTTCCTTCTCTAGGGGATCTTCCCAACCCAGGGATCGAATAGGTCTCCCACATTGCAGGCAGATTCTTTACCAGCTGAGCCACCAGGGAAGCCTTTTTGTGCTAAAGAGAGACACTATCTTTATCTTCCAAGGCTATTTGCTATATAAACATCTTTACAAAAATAGTTGAGAACAAAGGACCTCTACTTAAAAAATGTATAGAAACATCATGAACCCTTGGAGAATTTTCTCCTAACTGGCCCCTTAGTCTTCAATGAACATTCTAAATTTAACTCATCATTAATCACACACAGATCCATATACATGACCTGTTGGAAATTTATTTTGAGACCCTGATGCTGGGAAAGACAGAGGGCAGGAGGAGAAGGGGGTCACAGAGGGTAAGCTGTTTGGATGGCATCACCGACTCAATGGACATGAGTTTGAGCAAACTCTGGAAGACAGTGAAGAACAGGGAAGCCTGGCATGCTGCAGTCCATGGGGTCACAAAGCGTCTAACACAACTGAGCAACACAACGTACTGAATCTATAGATTGAAGGAGAGCTTATGTTCTGATGATATTGAATTCCTAATTCATGACCATGGTTTGTCTGCATTTATTGAGTTTACTTAATGTCTCTCAACAAAATTTCCATAGAAGTCTGGTAGATCTTTAATTTATTACTTAGTAAGATTGTATCCCATCTTGGCTTGAATTTCTGCAATATTTCTTTATTTTACTATTTTGCAAAGTTCTAACAGTTGCCTATATAGCTCATGGTGATCTGGTGCCCCATTACCTCTGTACCTTTATCTCCTTCTACTCCCCATTTTGCTTCTTCTGCTTCAGCCCTACTGACCTCCTTACTATACTTTTAATGTGCCAGACATATTTCTGCCTTAGGCCTTACCATTGGCTTTTCCCTTTGCCCTTAATACTTTTCTCCCCAAAATATTGACATTGCTGACTCCTTTATCTCCTTCATTCTTTGTTCACATGTCACCCGCTCTGCATTTTTCCCTTAGCATTTCTCATTTTATATTCTATTCATTAATAGTACACAATACTGTCCTAACAAATATCCTATTTATTTCTGTTTGTTTGTTAATCATGTTTGTCATTTATTTTTGTCTCCTCTAACTAAAATGTCACCTGTATGAAACAAGGATCTTTGAATTTTTATTTGCTGATGGATTTCAAGTGTGTACAATAGTGCTATACATGTAGCATATACTTAAGAAATATTCTTAAATAAATCAAATATTTTTACCTAGGCATATCATATCTGTTGCTGCTCTTATTCCTGTTATCAATGTTTTTAAAAAATTAAACTTTCTGTATGTTTGCTGCTGACATATTGAAATATAATTCATACTTAATATTTTTGTATTCAGAAAAATTTCCAAATGCTGACTCCCATAAATTATCTATAGATTTGTAATTTTTACACAGAAAACCTTGGCATCTCAGCATAATGATAGTTTTTTCTTCTTTTTTCTTCTAATTTTTATAGTTAATTTTTTTTTTAACTATACTAACTTTCAGTACAATGTTTCTAGAAGTTGTGATGGCAGGCATCTGGCTTTGTTTCTTGTTTCAGTGTAAATGTTTTCATTGTTCTAATTGATGCTTACAGTTTTCTTTGATGATTTTGGTCTGTTTAATGAATTTTCTTTTAATTCCAAGTTTCCTAAAAAACTGCTTGTTTATTGTGAATATATATTCAGCTTTATTAGGTATTTCTGCTGCTATTAAGATATTTAGTAAGTTTGTTGTCTTTTGATTTTTATTGTGGCAAACTACATTATTGGTTTGCTACTATAAAACCTTCGATCTTTCCCAGAAGATAAACAAACTTGAAGATTGAAGGCAGGAGGAGAAGGGGACGACAGAGGATGAGATGATTGGATGACATCACCAACTCGATGGACAAGATTTTGAGCAAGCTCCAGGAGTTGGTGATGGATAAGGAAGCCTGGCATGCTGCAGTCCAAAGAGTCGGACACAACTGAGTGACTGAACTGAACTGAACTAAATATCAAACCACCTGGCATGGCTAGGGAAAATTCCACATGGCCACACTGTATTACCTTTTCTACACTTTGCTTGATAAGTTTGCTATCATTTCTTTTTTTTTTTTTTTGATATCACCAAAATGGTTTTATTTTGGACACTGACAACATGCGCAACAATGCAACTGTATCATTACTTTGTTTGGTTTCCTTAAGTATTACTTAAGTATGCATTAAAAATACGTTTACATTTAAGAAATGTAACACATTAAAGTCCTCTGTAAACAGAACTCCTTCTCAATATATTTTCCTGCTTTGTTTCATACATAAATAACATAATCTCTAAGTTATAAATAAAACTATTAACTCTTATGACCTAAAAGTATATACAAATTTTGGAGCCTGACAAGAGTGTTTTCTTTCTGATTTTATATAAGTAACAACATGCAGTGTCTGCAATGTTTTTTAATCATATAGATGACTTATAATCAAAACCTTTATTGTCTCCCAACCTGTTCTCACTATTACAGACGTTCCATGTACTTGGTAAAGATGCCACCATTCAAAAGTCAACGTAGTCAAAAGACTAGATTTTAAAAATAGAACAGAAGGTTCCCATTAAATATTATTAAGCCTTATTAAAATCACTTTAGTTTGTTGGAAGAACAAAATATGCTACCAAAGAGTATATGCTTGT